>NC_134315.1:84176066-84791949 GCF_964195595.1 Calonectris borealis | reverse complement strand
AGCAATCTGGAATGGACACTGAATATATAGGTACATGTGGAACTAAGGGGCACTTTTGAACTGCCAGTGAGGCTTTATGGAACATGTGATGACTGCAATTACGACGACTTCTTTAAAGACTCTTGAATTGGACCAAATGCGTGCAGGCTTCAGTGCGATGGAGAAAAATTACAATCATCAGATAGCATATATTTCCTTTTTCTTTCCCCTGCTGTCCCTGGAGCAGGGATGCTGGAGGTCTCCTCCAAAAGACTAAGAAGGCACTGGTCTGGTGTGACAGGCTGCTTCTGTCTTTCCCGGGCGTTTTCCTAGGTAATAGCTATCTAGGTTTGCATGAGGCTTTTCTGCTCATCTGTCACAGGTAGCGCTGACAGTAGTCAGTCACTAACCGGTAGCGTGTAATGGCGGAGTGAAAGTTATTCTGTTTTCTTTTGCCTTCCTCACAGTACTGTATGCAAAAGTGTTATTACTCTAAGTGCCTTTTTTTTCCTTTCACAGGACCAGGAGCTTGAAGAGTTAAAACAACGAATTAACACTTTAACGTCTCAAAACGAACAGCTCCAAGTAACAGTTACGCAGCAAGTGTCGCAGATCCAACAGCATAAGGACCAATATAATCTCCTTAAAGTACAGCTAGGTAGGCTTCAGAAAGAATAATAAAAAATAAACTTGCTAATGCAAAGATCTTGTGTGATTTACGGCAAGCTACAGAACAGCTCCAGCAGACAACCTTCTATCCCTTCAGGCATGCTGTTGTATGTTCTGCAGCATATGAAAACTTAACATACAGATAAAATACACTTTTTTCTAGTTGATGTTGAAAACATTGCAAACGATTTAGTTTAAGCATCAGATTTGCTTCGTTATCTAAAAATACTAGATTTTGCTTTAAGTGCCTTTAAATTTACAGAATAAAGCACAGCAAGAACTGAGAGGACAGCTTGAAAATGTGAATGAGGTGTAATTTGTTCTTGCTTTGTGCTTGAGTCTCTTGAGGTAATAGTACCGTTTTCTGCAAGATCCAGTTGAGCTAGGGCGCATCTGTCGCGTAGGCCTGCGCATGGCGAAAGCAAGCACCTGAAGAAGACCGCTGTAGACCAGACAGTTGACTTAGATGGACAGATGGAAGTACTGGGATTAGCGATAGCTTCTGACCTGATCCTGGTATCACTTCGGTTGCCCACGATGAAAAGCAAAGCCCTTCCTTGCCACCCTAGCTACTTTCCTGCCGGTGTGCCTGGTGAGGGGTAAGAGCTGAAGCTTGCTGTAGGAACTGTTGGCTACCAGGGAGCTGCTGGTAGAGGCTTCCTACGCCTTTGTTTCTTAAGTTAGTCCAAACAGCCGTTGCCTGTTCAGGCTGAGAACGTGAACAGATGGGCTACGGTGTGTGCTGAAGTTTGGGTCTGTGAATGAAAGCATGAATTAGGGAAGAACTGTGGTATGGCAGATTTGCAAGGTGAGGCCTATTACTGTCATTAGAGAGATTGCTAACTGAATGCTTAAATCAGGACAGTATATTCAAGTAATTCCAAGGTCAAGATGCCTGATGAGCTAGATATGACATGATTTCAGAAAGTAATTCTGCCTTCGGGATTTTTTATGATTAAAAATACCCAAGGAAACAATTGTCCTTCCTCCACAGAATGTTTTGTCTATGAACTTACTTTGGATGAACTGAATGACTGAAGTATACTTGAAGGAATGGCAAATCAGAGCTCTTTATTCAGCTTTTGATAGAGAATTCTTAAATATACTGCTTTGGTTATTGAGTTAGAATGGCTTGTATTGCCCTGCAGGCCAGGAGGAGGATGGGAAATAAATACTTTAATTGGTGTGTCTGAAGCTAACTTGAAAATGATGTTGGTGTTTGTGACCTTTGTTATAAACTCCGTCTTTTAGGAAAGGACACTCAGCATCATAATTCCCATAGTGATACGCTTCAGATGAATGGCATTCAGATGGAAGAAGTGAGCAAATTGAAGGAGGAGTTGGAAGAATGGAAAAACAAGCATGAGCTGCTGCAAGGGCAGTTAAGGGAAAAGGATTCTGTGATTGAAAAATTGGTAAGCGCTAACTGTCTCAGCAGAACCTGATGCAGCTTCCAATTCCTGTTTTCAAATGTAATTTACCTTAAGCTTTCTCAGTCCTCAATATGATGGCAGTCCAGCAATCATAACTGACTGCATGCTGATACTAGGAAATATGGTGGAAGATGGCTTGAGCAGAGCCTTTCCTGCTTCACGCTGTTCCCAAGAGTAATCTGTGCAGCTGACCTGTTGTACTGTACAATCAGTGGTTTTTGGCAGTTTTGGGTGGGAAAAAATGCTAGGAGTCTCCTAGGAGCTTAGTGGGGGTAACGCCTAAGACACGTTTATGGTGGCCTGCGTTTGGTGGCCTGCTTGTCAAAATGCAGTATGACGCGTGGTTCTCCTATTTTGTGCGTGTCTTCTGCATTTGAATTGGTAAAAGATGCTTGTGCAACCACCTTAGAGGAGACGGTCCAGCTGTTCTCGTGTAATCCGAGAGCTTTATGACGTGCATTTCTTAGCCTGTTTGCGCTTTCTCTGCTGGGAACTTTGATCATGGAAGCACACAGTTTGCTTTGGGTTCTGACAAGATGACTGTGTTTAGTCTGTCTAGTTCTATGGCTGATTTTCCTGTTGCTATTACAGAAGTCTTCACAGTTGGAAATGGGAACGACAGAGCAGTCTTCACAGACCAGCAAATCTGGTGGCTTGGAGCACAACAATGAACTACAGAAGGTGAACTTGTGGTATTTCAGCAAAGCTGCAGTGAACAGTGGTAGCTCAGAATGGGAAGGGAAACTTCAGGGAGGAGCATCGATTCCTGAGCGTGTTGATGTTTCGATGGTGTACCTTTATGTGATGATGGTACTCATCTTGGAGCATCAAGATTACGCATCCAAAAACGGATTAGTTGTTTTTGCTAAGCAGGTTTGAGCCAGCAGAAGACACTTAACTGACTCTTCAGACTTGCAAAACCTATCTGTTTATCCGTTCCAGGTATTAGATGTACAGTATAGAGTAAGTCTTAAAATACCTGCATATTCAGTAACTTAAGGTAGCTGTTGCTCAAAAAATACCGAGCAGAGTTTCTCTGATTAGAGAACTAATAGTGCCTGGATTGATAAGTCGTAATGGGTTTCTGCACCGAGAATGGTAACGTGTAGAGGATGCTAACGGGGGTGCTAGTGGTGTGAAACACCTTTATGAACTCGACTGAGGCTCAGACAGGTGCCTTGGTTGGGCATTCCACAGAAAAGAGTTCGTAAGAGCAGGGCGGAAAATGGTGTGGGTCGCTGACTAGTTTTATCTTGTAGAGAAACGATTGCTGTGCTCTCACGGCGAGAGAGATGCAGCTTTCCTCTCACGTATGCTAGTATGAAGCAGTTAGTCTGGTGGCGTTTAACTGAAGAAAAATGGTATGTTAATAACTACCTTGCTTTATCAAATTAACTTAAAAGTATGTTTTGTCTTTGTTTCCCAAAGGAATTAGAAATGCTCAGGAGTCAGATACAGCTACAGTCGACAGAAATCTCTAAGCTTCAGATTGAGAATCAAAAGCTACAAGTGATGGTACCAGTAAAAAAGTTGCTTATTTTCTCTTTGGGGACTGAATCTTGAAGACTTGGCTTTCCTGCTTATGCTGTCTGTAGCTTTTGTCCTAAACCAAGCTTGTTTTAAGAATACACATCAGCAAGTGATTCCAACAGGGTTTTAAATGAAGTAACGTGTTACTAGACAAATCCTTCACGAGGAAAGAGGGAACTTGCAGTCAATTGGTGAGGCCGTTGGTCCTTGGTATTTTTTAAGAAAGGAATACCAACCATTCGGTGTTTTAAGCTTATACCCTAATCAAAGGAGATGGCCTCTTGTGAGACACAAATGCATGATATCGTGTACATTAGAGGGACCATTATTTTTACAAACAGTTGACGACACTAATTTGAAAGTTGACGTACAGTTGAATGGCAAATGGTAGCTGCACCTGTCTATGCAGACCTCCAAATGCTTCAGAGCTTGTTTTTAGCTGTGTGTTGAAAAGATTAAGCAATAAAGCCCTACAGAATAGCTAAAAAAAAATGCAATTGCGTCTTCAAAACTAGCTAATGGCATTAGAAAGCGAATGCTGAGCTAGAGAACTTAAACGACGAGTTGCACGGAAGCGTTACAAACGTTTCCAAAGCAGAGCTAACAGATGAAGCTGCAGGAGCACGGGCCACATTAACAACTGAAACGATGACAATATGTGATGTTTGGTGCTCAAGCAGAACCGGGGTGGCTCCTGTGTGCCCTGCTTGACAACTCTGCTATAATGAAAACCAGGGTAGCTGGTCTGTGGTAGCTGGACTCGCTTAAACTCTTACTTCTGGCTTGTTTGTTCCGAGTTGTGCACCAAATTCTAACATTGGTATTGTGAGCAAGAGGACTTGTGTGGCGAAAATATCAAGTGTTTAATTTAATGTATGGATCATCTGAGAGAGGAAGGCTTTTAACACTTCCACTGTCAAAAGTCTCAGCTGCTGTGATATAAGATGCCATTGGACATGTGTTGGCCATGTGTGCTCATGAGGCAGAGGCGTATTTAAGTGCTCCATGCTGCCACCGGTTGTCAGGCCACCTCATTGCCATCCTACGGACTGCCTGCCCTCCCTAGAGCTTTGGCTTAAACGTGGTATAACTGGAGAAGCAATTATCGAGAAGTCATGCCATGTTGCAGTTTTCGCTGAAAGACAGCTGCTGCAGTTTTGAAATAATAAATTTGGGTAGGGCTGGCTGAGACTAAACTATTGCTATTTTGAGTAGTCGCATAGAAGGATTTGGATATTTAGCGGAATTAAAAAAAAGATCGTTGGCACTTAAGAAGCATCTGAGTGGAGGCTGGTGGCCTGTAATAGACAGGGTCTGCCTCGAAAAAAGCCGAGCAGTCCTTTAGAGTGCAACTTCTATGAAATAAGGGTTGTACCTTGTGTTCTCCTTTTTGTGTACACGTTTATTGAGACCCCAGGAAGCACAGATCTGTTTCCTGATGTATTGCAGCACAGGATGTATAACCACCACACCTTGGCCATGCTCTAAGAAGAAAATAGGCTTTTAAATTCTACAGCTGACTGTGCAACGTCTTAGCTTGCCGTCTTTGTATGCGAGGCATTCAGTGCTCTGATACTGAATTTCTTGTTGACAGAATACAATTGCGGATCCTGTGTTAGGAGACAGCAGTGCAACAGCAGCAAACAACGCGGAATTGGAGGGACGACTTGAGCGAGAAATAAAAGAATTGAAGGTTGGTAGTGGGTTAACACCAAAGCAAGTCACTTAATACTCAGCCTTCGGTTAGGAGGACTTCTCCGATAGGAAAGGGTTTGGGTGGAAGTGGTTTGTTTCCTCAGCATCTGAAGTGTTTCAGGCTACTTAGGGGCAGCTGGATGCGTCTCTACCGTCATTTTTCACTTGGGAAATGTAGGCCTTGTCTGCCTTAAAAGAGCTGGTAAGGAAGTCTAGGACATAGCTTTACTCTGACGTGGACAGTCCACTTTGGCTGGGAGCAAGGTAGCCACGGTTATGACTTCGACCTACCTTACTCCTGGTTGGTAATAAGGGGAGTTTAGGTAAGGAAGTGTGTGGGAGCAAGACCACAGGGCACTTGGTGGGGTTGGAGCTGTTACAGGTAGCGTATGGAATGTGTTTGTAGGAAAGAAGGTTTCAGCTGTTCCTATGCTTACGTGTAACTTGGTGTGGGATTTTTTCTGTTGCCAGAGTGAAGTCAAAGCCCTTTCCGAGGAAAAAGAATCACTAAAACAGCACCTGGATTCATCCAGTAGTACGGTTGCTATCTTGCAAGATGAGAAAAATAAACTTCAGCAAGAAGTTGCAGAATCAAAGAAAGAACAGGATGATCTTCTGGTGCTTTTGGCTGACCAGGATCAGAAACTATCTGCACTGAAGATCAAATTGAAGGATCTTGGTGTACCGGTAAGCAAAACAATGGGTCAAGTGAGTTCTCGGGTCCGAGGCAGGTCTGAGCAGTCTGAGTGTGGCAATACTTGATCCAGGAAGTCTGGCGAGGCATCTTTCTATGAAGAGGGCTGTTGAATCTACCAGAGTTCCTTTCTGAACTTATATCGGCAGCCACCAAAAAAAGATGACGCCTTCTTGAAAGAAGTGTTCAGCTTAGGGCTGTTGAGAGGTACCTGCCAAACTCCTGTGAGGAAAACTACCTGTCATGTATGTGTCTGGAATGATACCTTACCACGTGCCTGGCCTCGCTGCAACTTATCCTGGCTGCCAACTAGAAAGCAGATGATGGCTGTGTTATAATCCTAAGGGATGGCTCCACAGATAATACAAGCGATTACTAGAGAGCTTTAGTCTGCTTCTTAAGCAGTGCTGCAAACTGTCAGGGCGGTTTCTGGGAGCTTCGTCTTCTGGGCAGTTTCTTTCAAGAATCCTTGTGACTCACAGCTGGACGTGTGACTGTAAGGTGGACATAAGTAGCTGTTGTGCCGCAGTTACTGCGGCTGAACACCAGGCTGGAGCCTGGGTTTCCCATCCTGCGACAATCATTCTGTCGTTTATGCAATCCTTCTTAAAGGAAGCATTACATTTTGGTAGTTAACAGTCATATGGTTTAGCTTCAGCTGCATCAATAGGGTTTTAAAGAGTCTGCGGTGGGTGGAGGCATTATTTGTGTTGACAAGTATTCATAGGAAGCGTAGCCAAGGAATCTTCGAGTCTGTTGACTTTTAAATAGGGAGAAAGTACGCTAGAAGACATTAGCAGCTTCACTCGTGTTACTGCAAGCACTGGACAGATATGTTTTCCTCAGCCTGTTTGGTGAAGAATGCGCGTTTTAGTTCACGCAGCTGTATGGGGAACTGAAAGCGCGTGTGATATTGCTTACTCGAATGTACAGGGCAGAACTGATGGTGCTGAATGGAGGTGGTTGTTCCCAGTAGTCAGCCATCCTTAGCAGAGAAGTTAAAAACTGTGTGACATGACAAGATGACAGTTGCCTTTATTAAGCGCTGATGGATGTTGCGTGATAATTTGAGGTGAGCTTTAAGCTTATTTTCGCTCCCTCAGCATTTGTCTTGCCTTCAAAAAGTGGATCATGGTAAGGGAGGCTACTGCTTTCAACAGATCCTTTTTAATTTCAGGTTGAAGATGAAGATGATACTGAATCTGGAGATCAAGGGGACGAAGATGAGGATGGAGATGAAGAGGAGCAAGACTAGAATGCTTTTGTGTGTTAACATGAAAACTAGATTGCATTGTTATTGGGGAAGAAAAAAATCTATTATGGGTATACAAAGCAAAACATCTGCTAATGAGAAGCAGACGGGAAAATGGCAACCGTGGGACTAGTTATAAGTTACTGAAGTTTTGAAAACCCTTCATACTAGGTAAAGCAAACAAAAATCACTGTTTAAGTTCTACATGAGTATCCCAAATTGTACTTGTTTAGAAGTTGCTTTAGACACTGTTTAAAGCATGGGGATGACAATGTTGCTGCCTCAGTTCATTGTCATTGACAGAAGTTCTGTGCATTTGTCTACAGTTTTAACCTTCTGGAACTCTTAACATATAATTAAATACAGAAGTATTTGGTTTAACGTCTGTCACATGGAATCATTGCCCCTGCCTTCAGCATGGAGCTTCAGTGTAATTTGTGGCTTCTTTAAAGAGCAGTGGCGAGGTGGAAGGGTTGGGGTGGCTGCGGTGTGCGGTGGCCACTCTGCCGGCCTCGTGGGCTGGTTCTCTAGGTGCGATGGACCTGCACAGCGTCGAGTGCCTTGACACCTGATATGGCTGCATTCGGAACCTCCCGGGGGAACCGCAACGCTATGCTAATAACGTGGAAGAGGTTTCACGGAAACCTGCGCAAGAAAGGTAGCGTTTTTAAGAAGAATCTCTATGGAAAAACAAAGACCAATACACTCTTTAGAAAGATCTAATGTGCTACTGAGTCAGCATAAAAATAAGTAAGAATCTTGTTGACTACTTCAGTAAGGAAATGAAAACTACGATGATTTATATAACTTATTGGCTCTTGATGAGTGAATAAAAGATAAAATTTTAAAAGAAAAAAATGAATAGAGTAAATGCATCAATTTCATTTTTTGGTAATAAAAATAGGTATGTCCACTTAGTACTCATTCTTTTAATTCTCTTGGCCTGTTTTAATAAAATGTATTGAAATACAAACATGTAGAATTGTCTAAAACCAGTCTAGGGTGGCAGATGAAAGTAATAATATACCATGTGCTCGGGCTCTCATCGCATGAGTGTATAGGGGTGCTGGTTCAGTTTTTGCGTTTTTCAGCAATATAGACTTCAGTCGCTGCTTAACTTCCTTAAGGCTTTTTTTTAAAAATAAAATCATCTTTAATCAAATGCTAATTGGAGGAAGACCAGGAAAGAAAGACTTTTTCGAAGTCACCTCATACACTCAGTGTGTCTTTAACATGAAATTGTTGGAAAGAGTAGTTGAAATAAGCTCCACTCTTGCACTCCATCCTCGGCAAGTTTTTTGGGAACTGGGGGGAAAAAAGCAAGGAGGAGAAGCAATGGTGGAACAGGAGCAGAAATACTATGTGACTGTGGAGGGCTTACTTCCATACAACAAGGCCTGGTTCTTATCTTCAATGTGACTTGCTTTCTGCTGAACATTGCACATCAACAAGGACCTGTGAGCAAGCAGCTGCTCTCTTTCTATGCAAAATCCAAGAATGAGGGCAGAAGCAGGCCGGCCCCAGAAAGCTATTCTAGATGGCTTTGCCATGTTTACTTACGCAGCAAGAGTTGCAGATAGTTTTACTGATAGGAGTACGTTGATTCTGAGGCAGTACTTTCTCTGTTGTTTTTTTTTTTCCTTAAAGGCAGGAGACGGACAAACTACAAGAAGTAAAAAAGCCAGCACGGAAGCTCTTGCTGCTTGTTCAGTGATGTGAACAAGTTCTAAAAGAATTGCTTTGCTGCTTGTAAACCCTCATCACAAACGCGAATTCAGTCAAATTTAGTGACTTAGACAAGTCTCTCTTCCTAGTATGACTACGGAACTGAAGGAAGATACCTCGTGGCCCCTGTCTAAGTGGAAGGTGGTACAATACTTTCCCCACTCCTAAGGCGGAAAGTGAAGGGTCTTTGTTTTGCCAAGGGTGTTCTGGAGTTCTTGTGTCAAACTGGATTGAGTGACATACGGCTTTTAACTTAATGCCCAAGCTTTCTGTGTTGGGACTTACTCCAAAGTAGGTGAAGTCGTGTGCTACCATCCTTAATCACAGGTACTACAGTCCCAAGATGTGGGACTATTACAAATAGCTGAAGAATTTAAGTACCCAGCTCCCACTGTGTTCATGGATTAGGCTGATATTTCTTACCCCTTGAAAATTCTGTTTGTGACTAGGGTTCTCCTTCAAGCACAATGCAATGGGAGTCTTTAAGCACGGTGCCTGTAATCTGTTAAAAAATTAATTTAAATCTGGACTTGATGCTGTGGTTTTATATAACGATCTAGATCATTTTAGTTGTCAGGTCCTGTAACGCTCACCTTGGGTTAGACTTGCCTAAATTGGATTTTGTCATCAGGATGTCTTCTGCAAGCTTTAAACTAAACTACTGCTGAGTGTTGGAAGCCAAGTGTGCCTTTCGGTTTCTCCTTTCAGTGCATTTGAGCATTACATAGTTCAGGTCTTGTTTACTGCTGTATTCACTTGCTGCCAGGTGCCGTCTCTCCTGACCAGATATAAGGCCTATTAACTGTTCCCACTGGACGTTATTTCAGTGTGGTTGAAACATACAATTAGATTAGCTGGTAATCAGACTGGGGATGGAGCTGTCCTGCTAGTTTCGATGTCTTTTACGTAAATGGTGGTGTTAAGAATTGCAGTGAATTTTTTTAGTCCACCCCAGAGCCTAACTTGGGGGTTCCTAGAGGTCAGCGAGAGGTGCTTTGAGGTAACTAGGGCTACAGTTGGGCTTCCTAGGCATGTAACTGTACCCATGTGCCACTATGAAAGGCACTTCAACAGAATAGTGGAAAGGAAAGGCGTGCTCACTTTTTAAGGAGTTTAAATTGGCACTGAGTGATTCAGTCACCAATGTTACCACCTGAAGAAAGGGGAGCTCCTTTCAGCAGGTCTTGGGAAGTCAGTTTTAAAAATGCCTTTTTTTATGAATCTGGGTAAGGTGACAGCTTCGGTACCCAGGTGTCCTGTGCACGCGGGCATTGCCGCTTGCTGCTCTCAGCGGTACCACCCCCAGGGAGCTGCTGACCGTTTGTCCTACCATACTTAGACAAGACAGACCTACTTACTTATATCTGCTTGAACCTCTTCCCCCATCGCTGTCAGCTGTCCTGTGAAGCAGTGCTTTTCTTTGGAAGTGTTGGATCCTTCAGTGGAGGGCGAAGGTGGCAATAGAGGAGTGGTGTCAGGAAGTCTCGTGGCTTTGTCATGTAGGGAGAGCCTGGAAACCTGATGTGGCCTGCAGAGCGGGACAGGCAGGGAAACGTGCTCTTACCTCCCCACGTCCCGCTACACGATGTGTGACATAGCAGGCTCTTTCTCTGTTCTACGCACCTTTTACATGGCCCCAGATGTTTTTACTTTATTGTCTTCTGGGTGCCTTTCTGCGAGGTCTCTAAAAACGCTGTGGGCAGAAATAAACAGGTATTTATTTCAGTTGTTCTTCAGTATGCGATCATGCCCTCGGAGGCAAGCGTGCCTCTCTAGAGTAGAGGGAAGGGGAACAGAGAAAGGAAGATGGGGGAAAATAAACGCACCTTTTCCTTACACTGATGAGACGGAATCACCTGAAAAATAAGCGTAAACACAGACTCAGTATGTGAAAGCATAAGGCACGTGATTGATGGTCTGGCCTCAACTTGATCAGGAGCTGTTTTTCTGGCAACCTTACCTGGACATCAGTGCCACTCCCAAAACATGGTATGCCGCAACATTTTTTTGTTGCCCTTCTCGGCGGTGTTATGCTTGGGAAGTTCTTCCTTTTGGATGCAACTTCAGAATGTTTGAAATTGCAAAAAATGAAGGAAGAGATAACTAGGTGGGGTAGGAAGTTCAGGAGACAGACAGACTGGTTACAAACAGGTTTTAAAGAAGCCTGTTCGAAGCGCTTTTCCCAATTAGAAAACCTGTTTTGTTGATTACTTTATTGCACCATCCTCGTGGTATATCTTCCTGCTGGTAGAAGACACGTTTGGTTTGTAACTGTATTATTGTCGAATGGGTGGCCTTTGCCCAGAAAGTATTCACTTGACTGTGCATTCTTGGCTATGTCATGAGTATCAGATTTATTCTTAATTCTTTGGAATCTTTTCTTGTCCCGTCGTGATTGGGACATCATGCATGCAGGGTGTTTCTCCTCACTCTGCACAGCGCTGGGATCCTTTCCTCATGGTGTCTTTGTCAAAACAAGCAACTGAAGATAGTGAGGCGGTAAATGCATCACAGATTTCTAGCTTGCTTGTTGCACATGCTGACACTGATACAGACAAACAGGCCCGGAGATGCTGACCGGCAGGGAGTACCAGGAGTCAAGAGCAGAAGCAAGTAATTTTTTGATTATTGTACGCTGACAGTAGGACACCATAACCCACCTGGAGTCCAGAGCTAGTGCTTATGTGCCACGTCCGGACCAGGCAGTGTGAATCCCTTCATATACACCCTTTCAGTGCAAGGGTTTTCAGGAAAGCTCCAGTGCTGTCTGGTATGACCAGGGGAAGTCTTAGTAATTTCTTTAAGACAGCTGCTACACGG
Source organism: Calonectris borealis (assembly GCF_964195595.1). Lineage (NCBI taxonomy): Eukaryota > Metazoa > Chordata > Aves > Procellariiformes > Procellariidae > Calonectris > Calonectris borealis. The sequence goes on along the minus strand of NC_134315.1, from coordinate 84,780,152 downwards.
TTTTCTGGATCGGTTGTTTGCAAAGTACGGACTTCAGGGAAGCAAAAGCAGCCTTACCTGTGTTACGCAGCCTCTGCCTGCCGCTCATCTTCTACAAGCTCAAAAATTGTCACACCCTCTTCATTTGTATGAAGTTCTTCCTAGAAAATAAAATCAAAACCAAGTGTTCAGCAGTGCATACAGGCTTAAGAGATTTTTTTTCTAGTAGATATTTTACTAGAAAGAATGTCTCCCTTTCATTAAACTACAGGAATAAGGGAAAGTTCGAAGGGGGAGAGATTGGAGACTGATGGAGGGGGGAAACTGGGGGCCGAGCAATCCAAGCCCTGGCCTGTGTGGGTTGTAAGGCGGGTGTGGGTGTCCATGAATCACGGCTGCTCACTAAAGCCCTTTTGCCGGCTGTCAGCGCGGTCAGTGTTCGGCGGTGTGAGCGGGACTTAACGCTGGCAAACCTGACACCTCGAGATGGGTCGGGTGCCCCCGTACCACCTGCAGCATTGTCCTCCCTTCTATCAAGAGAACTTTTAACCATGCTGCACTCCCCCGGCCACCTTGCTCGCTGAACCAATCCATCCCGTGAGCAAGGTTTGCCATTGTCCCACAGGGTGGTTCCTCCCTCAGCCCCAAGGGACACTGGAGCAGAACCATGACCCATTCTCCTGTTACTCCCGCGTGCCCAAGTGTTCGCCAAACAGCATCTCCGCGTTAAATAAATAGCGGGCTGGGTTACCCCAGCCTCGTGCATTCATGAGCAAAAGGACAGCAGCTGCAAAAGGACAACTGCCATCAAAGAAGAGTGAAGTCCCTGTGGTTGGCTGGGTTGTGCGCTTTTCTTTTGTAACACAACTCCGTTGTGAAGAGAGAAGTGAAACACGTTTTTCATTTGCTCACTGTCCCTCTCAGTTGCTATTTAAGGTGGGACTCTGTCATACTACTTACTTCTCTCTGTTACACCATTTGGCATGGTTCTAAATCACACCTCTTGCCTGCACGGCAGTGCTGTGTGCGCGCATGTGCGGTCTGTATGAAACAGCCTCGTCAGCGACCCTTTGCAGAAATGGGTGTTGGGAAGTGACAGCTACAGCTCGAGTCCCCGCCAGGCGACTCCATCGGCATGCCGAGCCAACTAAATTGATTTTTGGAAAAACACAGGCCCTCTCTGTGATGGCAAGTGGTGAATCTATGTCACTAGATAGGTAGCTGCAGCACTTACAAACTGCCCTCTGCTATTTTTGTAGCCCTGTTGCGAAGGCTGTAGGTTTTTCTGTACATATCCGACTCCTTTGCTCCACGAAGCAGGCGCAGAACATGACATTTATTTGAAATCACATTTCAGAAAGAAGAAACGGGTCTGGACAAGCCCGTGATCACTTCCTACCACTTATATAAGAAACCAATAACCTTATGACACTGTTCTTGATAAAGGACATTCTACTGGGAGCAAAGAGTGATGCAACGGATTCGGATCCTGAGGCTAATGTGAAGGTCAGGCCAAGGCTGAAAGTACCATTGGCGCACAGTGTTGCACCTTGAAGCTGAAAATTTCACTGCTGGGCAAAGACGGGACAGTCGGTGGTCATGAACGGTTGCTCGCAGGCAGCACGTGTTTCACTAGAAGCGGCGTAATAAATCGCTGCACATAAAAGGGCAGACAGCCCGCTTGCTTGGAGGGAGATACTACTGCCAGTCAAGAAGAGCCGTTGCTCTGCAGGCTGGTGTGTTTCCACACGGGAAGATCCTTGAGAAAGCACGTGCTCTGGGGTTAGTGTAACAGAGGGGCCTCAGACGGACCCCCGTGAGAGCACGCGGCAGATGAGCTCAGCACCAAGAAAAATGAATTAGCCTCAGGCCTGAGGCGCAGGGCAGCTGAGACTCCCCCCAGCCATGTCAGCAGACGCAGCCGTTGCAGCCAGATCAGTATCTCCTTACTGACCCGGGCTGTTGAGGCTACGTGACAGACTGGGCGGGAGAGGTGCTTCCCAGCTCACAGGGCCGACACCGAGCACGCAGGTCGCAAAGTCAGTGTCTCCACTGCCCTCCCGGGGGACCCCAGACTCTCATCTGCGTGCTTTCAGCCCCAAAAATGATGATGCAAGGGACAGTGGGTTTGCTGCAGGCTGCATTCTTCTCCCACTGGCTCGGGAGGGCGTGCGTGTGCCCGGGAGGGAGAAAGCTGCCGAGGTAATTAGTTAGACCTCGTTTATCTTTAGGCACGTCTCGGTAGCCATCTGGGCCGACCACAGTGATCCCGGGGCACGCTTCGCTACCAGATGACCTGGCGCTTGCCGAGCTCCAGCGTGGCCGCCAGAGGTCATGGTGCTCACACGCACGGCGCGGAGACCCGGCCAGAGCGGCCCTGAGCTACGGGCTGCAAGCCAGGCGCTGCAGCTAGGCAGGCTACACGAGTGGAAGGGTTGCCGAGCTAACTAGACGGTTGCTTTCGGTTTTAAACAGAGCTGTAGGGCAAACAGCTGTAATGTAACTTACTCTTCTGCCACCTAAGTGTAGTAGGTCTCAACCTAAAACAGTTTTAGCAGCCGGCACAGTTTGAGGGCCTAAGTTTAACTGAAACAAGAGCTCGTAAGGGAACTTGAGGTTGGACTTCAGCTGCAGAGAGCGCGTTGCCCTCCTGGGGCAGAGCAGCCAGCGGGGCTGTCCTGCGCCGCACGCACAGCGGTGCGGGCTGGGCTTCCCGCAGCCAGGGCCGGGTTCTGCGGGAAGAGCTGTGCCGGCTCCGGGGATGCCCGCGGTGAGCCTGCACCCGCAGGAGGGCACGGCCAGCGCAGGCTCTATATGCTCCAGTGCATCCTCTTTGCATGCCGACAGCGGTTCCCTGTTAGTGTGCTCCTGCCCGGTAGCCTCTGAAATCCTGGGGTTTCTGTGGTGTACTTGTTAAGCGGCAAACAAGGCTATTCTGCTGAATTCCCCAGTAAAGATGGATGTGGCTGGCAGCTGCAAGGTGGTCGGTCCCTTGTCCCTACTCCTTAGCTGGAACAGCAAGAAACCTGTTTATGCTCCAAACCTTCCAAACACCCGTTCAGCATTATGGTGACACATGTGGAAACCTGAAGGCCCATCTTTCCACTCTTCGATGGAGAAGCGACAGAGTCTAAGAGGGAAAGTGCTGGACCAAGTTAAAAGACCTGTTTTGCCAAGGATCCGCTGTGCGACATCTGCAGATGAGCCGCTTGATTTGCCTCAACCTCCACACAACTTTCTCTCCTGGGCTTTTGCAGACTTCAGTGATGTATGTTGTGCTGTATGTGGATATGGAGCCAACATCTCCGGCTGTGGGGCTGCTGGGAAGTGCAGGTGACAAAGCAGCTAGCTCCCAGTCTGAGGACAAGCTCAGGCGTTGTGCTGCCCTCCCATCCTCTCCCCTCCCCTCTCACTGGCTCCTTTTTGTTAAGTCGCTGCTCCTGAGTTCACTGCAAGGTGACTGGAGGGCTGCGTGTTTACTTATGTCTCAGTAAATCAAGGAGTTAGTAAAAAATCACCCAGGCTGAATGAAAACCTTTATCTGACCGGAAATATCAGCATGCTTGAGATCACCAGGATGTGAGTGGCAGGCGAAAGGGTTTGAGATATCTTGGTAAAGGCTTCTAAGCTCTTTTAAAGCACAAAATGGAAAAAAAATCTGGAAGTAAACCCAATGCTAACCGTTCGACATTTTTCAGGGCAAAAAAGTGTCAGCGTCTCTCTCCACTCACACAAACACCAGGAACCGGAATGTACTGCCTGTAAGAAGGTTTAAATGCAGGAAGTCGTTCATTTGTTGGGAGGGTTGTTTTTTTGTTTCTTTTCAGGGGAGCCATTTTCCCAAACATCTCCTGGTGGGAAAAACATTTTCCCAGGCGGCTAGAGAAGAGAGCATCTGTCAGGATGCCTGGTGAATGAGCAAAGGGCTTCTCCGGCCCGTCACGGCCACCAGTGAGTACAGGAATATGGGAGGCTGCCAGGGGTCTGGTTCACTGGAGCTAAGGTGGTAGGAGGCAGTCGGTTTTGGCCCAGAGCAGCAAGCAAAGACAGCAGGTATGGCACCCCAAAGCGACAGCAGCAAGACGCTCTCCACGCAGGTTAGTTCTCCCCTGCTCCCTCCAGCGCAGCCGCCCCAGAGGGTGCACAGCGAACGCGCGCACGGGCCGGTGCCGTGGCTGGTGCAGCAGAGGCGAGGACAGAGCAGGCTCTGACAGAGTACTTGTAAGGGTAACTGCTCCTTTCTCAGTAGAAACGGACGAGGTTGTGTCAGCCCGCCCAGATGTACAGGCACATGCCAAAGGTAGAGTAGAAACATGCCAGGCTCACTCATCACTTCAGGAAATCCGCTTGGATAAGAACAAACTTTCTCTATTATTTTTTTTCCATCTCTCAGACACCTACACTCACCTTTTTGTCATAAGCTGTCTGGAGCTGATTTTATCTTGCATGCTATGCACTTGAATGGGAAGGAAGGGGGTGATGGTTGGGCAACTGATACAAGGCACTCTGAGCAACCTCAGCTGCAGGTAGCCGATTACTCACTCCTTTTCCTGGCAGGGCCCAGTCTACCTGCTTTTCAAAGCATTTCTACACACACGTGTGGCTGCAGGCCGCAGGACCGGCTGCTGTGCCAGAACTAATGGGGCTTGGACCGGGGTCCGAGGGGCTTGAATTGCTGGGAGTTTTGCCACCTTCGGGGCAGCCTGAGCAGGTCCGCCTTTCTCCTGCAACCGCTACGGACTGAGAGCAACTGCTGTTTCTGTCCCCCATTTTCTGCTCTGTTCTATGAGAAGGATAGCAAGTACCTTTCGCGTAGAGGCTAGAAGCTTTCAGCAGGTAGATTATACCTTCATTCCCAACGATATTTTCAACACATTATTCTTAATGCAAGAACAGACCTAGAGTCATCTCTTCTCTGGGATTTCCAGCCCACGTGTGTTGCGGCACACAGATACAGCCTTTATCCTAACAGGGCAGCCCTACCATCTCACTCTCCATAGCACCTGTCTCTCTCCGTTGCCTCTCTTATGTCTTCCTTCCGGCAACGATCACATGCTCACAATTCCCTTCACCTGTTTCTGTTCTTGAATCAGCTGGTGCTCATTAGGCCACCTCTTAATTCTTCTCCACATCTCCCCCTTTTTTGTTTATGGTTTTATAGCATTGCCAAAGTCCTATCCGAAACTCCCGATTCCAGAATTCTTCTCCACAAAGTGTCTGCCTATTTCCCACACACGTGAGTGCATGTCCAAAGGGGAAAGGGGTAAGCGAGGCCCCCTCGGGACTCTCGTTCCCAGCTCTTGGCAGATCATGCTTTGCGCTGGTCGCTTGTGTGTTGTGTTGGTGGCGTTTCCACCACAACCACAACAGGTGGATACAGCATAGACACCTGTTTGTTTGGCTTGCTTTTAAAATAAAGCTGGGATGCTGACGAGTGACACATCACTGCTGCTATCACGTGCCACCCCTCAGCCTGACCCTCCTCTGCTGTCTGCTGCTGAAGCCAGCATACGTCAGCTACGGCCACGTGCCACCACCGCGCTGTTGGGGCGGTGAGGTCCCATTTCCGCAGGTTGTCCTGCCTGCGCTGGCCGACCCGTGCCACTGCGCACGTGGCCTTGCTTCATGTCTCTGTGCAGCCTCCAGGACTCTGCATTACTGTTCCCTGAACGACGGATGCTACCGAGCAGTCCTGCCAGCAGGGATATGTTTTTCTGGCTATGGCGTAGTAGGTGGCCTTGAAGGGCGATCCCAACGGCAAGAAGCGTCACAACTTGCACTTGTTTATTGTGTGCTTTGCAAGTCCACGGAAGCGCTGGACTTACAGCAGAAATGTCAGACACCTGAAAACTTCGAAAAAATGCCCTTTATCCAAAGCGATGCTCTAGATGTGCACTCTTAGGCTGGTTGCATCATCCGTACAAATCACTGACTTGGCCGTCTAAAGAGCAGTGTCCTCCTATGCACACAGAGAGCGTGCAAGTGTCTGAGCTGGGCCCAGCGCTGTGGGTGAAGTGCTCTGATGTGATTACTGTGGGACTTGAGACGATTTCCCGGTGAAGTTTCGTATACGCTTCAGTCACGTCTGCCCTTTGCTCTGTAGACCTCCTGCTTTGACCTCAGCAGACAGCAGAAAAGACGAAGTGAGAAATTTTCCCCCACTTCTGCTTTTATCCTCGAAACGTAGCTTTGACAACGGGGCTGGCTATACAGTATTTTTCTTCAAACTCCTGTTTGAATGTTCCCGGTGACGCTCCCAGCTCCTCATCAGAGGTTTGTGCCGACTTCTGATTGAGCCAGATAACGTGACTGTTATTCTTTCTTCCCTGTTGCTCCATGGTATGCAACAGGACATTAGTCAAAACAGTTGCTTCCAGGTACCTGCTGTTTCAGAAATGACCTATCTACAAATATCTATTACTTGCAGACTTGCTGCTGCGTTTCCCTGAAGAATCTCCCAAGTGAAGTGTCAGGGCAACAGGATTGATGATGTAGCACATCTTTCCATCTCTGAAAAGATGACAAGACCGACAGCAGCTGTAAGCCAACACGAGACCAGGAACTGCACAGAGGATCCCTGCTTTCTGCCAAAGCCGCTCCTTCCATCCAGTCCCCTCTGCCAGCAGAGGAAAGCAGTACGTCCCTTCCCTTGGAGGACGCTGCGAAGACGTGCTTCTAAGTGCCTGTTGTGCCCGGCCTTCAGCAACGTGCACGAGCTGGCTGAAGCTCTGGGGGCCTGCCCCAGCTGTCTGCTCACATGGTGCCCATGACCCATACCTGCCAGAGGCTGCGGTGCTGCCTGGAAGGAAGGAGCAAGCTCGGAGGGAAGAGCGCTCTTGCTGCACGAAGCCCACGCTCAGTTTCTCCCTGTATCTCTGCCTGTGGTTTTCCAGTCAGATTTCCAGCCGTGCCTGTATGTCTTGCATCCGTCTAGGCCCCAAAGAAACACCCGAGTCCTAGACTCCTCAGGAAAGAAACAGGGGGAAGGAAATCACCGTTTCAAATGGCCCCTCTCTTACAAACCACGCATGTGCCACATGTACGCTTCCCACAGCAGCCCCTTATGTCCAGTTCCCCTGGACACAGGTGAGTGCAGGGCAAAACAGTTTCAACCCTTCGTCTCTCCGCTCTTTGTCCAAAGAACAAGAGAGGGCAAGAGAGAGAAAGTTGCTGGTGTGATGGAAAAGCCGCCCTAATGGGGAGAGAAACGGCGACCACCTCGCACTTGTGGCCGAAAGACAATGTCATTCACGTGGCCTGTGCACGGCCCCTTGCTGCCCAGCCCCTCCAATAGCTCAGCCGGACAAGAGGAGAACAGGAGAGGTCCTGCCTGCTCCATGTTTTCTAGATCAAAGCAGAAGGCAAATTAGGGAGGAAGGAGCTGGCCCCACGCAGCCTGGGTTCTTGTAACACCTTGGAAGACAGTCAGCATGTCGGAGCGACAGGCAGCAGCCGCAGCCTGACTGTGCCTGGCAGAAGACCAAGTGGGCAAAGACAAGCTCTGTCTACTGAGTAAACGGCGAGCGATCTCCTCTGAGGTCTTGGCAGCGGGAGGTATGCTGTAAAATCACAGCTTCCTCTGCGGTGTTTGTTTTGTGTGGAGCTGGGTTTTGTCCCATCGCCATCGGCAGCGGGGAGCTGCTCGGTGCGTGTGAACAAAGGCACTCGGGAACCCCGGGCTGCTCAGACAGATCCCAGCTCTCCCGCTGCCTTTTCATGAGCCGAGCACATACAGCCTCCCAGACATCCTTCACACGCCCCGCAGACCTCAGCGCCGAGAGCTGGTCTTTGACTCAGCTGTGCTCCCTCTGCCCCAGCCCTAAAGGGTGGAGGGTTTCTTTAGAAACTTCCACCCCCTGCAGAATAAAGACTTACAAGTAATACGGCTTCATACCGACATCCTGCGCACCCCGTGCTGACAGAAGAGTATAGAGTAAAAGTACAAGAAGCAGTTTTGCCTTCCTGTATCATGGCTTTTGTTTTCCTCAAAGCACTAAGACTCCTGGGAGTTGCAGACTTAACAGCTCTAAAGACCACGATGGCATACAGGGCAACTGCAGCTCTGGTGTGCTTCTGGTCTGTGGGGATCTCTGGCTTCGCGCTGAGTAGTTTCGTTGTACCTGGGCTGTGCTCTGCTGTGGCGAGGGCTGCTAACACCGAAATGCCAGAACTTCAGAGTCACGCGTGGTATCAGTGAGGAAACTGGAATGAGTATGTATTTTCCCAAGCCTGACTTCACAGTTTTCCAAAAACCAACAAAAACAATTACATATATTATATTATAATATATATATGTATGTGTGTGTATATATATATACACACACTCGCTTATCCTGCTAAAAAGCCGCAGGCTAGCCAAAGCGAGCCTGCTCTGGATTTAGCAAAAGCAAATCAGACACGGCAGCTTTGACGTACGCATCTAGGATGCTGCCAGCTAACGCTTTCCAGTTCCTCTCTGGGCTGTTAGAAAATTCATTACAAGAGGGGCCGCGTAGAAGCGTTTTGTTATCATTATTATCACATGAAGTTTTGAATGGGGCTCAAGAAAAGGTGGTGCTTAAAAAGCACCTCGTTTGAATTCATGCCAACTGTATATTTACGACACAGGACTGAAATGTGTCCTGGAGATGGATTTATGGCATGTGATGGAAACACCGCACCTCAGAGATGGATTTTGCACGAGTATGGATACACACATCCGTGACTGTACCTTTAATCTGCCTGGGACTCTAATTAAAATTTATTGCCATGGCTGCAGGTCAAATGAAATACCTCCAAGTGCCTCAAATACCCTTCCATGCTACGATCTTAGCTGGCATCAGCGGGGTGGGGGGCACCCCCCTGTTATCTCAGAAACTCTGTACTGATGGGGGGCTGCTCTTCAGTATCTGGCAAGAGAGATACTGCAGTGCTGGGGTTAACTGCACCCAGGGCATCCCCAGGGGACCGGTGTGTCTGGGCCGCGGCAAAACCCACGGCTTCTGACGAAAAGTTCCCATTGACCTGAACAGCCTGTGGCTTAATATTTGTCAAAACGGTGAAGATTTTTACTGTGGCATGAAACTTGAAAAGAAACTATGGCAAGAATATATGTAAATACTACCACTGGATGCATTAATATTATTTTAATCTGCTGGATTGTTTATGCACTCAAAGAAATACCCTTTCAGGAAACAAGGATTATAGCTTGGATTTGGCAAATACGTTTGGCTGAGTCAAGGACTAGGAGGGGGTGACATTTTTCATTTTCGTTTCATTTTGTTTTCATATAATTTCATTTCTTTTTAAGGAAACCCTTTGGATTTTTTCCTTTTTGAATGTGTTTGCGGTGAAAATAAGCAGGATTAGATGCTGAAAGAAGGAAATGTTTTGGCCAACACCAAACAAAGTTTTTATGAATCTTCCTTTCACTCTGTTGAAAACACGCTTTCAGGTTGACGCAAGAGACAGTATTTGATTTTTTTTTTTGTTCATCCTTAACAAAAATGCCCCTCTCAAGCTAGCTTTTTAAATATATCTGATCACAGCAGATATATTTTAAATACATCCATTCAGAGCCTGTGAGGTTGTGAAGTAGAAACTGAAAAATAAAAGCAGCACTTCGAAGTTGACGCAGCTCCACCAGACTACAAGGTGCAAACGCTGCTCGACAAAAGTGGACCGAGACGAAGTGCCCATCCTGCTCAGTGAAGCAGATGGTCGCATCTGAAAGCCAGCGAGTCTCTGTGGCGTGCTTGCTCCAAAGAGCAGGCTGCTGTCGCTGATCTCGTTGATCTTGTACGATTTGCAGTTGGGTAAAAAGAGGGTTAAGCTGGCTCCCTATCAATTCAGAATACAGACTGACTACCTGTACTCAAAAACACCGGCAGCTCACAGGTGTTGAGGAACACGGAAGATTTTGGTTCCTTCATTGCGCTAAGTAAAAGCTTTCCCAGTGCGCCGCTGATCCAGCCTCATTCGAGGCAGCTTCATGTGTAGACTGGGAAGATTTCATGAGTTTTACTTTCTATTTGGGAGGGTGGAGGGTGCTTCTCAGAGTGCGCAGAAAGAATGCAAGGCTTTGCATAGCCTGTTGGCGAATGAACAAAGAAAACTTGGAAGCTACGCTCCTGCGTTGCTCCCTTTCTTTCTATCTGTTTGGTCTCCATTTCTATACTATCAAGGTAATTTTCGGCGAAACAAAACTGAGCAAACCCTCTGGCTCGCAGCAGACAGAAGAAGGCGGCAGAGACTCAGCTGCCAGGATGAATCCTGCCAGTTGCAGAAGTCAGGACTCACTCCCCCAGTCGTAAAATTAAAAAGGAGTTAAACATCCAGCAGGTGTTAATGGAAGGCACGAACCACCCTGCAAACCGCAAGCCTTGGAAGAGGTACAAACTAAACGCAGACAGGAAATCCCCCACCCAGTCAGGACCTGGAAGTTGCCTACACCTGAAGGAGAAGTAACTGGGGATGGTTTGCTTTAGGTCGATTATTTGCAAATGACTGAATGTGAGTGACGTTCGTTCCCTTAGTTCTACAGTAACGTTATCAGATGAGCGAAAAATCAGCCCTTGCTATCTCCCTTGACCCGTTTCCTCTAACTGGGAGGTTCTCTCCTGTCTGAAGACCTGATCCTGGTCTCGAGTCAATGGCACTTCATCACGATGCAGGTGTCAAAGGAGCACTTTTGCCAGCCGGTATCTCTCTATAGAGATGGGGCACAGTCTCAGGGCATTCAGGGCTGGCTGAGGAATGAGGAAAGGGAATTATGTCCATGAGCTGCAAGGAAGGCTAAATTTCGTGGTAGAACCAGGCTGCGATGTTTCAAGGATGGCTGCTTACCTAAAATAAAATGTCTTTGCTCCCATCTTTACTATTCCTTCACAGAGATCCAAAAGCTGACAAAGATTACAGGGCAACAGATGGAGGTGCATATTTTACAGATAAGGCAGAACAGCCGTAAACATGGCCAATACTCACAAGGAGGAATCTGGCTGGGACAACAGTCCCGTACTGTTCTCTCTGGCATCCCACTTCACCTGGCCTGAATCTTCGCTAGAGTAACACATCTTTTCTGAAATCCACCCACTCTTACTAGTAGTCAATTTTTCATTTCCCTATTCACACACCTCCCCTGCCCCAGCATGCCCTTGTTAGCACAGACTGGCTCCAGCTAGCTCTATGTGCATTTATCTTGCAGAAACAATCAATCACTTACGTTTTCTGGTTTACGGGCATTCTCCCACCTGGCACCTGGCTCCATTACAGTTTGTCGTATTACGTGACCTCCCTGTCCTCCTGGAGACTCTGCTATGGCTCCCAGCTCCATGCATCAGCGCCAACAGCCACGGGTTAGGCCCTGCAACAGAACGGGGAAGGACTGTGTCTCTACAATGGCCAGTTACTCCTTTCGCTTTCCAGGTATGCTTTTGTAGGGAAATGGGAACTCATTTTAGCTGTCTGCTGACAAAGTCAGACTGGGCTGGGTGAGTTTCAGAGTTCTCTGGCTAGCGCTACAGACGGGACATAAAACTGATCAGAGAGACACCGAGTGTACCCATTTTCACATCTCATTTTTTGGCACAGAAACCACTCACTATGCATAAAGGGAAAAGAGCAACTCAGGGCCTCTGGAGACAGAGGCTGCGGTGGTGACGAGCTATGTTCCTACAAAAGGTATGAGCTTGGTCTTGTTATCTAAATCTCAGTGTACCAAGGGAGCATATTTACATTGCAAAGCGTTCCTCGTATACCAATGGGTCTATGCAAGGCAATTAGTAAGTATTTTTAAAGCTTTCCAAATAAACTTCAAAGCAGGAGCACATCCTGTTGGTGGGGAAGGGCTGGCTACGAGTGGGAGCTCTGAATGCCACCTGCTAACCCTTCCTTCCTGCTGCCAAGGCTCGGGTGGGCTTCTCCTGCCTTTGTTTCCTAGCAGAATAGCCCCACGAATCACAAGAAAGCTCTAGAAACAAACCAAATACGGAAGAAAGAGGCTGGCGCAGCAGGCCTCCAAGCAGAGGCTGGAAGAGTTAAACAACTCCCAAGCCCGATGCCATGAGTAAACACAGCTTCACGGAGTGGGCTGCTGTTTCACCACCGCTCTCCCAGTTAGCACTACTCGTTTCAGAAGCAGGACTACTCACGCCTGATGAGGCCAGCGTGCCAGGTGCACGTCTGGCTGGATGGGGGCTAAATAGGCAGAGCAGAAACAAGCGGGAAAGGACTCTTGCTCTGCCACCCCGCTGGCTTTCTGCCCCCAGGAAAGGAGCGTACTGCCAGCCCCCCTCCGCTGTCCGGACACTAGCTCAGTGGCTCAGTACCTCCTCGCTGCTCAGACGCTGGCACGGGAGGCAGGTGCCACGCTTCACGCATCCCTTTCCACACACAAGATGGAAGCCGTGACCTGCAGCTTCCTCTGTGACAGCTGTTTTCTGTGGACGCTGGCAGGGTGAGCCAGGTGTGAATCCTGGGCCAAGCTTTCTTTTGCATCACATGCCTTTATTTTCCCAAACTATTTCAAATCCAGTGAATTAAACATTGAGAATCACACGTAAAGGAATTGCACCTCTTTAGGTGAGATGCCTTGTGTCAGTTACAAGATCCGATTTGCCTTCTTTCGGGGACTACGGATATTCAAAACGCTCCCTCCTTCTCCCGGTGGAATTCACTCCTAGCTCAGGACACCACCGTGTTTCTCTGCTGCCTCTGCAGAGGCTTGGGTCCCTGACGGGCTTTGGGAAATGATCGAGGCATGGAGCAGAGGCAGAAAGCTTGGCTCTTTGGTAGCCTGAGAAAGCTGTGGTGCTTCTCAAGGCAGACCAGCAATTAGACGAAATGAAAGGCAGTCATTACGTGAGGATGCTCATGGGTTACCTGGCCTGCCTTACCCATACCCACAGCATTTCCCATAGTCAAGTGTCAGATTGCAGGGCACATCTTAGTTTAACTGTAGACCCACTATAATTACAGAAACATGTACCTTTTGGAAACATAATTGACCCTTTGGAACTGACACACCGTGAAGGTGAAATTAAGAAAAGCAACAATGCATTGCAAATATTTGGGCAATTTCCTCTTGGCACATAATTGCTTGTTTTGTGACCTAAAAACCAGTATTCCTTACAGTCCTTCACAAGGGTACGGGTTACTTAAACTAGTTATAGATGCTTTGATCCCTTCTGCAATCGAGGCGGTGATACATGGATCAACCAAATGTGACATAATTCTTGATGCTGCTCTCTTGAGCTATGCCTCATGTGACTACCAACTCTTCATAGTTGCCGTGGGCACACTTTATCAGCTCCATCTATTGCAGACTTCGAAGAGGTCCCTCCCTAGCGCAGAGGATGCTTGAGAAATGGAGGATACCGGGCATGCTATGTTGTGTCATCGGCCCTTGATGAGGGGGTGAGGGAACTCCGTCTTGGCAGTACTTTTCCACTTGCTTTCTTACCAGGGAGCTGGTAACCGGGCTGTTACGACATGTATGAGCTTTAGCGAGGCCGATCCTTGCAGAGCCAGAGGTCAGATTTGCCTTGGAATACCTCAGCGGTTTGGTGATGCTAATGCAAAGTGAGTTATTTTCAGGTATGAGACATCTCAGATGTTCCTTCCTTCCAGAAAGCACCTGCAGTTGAATTGGAATGGACCTAGATAATATACATTCAATGATTTGTGTTAATAGTCACTGGAGATGTCTGAAAAACATGAGGGTTAAAGTCTGTGGAGCCTCTTTTCATTCAGCAGTGACTTCCTAGCATTTCCCGTGGTCAGACAGGAGCAAAACTCCAGAGCTGGCGATTTCCCACAGAACGGGAATCCTAAAGAACACGAACTTTCTGTTTTGACAATGCAATTGCTTTGTTGCCATAACATTCGTGTGTTTCATTTTGACAATGGTGAAAATATTTGTCTGTCAGAAGATAGGAATGATATATTGCATTTAAGATCTGAGACAGTATTAAACATATAACTGTGAAACGCAATTTGTAACACAAAGAAATTAATGAAAATTACAGTCTTTGGAGGTAGGATGAGGGAAGGGGAGCGGTCCCTATGAAAAGGAAACCCGAAGACAAGAAAGAGGAAGAATACCCTGCGCAAGAGAGTGGTTGGGAAGACAGGAGGCTGGCTGACGAGCAGGTGCACCCGTCCTGGTCACGCGCCATGACGTGAAAGACGAGCATGCTCCTGTACCGAGTCTCGATCCCAGACTGCAGCCTGCGTCTCAATTTCCTGCCCCAAGAAAATGTTTTGCCTTGAGGAAGTCTTTGTGCGTCTCAAGGGGCAAAGACTGGAATAGAAAATGGCATTTTTTTCTTTTCTGTCCAGAAGACAAGCTAGAGCTCGCTTCCCGGGAGCAAGGGCTTGACTCCCGTGCGCGGCAACAGATCTGGTGAGACAAGGGAGTGGCGGGACTGGAGGACTGCTCTGCTGGAAGGGCTGTCTCGGGAGGGGGCAGGCAGGGCCTGTAAGAGGTCCCTCTCGTCTTGTTAGAACGGGAGCAGGAAAACTGGCAGAAGGGCACTGAGGATGCCCTAAGAAAGCCGAAGATCCACAGAAGGAAGCGGGAGAGGAGCAGGAAGCAGTGAAGGGCCAGTGCTATGCCGAGTCCTTCCCTCAGGACCGCACTCCTGACATTTTCAACAGGAATAGGTTTTGGCTTGTAGTGGGCAGAGCTGCCTTGGGTGGTGTGGGAGCAAAGCGGGACTCAGGTTTCAAGCAGCTAGAACAGTGCATGGTGTTGCTCAATTGATATCCCTGTGGATTTGCGTGCGATGACTGCCGACAACTACCCTTAGTTCCCTTGGCCTCCTCACTGGGGCGGATGGACCGTAACACCGGACCGATTTAGGGAGCCCCGACCCTCAAGCCACGGGCGGAAGGGGAGGAACTCGCATCCAGCTCTAGATCACAGACACACCAGGCTTCGTGGCTCAGGTTCGAGGATGTCAAGGACGTATCGAGGCCTGGGACAAGCTGCAGGCCTTCTGGACCGTGACTTACTGGAACGAGCCAGTCAGATTTTGATCCAAGGCAAAAGAAAGCCGGAAAAGGCCCTTCTTCTTAGAGATTGTATCACCATTGCAACAGCAAGGATTAACCTGGAACTTTCTGCAAGGATCTCCTGCTTGTGAAATCCTGGCCTTTCAAAGTCTGTATTCCCATTTGAGCCTCTTCTGTAGTTTTATTACAAAAAACTTACAGTTACATATGCAGGGGAATTCCCCCTCCTCCTGCCTAAGAAATTATGTGACATATAAGCTAAAGAGCCTCCAAACAGAGCGTCTGAAACAAACTTCACTAATTAAGTGGCCTGCTTCTCCAAAATTACACTTCCCATAAATATTTTCTCCTCTCATTTCCTGTGTGCTACTTGTTACGTTACCTGTTTATGTCAAATCACCACGTGGCAACTGCTAACACACATAATCTGACTGTTAACTGCCCTAGGAGCAAGTGAAACTGCATGGACGAGAAGGACAAGTAAGTGGAAACGGAAACCACTGATATGGCAAAGTGCAAATTGATAAAACCAATAAAAAGCCCTCTCCTTTCCTGATTGGCAATGGACTATGTTGGTAAACTGCCTTTAACATGGGTGACAGAGACCTGCTTTAGGAAGGTTTTTTTTAAAAGACCAGAGGGCACAGCGCTTGGGCTAACGTGGCAGAGTCTAAGGCACATCTGCTCATGACTTAGTGCCTCTGATGTCATTCCTGCTGTTGGCACGAAAAGAGAGATAGGACCAAGGCAATTTCTAACTTAAAATGGGTGGGATGTCGCACACCAAACCCTAGGAGGTGGCAGTCCCTGACCACCTCCTCCTTAAAACTCCTCCTCCCTCCCCACAGAAAACAACTGGGGCCAAATCCTCTTTTCCGCCCTGGGTACAAGCGGCCGCCATGCTCTGCACAGTCTCTCTGCAGGCTTCATCACGCTTAGTAGAAGGTGAAAGACCGAGACGGGGAGGTATCCAGCCCGAGACGGAGAGGAATATTTTGCTGGAAGTATTTTAACGTTCAAGTGGTTACTACAGGAAGGCCCTGTGTGCGAGTGGCGTATCCGCAGGCCTTTGTCTCCTCCCTGCTGCACCCGGAGAGGTTTGCATCTCGTTCTGGTCCTGTCTCTGGAATGAGCAATGCTATCTTTATTTCAGGCGGCCTTTAGGGACACCTGGGCCTGTGTCTCAGCGCCAGCCCTGCAGACGCTCCGCAGATGCGAACCTGCCCCTCAGCAGTCCACGCCGCTGTGCTTGTGCAGATGATTTCTCCTTAATGCCGGCTGTTTCCAAGGGCTGTGTCGGTACCCGTTTTGCACCAGCCATCTCGAGACAAAAACTGACAGTGCTGGCTCCTCTATGAAGATGCTTCGGAGTCCGCAACTGTTTTTAATTAAGACTAAACTCCAGTCGCTGGAGTAATGGTTTCACGCCAGTTCAAAGGGAGACAGCATTTCTCAAGTACCTCCTTTCTCTCTTGTCCCCAAGAGGTTAGAGCCCTTTTCTGTCGTCATCCTTACTCCCAGTGACTTCCCTTCTCCCTTCTTCATGAAGCAGCAACTTCTCCCCCGCATCGGCATATCCTCTGCAGCCTGCCGGCAGCATCAAAGAAAACGATGGCAAGCTGTGGCCTGTCCTGTAGGAATGCCACCCGCGGGCAGAGGGAGCAGCGGGAGGCACGCAGGACTGACCTCGCTGGCGGAGGCAGGCAGCGAGGTAGGGAGCTGCAGAAGATAAAATGCACCTGTTTTATTGAAGGCGTGTTTACATCGAGGATCAGATCCTGTCTTACTCTGCTAAAACCGTAAAGTGGAGTGGCTTTTCTGGAACAGCTCCTGAATGGGCTTGTCCAAACAGCAGCAGGGGAACATCAAAAGGTGCAGCGATCATCCGCAGATAAGCAGCCGAACTGTCTGATCCTGAGCTACCCCCAGGCATGCCTTAGTAGTTTGTCTGCCCGTGACGAGCTCTCTATAGCTCTCCCTTATACCACAGCCTCTTTCCACGGCGATTGCTTTATAAACATGGTAAAGGGCTAACTGCCTGCTGGTCAAGAAGGTTTGATATCCGAAGAATAGTTACTTGTCAGATGATAACCTTCAGCGTGAAGCACTTGGAACAGAGAAAGGAATGGGAATGCAGGCTTGGGTCAGTGCTAGAGCAAGCAAGTCCCCGCTGCAGTGACCCAGCCACAGTGGAAAGTGTGTTTGCATCAACCATCTTTCAGTAATTATAGCAACAGATGACTCAAGATCAAAGTGTGTTTGTGAATGATGTGGCGAAGTAAATCTATGTAAATCTGAGCTTTTCTATCTCTGGATCTGTCTTTAATGCTGACTTCTGTCCAGCTTTAACCTGCCCTGGGAAAACATCTCAGCTTCCACTGCTGCAGTGCTGGTCTGGACAGACCCCCGAGAGCCGCCTGGCTTCCTCCACGCTCACCTCCTCGCCTCGTGCGCAGTACGGCTGCCGCTGGCTCGCACGGCAGCCCTGGGGACAGCAGCCGCTTGTCTTTGGGACCTGACCCCCGGAGTTTTTTTCAACGCAGAAGGGCACGCTTGCTGTCACAGTGAGTCAATAGAGCCAGGTGCCCGGGTGCTTTGTGCTGACATGCCGAGGTGCTGCTGGTGGTTGCTACTTCCAGGGTCTGCCCCTCCCATTATCAGCACCCCGGCGGGCAGCTGCTCCTCTGCTGGCCGTAGCCCAGGTGCTCCAGGAACGGTTTCTGATCCAACTTCTCCTGGCCTTGCCCAGCCATAAGGCTAGATTCCAAAGAGCATTTGATAGGAAGGCCCCTTGATTCAGGGTGACACAGGTGACACAGGTGACAGCCGGTGGCTGACCAGCATGTGGAGAGGGTACCATTTGCCCAGCCCTCTGAATATATCCCATGATCGCCCTTCATCTAGGTTGAATCTGTTTCATCTTCTTTCTGTCACGTATCCTCCTATCAGCTTCTATCATGTGTTTATCCTGTATTTTCTAATTAGTTCATTACTTTGCCCACGATGCTAAGCTCCAGTCGTTACCCACACCAGGTGTCCTCTTTGTGCCATCGATCTGTAAGCGCTCCACTGAGACGTCTCCTCTCTGCGCAACCTACTCTGGACAGCACCACACACGTCTGGGGAGATCTTTCCAAGCCCTTGAATGCACTGCAACTCTCCTGCTTGTTAGTCTGGTTCCCAGCAGTTTCACAGCCTTGCTTTCAGTTCCCTTTCACTTGCACTACTGCAATAAAATACTTCTTTTTTTTTTTTTCTTCTTTGTCTTTATAACCTACGACCCTCTGCACACAGGAGCAGAAAAATTCTTGGTGTTAGCTTGAAACACGACACAGGATAAAATCCTGCCAGAGGAGTAACTCACTGGGTGAGAGCGCCAACGAGAACCTTAGCTGTCCTTGCCTGCGCCCCCTCAGAGGCTGACGACCAGGGCTTGGTCCCAAATGTCACTTGTCTGAGCTGCCCTGCAGGGAACAGGAGTAAATGCCGTCTAGGGCCACGGTGAGAAGGGATTGTGATCATCAGCGGTTGGATTTGCTTTGTCGCTTGTGTCATGGATACTCACCCGCCTCACCTCATGCGGCAGCACGTAGTGGATGGTTGGTTCTCCAACGGAGGTTGGAGGAAATGAGGCAGGGAGAGAGAGAATGTGAGAAACGTGAGAAACGAAGAGAGAAGTCACTCCACGCACTGGTCTCTCGTGCGGTTGCACGCTGGCTCCAGACATCTTTCCTGCAGTTCCTGGCTAAAGATGTTTGAGCCGCAAGCAGAAGAGTGCAGAGAGAAGGCCAGGGTAGCTAGGGGTTAGGTGGAGAGAATGAATCCCGACTTAGACAGCGTTCCCCAGATGTCCCTGAGACAGTCTCGATCTCTCTCGGTGATCACTGTTGCTTTCATTTGCTGTTTTAATTCCAAGGGCGTCTCCATGGCCAGTGCCTTCTGCACAATTACCACGTGGCAAGGATGACCACGTTCGATAAAGTTTAGAGTTGCTACCTGGGACTAGGGACCGATGCCAACACAGGATTTCCCAAATCACATCAATCATCTCGATTTTTCATTGCTGAGATGCTGTGTGGCTCCTACGTGCTTATTTCTCAACAGAATAGAGAGGCTTAATTATTGGGTTGCAAAGCTCCCAAGGATCTTATGAAAATTGAACTGGAAGAGCAAAGTATCGTGACGTACTGGGACTCCTTAAACCGTGATAAGTTGCTATCCGGCGATTTGCTGTAATCCAGGGGAAGTCTGTCCCCAAAACCAGCTGCCCAACACGCATGTGTTTTGGTCGCCATCATCAAAGTCTGCAAGACGAACGGGCAATACATTATCATTTAGGGTAACGCTTTGAATGTTATCATTTGAGCTTCTTAAAAGCTTCATCTTTCTCTCCCTGGGATCACATCTTCCTGATGAGGAACAATTAGAGTATCCTGTGGTGAAACACTGGATTATTATTAATGAAACTTCGCTGCCCTGGAGTTTTAATTGTCTCAAGTGTTTAAACACATGCCTGACTTAAAACATGTGGGCACTCTCATTCCTGCCACAGGAGCTACCAATGCTTTTCACGCAATGCCAAGAAACGTTAACTATTAAAAACACGTTTGATCATTTATTAACCTCAGTTCCTCACATGTCCCACTCAAAATCCCCCATCAGAAAGTGCGGAGCACTTAATGGGCCCTTGAAACTAAGCAGGGCTTTAACTACATCTTTCTTTTCCTTAAGTCTTGCAGGAAGAAATGGCTGGATTTTGTCAGTGCAATAGCTATCCATAGATTTTTCTTTGCCTCTGAGCCACATTCAGTTGGGGTCTGTAATATCTGGAACCATTTCTCTCAAAGTTTTCAAGACGGGAGCCAAGCTTTGACATTTGCACACTGAACTTAAATACCAGGAAGCTTTGACGGTGGCCCTTGGTGGTAACATGCTTTTGTCAAGCTGTATGTAAGCTTACAGCTGAGATGAAATGCCCAACCAGCTTACGTGGTAGGGACAAAGGGGGTACCCTGGGCCATGACTGCCACCTGGCTCAGATTATAAAGACGACATAGCTGAGGTTTTTGCCCATATGCAGAAGGCAAAAGGACGTTTGCTAATTATTTAAAGGAAGTCAGGGTTTGACATCAATGCGTCTGTTCTCTCACCCCACCCCTCCAGTTCTCCTTTCCCATTGCAAGCTATTGGATGGAGACAGCCAGGTTTCAGGAACATGCCCTGTCTTTGCTCCCTGTGTGTACGACGGGGATAGAGCTGCATCTCAATTCCTGCATGGAGACTCCCCACCACTCCCGCAGTACTGGTTTCATTTCCTGGGCCGTGTACTGGAGCAGATGCAAGGTGCTTGCTCAAAAAGGAGCAGAGACGGCTGGACGCGGTGCTCCGGGCCTTCCTCTCGCTGTACCTCATCTTCATGGGAGAAGGGCCAAGGCAAGCAAAGGCACTGGCTGCTGCCAATGGCTATCAACGAGGGGCACTTCGTGTAAGTCACAGCTGTTGCCCTGCTAAATGTCATGATCCAGGAATGCAGCTACTGCTCAGGACGTTGCCAGCTGGCCAAAGCAACTGCAGGTGTGTATCTTTTTATTTGTTTATATATGTAAATTGAGTCCAAAGTCTCAAACGATTAAGTCATGCGATGCAAGACATGTGACAGAGTGGTTAAGAAATAGTGAAGGGCAGACAAGGGTGACAGGAGGAAAGCATTTCAAAGTGGCAGCTGTGAGCTAAATCATGTTGGAATTGGGCAACCTGGATTTAGGGGAGAGGTTGAAAAGGAAGGGCGTAGCACTGGGAAAGGAGCCCTTTCTTTCTTTCCTCTGGAAAGGGCCCTGATCCTCAGGCTTGGGCCCTGATTTTTGTTTTATGTCCGCTACTGCAGGGCTGATGCGCGCCCCCTGACCTCATCAGAGAGGGGCCTGACTGATGCCCAGAGAAGCCACAAGTTACTGGGGTCAGCTGCAGGTTTTGGGACATGCTCCCAGCACAAGCAGCAGCCTCCCCCCCGCCTCCGCCTCCCCCTCTCCTCTCCTCTCCTCTCCTCTCCTCTCCTCTCCGGGCACAGGCGATAGCCTGTGGCAAGCTCGAGCCCTTGGCAGCTAGGGTCAGCTTCCCGAGAGATGTGCCAGCCCACAGCCGGCGTGACAGTGTGCTCCTCAGTCTTCCCGGTCTCCCTTTCCTCCTTCGAATGGACAGTGGTGGCATGTGGGTCTCTGCTTTGCTCCTCGCTGCACCGGCAACTGGATGAACTGCCCTTCTAGGCGCACATCCTTTTTCCCACGTTTCCCACTAAGCAGCGTTAGTGGCTGTTGGCCGTAAGTGCCACTGTTCATAGGTGCCAGAGAAGTTATTCAGCCTTGCCCCCGTAGTTTACTCCTGGCTTCTCCGTGACACATGAGAAAAGGCAGAGGTGTGAATGAAATGGGCTTGTGGATGGGACTCCTCTGTCTGCTGGACTCACGTTGGATCACACGGGAAGTCTTAAGCTGAGTGGAAAATGCTCACTTTAAGGGCAACTGGATTTGAACCTGTAATTACCACAACCATCGCATGTCTGATTTGCAGCTGTGTGCACAAACAAATGACTTGCCCATGCACTGAGTGTGCTTCACGTTAAATGCTCCTGGGTCCCAGTCTTTTAAAAAAAACCACAAAAAACTGTCTTTAGCAATACTAGTCTGATCCTCATGGAGATGAGTAGGAATTTCTGTATTGACTTCAGGAGAGCTAGACTGTACCCTTACACACAAACCAGCCCAGTGGCAGACATCAAATGATGTTGTTCCCTAGCAGTCTACTGATGTTATCACCGATTCTGTGAGTAGTTAGAAAGAACAAGATCCTACAATGACAAACCACAACGTTTGTTGTGGTACATAAAGACAAGTTAAAAAAAAAAAGAAACCTTCCCAAATAATAAAAAAAAAAGTGCATTTCATTTCCCTTTTGTTTTTCATGGACCAAGCACCTTACAGGCAACTTGCTCATGATCTGCCAAACAAAGGGGACTAGGGTCCATCGTGGGAGACGGACATAAAATACCTAGAAAATCAAGCCTAGAGAGGAGAACTGCGCTATTAAAAATTAATCATTACCTCGTACATAAAACTCTAAATCAGTACCACATTTACTAGGCTTTGAGGCAATTCCAGGGAATAATGAAAAGCTTATTTTAAATTAATTGATATTGTTACTTCTGAGTTTCTTGTTGGTGGCTGCTTTCATCCAGAGACCAAATACCGTTTGTAGCGCTGCCATATGGAAAGCACTGGAACAGCCAGTAATTGTTTCACCTCCACTGACGGCTGGCTTTGTAGAAATGAAGTATTTGCATTTTTCTAATACAAAACCAGCATGAAGAACTAGGTTTGAGTCTCTGATAAGCAGGAGTGTCAAATTTTACAGGCTGCTGTGGCCTGTTTTTTTTTTTTTCAGAAGGGATTTCCAAACTCTTAACCTCAGATTCATCAAATCCTGTGAGTTTCTGAGCCCATAATAAATCAGCAAGGTGCATGTGGAATGTGTGTTAGAGACCAAACTTGTGCCTAAAACGAGTCGAACGGAGAGCCAGAAGTGTGCAGACACTCGGCACGGCTGCACGCTGACATTCTGCCGCGGCCCTTCAGCAAGGGAAGCTGGGGCCGGAAAACTAAGTGGGTTTAAACTGGAGCGTGATAAATGAATTAACAGGATTATATAATGTGTGTGTTTGCCATGCCAGTGGCTGGGCTTGATGCACTAGGAGTTACTTTCCAGTCCTGTATTCCTACACAAAGCCTAAAATACATATTAAGTGATCTAAATAAAAGTGCTCCCTGACCTCACTGGATGTTGCACAACGTGGCACAGGGGGAAAAAGAATCCGACTGTCTGTATTTAAAGTTTACTCATTACATATTTACACTAACACCATACACAGCATTGATATATGTAAATGTAGACCTAAATTTTGAGGTTTGATTGAAGGTATTTGCTCCAAGAAGCCATATTAGTTTGGCCGTTTCCTTGCTAGATACCTTCGGCAGTTCTCCCCTAGAAGAGTAGCCACTCCAGGTATTGAAAGATGCTAAGAGGGTTGAGCAATATGCCCTATAGACTTCTATGCCCTGTCATCACGAGGCCGTACGATTTCATTCCATTACCAAGTCCTAATATGCGTGTGGCACTTTGGACTGATTGTCTGTTGGCTTTTGCAGAGTTGTTAGACAGAGGGGGAAAGTATTTTTTCCATCGGTGCTGTTTGTTTGTTATTCCGCTGTGAACTGCCCCAACTCCTTAGTGTCAGAGCACCTGGCAGCGCTGTCATGTTGGTACGGCTTGTTTGTCCTGTTACCCCGAGTGCCGTGGTGGGTGGGAATTTGGCCGGCCCTGGGGAAGCGAGCCACATCAAACACCGGCGCTCGGAGTCGCGTGTGGATTGTGCTGCCTGTTTACTCCCTGCTGGGATTCCGGTAGGCCGGGGGCTTGGGCTCACCTTGCTGGGGGAAGATGATCCTCTAAGAAGACGTCGATGCACTGATGAGAACAACGGGAAGGATCTCCATAAACGATATGGGGTTAACGTGAAGAGCACAGTGATTCTGGACTACCACCACCAGTGTAGATGACACCCCAGCCCCACAGGTACTGGCCACACATGAGTTTGCAGAAGTCAGCTTTAAACTTGAGGCAAGAAACATCACTTAACCATACAGAAGTGAAGTCCTGCATCCGCATTTGCATCACCAGGTCTGGTTGTCCTCTTTTCATGGTTATCAGAAGGCCCACAAACTCAGCCGGGTCAGCCGCAGCCCCTGCCTACTGTACGGCCTCACATAAAGCAATTTTACCAGCACCTGCAAATCCAGTTCAGTCCCTGGAAAAACATGTGCGGAGCAGTGGTACAGACCATACTTCAGGGTGGAGACTCTTCTCCCAAAACCAGCTGCAATTGTTTGTTGTGTAATGGTGCCAATGAAGTTTTGTAACTCCCTCACATACTGGGAGGATTCACTTGATCACAAGAGTAATTTCACTTTCTGGCATCTATCATCCATCAGAAATTCCAGGCCAGAGCTTTAAAAAGCAACTCGTGACTTAGGATCTCATGACTGCCGAACATTTAGATTGAGGTATCTCGGCAGGCACGCACTATCCTCCTCCCCAAACCTCCTCCTCCTAACAGGCATCAAAAATGTGGGTCGCTCCAAAAGCCCTAGGCTGTGATGTGGAGCTAATACTTGCCCGAGATGAGTCACGAAAGCTCCTTCTGAACCAAAATGTCATCTCTAAGCCCCCAGATGAAGATCCCTGCCCAGGACTTCAGGGAGCACAGGAATCCCTCCCTCAGCTACAGGACCGCATACAAGTTTTAGGTGTAACAGTGCCACAGGCACGAGGGGCACAGCTTAGGAACACCCAAGGCCACCCGCCTGCATCGGCAGAGGCCGCAAGCCCTGGCAGTGCTGACAGGCTTATGGCAACACCAAAACATGACCACTCAGCCTCCTCTCAGGCTTTGAAGCTCACGCAACCAGCTGGCCAACATATGACGGGGGACGCAGGGTCGAACACAGAGGGTCTGATGCAAGTGGTACAAGCCTATGCTCCCCTTGCAGCTTCGCCCCGACTTAGCTCACAGGGAGGTACCAGGTGTCACCTCAAAACCCTTTCCTCAAAGCAGTCCTGCCACATGCTATGCTTCATCAAAAACAGCATGGCAAGGGGACGCCTGGAAGGCGCCTGCTGCGCCACACTGGCACTGGCCTGCCTGCCGAGTCAGGTTTGTGGTCCCAGGGGTCTGCTTTGAGTCAGGTTTGTGGTCCCAGGGGTCTGCTTTGACGAGCGTGGCTCCTTGCCCCCGAGGAATGAGTCCAGTCGTGGTGTTTCCTATCAGCTTATCTCCCTTCTTGCGTCAGGCGGCTGTTCTGTATGCTGTGGGCGACTGACAAGCATTAGCTGAACTGCTGCTGCCTGTTGGGTAGGGAGGGAAGGATTGGGAGGCCTCTGTATTTACATTTCTTTCAGGAGACCATCAGTAGGGCTGAGGGGCCTACGTAGGACTGTCAGCAAACCCGCAAGGAGAAGCTCGGTGCATGTTTGCCAGCTGGCAGTCACGAGTGCAAGCGCAGCGGGGGCCACGAGCAAACCGGAGAGTCGGCCGTGGCGTGGGGGCACAACGGTCACCTCCCCAGCTTGTTGAGTTGCGCACAGGGGACTGCAGCCACGCTGCACGGCAGCCTGCCATCTCCAGCCTACAGCCTCAGCGGCCCCCGGGTGGGTTGGCTGCGCAGCCTAAGGTGATCTGAGCGCAGTAACATGCAGGGCTTGTGCAGGACTGTTTGCTGGTTCAGTACTTCTGCACAACTTGCTCCAAATCAACCTGCTGATAGAGCTGGTTCCTGTTTTGGACGCGCTTTGAACAAGACTGGCCTTTCTTTGTGAGACCCTGCAGATAGTTCCTGCAGGAGAAACCTAGCTAAGTAGCTCCGAGACCTTTCCATCCAGCAAGACTGACGCTATGCTGCTAGTGAAGTGAATCCAGGGAAGCCTGTCAACTGTATCTTACAGCTAAAGGTCTTCAGTTAAGATATAAAAAAAGCATCCTACCGTCCCTGAACCCATCTTGAACTCTGCCCTACACCAATCCCTAGCAAAATGGTACCTGCATCTGTTCCACCCAGGCGTGCAATCAAATGGTGACTCATTGTCACATAGTCTTATTCATGCATTTATTGCCCAGATAACTCTCCATTAAGCTAATGAGTCATGCTTTTACGCCCACCAAATGCATAGCTAGGATGCTGTTCCTTTCTGCCATTCATAAATTAGGAGAAGGAGAACAGACAGAGCCTTGGTCCAGAAAAGGCATCTCCTCTAGAGAAGCTCTTCAAAGGACGCACAGTTGGATTTGTGACCTCTCCATCGAGTCCCATTTAGCACATTTAGGCTGCCAGGTTTAATAGGATTGACTAAAATGTATTTGTTAAACAATTGCCCAGGACCCTTGCAGCTCAGACATTGTCCCTGCTCTTCGCTTGTGAATTGAGTGAATGAGCTCCCCAGCCACACGGGCCACTCACCCGGAGTTCAGCTCATTTCAGGTTACTGCTGGGTCCGTGCACTGCTTGCACTACCTTGAATCCAGCGCAGTATGTAAATCTCTAGCAGGATCCAGCAACAAAGAGAAAGGTAGTGTTCACACAACTCTACCGATCCCAGGGTGTCAGTGTCCTACGACACGTTGTCTCTTACAGATTTCTGTGACCATCACAAGAATCAGAGCCCAAAAGGCAGCCCCTCCTGATCTGCGTGAATGAGTAGTTCAAAGCTGAGCTCCACGTGGGTTGTCTGCTATTTCTAGAGGCGAGCTCCACTTTCCAAATGCAAGGAATTGGGTTTTCCGTGTGTGTTCCAGGGAACAAACAAGGCCCCAGTGACTACTGCAGACAAGCACTGAAGAGCTAATGTTGCTTGGTGAAGTGCCTCATACCAGTCTGCTTCTAGAGCTGGAAGATTTTGGCCAGAGCTTCACAGGCCTTGGACGCCCAGGACCCGGTGGCCATGTTTGCAGCTGCTTCTCTGAGATGAGCGGACAACTTTATTCCAGGCATCAGTAAATTTCAAGCAGGCCAGGAGACAAAATGCTTGGCATAGTGTAACTCTATGTATGCACAATCCATGCAAACTTCTGTGACATATTAGACTGAGAATTGCCAGTTCTTGCTGGTTTGGCAATATTTTGAGTTCGGCTCCTTAAGACCCCAGGAGATGGGGATTTCTGAATGAGGCATGAACCTCTGGTTTTTTCCCTTAAAAGTGGTTTGGTTCCCTCGGGGCTGTGGCCAAAAAAACTGAAAACATTATTTCAGTGCATCCGACGAGCTGAGAAATCAGTTGGCAAAAAAAGAAAGCGTCTCTAATACACACTTTTTGTGAGAATAATACAGTTTCTAAGCAGTATCAAGGTTATGAGGCCCAGTCATTTATTTCTTACATGCTTGATGTGGTCTATAACGTATAGCTGTAGTTGAATGCTCTTTTGAGCACTTTCAATTGTGCCTTGCGGCTGAGGAGATGAGCTGCCTGAGCCTTGTAAATAAAACCGCGGCTTGGTGTCAGAGAGAAAGGTGATGGGAAAAGTTCTACTGACTTTCTCTCTGGTTCGTGTTGCCGACACAGGTCAGGAGCGTTAAACCAGACCATAGTTTCACACTGACCTTGCATCCTGCTGGACCAGTGGGTGCCCTCAGCCAGTGAGCTGACAACCGCTTAAGTCAACAGCCAACCGGTTCAACTTCTTAAGGCTTATAAAATTATTTACATAAACACTGTGATTAGAGCAAGAATGAAGGAAGGATGGGCTTGAGCTTTAGAAAGGCTTTTTCCTACAGTTTTCTTATCTTCACCCCTCTGTCTGTCCCTGCGCTACCCGTTTAAAGGACTTGCTCCGCGGGCACCGATGATCCTAGGTTTCCTCCGGACTGGTGTCTAGAGCTGGAGCCTGCGCGCTCTTTGAGGTGAGCTTGCACTCCCAGTTTGTCCTTAGTGGAGGCACTGGGAGCATTGTGTTCCTCCTCCGATGAGCTGTATTCACGACACAGACACGAACATCATATCCTTGAGATCCCTGACGCGTGTCTGAATTTGGCCTGTTGTTAGAGGGGGACTAAGAGAGACATGCGTTACGCAATAGCTAAGACTCATTTCCTCAGGAAAATAAGCTAGAGATACTGCGCTGTGATGCAGCATTGTGGCAGGTCTTCTGCGGCTTCACTGAGGAACATGAGCTTTCTGTACTGCAAAGCACTTTGGCACGTGAGCCTTAGGCAGCTTTCTCTCTGAAGTGGGGAGCAAGGTGCGTAAAAGTGGTCTTCATAATCACGTCCCCTGCCAGCAGCGGCCAGAGTACAAGGCAGCATAGGTCAGGATAGAGCTGTGCCTCCAGCAGGCTGTCTGTCCCTTGTGCCCTCTCCTCGCACTGTGAGTCACTGCACAGTAATCCATGCGGAGAAACAAAGGGCTTTTCCAGCCCGCGGTTCCCTTCTCTGGTCAGTTCAGGTTTGAATCAGGGGAGGCTGCTCTTGCAGAGAGAGGAGACTGCAAACCAGTCCGTATGCGCACGTAGTGAAGCAGCTCCCCGGTTCCTCTCTGTCTCTCGAAGTCCAGACTCCTCGCTGGACTGCCGTAGCATTTGCAAATATTCTTTGTTTCTTCTTCTAATCAACTAGGCACATTTTAAAAATGTTGAGCTCTTCTGGCTAGAAGCTTTTGCTAGTTCCCAGAACTTGCAAGAGGATCCCAGGCCTATCATCTCTGCTAAGAAAAAAAAGTTCTTCTCCCATCTGTTCAAAAGGGGAAGGATGTAATATTGACCAATATTGAGTAAGAAATGTACCCTCCTCACTTCAGAGGCAGTTATTGGAATGCGCTTGGTATTCAGATGATAACTTACGTCTGTAGGAACTTGCTGAGTGATGTCTTGAATCACGCTTTGATAAAGCGATGTGTTTGAAGTTTCTGAGGGCAGTACCTTGCTATCATTCCGTTTTCAGTGCTGTCACTCAAGAGCTCTTCAGCCTCGCCTCTGTCAGCAGGCGGACAGACTAGGGTCCCATTCAACTAAACCTAAAACCCATCTGGGCTTGACTAAATACAGGCATTGGAAAAAACAAGGAAAACGATCTTTTCCTGAACAAGTTCGCTTAACACAAACAGCAACAGTATGTTTTCCCCCCATGAATGTAAGCTGAAGAGCAAGACCCTTCCAGCCACCCATACAGCCTACCTTTGCGCAGGCCATGTCATGATTTTTGGGGTGTTGGCTTCTCTTGTTTCGAGGCTATCTATCTCCTACATAAATGGGGTTTAATTGCTCCTTCCATCAAGCCTGACAGAAGAGTGCTAACACACCCATTGGCCGTAAGCAGGCCTGTGACTGTCTGCAGATCAAAGCCAATCCCACCTCACGGCAGCAGCCATGAGCACATTCCAGGGCAACGAGAGCCCTGCGAAAGGTACGGAGAACCCTGTAGCCTCGCAGTGCTCCCCACCCACCGCTGACTTCCATTAATTAATTAACTCTGCAGCTTTGTTCCCTTATCATAACCCTCCCAGCAACAGCACAATAAGTTGTACTTGCAACAGATGCTTAAACGAGATGATCCCAGGTCTTTGCAACTTGACACAAGGGTGGGAAACTCATAGCTTTGTGGTGATCTCCAATTCATTCATTATACAATCGGATCTTAATTGCTTTAAGAATATTATTCTAGTAAATCAGGCCTCTGGTACCACTCATGTTAATAAGACTCCAGTTGCTAAATCTCCGCTGTTACACACAGTCAGTCTATCCCTTGGGGTCTTTTTCACTTCAGTGGTCTGTAAAGTATTGAATTATCTGTAGAAACTAACGCTGTGTTCACCCACCCTGTATTTACCCACTGAGTGGATAGGTACTAAACTTAAGTTAGATGTTTTGAGATAGTGAAGGAGAAGGCATTTCTATAGGGAAATTAATTTAAAATGAGGTACCTAAAATAATCCAGATGAATCGTCCACTGGAGATGTTTCTTTCTGCTGACTATAAAGGAGGTTAGGCATGAGATGCTTAACTTACAGACTGCTGAGGTTGACTACAATAAAGCCCACCTTATGTGCGCAGAGACCCGAGCATGAAAATAAACAAAAGGTCGCTTCAGCGTAAGATTTGATGTGAGAAGTGTAAGGGGACTGATGCCTCAGCCTAACACTGGGGAAGAAGTCGCCACGTGGGGAGATCACTATCATCTGCCTGACTGGTATAAAGTTCTGCGAGTATGCACGGGACGGGAACGGAAACCTGCAAATTTCAGCAGCCACGCAATTAGCGATCTGCACGACCAGAACAGGCAGCATGCAGCTCTGAGGAGGCACTTCCCAAGTAGAATGAATTCCTCACAGAGTTAAAAACTTATTTGGGAGACCTGGAGACACAGGAATTACTCTGTGTCTGTGTATGTGGGTGTACTGACAGGGATCAAGGAGACTTCCTGGGGACCAAATGCTTTTAATCTCAAGATTTTGAGAGGGGGGAAAACAGCTCTTCTTTTCTGATCCTTTCAAATTGTCAAGCATCGCTTTAGTCAGAACGTCAGCATTTAAGGCTCAGGAGTGTTTACCTGATTTACTCGGCTGTTGGCTTCCCCAGAATTTCATCTGGGGTGTAACTCTCAGCAGCAGTTTTCAATAGCTCCTGTGGGAGCCCCGTGTTATGGACAGGTAACACAGAGTAACATCCTTGGTGTGGTTTTGAAGATGATTCTTCCTTAAAAAGCAAGACTGCATCGAGCAAACTCATACCAAAGCCATTCTATCCAAACGAAATGTGTCTAAATATAAACATAGTGCAAGAGATTGATGCTGCTTATGAAAAATGCAGATCCAAGGGTCCTGCTGAATCCTGCACTGACTGAGCTCCTTCCCTACAGCACTGTGCCACGGTGCGCCTGCCTGCCTGATCAGAAACCTCCAAGGCACGCTCACGTGTCACTGGAGGCAGCTCTGGGGACTCAGTAGGTGGCAGCCTTCACTTTGACTTTGCAAGGAGCTGTCACCCTGTGGAAGGCGTTGGGGGATCGCTGAGCACTGGGGACAAAGGCACCCCTCTCCCGGCACAAAGTGCGGAGCCTGGACAAAGCCAGCTGTGAGACTTCACCCCGGGGTGCGAAGAGCCCCATGACAAACGGTTAGAATAACTGACCTCCCGGACAATAAGTGGCCTTGTGGGTTGCCTGAGATTTACAGCCCAGCATCTCTGAGTCCAGGACACTCCAAAGGATCTTTATGATGTACAACCAATGCAATTAAAAGGACAAACTGAATGGGTTTGGCACTTTGGAAGAGGTTTGGATCAGGAGAATCACTGCTCATTCATATAGTAAGCAGGAAAAGGGAGCAGTATAGTTTTTCCCTAGTTTTTTTGGGGGAAATTTGCTACAGGGAAGAAAATGGAGCTCATGAGAGCTGTGTTTCGGGAACGGGACAGTTTGGGGAGTAAACAGAACCTAGCAGAGCTTTATGCGGGATGTACTCACATGCCCATGAAGGCGGGATCGCTTTCACCATGCAAGTCAACATTCACTCCTCAAGGAAAATGGAATGACGAAGTGGGCAATGGGGTCTGGCCATAGAGGAGGCAAGCCAGGCTCCTGCTGGTGAATCAAATTGCTGCTTTCAGCCTGCCTCCTCCTGCGGCCAAGATCTGCTACCAGCCCCGAGGGATCGGTTTGATGGGGGGCAACATCCTCCACCTGTGTGGGACAGTGCTGAGTGATAGGGGCAGAATGTCTTTATGTGGTTCAGCTGCAGCTAGAATGGCCTAGCTAACCCCAGCCTCGGCTTCACATCCTTTCGAACCCAAGGTGTTCCTAAGCATTGCAGTTCTGATTTGAACTATGATACTAGACCCCTTTCCCAAAGCTCTTAAGGTTTCAGGCACCGTCAAGCTGAATCTTTTTGAACTGTTCACCTGAAAATGAGAGGAGGAACCATTACTAATGTGAGAAACCATCCTGGTTTCCTCAGTGGATACTGGCAACGCCTACCTTACTACTCAGCATTACACCTGCCTACCCTTCTCTCTACCCCTGAACAAGCTCGAACGAAATAGCAAGCATATTTTCTCCTCTTACCGAGAGGCAGATTTATACTCACGCTCCTGACATTGTCTCACAATACCTTACATAAATCACCATTGTTTTTGGAGAGACGCCAAAACAGTTTGAAGGAACGTGCACAGGACCTACCAGAACAGGGTTTCCCCACGTTTCTGAGTCTATAATCCCCTTATTCAGAGCTAAACCAATAGGCTCGCACCTCCTGCGCAGAAAACCTTTTCCAACTCCATCCACTGCCTTTAAAAACAAACAAGGAAACCCACAAACTCATGCCCAGCTATTACCATGAAAGAGAAAACAAGAGACACAAAGCAAAAGAATTTGCCGCATGCAGATCTACAAATGCTAAGTCCATGAGTGAGGAGACATTTGTTTTTGTTCCACGTAGTCAAACATGTCCTAATCTTTAAGACACCTTCACTCTAAAATTGCAGGTGATTGCTTAGTCACAGGGAATTTGCTATTTATGCAAGGGCCTTTGCTGAGGCCCCGAAGTGGTGATACTGCTAGACTATAAATTTAGGCACGGATAACGTTTGGGGAAGAGACTTCTGTGAAAAGCTGCCTGAACGAAGGGGGTTGGCAGGACTTTCCTGGGACCACCGTGTTGCCAGCATAGATTACAAAATTCGAAGTTGCAGCTCAGAATAGGCTCTGCAGGGTGAGTGTTAGGTATGGAAACCATTGGACGTTCACTAAACGCATTGGTGACTAGCTTTGTAAGCAGTTCATTGACCGCGAGGAAAAACGCACTGCCCAGGAAAGACCAGAAGTTGAGACTTCTACTCTACCTACTTTGTCTGCAAAGAGGTTAAAAGTGGCCTGCCCAGTTCCACAGAAGAGGACTAATGACAGGGGTGATGTCAGATATAACAGTTCCCAAGCTTTCTCAATCAGCTCCTACCAGCTCTATTTGCTGGCCCTTGCACTTTCTGGCAGACTCTCCTGCTCCTTCATTATCAGACTCCCATCTGAAACAACCACAAAGACGGCCTGCTTCAAGCTGGCATCCCCCGACTCTGAGAACCACTGCTCTGAGCCCTGCTGCCATCCTCCCATATGAAGAGGGAGGGTCTCCTTAGTGCAGCTATTCCAAAGGGAGCCAGCTGTGGTGTGAGGATTACTAGGGAAGATTTGATAAAAGTGGGGACTTGCCTTCACTGTCGTTCTTCACCTTCCACGGCCTGGTCCCTCCACGACGACACTGTCTTCCTATCTGTATCAGTTGTTTGCCCTGGGAGGAGAAGGTACAGTTAAAACACAAACTTCAGAGCTAATCCCTCTAGCTTGTTTCCTTCTTCAGCGATTGGTGGTTCTGGAGAACCCACAGACCCGCTTTTGCACACCTTCTCACAACCCAGGTATTTCCTTGATCACCCACCACCTGGGGAAACACACACCTTAGAGCCCCAACCTGTTCGTCTGACTGCAGCCGTGTACGATTCGGGTTGAAGCGGCTCATACAGAAGGCCCTTGCATAGCCTTTCCATGCAGCTGGAGCCCTGGGCCAGAAGCCCCACCTCCTGTGTATCTCCAGGCTTTCTGAAGAGAAGCCGATTGAAAAAAGAGAACCTTTGCTTTTTCACTGCCAGGCCCCACCTGCAAGCACTATGCCATCCTTTTGCCTGCCTCCTGGATAACCCCAAGATGCCGGTGCACACAGCCCCCGCAAAAGGCCTCACACACGGAGGCCTAATTTCTGCCTTTCCTCATGCTGCTTCTCTGCGACACCAGCATGCCTGCCATCCAACTCCCGTCCGCACCAGTTTGGACAAAACGCATAGCCAGGCACCACGGGGAGAGCTAGCTTAATCCTGCAACGTGGCCAACAAAATGGACTTTCCCCTATGGGGACTGAGCTAAGCGCTAGTACAGAGCAGGGACCGAGTGGCAGTTTTTGAGGGAGCTAGTTTCTCTGGAAAGATTTCGCGTGAAGATCACGGATGCTTGGAATTGCTTTCAGAGGCTGGTCAGCTCAGTGAGGTACAGCGGCTCTCTGCATCTCTGCGCCCTGACTGCGTCCTCACGACAGGGCCTGGCCGCTGAACTGTGTGAAGAAATCCTAAAAACTGCTCTTAAAAACTGTACCCAAGCAAGGTGGATGCGAAGTCCCACTGAGGCCTGTGACAGAGGAGCAGAGGACTACTCCCTCTGTTGTAGGTAACAGTGTTCATCCCAAGCACAGCACCCACACAAATTAAGCAGCTTTACAACACCCTGTCAGGTATTTGACAGGCTAAGAAAAACACCTCCTTTAAATTGCCCTGTTATCCAAGGGCATGTGGGAACGAAATTTCCATTGTTAATTATTGGTATGGTCGTTGATGTCCGGAGCTGGGCAAGGACTTCATACGGAACGCAAACAGGGCGCTCGGATGGCCAAGCAGCTGATGCATTTAAAGCTTGGCCGTGGCCTTTCTCAGATAAGATAATGTAGCTTTACACCCTTCCTGTGCAGGCATAGGGGGGTTTTGTTATCCATACTGATAACCGTCCAAATGTTGGGCATGTCCCGTGCTGGCTGGGGCAGCTGACCTGGTCACATAGTAAGGGTTGCTCGTTTGGCGTGCCACGGTCAGGAAATGTCAGTATTTTGAGAAATTTTGTCTGAGAAAAGGCCCCTGATTGTCACCGGTGCAGTGACAGTGTAGCAGAGCAGAGGAATTATCAGCATGGCCCCCTCCCTGAATCCCTGTAGGCTGAATTTCCCTGTAATCAGCTCCCGCAGGTAACCGCATTTTGTTTGCAGCATCTTACTTGGCAGAGAGAGTCGCTTTTATATCCTAGGAGCTCCACAAAGAACACAGAGGCGTGCAGGCGAACGCTGTCTTTCTGGACTGGAACATGGCAGTGCAGCAGACGCACGTTTGTTGTGTACACGTTTTGCATATGCAGGCTCTCGCCTCCTCCACAAAGCTGGAGTGGGCCTAATTAGAGAGTAGAGCATCAGTAGCCAATCTGCAGAGGAATGAGAGGAAAGTATGCCAGTGGCTTATCACCAGAGATGGGCAGAACCCAAGAGAGGTTTACTTTCTGCTAAAGCCGGCTCCTTCCCCTGTAAGTTTGGGGGTGGTTTTGTTTCGGGATTGTTTGGCAACCAGTCATAGGAAGCATTTTTTAAGTTTCATCCGTGCCTCCGAGAAAAAAAAATCGGTAATTCCTTCCCAAATTATTTTTAGGTTGCATTCATGACCGTAAGACTGGCATACAGAAGAGTAGGTAGCATGAGGCTCTAATTGGGCATGAAGAAAGCAGCTGGGTTAACACCAAGCATCTGGACTTCAGGAGAACCCTTCTTCCCCTTTCTGCTCTCAGCGATTTCTTTCCTCTGCATATACGACACATGCCACTGTAGTGGATTCATTTGCTGCCGCTTGGATTGGGAAACACCACGCTGAGTCTGTCTGTACTACATGAGAAGAGGATCAGTCGGAGCAAGCGAAGACGACTTGGAAAGGGAGCCATCTGCGCGCAGAGCGGCGTCATGGTCTGCACGGCAGAGCAGACTCTGCTTTGCCCACGCCAACTCCCGTCACATCCGCGGCAGCCACCAGCCCCACTGCTCTGTCAGGGGCTCCCACCTCCAATCCTGAGATGGCAGAAGACGCGTGGTTTTAGGGGTGGTTTTAGGCTCCAGGGATCATCCCCCTGTTGTGCGAGCACACGCGTTTTAAGGGCAGGCACCTCGTTTGAGAATCACACACGCTTTCTATGACTTAAAAAAGAGACCTTCCCATCACCTCACCTGCTCTTTCTGGGCTGGTCTTGGTCCCCCTATAAAAAGCACATTCCGGTCTGCACAGGGAAACGATGCACTTCTTGGCAGGCGGGAGCTGGAATACACAGACAGTGCATCTACGTATTTTTGCAAGGTTAGACTTTTTTTTAATAAATAGCTCACTGTGGTAAACTCTTCTGGAAACTAAAATATCTCTGAATACGAGGGATACCTGGGGATGTAACAGGGCAGGAGGACGGTAAGTAACCGTGCTGCTTCCGCTCAAACTCCCTGACAGATGTACACACTGCCTGCTGCTTCTCTCCCCATCACCTGCATCTGCTTGTCCCTCCCTGGGCTGAGAGACCATTCGGGCAGGGATGCACCTTCTTGGAAGCTGTCGCACTGCATTCCTGCAAGTATACCCCTTCTGACACAGCAGTGAGAGAACTAAGGTGCTGGAGTGCATCTTTCTCAGGTGCCAGACGGGGCATTTTCAGTGGACGTGTGTTTCAAGAGGCAGGCAGCAGTCTAGGTTTGGCGCAGGTCTTTCCATACAGCACCGTGTGTCTTGTTTGGTCAAGTGTCCCTGGAGACACCTGGAAAACAGGCTGTGAAGGAGTGGGATCAGGTTGTTTTATCGTGAAGAGGTTTGGCATCTCAGTTTGTGCTTGACTCAATTCAGCCAGAGGCACCTAAATCACACAGGCATCTAAATGACAAAGGACCTGGGCACCATTTCTGTGTCCTTGCCGTGAAAGGCTTTCCTGCCACTCATCAGGCAATCATAGGTTAAATTTTTCTGACGTCTCCACTACTGTGAACCACAGGACTGGATCACGGACGTACAAACCCATGCGCCTGACGTGTCGTAAAAGCGGCTTGAAAACAAGATGGCAATAGACAAACGTATTGACTGCTTTCCCGTCCTACATCTAGATGTCAAACCGAATCCTGCTCGCCTGAAAGCATAAATGGTACCGTCTGAGACAAGCAACTCAGCTGCAGTCAACTCTGGCATCAGTGGACTCAGCACAGTGCGCAACCTTTGATAAAGAGTATCCTGTGGGGAATATGCATCCTGTTCCATGATTTTACAGATGTGTGGCAGCAACCGTGAGAATCCCCCTGTACCGACTGTTCTCGACATTTTGGGCCACAGGGGTTGCGAAAGCACTCACAGTGGAGACAGGCCTTTCCCTCTTTGGTATCAGAACCGGTGGGGCTGCAAGCTTCGGCAGACAGGGACCTGCCAGGGCTGGTGAAGACCACGTGAGGTAGCACCTTCTAGAATGTAGTTTGTCCACAGCCCAAAGAAAGACCTAGGGTCTTGCTTTACCTTTTTAAATTTTTGTGTGGAACGTGTTGCTTTTAGTAAGGTTTGAGCTGAGTCTATATTTTAGGTGCCTGTTTTGCACCTAGCATTTTACAAAAATATCCTGCCATTATGAGCTGCATAGCGTTAAGTTTGGAGGTTGCCACCAAAAAGCCATTATTTACTAGCACTTCCATAATGAATAGAGCATATTCCCCCAAAATTTAGAACAGGAAACAGCAAAGGTTTTCGCAGTCCTTTGAACAGTAACTATATGGGCGTATGAAACCGTCTGAACGTGGAGGTTTTTCTGTGGGACCTACAAGTCAAACTCTCCTTTGACAGGTTTTTGTGGAGAGGTAGCTTACTTCAGACCAAAGACATGTGCCTCAGAGCACGTCTATCCCAAGACAACATTGAGCATATGTTCTTTTTGCTGACAATGGGAGCTGGGCATACACGTGTCAATTCTGTATACGCTGACTAGGCGTAAGTATACAGATCTGGGAGTATTTCCCACAGCCATACCCAGCACGGAGGGCTGCGGAGATTCAAAATGGGAGCTGAAGGTACATGCCCAGCCCTACAGGAGACTTTCTTCCATTTTTAGTGCCCTCTCTCATTTTGTCCCTTGCAATATTCAAACACAAGAGTATTTCCAAACTATAAACACTGGTGAGCAATGAGTACCCTGCAGAACTGCGTAGGCTACGCATCTCAGGAAAACAGTACTTGTGGAAAGTCCACAGCCTCCTCTGTGAACACAGCAATCTCTGTTTTGGGGAGATTGATCCTCCCGGAGTTCAGACCGCTGTCCTCGAGTAGTTATCTCACACAGGGCAATGAACTGCCCTCTCGGTGAACCTACCGCCTTTCCACTGACAGCAGACAACCAGCGGAGACCCGATGTCTCCTCTTCTGACGGCTAACGCTAGGGTACCAAGTGTGCACTACGAAGCGACGGGGACCGCACTATGTATACAGACTGGGAGAGCTAACGGCTGAAAGGGTGGCCTGATCCCTGGCACTGCACCCTAGGAAAGCACCGGGGCTAGGTGGAAAGACGCTGATGAAGGGCAGGGTTCCCTCCATGCTCGCAGCGGTCCAGCTCTGACCCCGCTAAAGCAGAGCTGTCGGTGACACCACTGGTGGCAGAACTTGGCTAACACCAGAGCACCCTATCTACATGTTTATAACAACAGCTAAATTTCTACCTGGAAAAGGTTATAATCCCTGTGGGGCCTAAAGGAGGTAATTAGAGAAAGCAGGCCCGGGGTGACGTGCTTAAGGCATGGCTTTTTGAAGACGTTTCCCCTAACCCAAAGGGAATAGGCAAGAAGTGGTGGATATACTCAGGGAGGCTCCTCTAAGCACCACCTACTATAGGACTGATGTGGCAGGCAGCCCTTCGTTAAGCCCCGAGTGCCTAATCTGCTCTGGTGCTTCAGGAAATCCCCCAGCTCTCTCTTAGCCCTTAAATCTCTATAACCATCCCAAAGCAGCACAGGGTCCTTGGGTGCCGCAGACCAAGTTATGTGTAGACAGCTAATGCGCTTCTGCAGTCTGGCTGCGGAAAACAGGATTGCTCAGGCTTGCAAAACAGCGTGAGAACGTGTGAATGAAGTCTGCAGACTTCTTCCTTGTTCCCAGTTTACTCTGGAATAATTGTTTACTTTAGCCAAGCTCTTCCTGATCTATATCCATAGATCAGCATTAGGCTCAGCACTGCAGCCTGTCATGCAATATCTCCAACATGAAAGCAGACAACAGAGATACGACAGGGCAATTTTCTCCTCTACACCACTGCGACAGCTTTGAGGATGTCGTGGCTTTCAGGCACGAGGCAGCGAATCGGAGGCTGGTACTGGGTTTGAGTCACTGCCTTTCAAGCCTGAGCATCTGGCCAGCTGTTTGGCCCTGAAAGTGCAGTGCCATTTTCCAGAGCAAGTGTGGTTGTTTTGTGGTTTCTATTGTTTACGTGCTCAAGAACCCCAGCTTTTATTCTCTGGTTACCTGCCCGCCTCCCACCAGTCTTTCAGGTCTCGTGTTTGGCCGAGAGCGTCCTGGGAATCTCCAGTCGCATCTTGCTGGTCCCAGCCACGTGGCTGGTCTGGGCTCCTGCCTGTGCTTGTTTGATGTGTGACCCATGCACAGGTTGCCCCTTACCCGAGACGCTTTCACGCAAACAAAGGAGTGACCCGTCTCTCGGGGTGCGATACAGGGGAAGGCTGCACTCAGACACCCTGTCCTGATGAGAGGCTCTGATGCTAATCACCTGCCTTTGATCCGTTTGCCTTTCAACTAAAACTACCGTCTTCTCCCTTGTCTCCCTCCAGGCTCTTCTCCAAATGAAGACCTGCGCAGCTGCCAGGGCACATGATAGGAAGTGCCACATCCAAGCAGATCAGAAATCTCAAGCCTTGGCGAGGATTTTCTACAGGTAATTGCGGGTGTTTGCATTTTGCACAAGCAAAATCAGTACCGGTTTGTGCAGCTAAGTACACGGCTGCACCACTGCCTAGTCTGGACATGCAAATAGTCCTTGGTGAGAGCAAGTGCAGCCTTTGGAGAGACAATACAAATCTGAGACCTCAATTTCATGTCTGCCAGCCCCAGAAAACTGGGGTTTACTTTGCTAGCCCAAAAACAAGTAAGAAGTTCAGTCTCTGGAAACCAACGCCAATTTCTTGACATCAGTGATCTACTAGAGATAGGTGAAGCTACACTCACGGCCCTTGCAGATCTTCCTTTTAAGGCAGGAGGCTTCTTCTAAGTGTAATTTCTGCTCACCAGTACTAGAAATGTTAACATTTGACAGTTATTTTCATCTTACTCAAAATAAGGATTAAATGAGATTTCCACGGCAGGTTATCTTCATGGTCTGGGGGTGAATTTTATTTCGCTCTTTAGTTAGTAGTTTTTAAATAGTTACTTATAAATTTGTCCCCTAGATCCACACCAGGTTGGATATCAAACTCATCAGCATTTGGGAGACATTATTCCTAACCAGAATCCAAATTTGACCCTGGACAGAGGCAGCTTTTTTATTTTTTACTTTTGAAATTCACAGCTGAAGACCAGACCCACGTCTGGGTTTGGATCCAGGTATCCCATAAAGCATCGAAGTACACAGGTCCCCTCTGCTCCACCTAACTCCCCTGACTAGTCCAAAGGAGCGCATTCCCGGGCAGACTGTTTCTAGGAACAGTATCAGTATATTAGCCTTGTAACTCATTAATGCTAATAGCAGTTGCACAACGCACAGCTGAAATGTGGTTGTACAGTAAGCTAAGAACATATCCCGACTGCATGAGGTACGATTGCCAATGAAAGTTTTTAAATGAGTAGCTTTCCTTACCATTACAGCTGAATTTATCTTTGATTGTGAATGCTCTGAAGGAGGCCTCGTTTCAAGGTATCACGAAGTCATGCCACCAACTCCAGCGTAATCCTCCGCTTAAACGCTGCACGCTTGGCCACGGTCTGGAAGGAGGTATGAGCTCACCTTGTCATGGCTCTCCACGTGCAAAAGCTCAGGAGCAGAACCTCAGGAGACCTCCAGAAGGGCCTCGGTCACTCATTGCACCTAACTGACAGGGAGCTCAAGCATCAAAGATGGCACGTGGTCCTTCAACCCTCAGGGAGCCCTGGGCACCGAGATTCAAAGCTGGAGAGAGTGGAGGGAGATCTACTCCAATGATGCGAATAGCTATTCGGAGAGAGTCTCCGAAGCCACACAGGCAGTGAGCCAGCCATTAAGGCTAGGCAGCTGCACAGTCGCTCGCTTACGTTATCCCTGGCAACGAGCGTAAGCAGAACCATGCCATCAAAATGGAAATCTCAACCTTTACAAAAATTGCTAAAGCCTGGTGTGTTGCACACAAGTGCAGAACGAATTTCTTTCATATTCTGCAGATTTGGACAGTTCTCGTGACTCAGGGCAGCTGTCTCATCCCATTGGCTTGTTAAGAGAACATTAACTATGTCCTCTTCAAGGCCCTGTTTCTCTTCTTCTGTCACAGCCTCTTTTAAATACTCTTGATTGTCTTTAGAGAAACAAGCTTTGGACCATATTTAAAACATAAGGCCAGCTGTATCCTAGGGCCATCAGAAAATGTCCGGTGGAGCTCTGTATGTACAAGCTAGACTGAGCCCTTAGTTTCTACGTTGCATTGAATAGCAAACAGCTCTCTACTGCCTCTCCCTGCCAGCAAAAGTGTGCAGGGTAATTCTCTCAGGAGACGCTTCTCTGTGTCCTGACCCTTGAGCTGCCAGTGCTCAAACTGACCCTTGCAATTTGGTGGCAGGCCCCCGAAGAGTTTTCACCTTTGCTTTCCTTTGAGTCCCACTTATCTTGGCTGCTTTGTCAGATCCCCTGGCTTCCCCTGAAGTACCAGAAAAAAAAAGCTTAAAAAGGGAAGCCATCAAGTGAAGAAAAAGGGCAGAATTCTTCATTATGTTTTTCTGAGCTACGTCCATGTGCCTTCTGGCAGCTGTTCTTACTTTGGGCCTTGCTGCTCCAACAGCCAAGGACTGCCAGTAAGGGTGGAGCTTCTGTGTGACCAGCTCTCACTCTGGGGAGTGAGTTTTCCTCCCTGGAGAGTGAGCTGATTTGCTTCAGGTGAAAGCCAAAGTGCCAGCCAGCTTGTAAACAGCACAGATGATGAGCGAGTGAGATGTAGCCTTCAGACACTGATGCGGTGTAGGCAAAGCCAGAGCAACTCCACGTGATGCGGCAACACCACAGACAACAGACTTGGCCGCTCAAGGCTGCTCCTAACCTTCCGTCTGTTTGGGCCAGTCTGGGGGGCTCCTGATGCCACTGTGGTGCCCGGGAGGGATGCGCGGTTCATTCTGCCCTCAGTCTCTGGCCGGGGACTGCCCTGCGGCAGCCCTTGGCGGGGGATTCCCCCGCACGTGTACCCAGGGCTCAGCAGGAAGGCAGCTCCCTGGCTCGCCAGTCTTTCCCGTGTGCTGTGCCCACTTGCTCACCGTGATGCAGTCTTCTGCTCTAAACGCCAGGGTTTTGCCCAGGCCCACAGAAAGCAGTGTTTAACTGTGCTGAAGGTCGCGCCCTCCCAACGTCTGTGCCTGCTGCAGCGTCACTTCTGTTTGGGAACATATCCTGCCTGTAGCTGAGCAAAATGAATGATGGGGCTGAATTATGAAGACATGGGGCTGTGGGAGGATGAAGAGTGCTGCCGCAACTTTGAAACAACGGAAAATATTAAATAAACCCCAAATTCCCTGCTGGCACATATATGCACTATAAATAAACATTGTAACTATGTAAAGAGCACCTAGGAGCTGGATTAGCTTCTGAAATAGCAGGCAGAGGAGTCTGCTACTCTACAATAGAGGGATCGTGTTTGGCTAAATTATGCAATTCATTTAAATGCATGCTGTACAGTAACATAATTTTTGGAAACCATATTGTTTGGCCCTCCTGAGCGATTCCCAGAAGGAGGAGCGCACACCCAAGCCAGTCAGAATTTCTGGAATGACATTCCAGTTGCTCAACACCTGGTTATGCAGATGGAAGAGAAAACAGAGCGACGCCTTAGCCAGTATAATAGATAAGGGTGTGAGAATTCAACTCGCTGGCTAGCACATGAAAGTGTGAATGACCTCGCCCCACGTCCAGGATTGCTCAAGCCATAGGAGATGTCAGTATCAATACACACATCTTCGTTTATAGTCACAGGACAGCTCTCTTCTCAATGTTTGCTTCTGCCCTCAGATCTTAACCCCAGAATGGAGAGAAAGCGCAACGCTTGTTGAACAATGTGCTTGCAAAGTTGTTCACTTCTGCAAACCCACTGCAGAAAAGGATTAATGAAATACTCTCTCCCATTATTCCATCTAGTGGAAGACCTTCCACCTCTTCAGATAAACTCACATGCAATTAGAGGGAGGTGGAAGTAACGGGTACTCCGTTTTCTTCAAACTGAGACTAGTGGCTCCACTATATTATCTCCCATATATTGACTGGGTGACCCTCCCTGTATTAAATAGAAAGAGGCTCCTCTCGATCATAAAATTACCGAGTGTATTCAACTTCTTTTTATAAAGCAACAAACAGCTGGAAGCAAATGCCATTTTGCATCTGTGTCCTCAGTATCTATCAGGAACGGACCAAGAAGTAACCAGAAGAAAAGATGTATATCAATAGCAGCCAACTAATTCACTGACTAGCAGATTTTGGCAGTTGTAGCCCAAACTCATGGGTTAGGTAGGAAGGGTGAGGGGGTGAGGGGAGCTGCTTGATGCTAATTCCTCCTTGTCCCAGCTGAGGTGCAGAGATGATTTTGCAAGAGTGAGATGCAAGGAGATTTTGCAAGAGTGAGATGGTGGGTAGAAACTGGGGATAGGTCCTGGGTGAAGGGGGCACCGAAATCCTTATGCCAGTGACACCCGGGGAATTTCTGGAAAGAGTACGAAACCAAGCAGCCTGGTGCTAATAAAACAGGCCCAGCACACGTCCTGCAAACGCCTGAGTTGAAATAAAGGCCACAGTTAAATGGTTGCAGGGCGGGTGTTCGCATTTCAAGTAAATGTTTTCCCCTGAGCTAGAGGGAGACCTTCAGCAGCAGTCAGTGCGCTTTGTGTTACAACTAGGTTCCTAACCTGGCTACAACATTGATTAAAGTGATTAATCTAACCCTGTAAAGGCAGCTTTGGTAAACAAACAAAGACCTGTGAGTATGAGTAGGCAGGACTAGATGAGAGAAAAACGTGGCAAGCGGTGCCTCTCCCATCGGAAGGGAAAATGCTTGCACCAGACGCTAGTACCTGTCCCAAAAGCACTAAGGAGTCCCTCAATCAGTAAGCCAGCTTGCAACTTCTGTTTTTCTTTATGAGCAATGAATCAAACCCTTCATTCCCGATCCAGGAGATTCCTAAGGCACGTGTTTTTCTACTGACTCCTCTGTGCTCTGAGGAAGAGGGAGTAAAAGTGACAACTTAGGAAGACAGTCTTCTGCTCCTCTTTCCTTTATTTTTTTTCTTTTTTTTTAGCCTTTCTAACAGCCCCACATTAACTGACACACAAAAAATATATGGGAGCCTCCTGTGACTTGACACATGAGATTCTATTAGAACACGTCTGGGTGTCTCCAAATTGTGGGAGAAGGGCCAGATCCTCAAAGATAGTAGGACCCTTAATTCTTGCTGGAAGAAAAGGATCTTTGAGTATCCTAAATATATCTGTAACTTGTCACGCAGTAAGTGACACATGCCGGCTCTCTCGGTTTCTCACTAAATTCAGTGGGGTTCAGACTGGCCCGGTATAGACTAGCAAATGGTTCTCTGGAAACGCCTGCCTCTACCCCCAGTGAGATGACACATGTGCAGTTCCCTCTCCCAGCTTGCTCTGCAGTATTATCGAGGATGTCAAGCCAAGCACTCGAAATTCACAATGAACCTTCATTCTGCCTGCTCACATATGTGCTTCACATAAGGCCTTGAATTACGGGCTACACCAGAATTTTCTTTCATAAATTTGCTTCGATTGAGGCCAGTGGCCCAGACTGTTTCTCTGAAGGAAGCCCTGCCTGTTCAGCAGGTGAACATCGGTGAAGTCCACAAAGGTGTTCAGTGAGAGGACATCTGAGTATGCAAGAAGGTCTGTATTGGTGGGTACAACTATTATTGGATAAAAAAGGGAAAAGGAGGCTTTAAAATATCATCTGGGTTCCTTTAAAATATCATCTATCAATCAGCCAAGCTAGCGAGTGAGTAAAGGAGTGATCTAAGACATTATAACTATGATGG
The DNA here is from genome assembly GCF_964195595.1 of Calonectris borealis. Lineage (NCBI taxonomy): Eukaryota > Metazoa > Chordata > Aves > Procellariiformes > Procellariidae > Calonectris > Calonectris borealis. The sequence continues at coordinate 84,735,739 of NC_134315.1, read as the reverse complement.
CTAAATAATGACAACGTGGAGGAAGGTGTTAATTGTAAGTATGGCTGTAGTACGGCCAGGGAGTCCCAACGTACTCAATCAGACAGACCCTTAAGCATAGCGGATCCAGCACGCAAACTCTCCACCCAGACCGGGAACAGCGTTATCATTAATCACTGTATGCAGCAATAGTGCAAAGGCAGGATTCGGCTTTCACCTGAAATTATCCATCGTCTCTTTGAAGAAACGAGCAGGACTTAAACAGATTTTAGCCTCTGAAAGACGCTAGAGCTCTGGCCAAAGAAAATCATAGGTGCACAAGAGATGGATTTCCATCAGTTAATGATGTAGTCCACAGGGTATTGGGCCGAGAACGGACTCACACCAGCCCATCTGCTGTGAAACTCTGACCTTCCCTTTTACACTGTAACCGCACGTGTCATATGCAGTAAGGCTACGGCTATAGCTTGTGCCAGAGTGACACCTGCCTTGCCTGTCTCACACAGACTGAACCCCTTTTATCAGCACTTCTAAGACCATTTCACACCTGCTGGCAAAGTGGGTTCACAGAGTTTCTCACACGTTCTGCAACACACACGATGACATTGCAGTTGACCTCCAGTTACAGCTGACAGCTTATCTCTGGAGTACCCACTTCCAACGATCCCGCTCTTTTGAAGCCCCACCATCGCCAGCAACCAGTACTGGGACAATCTCACAGAGGCTACTAGAGCATAGGTCTGGGTAACAATGATTCAGAGGTTTGTTTCAAGACAAATGCTACTCTTATTTCAGCCAGATGCAGACGGGTGCCTGGTCATTTGCGCCAAGCACTCAGGGGCAGTTGGAGATAGCCAGCTCATGCTCATGTGTGCTCCCGGCCCAAGTGTGATAAGACCATCCGGGCATGAAGTTACTCAGGTCTCTGCTGGGAAGAGGCTATGGGCCACTGGAAATCCATGCTTTTCTGCTTCGTGCTACCCATGGGAATTAAACTTGTTCCCCCTCAGTTTAGCCGCGTTAGAAGTTAAGTAACAATCTTCATAGGTCTGGGCACCGACCCCAACCTGCGGGCCGCCTTCCCGCCTGACCTCAGACCTGCCAGATCGCTATGGACTTGCCCAGTGACCTGGACTCCGGGCTGACCCTGGCTGCACTGTAACAGAAAGACGTGAGACACTGAACACCTAAGGAAACCCCCGTGGCCAGGACTAAAAAGCCCACCTGTAGCTTTTTAATGCTCGTTAGACAGCTCTCTACCCAGAAGGCAGAGCATGGGACAAGTGACCAAGGGCATTCATTTTATCAAGACAAACCTACTCCACCGAGAACAGAAATATTAAGAATTCCTTCGATTTAAAATTTAATAAAAGATATGAAATCAGTAAAAAGGTTTGGGTTTACCTCAAAACATTGTCTTGCTTATTAGCTGAATGACTGTGCAAGGGAAGCTTCACTTTAGTATCACTTTGGTTATGTACGCTTTCTGGGAACGGCAATGGTTTCTAGGGCCATTAAATATTTATCTGCATGACCGATGTGTTCTCCCTCCTGCTCACCTACCCTGCTAATGTTCTTTCCCCAGGAGATGCAGTGTTTGCCATACCAAAATAGCAACTAAATAAATGAAAGTTCAAGTAGAGCTATAAATAGAAAGGGCACCAGGTTTTCACAGTGCGCATATAAGCTACTTCACACCCACTTCCTTTCGTCTGCCATTAACTCTGAGATCTGAAGTGAAATAACCTTTCTGCACTTTGGAAGAACAAACAGCAAAACACTAAAGAGACCAAACTGCTATGAGGAAGTCACTGAAGTGCTGTGTAGGAAAGATGGACGGACTATTTTATACATATAGTGCTGTGCCCCACACCCGGAGTTGCCAAATAGTAATACCCAGTTTAAGTTTTAGCAATACTTACGTCGGAATTCGGGGATGGCTGAATGAAAATGCCTTGGGTGGAATTTCACTCCGTCTGTTCTTCTTTAACAGTCCCTCTCATGCGTGATGTGAAGCAGAGCCAGCCGCTCAGTCTGTGGGTAATGCACGGTTGCACCTCCTGGTGGAAACCAGCTTCGAGGACTGTGGGCAGCAAAACAGGGAGAAAAACATAGGATGAGAAGTAAAATAAGAAAGAAAAGCTGAAAAAAAAAAAGAAACAACTCTTTTTTTTAAAGGACAAAACCAGCTTGCTTTTCATACCAAAGACAGAGCATACCGTCACTATCCCAGTGTTGCTTTTCCATGTAAATAAACGCCTTTTCATGTTGCCACAAGGTGTGTCTAGGACAACCATGGGTGGAAGGCAGGGGGTTACAAAGGCGAATGGGGTGGGAAGGTGCCCGAGGAGGCAATCTCCGCTGCAAGACTCAGTCCTCATTAACAAAGCTCACAAACCCTCACACTACACTGTGTTTCCCCTGGGCTGGCACTGTCCAGAAGTTTTCTTGTGGAAGGCTGTTAATATTCAATAATTGACAGCGAGATAAAAAACAAACAAACCTGGAAGAAAGTAGCTGAGTCAGGCTAGATTAGATTAGGTGGTCATTTACTATTTTTAGTTTTAGCTGTTGGAAACGCATACCAAACAAAATCTCACTAAGAAGAAACTCCTGCCCAAAATGTAGGCTCATAAAAATGTAACGAGTTCACAGGTTGGGTTTATTATTGTTTCAGTGTGTGATATGAGATCTGCATGTATAAAGGGATGCCCTTTTCTCTGTTTATGGAGGTTCTTTGGAGGTTGGCATGTGTAACACTTGGCCTGTTGGGAGCTTCATGCTGTTTCTAGGTGCAAATGCGATAATGAGTAATAGAAGAAAGTATCACAACATGTTTCAATGTGTCTCGTCTTCTGATGAGAACTCCAGACTGTTTCTGCACAGCTGTCTGAACAGAGCTCCTACCTGATCCTTATCGTTTCACTCCTAGCAGTGGAGGTGGCTGTACCACTTTTTTTTTTTTTTACTTTAAAAATATTGAGGAAACTAGATGGAAATGCTGACAAAACAACTCCCTGCCTTTTCTTCTGAGCAACTGGACATGCTAGGCATTTGGTCTCTCATCTCATTTACCTCAGCGTGTATTGCGCGGGGGGGGGCTGGCGGAGAGGTGACCGCAGCTCACACGCACTGAATGGGTCGCTCCTGCAACCCCCTGTTGAATCACTGCTTGTTAACCCTGGGACTAGATTTACTGAGTCAGATGGTCACTGCCGGTCTGTTTTCTCTCTCATCCATCCCGAAACACTCCAAAGGGAAGGAGCCTGGATGGGAAGGGAACTCTAGTGTTTATAAAAGTGCTGCAGTGCAAAGCTGCTTATCCCAGGACTTGCACGACCGTACACAATGTGAGCAAGGAAATAATCTGTCTGGGAAGATGCTGCCGTACATGAAAGCATCTGCCTGCAGCTAGATTCCATCAAAGAGCAGATCTGCGGATTGATTTTCCCGGTATGACATCTTCCATCTGCAGAGCATTCAAAGGTTCTTTTATTAGCCCCGCTGTTGTTCGTGATTCAAGTAACATGATGAAACAGCTCACGAAAAGGCACTCAGCTCCACAAACACTGCCCCATAAGCAATACAGAAAGTCCCAAGATGGGGTGGTGGCAGAAGCAGAGCCGTGGTAACAGGGGCAAGGGAGGAGCACAGGAAATGCTATGAACGCAGGCAACATGAGCGGTGACATCCAGTGCTGGCAACGGCATTTCTCAGTCTTTCTTTTAATGGAAGCCCACCTTACCTTCTGGGGACAAAGTCCAAGAATCAGCTTGTGCCAGCAGCTCACATGAGCAAACGGTACCAGGAACGTTGCGACTGCTGTCAGTGAAAACTTGCACGTTCATTTACTATTTCTGCCTCTTCATTTTGGTTCTCTGCATGCACGGGCATGTTTTTATTCATTTTTCTTTTATTTCCAATGATGTCATGGGCAACCTTTTGATGACTTATGACCCACAACAGGCTAAGTACCACTCACTTATGAAACAATGAAGGGAGAAGAAAGTCAGGAAGAAAGCTGGAATGACATTAATTAAACAAACTCGGCAACCAAAAGGACAGAAGCGGCACATAACTTCCACGGTGACCTGCCACCGATATTTCGAGAGGAGCCAGTGAATAAGGGAGGCTTTCAGAGTACCCTAGAGATTTGGACACAGTAGAATATGTTCCCTAGGGCTAAGCACCTGAACCCTGAATAGCCACATCAAACATTTTTGGGGCATAGCACACAGCACGTCAATTTGCTGGGGACTGGGCTCTGCCACAGGATATGCTAATACTACACAAGAGGTCTGAAAACACCCTTGGAGCAACCACACAAATTTGCATATCCTTCTTCAGAAATGGATTTTATTAGATGGCCTGAACAATTTCTTTAGCACAAACGCGCTTTTATGTCCTCAACCTATTAGAAAGCTCTACTAGACCATTATGCTGTTGAAATACCGTCCCTTATGTGTCGGAGGGAAGCTATGCCTGAGCCATTCCCTGTGCTTTGAATTGATGGGAGAGTAATATGTTGTTCCCCAAGAGCATTTCCTACTGATTCACTTCTCTTTATCACCTGATTTACAGGTCTGATCTTGACTTTTCACCACACCCAGATCTCCCATTGACTTCAAGGAACAGGGCTCTGTGGGGGCAGTGTGAAAGTCACCCAATAAAGGTTTTCAAGAGGAAGCTGCTGAATTCATCAACACCAGAATTTACATAGATCTAAAAGATGCTAACAGGTTCGCTATGGCAAGTACGACAAGCTGCGTCAACTGAAGTGGCACGATGTAATGAAGAAGGACCGTGCAGAACGGCCCTCGTATTTGCAGTGACAACCTTTTCCACCCACCCCCTGGCAGAGTACGGCATGTCCGCCGCATGCTCTGTCCGCATCAGGGCGGACCCCCCTCTTTCAGTCCCAGGGTGTGAAGGAGCCCTAATATGCATTATTTGTGGCTTATGAGGGACTGCGATGTGTACAGATTCACTGTCATTTCCTACCGCTCACTCCAAAATGATACCAGAAGCCGTCGTGTCTAAGAGAAGCTGGAACACATTGTGATTATTTTGTTTCCTCCACAAAGAATTTGCCACAGACACTTAGCTAATCCTCAGCTCAAATTAGAGACTTCTTCTGTTAGATGCTCCATAATCACGTAAAGCACGAGTTAACGTTTAGAGTCGGACAAAAACCAGGACAGTTATAAAGGGCTACGACGCAGCGCAGAGAACCACACGCAATGTTGCAGCAAGGGAAAGCCTGATCCAGCCCCGCTCTCCAGGCCGTTCCTGAAGCGGTCTTGGAGAGACACTGGGACACAGCGAGGTTTTGCCAGCTGCATCCTTAGTACATGGTACATCCACAGCAGAGTGATGTACCATGTGTCCGGATAAACCTAATACTGCAGTGATTTATTATAAACACTACTTCTCTAAGATTTGGAGGGGAAGAAATCTTTTCCTTCTGCTGAAGAGAAAGAGAAATGATACCCTTCAACGGCATCATTTGTATAAATGATTGTGCTTTTTACCCACGGTTCCTCTGCCAAGTTCTCTTGTTTGGGAGGAGCCTGTGTGCGTTTTGATGTGTAAAGTAGGATAATGGATTATCATTATTAAAGGGCTTACAAATTGGGCAGGCAAGCCTCGGGTGAGAGGTCACTCTGGCTGTACAGAAGAAAAGGTTTGAGCTGAGTGAGGAAGCTTGGGTTTGACTGAGAGGACAGAGAAAAAGGTTTTGTTCTGTAAGACCGCAGGTCTGTCCGTCTGTCTGAACAGAAACTAGCTCACAGGCTCTTTTTTTTGTTCTGAGTTTCTCACTCTGCCCGTTTGTGCAGTGTGTTGTGCAGGTGTGATAACAACAGAATTCATTCCACCCCGCGCTTTTAATAAATCCAGCTGCTGCAGAGAGAAACTGAAAACAGGCTCTTCATATTGTGGGGCTGGGGAGGGGTAAGGAGTAGGAGGAAAGCTGTCTGAATGACTAGGAAAGTTTCAGCTGTCCTTCCCAGAGGGTGAAGTCCTGGGATGGAGATGGAGCCACAGTTTCATTTACTCCAGAGAAGGAGCCCTAGACAGACGGATGGTAGCCCTGGGTATTTGGCTGAAGGGTCATATCATAATGACAGCAACGATACTTGTTTAAAGTATGTCAAGTGTTGCAGCTTAAAGGGATGCCAGGTCCTCAGGAAAAAAGACATCGCTGCTGACCGAGAAGACAGCCAGAGCTAATGAATACAGACTGAGGCACTGTATAATGGGATGTCTGCTTACCAGCTTGGAGCCTATTGCTGCTCCCCCTGATCTCAGGTTGACACGGTCATCAGTTTCAGGGGTGGCAAACACAGGCTTCGACCACAAAAGTGAAGTCTCACGAAACAAAACTGGAAAGAGAAATCAACAACCTGGGTTTCCCAGAAGGCTGAGGAGGGGCCTAGTCCAGCACTTCCCAGAAAACAATCTGTAGTATCACCAGCTGTGGTGACAGCGCTCTTCATCTCAGAGCAATCTTTCCCTTTTATAGCTGCAACTCCTGCAATTATATGAGAGTCCCACCTTTGATTTTAAAGAAAGGAAGGAAAAAGAACTACCTTTCTAGCCCACAGGGTTACAGAAAAATATTAAAATGCTTGACCCCTGAATTCTGAAAGATGATTAGCAAATAAATGCAGTTCAAAATATGTAGGCTAAAGCGCGCATGTCTCATCAAGTTTACACCAATCTCAAGAGGTTTTTGAGGGCTCTACTTGTGATTTCTGAGTATGAGGGTTTAGTTACAGCAGGCGAGAGTGCCATGCTGTATAACAGCAGGCAAGAGTGCTATGCTTGTTGTCCTAGCAATTCCACATCAAATATACTTCATCTACAAGCAAAGCAATGCAAATGCAACTTGCCATTTGAGACTCCTGACTGTGTCTGTCCCCTTTGTGCACTCTGTAATGCAGGCTAATCAGAAACTGCCTTCCCTTATCCCCAGCAACACCACGGACTTTAATTACTGACTTTCAGGAGGCATTTGCACAGGGGCAGTTTAATAGAAACTTGGTGGGGGAAGGAAAAGAAGCTCTTAACAGGAAGGCAGCCACTCCTTTTTCTCTTAGCTCTCCACGATTTAGGCCACAGGGAGTTCAGCACATTCGAAGCAATGGCAATTCTTACAGTGAAAGCAGCACAGCAGCAGCTGCTCTGCTCAGGCTGCCCATCTCAGATGAGACCACCGCTCTGAAAAGAGCATCGCAAAGACACTCCAGGCCTGGGGAGAAAAGGTGGTCATGACAATTTGCTTAAGCTTATCTACTCCTCTAGCAACGGAAATATCAGACTTGATGTATTTTAAGTGCTTGGAAAAAACGTTTGCACTGACCTCCCTGCAGGGAGCTGCAGCAAGTGGCGTGAGAGGGATCATTTTCCCCATGTTCCTAAAGCTGCAGGAAAGGAGACAGCATGTACGTGTCAGGTCCCTCCAGGACATGCCACAGCGCGGATCCCAGATGTGCTGGCAATCCCAGATCCCACAGTGCTCTTTGGCCCAAGCCATGCTCTGGCAGCAATAGTCTAGACAGGACAATTTGGGATGGCAGCTTTACTCAAGGCCTCCGGAGAAGCCTGAGGTACACTCAAGCTTTTGATTCATATTCAAGCTCTTGCGTTCAGCCCTACCTTTGCCCAAACCAAAGAGGCTTTGTTTAGTTTTTTCCTCCTTCTCTTCGTGAACCTCCCTCAGATGCCTTCCTAGAGCAGAATTCTCTCCACCCCTAGACACCGCTGTTCTCCAAGCTGCCAAAAGCTTTGCCTATTCTTTCTTTACAGTCTCATCGGACTGTGGCAGTAAAACTCAAAGACCTTCCTAAAATTGTCCAGCCTGGATGCTGCATGAGTCTTCCTCCTCCTACACAGTGCCCTGCAGAGGCCAAAAAAGCCCAGAGGATATTAGAAGGTGTTAAGGAAATACAGTTGTGCCACAGTGTACTTTAATAATGCGGTAACGCCTTGAATCCACTTGCAGTCTTAGTCATCCCATTGCTAAGACCTCTTTTTTCTTCAGAACTAGGAAAGTCTGAGGTGACGCTGGTGATGAGGGACATAAAATGGCTTCAGCAGCAGGAGAGAAGAAACAGATTAGGGCGCTCTCACCTGAAAAGACGACGACTGAAAGGGAACACGCTGGAGCTCTGGAGTGAAGCAGAGAATGCAATCAGGGAATGATTTTTCACTTCTTCCTGTAACACAATGGGTTGGTTTGGGCTGGGGTAGAGTTAATTTTCTTCGTAATAGCTAGTAAGGGGCTATGTTCTGGATTTGTGCCGGAAAGAGTGTTGATAACACAGGGATGTTCTCGTTCCTGCTGAGCAGGGCTTACACAGCGTCAAGGCCTTTTCTGCTCCGCACCCCACCCCACCAGCGAGCAGGCTGGGGGTGCACAAGGAGTTGGGAGGGGACAGAGCCGGGACAGCTGACCCCAGCCGACCAAAGGGACATTCCATACCATATGGCGTCACGCTTAGCACATAAAGCTGAGGGAAGAAGAAGGAAGGGGGGGAAAATTCGGTGTGATGGCGTTTGTCTTCCCAGGTAACCGTTACCTGTGATGGAGCCCTGCTGTCCTGGAGATGGCTGAACACCTGCCTGCCGACGGGAAGAAGTAAATGAATTCCTTGTTTCGCTTTGCTTGCGTGCGTGGCTTTTGCTTTGCCTATTAAACTGTCTTTACCTCAACCCGCGAGTTTTCTCACTTTTACTCTTCCGATTTTCTCCCCCGTCCCACTGTGGGAGAGTGAGCGAGCGGCTGTGTGGGGCTTGGTTGCCATCTGGGGTTAAACCACGACACACAAGAAGTAGGCAAAATAACTGTAATTATTAGACTGCAGTTGTGAAATAGAAGAGCTTTTCCACACCGTGATTTGCTCCAAGGCCAGTGCCTGAATGGGCTGACTGGGACCATCCTTCTTTTTCACTTTTTTTGTGCATCGTTTACCTGTGGAATTCATTGCCATAGCCTGAAGTGAAAGTCAAAAGTATATAAACTGGTTCAAAAATTACCTAAAAGAATTCGAAGAGGGATCATCAAAGTCTAGTGAACATAATGGTGCGCATGTTATGTTATTGTTTCTATTTTCTTTTTTTTGCCTCATTCTTCTCCTGCCTTCCCCTTTCCCTTTCTTCAACATACATCCCATTTGCTGTGACACGTAAGTTTTCAGTGTTACTTCTGGACTTGAAGAGATGGTTTCTTTTGTTTGCCTTTCAGCCACAGGGTGCAATTACGTTTCACAATAGTTAAGAGCCAACAGTGAGGTGTTAGGATGTGATGAGATGTTTTTCTCCAGAAAGCAGATTTCAAGGTACCAGAAAGTTTGGCAGAACCATGCATTGTCAGCAAGTAGAGGGAATATATTGTCCTGAAAAGATGGGCTCAGCCCCAGAAGTGCTTCCTGGGTGTTGCAAGATTTTGTTCATTGGATCCTTCTTTATTTTTCAACTTAGTGCGTCACCCTAACTTGGATTTCAAGTAGTGCTGATTGCTAGGAAGGCATGTGACCACGTCACCGTAACATGTTTGGTCCTGGACTCATAAACTAATAAACATTTGACCACTGCCTCTGCACTGACGTGGTCATTACCAAAAATGGTCCAGGATACAAAACGCCGGTGTCCAGCCCAGAGGAGAGCTGCTATCTACTGTGTGGCGACATGGCTTCCAGTGGCGAAGAGGACTCTCACAGACCCACCAAAACCAACAACGATGGTTTGTGAAGTTACTCAGATTCATTTACCTCTATTTCCAGCACCCCCACGGAGTGTTTTACAGTTTGTGAAGTACTAAACAACCACTCAAATACACTGCGGTTTTACATCAGTGACATTAACTCTTCTCTATCCCTCGCTCCCCATCACTGTCCCATGGGTTTGCCGAGATGGGACTGGCTTGCGTAAGTGGTAAGAGAGTGAGGAGAGGACACGGCGAGATTGGTTGCCCGAGGGCAAAACGCTAACTCCTCCAGACAGGAGACGGAAGTAGCATGCCAGAAAACAAGAAAACCTTGTAGGAAAGACCCTCAAGTGTTTTGTCTGAGGCAGCGTTGGAAACTAATGCTGTTTTTTCCACAGCAGAAAGAGAAATTGGAATGGGGGGAAGAGCTCTTCGCCACAAATCAGATGCAGGTGATTTGCGAAGGACCAGTTGTAAAGCGTTAATAATATACTTGTCTGTTCCGCCTGAATAGCTCCATGTAGCGGACGAGCCTCCTCACTGAGACGAATGCAGTTGAGACGCTGAAAGACAAGTCTACATTCAGTGCGTTTGCAAGAGGTTTCTGCTGCGGCCCCACGGGTAACTGCGGGTGACTGCAGCCCTGCAGCGTTGAACACAGTTCAGTCGCTTTTCTACTGTGGCAAGGAGGTCCTACTGTCTGAAGAGAAAATATTAAGATGTGTTTTTTCCTGGGAGGCAGGTGCCTCAGTGCAGGCCAGAAGGATGAAAAGTAGGGGACGCAGTACCAGGCTGTCTGTGCTGGGGCGCTGCTTCCCAGCATAAATCCAAACGGTCCTCGCAAAAGGCAGCGATCGCTCCGCAAGAGTCAACGGAGAAGGAAAGCCAGCCGAGGGGTGCAACCTTCCTATCGAGACCTCATGCCTCTGAACTGAGCGTGAGCCTGTTTTGCCAGAATGGTGGGAGGGGATTAGAGAGTGCTTTTACTTTGCATTTGATGAACAGTAACACAAACCGACAAACCCTAAAATTATTCGTTTCTCCACAAAATGTGAGCGCTCAGGTTGCAGACACAAGAAACTGCTTTGTTTTCACTGGAAGGCCAGCAGAGAATTTTCCACAAAGAAGCATACATTAAGTAATGCCAGAATACAAACTGATCTCTTGCTCTCTTCACTTCTAAGTCACAGCTGAGATCGTGGTGGATATCTAGGAAGTTTCATGGATAATCTGCGTACTGTGTGTCCAACACCAGCGGCTTGATGTCTGATTTATTCTGCCTCTCGAATGCAAAACCTACACACTGAGCCGACGGGCAACTTTGTTTTGGGTTGCTATGTGTGTCAACATATTTTGTTTATGGTCTGTCAGACCTCCCAAATGGTTACAGAGCTGCGCGCATCACCAGTAATACAAGACTGAGAATACGGAGACCGCTGAACAGGTTAGAGGTTTCTGATAGAGAAGGTAGCTCCGAAGCGTCTTGTTGGACTTGAAAGTCCTGAGACAGAGCTCAAAATTTAACTTGTTCTGTCTCACTGACAGAGATGTGAGACCCCTTTGCTCCTGGTGGCAGGATGGTGTGTCTGCGTAAGAACAAAACCAAACACAGCCCTCTGACACTTTCCACCAGCCCAGTGATAAGAGTTTCGGAGCCCTTGCATGCTGCACAGTGATTGCTCTCCGGTGAGAAAGAGCCACCTCCCATGACTCGTAACGCAGCCAAGGCTTACTTTCTGTGGAACGTGATGGTGAAATGTGTGCTTTGAAATGACTGAAGTCATAGTAATTCAAAGCTGTACTACAGTTACAGCTGGATGAGCAGCAACAAACTCACTTAGAGGGTCTAAATGGTTTGGGGCTTGAGACAATTTCCCGGCATCGAGGTCCAGGCCTTACCTCCCTGCTCTTCAGCAGAAAAGATTTCTGGGCTCTCCCTCTGGTACAAATGGATGATTAACCAATAATTGCACAGGGTCATTGGCTGCAACTTGTGAAATTCTGGCTGGGAGAATATTTGAACGACAGGTGGTTCATATTCAAATGGTTTCAAACAGCGAAATCCGTTCAACTTGTGGGTGTTAAAGCATTTCCAGAAGCAATAGAGAGAAACTGGCCCCGGAGGTGTGCCTGTAGGGGAAAAGCTGCAAGAGCAAATTTCAGCTAGCCTTGTCCCATTTTTCCAGCTTGTAAGACCAACTCATATAGGGATGTGCCTGCATCAAGAGAAGTAGCAACCAAGAAATCTTTCCTCCTATCCCATCCAGAGGAATAAGCTCTAGTAGCGGAGGGCTTGTGTAGCTTGCAGGAGGTAGCAAGGCTGATGCTGCTCTGCAGGCCGCTGGCCTGCTTTTCCGCATTCCTTTTGGCCCAACAGCTTGACCAATGCACCAGGCGCTTATCCTACCTCTTTCACCCTCTTTAGCTACAACAGAGAGAAAAAGAGATGTTGCTAGCAGAAGTCTAAAAGAGGATGGGAGACTCAAGTTCAAGGTTCTGTCTCCCCTCATGCCTACGCAAAGATTACAAATCTTTCTTTAATCGTTTCCCAGATGAAAACATGCTGCAGCCATTATGCCTCTCAGCGCGCTGTTCGAGGGCCTCTCCCTCCCTGTCAGGACAAAGAGAAATACCTGCTCTTGCTGCCTCGACACCCGACAGGTGCTGAGACTTGCAACACGACTCAGAAGCCAGCACTGAAGCCCTCGCTCCCCTGATGGTATCGTTGCACCAAACAGAAGAGCTGGAGGTGATACGGAGGAAGGGGGACCACGACCTGGGAGGTCAGCAGCTCCATCACTCTGAGAGACACCTCTGGGAGATCGCTTGAGATCCAAAACCAGCAGAACAGGGCTTGAAGCAGTGCTCTATCTCAGGCAGGTGCCTAGACCAACGGGCTGTAAATTGGGGCTTTTTCTCTCTCCCTCAGACTCTTCTGCTGGAGCTGTCCTTCACCATTAGGTGTTTCGTGGTCTGTTTTACCCTTCTGACACCACAGTCCAACAGAGCTGTCAGGAGCTAGACCGCCATCACAGCCAGCACAGTCTTTGCTGACTAGAAGCTAGGAACAACCTGCTCCTTTTACAAATGTGGCACTCTCAAAGTAGTATCTTCTGATCTCACTGTTCCTCTCCACGAATAAAAAGAAGTCGAGCGGAGGGTAAGAATTCAGATGTGTGTGGCCCTGGTTTGAGGGAACGCGGTGCAGCTATTACCCTAGGGAGTGACCCTGAGCATCTCTCAGATCTTACAAGGAGCTGATGAAACCAAAGCAGAAGCACTTCGACGGGAGAATAAGAGACGTAGAAGTGGCTCCCTCCGGGTTAACCGCCTGCCGATAAACATGTTCTCGGCATGAATGAGAGGTAGTTCAAGCCCTAGTCTGCACCTCACTAAGAACGTTTTCCTGAAGGCTGCCCGGCAATCCTTGCAGCTACCAGCTGTTCCCTTGAGTATGCTGTTCCCTCTCGACTGTACCAGCACACTTGCTAGTGCCATGGGGACCAGTTATAATAGAATGAAAAAAGTGAGATTAACAGCTTTGGAGGCACCAGAAGCAGCACGCTGGCAGAAGTGCAGACCACCAATACTATAGGTTGCCAAGGTCTTTAGCTATACAGAACCTGCATCTCCTACGTCTCTAACAACCGTAGTTATCACAAGAACATACACATATGTGGGGTAATTGCATTTTTTTCATGTTCTCTTGTCGTAGCTCTCCTGTTTTGGCCTAACTCCTCACACTCCAAAGGCAAAGCACATCTAACTTTGTAGCATCGAAGTGGGCCAGTGGTCTTTCGATGGTCTGGGATGCTGAGGTCCAAGACTGAACTCTAGGAGCAGCCTGTGCTGTTCAGCACAGTGGGCTCAGCTGTAGCGCAGAACCCAGAGGAAGATCCTCTGCTACAGCTGCTACGATCCAGGCGCACAGGCTAGATTTAAAAGCCAGTGGTTTGGAAGAAGCCTCTTCCAGGACCAACCAAGCTGAGCTGACAGACCTTTTGACTACCGTCCAGGGCTTTTTCAGTTCTGACCCTCTCCTTTCCCCCCGGGGCAAGTCACAGCACCGCTATACAAAGCTGCTGAAGCGTGACTACTTGAGGAACGGCTCAGCGGTCCGAGACAACCACCCTCATCCACCATACTCACTCCCGAGCTGCACAGACTACCAGGCGGTAGCATTCACCCCAGTGCTGGTTAGGTCACAAATCTGTCCAAATAGGGCCATTATAAAGGAAGTAGGAAGCTTCATTTATTTGGGTACCTTGGGAAATAGCATGTCTGTACAACCCTCATTTGGCTGTCTTGTGTGTATGCATTATGAAACAGCCTCATTACACACACAGGTAGTATTTTATTTTTGCCTCCTTTCCTACACAGGACAGGGCCTGCTCTAAGGATGAATCAGAGGAGAAGACTATTGTCTATAGCATCCCAGCTTCAACATCTGCTGAATTTGGACAATAATGTGTAAGCGAAGAAGGGAACTGTAGGAAGAGAAAGGATTAGGGCAGCCAATTGCTGCCCTGAGGACTTGGCAGCTATCCTGCCCCTGCTGAGCAAAGTAACGAACCGGAATTTTTCAGGGTTGCTCACTAAGTATGTGTGCACGCACCCCTTTGCTGAATGCTCATCTGCATCTGCTCACTAGTCCTGCAGAAATGCAGGAAACTCGGTCACCGAAAGGAAGGAACGCTCTTTTTTTACGTTTAGTGTTTACCAGCCTCAGTTTAGTCTGTACAACGGAGACCAACGTCTCCGGGTTTTTCAACAAGAGACTTGTGAAATACATAGGTATCGTAAGGACGAAGGGCACAGAAAAGCTCAAGGAGACTGTAATTGGTTCGGTCCGCAAGGTACAATTTGAATAGTGGATTGCAGCAAGGCCTGGAGATACGCTTACATGCAAAATGAGAGAACTTACACCAAATGCTGGCTCATAGCACCCTTCTTCCACTACAGTTGTATCTCTGTCACCAGACAATGAGAAGCTGCTTCCAGGATCTGGCACAGGGGTGTATAAAAGCCACCCATGTCTTAATCTAGCATTTTTCCATCAGGAGATCTCAAAGCACTCTGCAAAGGAGATGCCTGTTATCCTCGCTTGACCGATCTGGAAACTAGGGCACAGGGAGGTGAAAGTCAATTAACAAAACGCAAAATCGGCATCCAATACATCTGGATGGTCTCTCTAGCCCCTGGGCACCGACGCCCTCTCTCGAGGGTGGCTGCAGGGTTTCCAGCTCTCGCAGCACATCTTTCCCTTGCTATTTCACCCCGCAGACACTATTATCGTGCCCTCTTTCAGCTCCGTTGTTCCCAGCCACTTTTGTCTCTGTTCAATTTCACCAGGCTTCTCCAGGAGAGCCCATTTCTCCGTGGCCGCCTGTTCCCAGGTAAACTAATTAGGAAACTTTCTGCCTCCAGAATTTGTATTCTGGACGATCCACTCTTGCACAGAGACAATGTTGAGCAGATAGCTGGGAAGACAATCATCTTTTTAAGGCAGGTCTCCGAGCCCACGCAGAGTCACTGAAGCAGATGTATAGGACAGCCAGAACCATCCGTAATTGAGGTCGCTAAAATAGCTGAGGAAGGGAGTGTTTTGTTTAGCTGTAGCTATGGTTACAGTAGCCTATAACTGCATTTCCGTTTTGGAGCATTCGTGGGGTAATATAAATTTCCTTGATGCCACAGGCCTGTTAAAACGCAATACAGTTATTTAGTGCGTTAGTGACATACTGCTCTTTGGCATGGCAGGCTGTACGTGGGCTAGTGTGCAAAGTGAAGTGTCACCAAAGGTTTATGGGAGGAAGGATTCCTTCTGCTCGCCTACTTAGGAAGGGAATTAGGTAAGAGGTGCTTGACTCTTCACTTGCCTAAGCACGAGAAGACCTACATTCTCAACACACTGAAACAACCAGCCCCAAGAGAGACTGTGTAAAAGTGCCGTAGAGTTAAGGGCAAACCACCCAGTGCCTACAGGGCAAAAGCGCAAAGCTAAGCTTCTGTTTTAAATGGGTTTTTGAATTTTTTTTTAGTTCAGGATCTTAAGCTTGAATTACTTGAAGCCTTAAAAAACACAAAAAAATGACCAGCCTGGTTTGTGGCTTCTGCCTTTACTCCCTGCATGTCTAAGCTTGCTGTGGAGTTATGCTGAGGTAAACTGCAAAAGTGCAGGGGTGAAGGATACGGTAAGTAGAATATAACGACTTTATTACATTAATGATACATCCAGGCAATGAAATTGATGCAAGTGGTTAGTACTTTTCAGTATCTTTAAAGGACGACTCCTTGAGCAGGTGCAAGAGAGTGGGCGTAGTCTTTGCCCCACTGATGTCAGTGGGAACGCCCAGTGCCTTTTGAAGCAGCTCTGTGTGGAAATGCTCTTCTGCTCCCCTCCTGGGAGCGTGTGAATTCTCAAGAATCCGAGCTGCCTTTTAGCTGCAGAGGTGACTGATTTACACAAAACCGGATAGCAAGAACTTCCTGAGATGACCCTGTTTTGTGAGGAGATTCTAATCTCATGACAAGTTTGTCTAGCCAGATAATGACAGTAATTAGCCAGGAGGCAAGAAGATGGATCTAGGTATTCTACTTCATGAGTAAGAAGGATGTTTTATGGCAGTGGAATTAGGAGGAGGATGGAAACTGCTAATATCCTTCAAAACGGAGTTGGAACAAACAGCACAGCACAGAGGACTGCACTTGAGAGGAGATTCCCCAACCTGCTCTCCTCCTAAAGCGGAGGGGTTCGGAAGGAAAGAGGTCCTTTTCCAGAATAAGCCAGTGCTAAGCCAGTGCCGGCATTGCAGAATAGCAGCATCACCCTTATCATTCCTCTGGCTACGCAACCCAGTTTGTCTGAAACATGGAGTGGGGGACAAGGAGGGCTAGTGCAATAGATAAATGTCAGCATTTCAGATATTCAAATGAAATTTGCAGTGGATAAATGAGTAAACAGAAGAGGCAGGCTCTCAGTAAAGACCATATTAAATCTCGGATACGATAAGCTAAAAAATATCCTTGCAGTTACCGTGCAGCTTGGTAGGGGCATGCCTGCTGCAGCACTAGCAGATTATCACCTGTCCTTATCTCTTGTCGTTTCCAGTCAAATATTTGCAAAATGCTTACATACTGGGTAGATAACAACCCACAGGAATGGAGAGAACAGAACACTTCATTCAAAAGTGCATGGATTTCTTTTTGCCTGGAAAAAAAGGTCTTTATAAACCAAATAGGTAGCAAACAGGTAGCTCTGGTGGTATCAAGTGATGCAGTTTTGTCTTTCTGGGGTGCTGCCAGACACCCTGAAATGATAGCGTGGAGAGGAATGTGAGATTTCCCCCTTTCATCATAATGGTTACTTTGAAGCCTAATTACAGCCATTTAAACACCAGCCTATTAGCCACGCTACTGCTGATCGCTGCACCGAAATGCACAGCCTGACGGGGAAGTTCTCTCCCGGAGCTGGCTGGGCAGCTCAGGCATTACACCGGAGTTCGGAAAGGGAATGGAGCAGCGGTGGGCGTCCTGGGCCTGGTGGCCTCCGCTGTGCCCGCTCTACTGCTATGCGGAGGACGGGAGCGCCACGGGACACCCCGCGGCATGACCCACCACGTGGCGATCCTTCACGTGCCACAAAGGCTAGCGCTAGGCAGGTACGCCAGAGAGCTGGGCCACTTCACCTCAGAAATTCTGCAGTTCAGGATTGTGTCAAAAGATGACTACAACAGTAAATATAACCAAGAGGCAGCACGTGACCTATGGCTCCTCTTGAAAGACAAGCACCGAGAGCCACTGCTGATCCCTAGCTGCTGCAAGACACTCTCTGAAGACCGATCCCCGCCACTTCTAGTAGCTGTGACGAACGCAAGGCCTGGTCACATTTGGTGCCGCTATTCTGTTGCAAGACTTGTCCTCTCCATCATGTTTCGTATTTCTGCCTCTGTGCACTCCAAAAACGAGGCAGCTAGGCTTAAATCCTGAGTGTCCAAGCGCTCTGCCTTCTCCCACGAGAACTTTAACTAGTAACACATCTCTAAAATAAAGGCCTACACAATGGTGGCCCTTCAACAGTAGAGAAGGAGCAGAGCTGAGAACGCTCACTCTTTTACAATCTCATCTTCTATTATGAGTTACACCAGCTGATTTCTGCATGGTTCCTAATGCCGCTTCTCACAGGTGGGCCACCCGGCACAAGCCAGATATTCACCCGGTATAACTGGAATAGCTGTGTCTACCTGATATCTTAGGGGGATACTCATGAGCTGAAGATCTGACACTAATGAAGTTCTCGTGCATCTGGTCACATTGTAAGGGAGGTGAAACCAGCGCAGCTTTACTTTAACTTGTTTGGTTATAAACTGCGGCAGTTCAGCTGCTTCATGACCAGCCGAGACACCCCTGCAGCGGAGGCGGTATCCTCTGAGGGCTGGAGCAGAGAGCTCGGGCAGGAATAACAACAGCTGTCCCAATACAAAGTGTTCCCACTTGTGAATCAAAGCCCTTACTAAGATCGTGTCATGTCCAGACATGTTTGATACTCATTCTCGCAGACATAATATGAAGGCAAGGATCCATCCTTTTTCAAGTGCATCTTTTTTTTTTTCCCCTTCTGCAATGGGAGAGGAACACAAACCGAAACATGCGCTTGCTGAAAGGTTGGAAACGGGAAGTTCTGTTTAATTTGCACATTCCCTCTTTCTGATGAAAAGTAGGAAATATAAATCACAGCCTTTTATTTCAAATTTGGCATAAAAATTTGCCTTCGAGGTAATGTCAAATAACAGACTTCACACTGCTTGGAATTAGGCTGATGATATTCAGCGAGAAGTACGAGGCAAAGGCTCAGTTCTGGGCGTGTTTAATTTTGTTACATTTCCCCATTCGAATCTCATCTTTGAGAAACTCACAAAAATAGCAGCAGCAGCAAGATAATAAATAATAGCTATTTTACACGATTTTTACCTTTAAAAGGTATCTTGCCTCTTTCTGCCTCACATGCTTTTGCTTTCCTCCCCTTATGTAATTTGGCCTTGTTTTTAATCTCTCCTGGTCTCCCACTATTTCCATCTAGGAACCCTTCTGGTCATACTGGAAATTCAGACAAAGACATTCAGCAATCCAGAAAAAGTGTCAAGTGAGTTTATGTTTTGAATCTGAAAGAACAAAAGCAACTTTGACCTATTCAGTGGAACTATAAAGAGTCTTCTAACAAACTCATGCGGCCCTATGTCAGGTGTTCGCTTAAAAGTTTTCTTGAAAAAAGTATTTTTTTGTTAGAGGTGTTATCTTTTTTACTAAAGTTATTGTGGACTAAATGACTAAAGTCATTTATCCGACTTACCCACAGACACAGAGAGATAAATAAAGGATCCTACAGCAGAATGACAGTTTTCACATCTAATGGGAGGAAAAGAGAGACTACGCTGACTTCCCGGAGAAATTAAAGGCTACAAGCTTGCAAGCAATGACCAGCTACATCCCTCCTCATCCGCACTGGGATCACAAGTAAAGTTTTACTTCACTCTGGCCTTGAGATAGGGCAGAGGAGTGGTTGTGCAGAAGCAGCATCTAAGTATAAATGAGTCTGTTGTTTTTACAGGAGGACGCGGCGACCTTTTGTCACTTGGCAAGCAGTGCTCTTTCCAGAGTGGACTGCTCCTGCCATTTGAAGTTTAATCTCTGCTTTATTCCCTGCAGATACAGACCTGATGTTTGTGCAATGACAATGAGTAATTGGGCTTCACATAAAAACTTCATGAAATTACTCCAAACATGTGACGCTGGCATTCAAAAGCAAGTACTTCACATTACTTCTCTTTAGTTTCCCCCTCATGACTGTAATTGTGTGGCATATTGATTTGGGAATCTGTAGCGTTGCAGAAAGGGAAAAAGCCTAGAGACTTGATTGCCTACTGTCGTGGTAACGGTCACGAATGACTTCACGGTCTTGAGATGAGAAACTGGTCTTCAATGTGATCTGAACCTCCTTGGAGGAGCTGCAAACTATCGGCAAGCCTTACCCGATAAAAACAGTCTCTTATTCTACATGAACTGCCATACTCTAGCTATTCTACTCACATTCAAAGGCATCTCACTTCAGCTGGTCTGTCCATGCGGTGGTCACAGCTACTCTACGGAGGCGTGGACCTTACTAAAGGCATGGTTACACGCAGTCTCCTCACTGAAAAAGAGGAATATCTGATTTAATCTTGAGGGACGGGGCCTATACAAGTTCTGTCTAACTACTAAGAGCACTTAGGATCAGCAGTTTCTAAAGACAAAATTGTGTTTATGTATGGCTGCGCTATTCTAAAGAACAGACTAGTAGTTCTTCCTGATCTCCCCCCTCTAATCCCTCTGAGCGTAACACTTGTAAGAAAGTGCCTCCTCTCTGAATCAGCTCAGGAATTTTGATCTGATTTGGCTTTTCAAAACTTAACACACGTGTCAGTGAAAACCTGTTTTGGAAGGTAAATGCAAATGTCCCTGTCCAGCAAGCTGAAACAGAATGATTCCCATGATTTAAGTAAAACATTGTCACAATCACCATATAATTGCAGGAAGGTTTGGGCCCCGTGAAAGAGCGTTTCCTGAGGTTAATTCCAAACAAGCTGTTCTTTGAGCAGTGGAATTAATGAGTCCTAGTTCACCGGGTGCATCTGTCCTTTGTCCCTTAATCTCCCCACCACAAAAACCTCTACCCCTGTGTCAAATGTAGATGAAATTAGTCAATGCCTTCAAAAGAATTTATTAAGAGGAGACTGACAAATGATGAGACAGATAATATACTCGTGCAGGCTCACCTCCTCCAGAATCCAAGCTGAAAATGACCCACACGGCTTCTGCCCAGCCCAGCAATTATCACCGCTCACAGTAAATAGCAACACAATATCAACAACGTAAATTCATTTGTATGCAAATATGACATTGGTGTTCCATGCATAAGTATAATTCATGTTGTTGGGGCTATAATAATTCCATGATTGATTTTAATAACTATTCCTCTTAGTGATACAGGATTTATTAATACCTACATTGTTAAGCCTAATAAAGGAGATTATGGACAAAGAGGAAACAGTGACACAAGTTTTAGAATTAAACAACAGAAGAGTTCCTGTGTTCGGCCATCTGTAAATAACACAACGAAACTCTCGTCACAAGCAGCAAAGGGGCCTTCCCTTGTCTCATACCTAGGCGCTGTATGAGCAGCTAAGTGAGAAGGAGTCCCATGGCAGTCTCACCCAGAAACTGTTCCCTCAATGAAACTCCAACTAAAAAAAACCCACCCGAAATGAGATTTTTCCTGAAGAATTTGCCCAACTCGTGCAGGAAACATCTAGATCACGAGCACTGCAATACAAGCACGTTGGTAGGGAGTAACTTTAATGATCTGGCTTGGCAGACCCATGAAAGCCTGAATATATCTGAAAAAGTTTGCTCCTAAGCTATGATTCCACCTCCTGAACGGGAAACCACCCTTTTGTGTTTCTTTTCTGCTGGTGGTTGCTCAGAGGGCTTGTTTCACGGGATTTGTTTTTAATAAACCTGCGTGTTCATATTCTTCCCTTTTAACGTGAATCTATTAACTCTCATTTATGCATTGCTATGGAAATGGCGGTCACGAACAGAGAATCGTGCTCAACACGTGCTCAAGCTGAAGTTGCTGAATGGTCCATTTATCAAGAGGTTGATTTAAAAGCGCATTCCTAGCTCCAAGCTCCTGAGCTAAGGAAAATGTCCCCTTCTGCATATATTCCGCAGGAAGATCCTGGGTTTTCGTTCCACTCGACGCTAGCCACAAAGGCTGGTATCGCTAATCACCTCCCCGCTGCTCGCGTCAGCAGAAACTTCTGCCCAGGTACAAGTACAGGCAAATCCTGGGGCTGTGCACCGTGCAGTTGGCCTTGGCCTTTCCTGCTCTAAGCCCTTGCCACACGCTGCCATCAGGCCCGAGCCAAAGTCCTTTGATTAAAATAGGGCTTCCAGAGGCTTGCCTTAGGTGTGTGTGTCCTCCAGCTGCCGAAGAATGCAAACGAAATTTGATTCCCAGTACCAAGTAACGCTGCCCTAACACAGATCAGCCTCTGTGCATTCAGAATTAGAGCAAGTCGGGCCATTTGTCCCTCCTCCAAGCCTCCTTCGCTGGCTTAGGTGTTGTATTTCCCTTTTCATGTCACCCATGCAAGTTTTCATTCTGATGGCTTAAGTAAAGGCATGCCAGAATAAAGGGACTGTTTACATGAGCAGCTCACAGTGCCCAGATGGGAAGAGCCCTGAGTGCTCGAGAGGATGAAGGCAAAGAAATCTTAAGATTTATCAAAAGGAAGAGCACAAAGTGAGGTATGCTGACGCGGACCATTTTCCCTTGTGCAAGCAGTTACGTGTGTTTACAGAGGGGGAGACGGTCTTTCCAGCGCAAAAGGGCAGCTCTAAGGGTAAGAAATTCAGCTACAGATCAGAAATCAACCCTTGGAAGCACAGGTTATCTGCTCCTATTTCTCAGTACAGCCTCTGTAAGTAACAGCCTCCTGGGCACAAAGGCATTAGGAACACCAGGTGTGTTGCTCTAACACCTACGCCTCTCTCCACTCTCATCCTTCTCCTCTTCCAGGAAAGAGCTTACAGGACAAAGATTATTATTTTACAGACAGGGAAACTGAGGCAGCAAACACGGAAGCTGAAAGGAAACCTGCAGCCCTGAGTAGCAATCCCTATGCCAGCCATTGGGCCTGGCAGTCTCATTTCCTCTCCTCCAGAAGGGTTTTGTGCATGGAAAATCACGAGCACGAACAAGAAGCACTCCTCGCAAGTGCCAGGAGAGAGGATGCTCGGATCTTCCACTCCCAGACGATGGTGCAGCCCAAAGACACACTGCCAAAGAGACCCAGCAGTCACTGGAAGAAGCCTAATGAAGTTAATGAAGCCAGCTACATCTGTGATCTTTATCTGAGTCCCTCTGATCTCCCCACACAGCTGCAGGGCCAAGACAGCCCTGTCTGCGGGGATGCTGTGCGCCTCCGCCATGCCCTCTGCGGGCGAGCCCCCGTCTGCCCGCCAGCGGAGGGCAAGGAGCCGGAAAGCGGGCAGCTGGCCTCGCTCCCTGCTTCTGAACAAACGAGGAGAGCCCGCATCAAATACCAAACCACGCTGGACTTGCAGTCATTACAAATGGAAACACTAGCGTCACGAGGGCAGACTGCACACTGACACCAAGGTAAGCGGTCTGTAAAGTTCGGCTTCTCTCCGTTTCCCTTATTACCCTTTGTTCAAAGATTCTCAGCGGTTATACATTTGAAGTCCTAAACTTCTTGCAGTCGCTATTGCAAATGCAGTTTCTGCAAATTCACAAGTTTCCATTTTTCCAAAGAAGACAGGAGCCTATTAGCTCAGGAAAAGCAAACAGATTTTTTTCCTTCCTGAACTTTCAACCAACAGAACAAAATACGCCGCTGGATTTCCCTGCTGGACTTTGTTTTACCTGAATAACAGATCAGGTCCTCATTCCCCTCTTATGGCTGAACTCCATCAGCTGTAATACACCCTTGAGGGCGACGTCCCCGCTGTGTGCTGCCGACTCCCTCTGCAAGATACAGCATGGGAACACATGATTTTGGGTACCTTATGACCGATGTGGTCATGTGGCTTGGTTCAGAGAGGATAACAAGGAGGCAAGCAACGCTCATAAAGCGATGTGCCACTGAGGGAAAATCTGGCTTAATATTGATCTGGCTTGCACCGAAGTATTTCAGGTTGGTGTAAGCGAGATCCAGTAGTCTGAGTCGCATCCCCGCATCCTTCCCATGCTATAGTTTGTTGGAAATTTATGTTAAATAAATAAAGAGCAGCTGTTGGACTTGATTTGGGACAAGAAAAGTGCAATTATTTTTTTAGGGAGAAAGGCTTGCTTATCAAAGCATCCTCCCCAAGTCACATCTCCATACAGGCCCAAGCGGAGCGGGACAGCCGCATCAGTCTGCTCCAATTCAGGATGGAGTGTTAAGTCTCTGGAAGCCTGAACAGGGCTGGACTGATATAGGTGTTGGCAAAAATTGCTGCACCTTTTTCTCCCTTAAGGAGCCGGACACCCTTGTTTATCCTGACCTCCGATGTTAAGGCAGTTGGCCTGCCGAAGTCCTTTGAGGGTACAGCTGCAGATCGTATCTTTCTGGCATCGCTTTGATCGTCTCTCTGATTTCTGAGTCTCCAGCTCACGTTACACCCCAGGTACGACATCTGACCCTACAATAATTTCCCTGCAGACAGAGCTTTTGAGCTTTCACAGTATCACAGGGCTCCGATTTGCCAGAGACCCCAGAGCAGAACTGTGAATACATGCTAGCGAGGCCGTGCAGCCGAGTGACAATAACCTGCCTCCAAAAGCTGCATCTGAAGGAAACAAGTGGGTTCGTACAACAGGCGCCCCGATCCCAAATGGGGTTTCAAGAGGTGATCACGATAAAACTGTAAGATAGCACCTAATAGCTAGAAATACAAACACGCACGCAAGCACTTATGAAGGGATGCAAGAACTGATGGAAAAAATCAAAATGGAAAAATGTTGTTTCTTCAGGCTGAAGTGAGAGAGAAGCAGCTCTTGTCTTTCCTGTGCTAACAGTGCTGAGCTGTGCCTTACAGCATGTCCCAGCTGAGGATCCACGGAGCAGCTCAGCCAGCACGCTTAACCAGATTTTCCACCACACCTTTGGGCTGCAGCACACTGTCATTATATCATGCATGCCTGAAATATCTCAGTAAAGCCGGGATAAAGGAACCAAGGGACCTGTTTCTGACTTTGCTCGCTCTGGCTAGCAACAGCTCTGCGTGGTTTCTGGGGGGGGCTGTGCTGGAGGGGTGAGGCCAGCCAGTCCCAAGCACGCAGGACGACTGGCATCCTAGGGGGGTGGCACCTCCCTGCTGTCTCTCTCTGTTAGCAAGAACAAGCATCTCTGCCGACAAACTGAACCATTACAGGGCAAGAAAGTGCCCAGGTCATTATGGTGCACACGGGGCCTTTCCTTAACTGGGTTCAGCCTGCGACACAGATGAGTCACGTCTGCATACATGCGTGGGAGAGTGCATGCACGCGTACTGAGATACACAGGTACTACTGCTTAATTCCCTTGCAGGCAGATTTCAGATTCAGAAGGAGAAAAAAACCCAAAATCTGGACAAATGCAGAGTCCTTGGCCAGCGCAGAATCTACGGGGCTTGGGGAAGCAAAACCGCAACGAAAAATGTAGGGTGACTTGTGTGCAACTTGAGAGTTAGCCTTCAGAAGCGATGGGTACTGTGCACACTTTGGTTAAGTTCCAGTGAGGCCAAGCCCACCTCCTGTACACATGCCTGCATTAAAACAAGAATACCTGGCCTGCCCGCTCCCTCACCCATGCTCTGACTGGCCCCTCACTTCACAACACTTTTCAACCATTTCTGAAAAATTTCAGGTTCTTGCCATTCATGGAGAAAGGGGCTGGGGATTCCAGAGCTCATTCTTTGCCCAGCCCAAGCCATGATTATTAACATGTCTTGTGCTCCCAAGACCCACACAACCACCTTGGATGGAAGAGCATGAGTCTTTCTATAGGATGGACCCTGTCATTTATATCAGGAGATAATGTCTTGCACTTTCCTCATTCCTTTCTCCTGAGTAATACCTTCTCCTGTAAATAGACAAGGGAGGGAGGGAAAAATGGAAGCCAAGCAATTCCTTCACTGCCTCACAAAATGCCAATATTCCCAGAATATTTGTTCGGGGCCAGTTCGAGCCAAATCGAATGGTTCGCTCAACCAGGACCAAAGCCTTATTTCAGCCTGCAGCTGGGCTATCACAGTGCCTTTTGATCTCCTTTTTGCAGGACATTCAGACCACTTGTAGCTGTCTGGCTGCAGCACTGTAAGAAACATGGCCTGGCTGCATAGCTCACCCCTTGGAGCAGAGGAAGGTCAGGCAGCACTGCAGCAACACTGCCACATCCAGATTAGTCCAGCAGACACGAAATGTTTTGGCATCTCCAAGTGAAACTTGGTGGTGCACAAAGCACCGTTCTCCTCCCGTTTCTCCCAGTTTAAGCCAGCACAAAAGCACAACTTACGGGACCAAACTCATCTGCCCTCAGCACTAGAGCAGCCTTGCGCTGACATGCAGAGGTATCGTTCCTGACTCTGCCCATCTCTTCAGTCTCCACCTCTCCACTGTCATATTCCTCTTCTGTGGGCTGGCCTTACAGTGCTTGTTATTGCTCCGCCTCAGATGTACTTGTCAGGTGGCTTCACCAAGACCCTACCAACTCTATTCCTGCTTTCCCTGCTTTTCAGTGCCACCCAGCCCTGGCTCAGAGTCTTGACATATTTCCTCCACACCCAGACTCACAGCAGTTCTTCACTGTCTCCTTCTGAAACCAAAAGCCCATTTGTATCCTGCTTCTGTCCTCCCAGCAGGGCTTGCTCCTCTCACCCACCTCATTCCTGGAGTACACCTTAAGAAAACCTCAGGGATTCGCACACAGACACAATCATGGGGGAAACAAAGAACAAATGAACATCAGGACTCAGTACACTGCAAACTGCCCGGTAAACTCAAACTGCTCCACCATGAGTGCAGCGACCTACCTGTACTTTCCTGCCTCCCCAACAGAGAAAAAGAACCGCATCAATCTTTGACAATACTCGTTATTAAAAGCTTTGTCCTCTGCAGCCGTTATGCTGTATGTTTAGTTACTAACCGGTATCTGTTGAGCACTTACGCTGGAGATGAGCAGAGCTGCCAGACCTGGCCGTCTCTTACAGTGGTGAAACATTACTGAGTTCACAAGAGGCGACGGGACCAGATCCACAATTGCAGAGCAGCATATTCAACAGTTTTCAGCACGGGCCCAACTCTGCCCTGTTGAGATCAGTGGGAAAACACCACAGTTAGCGACTCCAGGGTGTGCTCCAGGCTTTAGAAAATTAACCATAGATTTCAGGAGGACGACTTCTTCTGTCATCCGTGAAACTTGGACCAAACGATGTGGTTACGCTGCACCTGTATTTTGTCTTAAAGGATCCCAAACTATTTATAGTCACTTGCGTTTTACTTTGAGGTGTGTTCGGGTGGATAAGCAGCGAGGACAAAGCCATACACCTAGGTCACCTTACTGTAAACAAAGATATCTTCAAATCACGTGCAGCACGAGTGAATGAGCGGGTAGGTACCTGCGCATACGTATTTTGTGTTCTGTCCCCATTGGGCAGCCCGAAGAACTCTCACCTCGCAGTGGATATTCCCCTGTGTTCTCACCCAAATGAAAACACACCCGAAGACAAAACTCCAGGTCAAACAAAATGTCATCTTCTATTCAGAACAAACCATTCTGTTTCTTTGAGTGATTTCTTCATTTTACAAGAAATGAAAAAAAAATGTTTTTTGGTAAAAATTAAATTATCATTTTTAGAATAAATAAAAGATTTTGGGATTGAAAAGGGTGAAATTAGACCTTTCTGCAACATTTCTTTCTTCCTGGACTAATTTCATGGATCTGCTAGACAGCCATTCTGATCGGAAGAACGCAAAGCAGTACGCTCCCTCAAATACCTCCTACCTGGTAATCATGGTCAGTGATTAGCAGCTAGGCACTTTACCAATAACCCTGTTTGCTGATTCTAGGGCAGAATTTCCCCTGCAGTCTCCCCGTGTGAGGCTACATGTTAATCAAAGGAGAGCACTTGAAGTATTAAACTGTGTTTCTTGACCTCTAAAACAAACACCCAAGCCTTCAGATCACACCCATTGTTTCGCATACCTGAACCTTCTCACATGAACTTTAGTATCCCCTGCAGCTGCAGGTGTTAACAGCAGGGAGGTCACTCAGGGTCCTCGTGTGCTGCTAACCCGTGTGCTGCACATCACATTGGCTGTTCTGGGTACAGGTCTCACGGTGGGCAGGAAAGGAAGACCAGCAAAGACCAGGGCAAAGCATCCCTTTGTTGACAGTGACGGTTGCCATTTTACAAACTGCTAAAGAGAGCCCTCACTCTGAGAAGTTCCCCCGGTCTAAGAGCAGAGGTCAACGAAAAAGCAATGGCAATAATCGCATACAGTTTATGCACGTAAGGATAAGTTCCTGATCACATGGTCTCAGTCAGGCTACAGTTCCTCACTGCCCAGCCAGAAGCTGGTAAGTGCCACATCAGACTAAACTTCCTGATTTTGCTCCATGTCCCACCAATTACAAAAGGAGACAAATCCCAAATGGTACCTCTAATATTGCACAGCAAAGGAAAAACCGATCAAGAAGCCCCCAAGCCACTCCCTCTCCACCGGAGGCGTTCCAAAGCGGTTCGCAACCACCTCTCAGATCCCTCTACCTTCAACATCCGAACAGCTGCTCTGAAAGCAAAATCCATTCCGAAAGGTGCCCTGGATCTCAGACTGTCTCTTGACAGTGGAGAGAGTTTTTGTTTCGCTATTTACACTGGAAGACTATGAAGAACCAGAAGGGCAAAGTCACCTCTATGTCTGTTAAGTGAGCCAAAGTGACAGCCAGAGCAGCGGGCAGGTCAGATCTGCGTGCAGGACACCGTAGGTCCCACAGATTACCAGGCTTTCCCTAGTTTGTTCCTGCTTTTCTGCTGAGAAATGGTGTCCAGGTAAAATGTGAGGCCTCTGGACATTTGCCCAGGATTTCTAGATGTCCTACAGATGAGTCAGGGCATTAGATCTCACGGTGAGAGACAGTATCTGTTTTATTTATTTGGCTCTCATTTGGGTGCTATGCTCCTTAAGAAAGTCAGACCGCCCAGAGGACTGGCCTCACAGCTAGACCCCAAAGACAAGAAAGAGAGGTTTTGCTTTTCCTGTGGGGCAGAAGGGACTGTGCCATTTACTGCAATCTGGAGCCACTTTGGCAGAAAGCAAGCCCCTGCAAGGACAGAAGGTGTCTACGCGTCGGGGGGAGGTGTCATTGCCGATAACAGCTCTTATTTTCAACCTGCCCTTTGTACTTTTCGTTCTACCCAAGAAGTTAATTATTCTAGTTTATGTTCTAATATAACCAGCTTTGGAGTTTTAAAGCCTTGTTAGTCGTCTTTAGAGAGCTGGTGATATAGAGAAGGCCCAGGCAGAGCCACCTCAAAGCTCTGGTTTAACTTGGGATCCTGCCACAGTTGCAAAAAGCCTGTGTACGCCTGCACAGAGCATTTGGAGATGTTTCGCTTGTGCTGCGCTGCGGAGTCCCAGGGTATCCCAGAGGGACACGCAGAGGCCGTTACTCCCCGTGCCTATTCGGTACGCTACAAACACGGGAGTTGGTCTCAAACCAGCAGCAACTTAGAGTATTTTGAAATCTCTGTTCCTCCTCTGGAGACACATTTCAGGCAAATACGGGCTCCCAGGCTTTGGACCATCTGCTCCAGCGCCGGGGAGGCGACAGAGGGAGCAGGAAGAAGGGCTCTGGTGTGCAAGGCACAGAGGGGCAGCAGGGGGAAGTGGAGTTTGCCAGAGTTGGCTTTGAACAGCTGTGTTCAGAACGGCTTGGGATGGGAATGGCTGTTTGACCCAACTACCTCCGGCACAGCCCTGACTAATGGTATTGCACTTCAGCAACGCATGTGGTGGCATCGCTTTCCATACAGACAGTATCTGCAGGGTAATAACAGTTCAACACCCTCAGCTGTGACTGTTGCTGGATCAATACGGGTGGCTGACCCTTTCCAGCCATCACCCGCAGGAAACAGCATATGTCACAGCCTTTCCAAGGCAAACTTCTTCTCCCAGAGAAAGAAAGAAACTTTTGCAGCACTCCTCTCAGTCTCTTTCCCGCCTTGAGTAGGCTGGGCCTTACAAAGACTGCAGCTGTTATAACACAACACGTGTCGGCAAACGTCGTGTTGCCCCTGCCAGAACTAGCCAACCTGTGAGACGCACTTGACACCCAAAGGACAACAATCTGCTTACAATGATCCAAGCATTGCAAATCACTTGATAGCAGCACTGGCCACTGCCAGTGACTTAATTTTCTAAGGAGCTTGGGATGCAAAAGGAGTTAGGCACTATCTTCCCTTCAGTGTCAGCAATTCAGCCGGTATCAGGTAACTGAACCCTTCAGAGTATCCGGCGTTGGGCGCGTTGGAAAATTTTACCGCAGTGCTTCCTCTCCATATTTAATTCACTGATGGAAACAAAAAATGGGACTTCTGTCCTTCTTCCTTTGGAGGCAAGCTAGGTACAACACAAGGACACCAATCCACCTTTTGCGTAGGTCTGCTGCCTGATGTCTTGTCATGCCTCTATCTCCCCGGCTGGATAAAGAGGAGTCCCTGGCCGCACAGCACTTTACTGGGTGCTTGCAGAGCGCAGGGACCAAAAGAAAACTCCAGAATCCTGCCTCTAACGGTGCCTGAAAGAGAGGGGAGTGGGACAGCGCAAGTACAGAGCACTGGGCCAAAGAGCCTGCACCGTTCGGTTTCTGCCATTGTGTGTCTCGAGGCTGTACTTTTATCTTTGCAGTCAGCACCTTTCACTGGAGTTCTCTTTTCACTGGCTGTTTGATTTTAAAGCCATTTATATTCCAAGCCGATCCGTACTAAAAATAGGATTCCTTACTAAGAATGGCACTGGCATTACTCACTTTCTGCTACGTTCTCATCTCACACTAAGTTGCCACACCTCCGGCTGGAGGAGTGTGCTGCAGTAATCATCCACAACTATGTGCTTCTGTGAGCAGGTTTTGAACCTTTGCCATCCTTTGGAAGCTCCCACTGTTTTTTCTTTCATGTGCTAATACAGTTCAGTGGCTTATCTCCTTTCACATCCTTGGGGCACTCCTCTTCACAGACTGTATACTGACAACCCAACCAAGTGGGAAAAACACACAGGAGATATAGCCGTCCCCCTTCCTCCCCCTTGCAATTCAGGCCAATCTGCAGTTCTCAGCTGAAGGGGATGCTGTTCTTACTTGCATTCAGGAAGAAACGATTTGCTCTCCCTGGAAGCCACTGCATCCTTTGGCTTTGACCCATCAGCTGCTCCATTCAAACTGCTCATCGATTCCCAGCAAGGAGGCTTTCGGGCTTTCCTGGTGGGAGGTACACTTTTCTAGCTCAGTTTTGCCAGATGCTAAGCATTTCTGCAGGGTATCGCTCCTCCTCAACATGCCTGGACACCAAAGGGTGTGGGAGGTGGGACCTCTGGCCAGGCCTAGCTGCGTAGTTAAATGTATCCTATATGGGGTTTCGTCTTCTTTTTCAGCATTCTTTTGAGTTTTGCACATCACTTTCAAGTGCAGGAACGTGTTTCCTCCTGCCGTCCATGTCAGAGGTGCAGCCAGTGCCAGAGCTGACTGTCATTTCTTTGCTCTGATAAGGGGTTAAATATGCACAGGTAAACCTGGGCGTATGTTCATAATGCAGGTGGCAGTGATACTTTAAAGGAGGCACCTTTCTTTGTTGCCTTAATGATTCATTCATTGGGAGTGTGGGAATTAACCTATATAAATTTTTGCTACTAAGTAGATACACCTAGATCCTGAAATAGTGGATGGGTGAGAACCAGTTATAGAGACTCTACACATTGTCCCGGTAGCATAGAAAGAAACAAACCCACAACGGCAGGCTGGGAATAAATGACTGCATGGCATTTCTCACGGCAAATTCTCTTTACCTCCTGTTTTCCGGTGACTCACCAAAAATCCTACAGGGCTGCAGCAGACACCTCTGAGAAAGGCCTGACTTGACCGAGTCCTTCAACCGGGCCCTCTCTGCAGGGGGCTCAAGTCTGACAGCTGGAACTGCGCATGGGTGTAACTGATATGGCTTAGACTCAGCAGTGAGCACAGGCAGCCACACTTGGGTTGCACCAGCACCGGGAGGGAGGTGTGAGATTGCGTCAGGAAGCCCATATGAAAAGGGAGGCTGGCTTGCCAAGCCTGGCTCAGTGCCCCCTTTGTAAGCTGTAGCTTATACCTCATCAGCTGGGAGGTGGAGAAGAAATAGATTTGTATTTAGGGCACCTCACTAACGGAGAATTCGTCTCCCTCCCGCCTAGCCAGAGGAGGAAAGAAACCTTTCTGGGAGGCTGCGCAGAGTGGGCTGAAATTTCCAGACTAACTCTTGTGCTCCTAGTATTTTTTGATTTTGTTGAAGGAACCTTTAAGGCTCAATGAACAAAAGTTGATCAGTCTAAAACTCTGTACAGAGGACAGATCAATCCTGGTTTATCTACTGGAAGCTATAAATTACGTTAGCATCTGAGGAGCTGCGCGGGCTGACGGAAGCACGAGGCAATAGTTCCTGGTTTCCTACAGCTTTGAAAGGAGGTCACATAGCGCTATCGTTGCCAATGTGATGAGGTCTTGGTTGCTTACTCTCTTCAAGGTAGGCTCCATAGGGTGAGGTAACACCCCCGACACTGCAAAACCTGCCTGCGTCTTGCAGGCACCTCCAGCAAACCTTCCCCTCACAGCGATAGCCAAGAGCGCACCACTTCGGACAAAATGCGGGGAAGAGCTTAAAGAGTGCAAGCCTGAAGGAGACAGCAAAGGGCTCCAGGAGAGGCATCACCGTCACACTAGAGGACATCAGAGAAGTGCCAATACACTAATGGAGCCCTTAATGGTCACAAGCGAATCACAAAAGTCAGAAACGCGCAGACGGCGCGGAGTCTCATGGGAGATCTGCCAACTGTCAGGTCTTCGTCCACCCTGGCGATGAATTCTCCACTTAGCTGTGCTGGTTCTCTGAGAAGGCATAGTACATTTCACAGCTCCAACCAAGGGTGGTGAGAAAACGATGCCTAAAGGTGTGAAGCACCACCAATCTCAGCTGCCTAAGGAAGGGAAAGCAGAGGGCTGGGGTTCCTGGGGAAACACACTGCAACTCACAGCTCAGAAGGGCACATGTACTGGGGGGAACAGCTATTCACACGCACAGTAGTACCACACTGCCTACAGAACAGAGACTACAGCAAGGAGGAACAAGAGGTACCAGGAAGCTATACTCCAGGCAGGGTGAACCCCTCCTGGCAGGGCAGCGCAAAGGCAAAAAAACACCTCCAGTGGCTCTCTCCTGCCCAGGGCCCTGTCATTGTGCTCGGTGGCCCCAATCACATCGGCCAGACCTCTCAGCTGCAATTAGCCACGTGAGTCACAGCAGTGTATCTGTGGGCTGCGAGTGAGTGTCCCCTGGAAGGCCAGGCAGCCACGCCACACCAGGTCACGGCGGAAGGCGTGTGGGCACAGCAACCCAATGCAAAGCACTCTCTTGTGTGGCATATCCTGTTTCTCCCCCAGACCTGTACAAGGTCGCTGGCTTAGCTGCGCTCGTGGGTGATACCATCTGTTTAATCGGTGTTCTCTGTGCTACAAAGTCATCCCAGATGCTTTGCACTGGAGACAGCTTTTCCAATAGTAATTAGCAAGGCAGGGGGTGAAGAAGCAATTGTCAGGCTTCTTTTTGCATAGGTCGTGGCATTAGTCGCAAACTGCGTCCCCCCAACCCCTGCTTCCTCCTCCCCTGGTAACTGTGAGCCTCCCTACACTCCACTTTGGGAGCTACTGCACAGGAATATTTCATAAACAGGCCTGAGGGTTTGTCTGCTGCCTGTCCTACTTCCTTCAGAGCACCCGCGATCAGCTGGGCCGGAATGTCTGCCCGTATCACGCTCCCGTGCTGCCTGGATGGGCGATAGAAACTTACCCACTGAGGTCGAAGATGGCTTCTCACTCACGGTCTCGGGCTGCCAGCTTAAGCCATGTTACAGTTGGCAGACGGGCCTCCCAAATCATGACGTTGACTCTAAAATCAGGAGAGGAAATAAAGTCAGTCCTGCTATTTTCAAAAGTCTTTAGGGTAACATTTACTTCATACACTGAACTTTATCCCTCTGGCGCTAGGGGCCATAAATGTCCTTGCTCAAAACAGGTACGTGAAACTTTAGGTTCTCAGGCCATGCCTCCATGCCAGGAGCCGGTCCTTTGTGCAACGGCCCATTAAGCATCTCCAGGGACTGGGCCCCCGAAGGGACTGCCTCATCTAGTC
Organism: Calonectris borealis; assembly: GCF_964195595.1. NCBI lineage: Eukaryota > Metazoa > Chordata > Aves > Procellariiformes > Procellariidae > Calonectris > Calonectris borealis. Next base: position 84,702,030 of record NC_134315.1, on the reverse strand, counting down.
CTCCACAGCACCAGGCAACTGTAGATACTTAGATTTGATGTGCACGCATACAAATACATGTACAAAATACTTTAAGCTCCTCCAAAGCTTCATACTGAAAGACCGTTAACATAAAAAACCAAAAACTACCAACTGTTTCCTCCTTGAAGCACCATCGCTGATGGAAAGGTTCAGAGTGAAGTCACGAGCGTTGATAACCCTGCACAAAGCAGTCGGTCCGAGACATCCTTTCTGAAAGGCTAGAGTGCTTTCCATAAAGTTATCGGTATCATCAGCTGTTAATCAGCACAGACCAATTGATTTCATCTTCCACTAAACAAGGGCCTGGCTCATCCTTGTTTTGGTAGATGTTTGTCTGTGATAGCTCTGTAGCCGTGACGGTGAAAGATAGTACGGCTTGGTAGCATTTTTGGTGCTGTTTCACTTACCATTTCACTCTGTCACCGGGCTTGGAGCCCAGGGAAGGGTTAATCCCTTCCCGGCTTTTGCTAGGTAACAGCTGTTCTACTTTCAGGATCCCTGGATCACCCAGGTTTTGGTGGTATGTGGATGTCCTTGCAGGAGCTCCTGTGGGAGGAGCTTTGGGAAAACCAGTTAGGACTGGTCCCGCCAGCCCCGGGAGCATTCCTGCTCCCATGCTGATGCAACTGGATTCAATCTCCTGGCAGACCAGCTGGCTGCTTTCCAAAGAGCTCCCTCCAGACTGGCTCCCAGCTGAGCTGAGACCGGGGATGGCTGTGACGAAATTTGAGCAAGGGGACGAAAGGCCTTCGGCCTTCATTAAAGCTGGGAACACTTGATGAAGATAATGCTTGTTATTAATTGGCTCCTCCCAAGAAAACACGAGCTGCCTTGTTTTGCTGCGAGTTTACCATTCTGTGGAGCATCTCCCCAGCACCAGCGAGACCGTGGATGTTGAATCATAATGTTGAATGGTAGCGCAATCCCTTGGGATGTATGAGTGGGATTCATTCAGAGACTGTTGTGCAACATCGATGTGAGACGGTAAAGCACAGAGTTATTTCAGTGGCAACGCTCATCCTACTCCCACTCGGGATTCAGTGTGCAACAGCTTTATGTGACACGCTCTGCAGCAGAGCGTGGACTTAAATGCGTCCTGGAGAAGAGGTAGCTGAACGGTGAGTATGGCTTAAGTACACTCCAGAACCAGGTAAAACCAGAAATAGGGTTTTAACAGAGAGAAAGATGCAAATTCAAACCATGAGTTTAAACCATATTCCAGACGCACCGGGAAGGCCTCGGTTACCTATGTATGTCTTCTGAACGAAAGCAGCTATCAGCACAAGCCAAGATAATCTCGACAAAGACAATTATGAAACGTTTTAATCATGTCTTAAAGCAGAAGTTTTCAGACCCCAGCAAAAGGATGGGATCTTCTGAACACTGCTGTTTTCCTTGAGTTTCCGCTGAATCAATGACAAAACTCACGCTGATGCTACTGGGACCGAGATTAGATGGCTAACAAGCTGCCCACTATCACTGTTCACCACCCCTTCCCAACTTTTCTTGCGATAATTTTGCTAACAGACATACGTTGTTGAGTCTTGCACTGCTTGCTCATTAGCGTTGCAGTAAGTGATTTCTTATGTAAATTGTGCCAGCCCACAGAAAAACCTGTTCAATTCCAGTCTGCACTGCTGGGATGGACATAGAACAGAGGAGAAGTGCTAATGATCCTGGGTTTTTTTTTTCTTTTTTTAAAAATAGAAGACCGAGTACCAGGCATAAAAGCAGTCATTGCATATCTTCCACTGCAAGCAGAATTACCCTTGCATCTGCAGAGAGACTACTCCAAATACAAAATTCCCCTGGCTACCTATTTGTAAGTGCCGTCACCAAGCTCGTACGTACAGCAGCAGTTTCCGTGCACCTAATTAGAGGTTTGAAACCGATGAGCATTTTTGTCTGTGGACCTCATGTCGTCTTTCAAATCTTAACTTTATCTTTTAAAGGCATGGCTATGTAGCTAATGGCAACATATCTTTTCTACGTGGTGTCTCATAAATTTAAAGACTGCGGACGTGACCAAGAAAAACAAGTGTGCAGCCATGCTAAGGGGATCCTTTCCCTCTTATTGCTGCTGCTAATACAAGCTTCTCAAAGGCCTGGAAATGGTTTCTGTTTTTACCCACGTCACAGAGTGCATCGCTGTGTCAGTATCCCATCAAGCCTGCAGACAGGTAAGAGGTGCCTACTGCTGAGCCTACAAAAGGCACTGAAACACTGGCACGATGGTATGCGCTTACATAGCACAGGGGCCATTCCTTAACGTGCCTTACTATGCCTTAATATTCCTTACTGTGCCTTTCCTTAATATTTGTAGTGGTATGAGAGAGATATTGGTTGAATTTAGCACTTCTAGAGCTCCTTCATAGGTGATAACAGAGCTCATGGGAATTACCCTAGATAAGCCTTTAAAACTGAAAGGGAAGTCGCTATTTTTCCATGGCAGGGGTATTTGTTGGGGAGTCCTAACGTAAAATCCTGTACTTATTCTGGCCCATTTTGCTCTACTCTGGTACTCTATCCCTCCGCCTCACTCCCCCTTCCAGCTGAAATCCCAGCTGCTACTGCCTTTTTCAGGCAATATGCTAGCGCTTGCGTAGAACACCTAAACAGGATTAAGACACATAGCTACTGTTCATGTTCTTGAAAAGCTTTCATCATAAATGAGAGGGACTAAGACCTGACAGGACATTTGTTGCCCTGAGCCCCAGTTTGGTTTTGTTCCGTTCTACTCCACCCAAGAGGCGTCTGCCTTTCATCCCTGACAGTAATCATCTCCGGGCATAAGACAGGAAAGCACTCTTAACTGGAAGGAGCCAGATCCACGGAAGGCAGATATGGTGTGAAAGCAATGCAGACAGGTATCAACGGGAGCCACACTAACTCTGTGACTATGGAAATTACATTTGAAAGTTTCGTTTGCAACTCTTTCTACCTGCATTTTCTCCGTGCACCTTTAATCATTTCTGAACATAAATCACACTGCTTAGAAATGTGAGGGCAAAGGATGCAAGAGGAAGGGAAGTCTTGGCTAAAACTTGGGACAGCTACCGCGTTCAGCTCTTGTTTGACCATCAACAACTCACCTTACCATCCCAGCACTGAAATAAGGAGTGGAATGCAGACCTGACAGCACATCGTACGATCCGAATTGTTTCTGAGGTGCTCAGACCCTACGCTGACAGGAGCTGTGGACGCTCTAATAGAGACATTTTAAAATACATTCATCGCTTTCGACACCTAAAAGTCATTTCTGTTTCCACCGGTTTTTAACTAGTTACCTGCAGTGCTGAAAAGGTTTCCTTTCCAAAGCAAAAAGAACATAAATGATGCTAGAACATGTACTTCCTTATCTTATGGCAAACTAGCAAGTTCCAAGCACCACCCATGAACTAATTCAGTCTGTAAGTGACTGCTGTCTGATACCCAAACACAAATTCATTGCCAGCTATGTAAGGAAAATCACACTCAAAGGAGGAAGCTATATTCCAAGGTCTGGACCAAAGAATCAGTAGGCAAGAATCCAAAGGCAGTTAGAAGTAATGATGGTGTTACCTGACTTGGCGTGCATGGTTTTGGAATGAGGGTATGACATCTAGCTTAACCCGTATTCAAAATGCTGGATTAGACCAGACTCTTAAACTATTTAACTTTGCTTTTTGTTCCAAAAGGCAGAGAGATCAGGCTGCATTATTTCAGTCAAAAAACATTGAGCTGGGAAGTGGCTTTCTCCTGAATTATATACAAAAAGGTATGTCCTTCTGACACAAAAAAGTCTATGAATGAAAATTTGGTTCTTCTCAAGAAGAACTGCTACTCTTCTTACTAGGAAAATGTATTTTGAAAGCATTTCTTTAGCTTGGACTTGAGATGTCCCACCTCACAGGTCTCCTTTGGTTGAAAAAGGCACAAATCCTGCTTCCTTGGCTTTGGGCCTTGATCCGCAGTAAGCAAACAATAGCTGTTTCCTTCTGACATTCACAGGCGTAGCTGTCTCAACTGAGCAAACTCACGAGTCATAGGCAAAGCCAGACCTGCAGTAAATGAGGATTACTCGCTCAAGGAAGGTGTAACCAGCAGAGGAACGATAGGTATGTACAGCTTTGTTCACAAAATGAGAAGGAATCAAAGTTCGCTTATTAAAGGCTGTCTGACCCTTCTGTCCGCTGATCTCTCTCACGTGAACAGACTCCAACACTGACACCGACAACCGGCCCTTGCTCCTCGAGCACGCTCACTCACTGCATTAAGCTGTCACCAAGAATGTGAAGCCATCGCTTCCTATCAAAAATAACGCCTCACGAGCCAAGCGATTGCAGGATTGTTCACTGAAGCGAGACATACCGTTAGCGCATCGAGAAAACCTCCTCAGAAAGAGGCAAGCATTCGTCCCAGTTAACAACCTTGCTTTCATATATGTTTGCTCAGGTAGTTTACTGAAGTATTTGTAGCGCTAGCAGGCTAGGTAAGTATATTGATATAAAAATCGCCCAAAGTTATTTTAAGAACTCAAAACTTCACACCAGTTACTGGAAATGGCATGGAACAACTCAAAGGTGGATATAGGCAAACCACTGCACAACATCTACTTGCGGCCACTGCCAGTACAAACACCTTCACAGATGTCCATGTATACCTGCATTTACCGAGGAAAAGAAAACATCTTAAACTCGTACCTTTACATTGCCATAGAGCAGAACTGGCCTTCCTATAATATCCAGCAGGCCAAAATTCAAAGTAACATCTGCTACTGCTCTGAGGCAAAAGGGGCATACTGGGAGGAGGGCAGGAGGAGGGAAGCGAAGTCCAGCAGTAGACAGGAAGCTGCTCTGGTCATAGACAACTGCAAAACACTCAAAAGTTCCATAAATACACAATAGCGAAAAACACTGTGAGGAGCTATTGTTTTTTCTACAAAATGCAGTAATCATGGAGAACAAAACATTTGGGAAAGCAGAAGGAATTGTGCAAGCAGACATGACCCTCACATTACCAGAATTCCTGGATACTGATCTGGATATCGAAAATACCTTGCAAAATCAGCCGCGTGTGCAGAAAATTATGCAAGAACATCAGGCTACTCTTCCAGGACGCAGCTGAGGCAGCTACAAGTGACAAGGACACAGAAGTGTCCTGTCAAAGTAACATTGCCACGGGAAGGTCAAGAAAAATCTGGAGGCATAACTTACGAATAAGATGTGGGACCAGAAACCCAGGCATGCTTAGTGGAACTAAGGTAACTCCATGGTGAGGGGAGCAGGTTAAAAGCCAGACGATATATATATCCTGAAGAGCAGACCTGGCTGTGCAGGATCAACAACAAAAATCATCTTTGGCCTTGCCCTGCAGCAGATCGGATTTGCTTGTCACACAAGAGTAGCATCCTTGGACAGCAAGAGACTTGCAGACATATAGTTCCACCCATCAGTTGTGTTTTCTGTTTTTTAAGCAACCAACCCACTGGACACTGTAAGTCTTGATGGTGCTTGCGTATCAAATTTACATTAGGAAGCCGGTAGCCAGCTATTATTAGACAGGGCCATAGCTCAAGCAGAAAAAAACATTACCTCTTGCTAGCAAGCACTATAGCAATGCTGGATGTGACTGACCCATAGCAAAAGTCTTCTCTTCGAGAGAGTTGCTGGCTGCCCTACCTCTCAGAAAATCTGGCTGTAACCTAAATCCTTCGAGAGGAACATGTCTTCTATGAAGCCTGCCCTCCACTGTTTATCAACTTTCAGCTAAGGAGAGTCAGGATTGATTTTCCTTCCTGATTATTGATATGAGTTCAAGTCCAAGCCATGACAATGCCAGCTGACACTCAAATTTTCAAGAGTCCAACCTCCCAGAAATAGCTCGATTGGACCTCTCCAATTCCTAACTGCCTATTTTTGGAAAATACCCTCCAGTCCTCTCAGTATTCAGACTAGGAAAAAAACACAACAGATGGAATTTACAAGTTACACTAGTAGCTTCACTCCTGTTAGGCTTTCGAGCCGTGGAGGGAAGAGGGAAAACAGCTCAGTTTTCTATGCTAACATTGGTTTAGCCTATCAAGTAAAAAGAACCCGGTATTTACTTCAGAAAGACGACTAGAGATAGAAGAGTTTCTGGAAGAGGAACCTCATGGCTTTCAAATGGGAGTTGTAATCCATCCCCAGTCTCACCAGGCTATGGCTCGGTTACCACTGAGATTGAGCTTGTTTACTCCAAAGCAAAAAGCTTGGCATGACTTACAGAAACAGCTTTTCTTGCCAGAGCTCTAATAGCAAATGTCTGTGGAAAAGCCGCTTGGAGAAGTGCTGTTTACTTTGGTAATGAAGCAAGTTCCCTGGAATGAAGTCTTGCAATCTTCCCAAGAGATGTTGCAATACATTTACCTGTACCTCAGCTACATACCATACAGGCTGCTCTCAGAGTCAGAGAACTACCTGGCTAAGTCAGGAGGCCAAGGCAAATGCATCTCAGCCACTCTAGCCAGGACTACACTCTATACTCGTACACTGGGTACACAACTTGGGTCCTAATTGAAAGTGGTTTCTTATTTTTTTTTCTTCTCTGCTTCAAGCTAAGCCACAGCCAGCAACACCTCTTGAAGATGCTTTTGAGAAATGAGCCTCAAAACAAGGTTCTCAATCATCCTTTTCGTAACTGTGGCTTTAAAGCCAAACTCACCCCCTTGGCACTCACTTTTTTAGGCAACTCTGAACTTAGACCCCACCTCCCTGCTTAGAGGGAACACCGGCGCACAGTTGGACTAATAACTACCTGCGGAGGAAAAGAAATTCAGGGCAGACTGTGGAGGCCAAAGCTCCCTTGCTGTTTAGGGAGGCACTGGCCTAAGGCTATTCTGCTTTTCCTCGTTTATTTAATGACCGAGTTTCAAGCCGCTGCCCAAATTCTCTCTGACCGCGCAGAGATGAAAGGCTCTCCCCTCTTCCATATTCCCGGCTCTTGAGTCCAGTGCAAAGGGCTACTCATTTGCTCAAACTTCAGCTTGAGATTTTGCTTCCAAGGAGGTGGCTCACTTAGCCCCTCCCTAATCCAGTAACTTAAAGATTCTAAGAGATACCTTTGTAGGTGAATTAAATCAACTTCCTACTGAAACAGGTACTTGCATTTGCACGTTTTGTTTACAAACAACTTGCACTCTTGTGAGAGCACCGAGCTCCTACTTCACACACGGCTGTAGTTCTTCTCAGCCCTGCTTTGTGCTCTCAAGTGTTGAAATTCCTGCTTTGAGGAGAAACCAAGCTCTAATTTCCAGTGTTTACATGTACTCCCGAGAGCAAGGAAAAAAAAAAATCTTACCATGATTAGGTTATGTAAAAAGTTTAATTATAAAATAAATAAGTTTGTTATGGAAACATTAAATATTAAATACAGTAATAAATATTTACACATTTACAGATATGACTTGACAATTAATGGTGTTTCTCTGCTACCAGAAGAATTCTGCTCTGTTAATACAGAACACATTCACTCTTCCAAGAAGAAACTGAACTCAAATAATACTCTGTGCTCAAGACTGCATGGACAGTTCAAGAAACCAAGGACACTGGGGTCAGACAAGTTTGAGGTAAGTTGAGTTCTTCGCACCAGAAGGTAGAGCACAAGAGACCACTGCTTGCAGAGTGTCAGTGCATGAATTTAATTCTTGAAAGGAACAGGTTCTTGGTCAAGTTCAACTGACTGGATCTGATGTGAAGCATTTTATACTTAAAGTGCTGCTTAAAGCAGCATCGAGTATCTGGGTAACAGAAGTAGCTTTGTGTTTATAACAGATGGGTCCAGGCTTATCAGCTTGTTTGAACATGGATCTTTTCCTTCAGATACAGAGCTTCAGATCTTGCATTTACTGTCTCAGCATCCTGAGGAGACTAATTTTAACTCAGGCTAGCACACACGCAAATGGATAGCTCCACTCACACAACAAGTCCTACTGAATTCAGAGGGATTACTTTCCACGCATACAGTAACAGAACCCAGGTGTGGCTGACAAAGATCTGTCACCAACGCCCTGCAAGTCAGAACTAGAGATGAATTTCTTTGAAGCTGATATCAACAGGGAGCACAGTGACAACAGAATTAGGTTTTTCATCCACTGAGGTCTAGGGAGAGAAGCCATCCAGAGCTCTTCCCTTTTTAACTTCGGGAGAGGGAAAGGAATTTTCTCGCCTCCATCCACTCCTGAAAGCCGCAACAAGCTCTCTCCCTTAGGGTTAGAGCTGCCAAAGGAGACTTGCTAACAGAAGAAAGTCCATCGACACAACAGCAGAGACTGGAGCTCCAGCACTGACAGAGAGGGCTCAGTAGCAGTAGTCTCTAGCACGTCTTGATAGCAGGTCCTCCACCCCATAGCGGCAGCTCCTTCCACATCGTTGTGCCAAGACGTAGCGGTAACTGTCCTCCCCAGCAAGCGATTCAGCAGCAAGTGGCATCTTGACATCTCCTTGCAGCAGCCTCTGTCTTGATGAATCAGGGCTTAGTAGCAACAGCTCCAGCCCACAGTGTCCAGGTGGATGTGTCAGGTAGCCAGAGGTACCCTGCAGCTTGGCAGTAGCCACATCAGTATTGTTCTGTAAGGGGCAGACCAGGCACATTAATCACCACCCAAGACACAAGCACTCTGTGCTAGAACTGCATCAAACCTACATCTGAGGCAGGTAGGTTGAGTATATGCACACACCTGGGGACACTCTGCTAGACACTCTTCAGCTTCAATTAAGCTTTGAGCAAAACATTCCTATGGTCACTGGACAAAGCCTGGACAGGTCTGTAGCTGAAATGGGGCAAAGCAAAATTTCTGAGTTCTGCCAGAACTTCTCAGGACTATCCTTTTTAGTTTCCTCCTTCAGCTTGTAGTGTAACTCCTGTTCAATAAAGGTCCTTGCCTCTGCTGTTAGGCACTCTTTTGCTCAGAAGAGACCAACTTGCTTGCTCATTAAAATCCACTAGATGACTCCCAAGAGTGATCCACCTCGGCCAAGGAGCTTTAGCACTCAGTTGCTATGACAGTATGCAACTTGACTGAAAGGCTATCTATGGTGCTCACAGAATTGGCAGCTTTGTCGTGGTCTACGGCCTCTAAGCACCAGAAACTTCCTGATGCCTTGCAGAGAAGACATGAAAACGCTCAGTACTTCTCTTATGAGGGGTGATGATCCTCTCGGCTGCTGCATTATCTTCCGTGATGTAAGCCTACCATGGTTTCTTGCCCTAAAAACCTGCCTCTGCCCAGACATTAGGGTTTGGTTTTTTTTTTTCCTTTAGTCCGCTTACCACAGTACAGCTTCCTATCCTCCCTCTTCCTTTAAGACAGCAGCCACAAAGCTAACAGCGCTGTTGAAGAACTCGCACAACTCGGGCGGTTTCGGGAAACCAGAAAACCGAGCCAGTCATTCACATGGAACCTATGTGTTTCAAGGCACTTCAAGTGTTGCAAGCTAACACTAGCTTTACAAAATATGCATGCAATTCTCATATGGTAACTCCAGCCTGGAAGGACTTAAAAACATTTCATGTCAGCTTTCATACCTGCTTTCTCCTCATTTACACACCAACATGGCCATTTCTGTTTTCTTGTCGCAGTTTTTTCCTTTCTTCTTTCTCTTCATACTGAGGACACTTTTTCCTGACCCTGTGGAATTACGGCATGTTAGAGGTCATTTTGAACCCTGATGTACATCCTGTTGTTACCAGCCCCCGCATCCTCTGCAGCATTTAGACTCATGTCTTTTGAATCCTCAAGCAACTCGTCAGCACCAGGAAGTCTCAAGCAAGACAGTTTTAAAACTTCCGGCATCAAGGAGTATCTGACCCTAACATCAAGAAGCCCTCGAGTTAAGCACTGGCAGTTTTGTCTCACAGCGCCAGGGCTTCCTGGCTTAAGCCCGAAGAGGTACCAAGATGAAGAGGGTTTATTGCTGGAACTGAGCAAAGCACCAGGAGACCTTCTGGGGGACAGATTTCCTGCCGGCTTTGGCGAACAGCTGCAGAGACCAGACTGCCTTCCTCTTCCCCACAGCAGAGCCCTGTGGACTTCAAATATTTCAAGTGCCTGTCCCCTTGATGTGTCCCTTGAAGACATCATAAGCAAGCTGCTTATTGATTTTCTCCTCATTTCTCCAGTCTTTCCTAGTAACTGTTCCAAACAGACCATCTAGCTTCTCTGGATGCAGGTACAGATTTAATGAACCTCATGTTTCAAGCCTGTGACAGTTCAGAGCATTAAACAAATGCAATCCTATTCCATGGCTTGCTCAAGAAACTAACAGTGATCTTCTGCTCTTACAGCACTACAGAACTGGTTCTCTCTCCTAGCAGCGAGGAATGAGGCCGTGTTCAGAGAACAAGTGTTCATCCCAGCATTCCTCAAGTTCAGATCTGAACATGAAGCAACAGTGAAATGACAAATGCACACCTTGTTTCCTGAATTGCAGGAAAGGGTACAGCATGCACCCCATTCAGTTGATGTACTGCATCAAGATCTAAAATTAGACTGAGCTTTTGAGTTTCACCTACAATATCCCAAGCCCTACCGCGGTGGAGCTGCAGTGTCTGAACTGGAGGACTGATCCAATACTCAGGAAACGCTGGAGTCAGGCTCCCCGTGCCGACTATCTAACCTCAGCACAAACTCCTGGCGAAGACATTGGCAAGACGCAAAGGCACCGGCAGACATCAGCTGCCGCATACTGCTTGTTAGTAGGTACAAAGAAGAGTTTGATATAAGGCCTGAAATACATCCCCAGAAAAGCTCTTAATTTATTCACAACGGGACCCCCGATTCTGATTACCCACCACACTGAACTGTCAGCAGTTGGTTAAGCTGGAACGGTTGTTCCCCCCATCTTAACAGCAAGCAGTACAGTATTGGGGACCAACAGCGCTTGTTCCTCCATTTGCTTCCCCCCCCCCCCGAGTACATATTTAAGCCCAGCAACCTCCATTAATAAGTGGACAGTTGGAGCACCATTTCCTTCCCTCCAGCTGTGTACCCAGTTGTTGGATAATCGCCACGCGTGCGGCGGTTACATTAGTGCTTGCAGGCTTCTCCACCAGGATTAGGGAAGGCACTGCTGTGTCAGCATTAATGCTCCTCCTCCACTTCCTGCTGATGTTCTGCAGTACTGCAACTATCCTCGTCGTAGCAAGATCAGAAAGGCTCTTGCTTTAAAATGTAAAGGTCACAGGCTGCCCACAGCCAATAGTGAGAGAGGCTAAGTGAGCACTTAAGTCACTTATGACCTTCTCAGACCTTGCTGCTACCCTCAGGACATATGCAAGCTAGGGTAAGAACACAGCCCTTCTGGGTGTCTTCAGGCAACTCAGATGAGCCATGCACATTTCGGGGGTACTGGACACAGGCCCCGCTCGCGCTTAAGCTAGACAGACACCAAAGAGTATAATACTTACTGCACTATCACAATGATAAGTACAGTAATGAAGCTGATGCTTGAGAGCAGGACAGCTACCACTACCAACACAGTCTTCGAGTAGTCTGCCACATCATTCTTCCTTTGCGTCTTCATGAACTGTTCACCACAGCGCTCACCAAAAAAATCCTGATGACACCTGCAAGTAAACATTAACACAAGTTCTTATCAGCTCCCGTGCTGTCTGGAGCCAAGGACACCCACACACATTCAAACCTGACTTAGACATCTTCAGAGTTTCCCATGAATCTCAAGATGCTCCCTTTAGAGCACATTCATGAAATGCAGTCACTGCTCTAGCACAAGGTTTGTCAGCATTTCAACAAGTCGAGATTAGTTTGGGCGTGATGTTCCAGGAAGACACGCCTTTTCATTCTTTTGGTTTGAGTTTATGACCAACTGATGAGTTCAGTGGCTTGTTATGCATCTCAGATTCCATCATCACTTAATTTACATGGCAGAAAGATTCTCAGTCAAAATACCGCAGGAGATGGATCTATGCCAAGTTGACACTGATTTTTCCTCTGAGCCCTCATATGCCACTGGCTCATGCCAATCACACCTAACTCACAAGGTACAAGTGACTTACTTGCAGGTCACCATCTGGAGATGTTCTAGGTATATGCATTCACCATGGATGCAAAAGTTTTTGTATTCCATTTCACAGGGAGTCCCTTTCTTTTTGTTTTTCCCCTTGTTTTTCTTCCTTCTTGATTTGCCGGCATTCTTCTCACCCCCCCTCTTTGTTGGCTTGGGTTTAACCACAGGTTCAACTGAAAAAAGGACAAGATGACTCAGTCTAGCAATGCTAAAAAGCTGGATTCTGAAAACTGAATTACAGAATTTGGTGAGGGGGAGGAGGATGGTCACTGCAGGAGAACCTGTGACCAGGAAGCATAGGATGCAAGTGAGCATGCAGCTGGGCATTTCACACTCAGCACGAAGGCAGCAAGCTTAGAAGCTCATTAAGCACAACTCTGCCACCATTAATTCCTGTGCAATGCAGAACTAAAGCAGTACGAGCAGATGAGCTGAGAGAGCCACCAGAAATGAACGGCAGAGTTGAAGGACTGCAGCATTTCACAGCATAAGATACTAGAGTGAAACCGTACAGGTTCAAGCAAAGACCTGTAAAGAACATGTAGTTCACACTGAGCCAAGCCATCCACGAGTTTTATAGCGACTCAGATACAAGGCTAACAGCCTCCATCGCTCTAAACGCGCCATTTGCATCAGTGATGAAAGGCATTATAACTCACTAGGTACTCCTGGGCACTTGCAGAGACAAGACACCTTGCTACCCCAGTTAGCATACTTGTTTCTCCCCAACAACCTGCAGTGCTGTCTTCAGCAGAAGATAGTTCATTTCCAGTTCTCCTACTTTCAGAGAGATGCCGAGTGCACTGAAGGAGTGAAAGCAGGACAGTCTGCAAGAGTCAGGTTATTTGTTCTGCCGCTTACTGTTGCCCCTTATTATCTCAATTAAGTCAAACCTCTAGAAGAGTGTGGTTTAAAATGCTGGTGACTTAGTAGCCTTTCGATTTAAGCAAGGGCAATCATCTTCCTTTCGCTGGGAAGAACGAGCTAAAGCCAGACACTGACTAAGGGTCACAGGCTCTGTAGCTGCTCCATGCAGCAGTCAAAGCTCGATAGCATTGTTTCAGCGCAAGTTGGTAAAACACTGGTTCTCTGAAGGAGCCATCCCTTTACTGCTAGCCATAAAGCAAGTCGTCTTAGTGCAACACCTTGCTATTCAGGAGTAACAGTTAACCAGGTGAGTTTGAACAGCTCTTAAGAACAGTAGAGCTATTTACAATACTCTTCGGTTTCTCTATGGTGCTCTGCAGACCTAATGAAAATGATTATTGGAGTATTAATATTTTACCCAGAGCACTATGCATACAGGCAATCATCACAATAGGATGCAGCTTGATCCGGTTACTTCATAACCCTGTATTTCTAGCGACAAGAAGAGAGCCTGCACAAAGAAACAAGGTGTAGTTCACTGTTGTCTAGACAGCTGATCGTTTTAACTTCTAGAGCAACAAGCCTGGCTTGAAGTTACTTAAAAGCAAAGACGCCTTCAGCAACCAGAAGTCTGATTCAAATGGTATAAGCTATATTAATATGTAAACGAGGAAAACTGTTCCTGCAGCAAGGTTTCCTGTCCCTAGAAGTGTGAGCTTACTACTGACAGCTGAGGCCCCGGTTCTGTCCAGCTCGACTTGATATTTAGGTTCACACTTCCATAATTGACGTTGTTTCCATTCTTCCCTCTTCAAGGCTCGGCTTGTCGGTTTGATCTCCGTGCCCCTGTCTGCAAGCTGCACAGCCAGGAAAGCCACCCGCATTGAATCATAACCGCTTGAAGGCTGCACAGATAAACCTCATGCCAAGTAGAAGAGCTGGTCTACAAACCAACCACCTTTGGTAACAATTCTGGTTTCTGTGCAGTTATACAACACTTAAAGTCACCAAGCCAGTCGTTTTACAGGCCGAACTGCTCAGTAACTCCGACATTCCTGTTTCCCCCGGAGGTCTTCAACTCATGAAAAACTTCAGCAAGGGTACACAAATTTCCCAGACTGAGCATCTGGAGCATGGTCCCCCTTCACCTAAGAGGTCCTTTAGTCTTATTGAAGTCTCAAGGGGTTTCAGCAGGAAAAAAAGTAGCCAGATCCACCCTAGAGGGCAACAGCACCAGCCTACTAACATCTACTGACGTACAAATCACTTATAGGTAGGTACCTGGCTTGTATTACAATAGCGCTTAGGCCAGCACCAACAAAATCCCCCCATCCCCATAGTCAGGTGGACTATTCAGATCTCCTCAGATCCTACAAATGGACAGATTACAATAAATTCACACAATAGCCATTGACGGTGAAGTATTGCCTGAAAGACGCTTAACAAACTTTCCTGCAGCCACTTAAGGGGTTTAAGTGTTTGCTTTCCCAGGAAAGCCAACCCCAAGCCAAATAAGCCGTCATGAGAAAACACCCAGGAAATCCTCGGCGCACAAAAGACAACTTGATGTAAAAGCCACCTTTTAGGGCCACACAGCACCACTGAGGCTTTCGTGGTAGGTAGGTAAGTAGGTGATAGCTGCCCCACCACAGCCCTCCTGTCAGGTTTATCACAGGAGAGCAGTTCAGCAGGCAATCAGCTAACCTGCAACTTCCATGCACCCTAGGTGCACTCATGCCAAGTTTTCATTCCTGACAGCCTATTTTTAATGCAACAGTTTCAAGCAGAAGCATGCTTTCGCTCCATACTCTACGAGGTAAGCGCAGCAGCCTTACAAGAGAAAGTCAGAAAGAAGTCCGTGCTCACATCTAGAGAGCCCTCAGGCCCGGCACTGCCGAGCTGCCGAGCTCCTCTCACACCTGGCCCCCATACCCCGGCGTCGGGAGGGCTGCCGACTCACCTCGGATCAAGTCGTCCACGATGTACTGGTGGACGGGCAGTGCCTCCTCGTACTCCTCATCCTCCTCGTAGTCGGGCCCCGACACGGCCTCGCCCTCGCGGGCCTCGGGCTCCCGCTGGCCAGGGCCCCCGTGCCGCTCCGGCTCCGTGGCGTTTGGCGAGGACCCGGCGACAGGCCGGCACGCTGTGAGGGAAAATGGCGCCGTGGGCAGGGGGCAAACCAACCGCCGCCGCGCGACAACCCCCTCACCGCTCCCCCCCCCCCACCAATGACCCCAACCGCCGCCTCGCGCCGTCCCCTCAGCCGCGCCGCCCGCCCCGCTCGGCTCCCGCCGGCCCCGCGCGCACCTGCCAGCACGGCCAGCGCGGCGATCAACGCCACAGCGCGCATTGTCGGTCCCGGGGCGGGCGGCGACAGAGAGACGGGTGTCGCGGCGGGCGGCGGCGGTGCGCAGCGCTCCATGAGGAGCCGCCCGCCGCCGCCGCCCGCTTTATAGGCGGCCGCCGCTCGCGCGCCCGGACGTGGAGCGGCGTCAGCGGGGCGGGGCGGCAGGTGAGGGCGGGGGGCGGCGCAGGCGCACCTGCCGCTCTCCCGCGGCGGCGCAGGGCTCGCGGCGACGGGCGATGCCGCGCGGCGTTGCCATGGCGAGCACGTACACAGAGAGACCGGCGTGCACGGCACCGGCGCTCCGGCCCGGCCGCCCTGCTCTTTGCTCGGCCCCCGCCCCGCCGAGAGGAAGCAGGTGAGGTACGGCCGAAGTGTTTTTCAGCAATAAATCCGGGGATCGCCCTTAGCCTCAGTCCACGCGTGGAGCGGTGCGTGAGCAATGACTGAGGAACTAGTGGGCAGGAGGGTGGGCGTGCAGCCAGGCAGAGGCGAGCGCGCTCCTGGGGGCACTTTGGCTCGTAATTGCCACGGTAGCCCGTAGCGGAGGGCGCCTTACCACGGCCGCCTCTCCTGAGCTGTTGCACAAGGCGGGGTGCAGGAGACCTACTTTTAGGGGAGGAAAAACTAGGGCAGCGGGTTGTAACGTGCTGCTGCAGGGTGGGAACCCAGAAAAGCCCCGCGGGGGGGGCAAGGACAAAGGGACCCTCTGCTCCGGTCCCCGCAAAGGCCCTGCGCGGCACGGCGGGGCGGCGGCGGGCGGCAATGCTGCCCAGCCTTGGGAAAGGAGGATCTGGGCGACCTTCTCTTCTAACTGAGAGGGGCTGGAACGCTACTCACGGCTCCGGAAGCTGACGCAGCCTTTGCTCAAGGTGGCTGGGATCCAAGTCGCTGCAAGTCATTAAACCTTCTCCCCTCTTCCACATACGCCGAAGGAGGATACGCGGCTTCTGGTGCCGACTTTGCCGGGTCACGCCAATCCCAAGAAGCGATGGCCAAGAGGTCTGAAGAAGAAGTTGCCGAATCAGTCACTCAGATGTTAACCTGCAACAGACAGCCCCAGAAAACCTCCATCAGCCCCTTTGTGCGTGGTGCAATTAAAACAAATTTTCATTAGCTGATGGCTTTTCCGTCGGGGTTTTTTATCGTTGCGTTTCCCCTCGTTTCCCATGCCTCTTCCCATAGCGTCTACAGCAGAGAAAAAACAAGTCCTACTCAGCCGCCACGGCCCCGGGACAGAGAGCGCTTGGTCCAGCTGCAGCACCGGCAGGCAGTCGCCGAGCAGCTCCCGGGCTACAGCTCGGTCGTCATTTGGGGGCAGCCGGGGGCTTGACCGGGGCCCTCCTTGCCCCCTCGGACTGGGGTTCCCTTCCCACAAGACCCCCATAAGTCCCAGGGCCTGGCACTGGCAGAGACCGAGTGCGTGTGAGTGGAGTTTCTCCAAAGGCAGAGACTTTGGAGTTTGGGGTCTCTTACGTCGAAACATGGGGTTGGTGGTGTGAGAACGGCCGAAGGGAGGTTTGTAAACTGGGAGTTTTCCTTCCCCCCCGCCTGCCGCATTCAAGGCCTGCTCCCTCGCCGAGGCACTGCAGCTTCCCTGCTGAACTTTCTTTTTTGCAGCTGTTAAAATGAAGTATTTCTCCCAGTTTTTTATCAGAGATTCACTAGAAACATTTTGAATTAATTTTTTTAAGTTCAGTCGGAGGAATATACTGAGCACTGAAAATGTCAGCGCCGTGCGCTACGCTTGGCAAACGGCTAAGCAGCTGACAGGAGAAGCTTAGCGGGGGAAAGACCGAATGACCCAAGTGCAATTGCCCGTGTTACCTGCGCTGTTTAGAGACCAAACACGGCGTATCCAGTGCCTGACTCACTACATTCCCTCTCTCCTCCAATCTCTAGCCGATGGCTGCGTCTCACTGACCGGCAGCAGCGAGGAATTTGGCTTGGCATGCTTCAAATGTGTCAGGCATTTTGCTGACTTCCTCCTGCCGCTCCTGCGTCCTTGAAGAAGAAGGGGCAGCCTGGCATCAACCAGCACCGCTCCTCGGCGTGCACAAAATGCAGCAGGGTGGTGATGGCCACCGGTTGTGCACAGAGAGGTTCAGGTGGGACATCAGGGGAGCTCTTCCCAAATGGCGGCGTCCTGGCAAAGCCCTGCTTGCTGTTTCGCCGACAGGACACCCTCCAGAGGCCACAGGTTTCAGGACATTCGGGGTGGGATGCCGCTGCAAGCCCCAGCTCTGCTGTGTGCTGTCGGGGAGGAGGCACTAAGCTTGGCCGTGGCTGGAAGGACGCCTGGACTCTGCCCCCGGGCTGAGCTCCCGGAGCATGTCCCCAGGAGCCGTGAAAGGAGGAGAAGCCTTGAGGGGGCCGCAAGGCTCACCCCTGTGGGCTGCCCCACCGCGGCTGGGCCGGTGGGGCAGGTTGCTGGGCCGGCAAGGGCAGGGCTCACCTTTGGGAAGGTGCTGGTTCCCCGTGGATGCAGAGTGCCACCTACTGAGCCACCGCTCCCGGCAGCACCCGGGGTTTTCCGGCAGGACACCCAGGCTGGGGCTGCTGCTCAAAGTGCCCTTGCCGGCTCTGGCTGGTCCGTCATGCCGGTCCCAGAGGACAGGGAACTTCCCCAAAGGCTGGCGAGCCCAACAGGGTGCACCTTAGGGATTAGCAGGCAGCCCGTGCAGGGAGCTGCACGCACGGGCACAGCCAGAGTCTTTCCTTGGCGTCTGCCCTGAGCCAGACCTTGTTTTCCATGGAGGAGATGGGCTGGTGGTACGCTGCCCCCTTCTTGCTGGTGGAAATGAACACCTCGGGAGCTAGGCTGGTCCTTCCTGTGCCTCGACGGTCTTTTTGTTAGCCCTGAAAACCTTCAGCGCAGCCCAGACTCAGACAGCACCCGACAGCACCCGGCGCAGGTAGCTTTGGGGCCAACTTTTTTCCCCTCTGGTCTCCGGCCGCATCTGTGGAATACGGCACTGCGGCCACATTGGAGGGGAGGCTTCTCTTCGTCAGTCTGCCTCTCTTCTCCCAGGCTCGTCTCCAGAAAACATCCCAGCGATGAAGACTGTGGCTGTGTCTTCTGCTGCGGAGCAGGCATCATCTGCCTACCTGCAGCCCTGCGGCCACAAGGCCACCCTGGCAAGGACCTGACGTCCCGAGGCAGCGGTTCAGCATCTCCCGCTCTGCGGTGAATCCCAGCAAATTTTGCTGACTTGACATTAATGCGCTCTCTCCTTTTGCTCGGCAGCTCCTGGTTCCTGCTGTCCTCCTCACTGACCATGGCCTGTCGCCTTGAGACGACTAAAAAGGAAGGATGCGCCCAGGATGTGAAATCGGACGTTGTCAGCTCTGGTTAGTGCTGGGAGCCCCCGGATTGGCAGAGTATTTGGATTACATTTTCTTCTGCTCTGACCCCGGGGACCAGGGTGAAAAGCCACCCTGCTCTCACCCCGGACGGGGTGGCCAGCACACAGCTCGTCCCTCCCTCAGCCGTGCTGTGGCAATCAGGGGTGTAGGCAGGGGCTTGCGGAGGCGAAGCGACATCGATGCTGACAGCTGCCTGGCCTTGGCGGAGCGCGCTAGGGCATCGTGTCTTCCAGAAGAGTCCGAGTGCCAACTGCGATCGCGTTATTCACTCTCTTTACTTTTGATAAAACCCCCGAGAAATGCGTGCAGGGAAAGGAAGTATCTGAAATACCTGCCTATTAATTTTCTTCACTGACATCAAATGTTTATTTTGCAAGGGCGGGCACAGCTGACCTGGGTGTTTGAACATGAGTTATCCTTTCTCATCCATCCAGCTGAGAACAGGTGGAAAAGGGTAGTGACTCAAACCGGAGTGGTGTCTGTCTGGGCAGCTCACCAGACTTTCACTTGACTTGTGATCTGCAGACGCCAGTATCTTCTGCTATCAGCAGCTCCCTCATAGGCAGGGAGGGAGCTTTGAAGTGAGGCATGTGTGACTCCGGTTCCTGCTGATGTAAATCAAGATTGCTGTAATAAAGAGGATGTAGATGCGTAGCCAGGGTGTTGGCGAGGAGGGAAGGGGAAAGGCCCGGATACTGCCTTTCTGGAAATCAGTACAGATTTTGCGAGCCTCTGAGACACGCAGGCGTTCAGATGGCCGTGCATCCCTGCCGTGAAAGCCCTCAGCAGATAATTTTTTTCCGAGATGGTGACATTCTCCCTGTGCTCCACTCCTTTCCCCGAGACTTGGGCTGAAGCACCGATTGCGTGAGAAAAACCTGTCCAGAAAGGGATTAATTTGTGCACTTGTACTGCATCAGCTGTTCACCATGGGGAAGTCATCCCAGCGGCATGTGTTTGCAGTCACTCCGCATTTGACCGCAAAATCTTTCGAAGCATGTCTAAAAAGAAAAACAAAAAGGACAGAATCTGCTGGCCCCCACGACAAGAAGATCTCGATTTTTCTCTCCTTTGTATCCATACAAATGAAAAGCAGTCCCCCTGAAAATCTAAGAGGTACCTTCTTAGCCAACAGAACCTCCAGCAACCCCGAGCATCCCTGCTTAATCTGATGAAACATGCAGTGGTGCCAAGGAGTTTAACGCTACCAAATCGTAGCGGTGCAATTTTACACTTGCTTTCCACAGGCTCTCACAAATGGCAAGCAATGGGGAACCAGGCCTGATGATCTGCAGAATATCATGGGCCGTGTTGTGGCTCCTGTCGTTGCCTGCTCACTGGCACTAGATACAGCTGAGCAGGACAGGCTGGGCTCAGTTTTGCATCAGTGGTGGGGAACATGTTGCAAGCCTGTCTGGGATAGCAGTCCTGCCACGTGCTAGGAGGTTTTTTGGGAAGCTGCCTGCTGTTAGCACGCTGCCCTGGGCTTCGACTGCTCTATTTTCCACACAGCACGCACCAAGTAGCTCTCGTTTGACCAAACACATCCTCCAGCACTCACCCACTCGTGTTTGTGCAATGGCTCAATTTGCAAATGCTCAGGGGCAGATCCTGACCCCAGCAGTAATTGTAAGGGCCTGAAGCCGCAAGCTGGGTGAAGCAATATTGGATTTACACTAGAATGGGGAGCTGTCCCTCAGCTAACCATCTCCTTCTCTAATACCACGTCCTGCCATGCCAGAAAGCACTGAAAATTGCTGCCCTTTCTTCCATTTCCTCAGGCGATTCGCAGAAACTTCTCCCGGGACTCCCCGGCGAGGGCCGGCTCGTGGCCCTAGCCACGTCCCCCCCAAGGCAGGCTCCCCACGGTACCCCAAGGCAAAACCACCCTCCTGACCATGCTTGCCTGGCCCCACGGGACAGAAAGGGGTAGGTGCTTTAGACAGGAATGCCTAAAGAAACCGAGGCCAGAGCTCGGTTAAGCAAAGTTACTGTGGCCCTTGACCTTCAATATAATAGCGTTTCCCCTGCAGTGCACATTATGTTATATATTCAGAGTACCACGTCACTCTTAGATGGGCAAAATCATCAGATCATCTCTCTTCTCTGCAACGTTTCCAGGACTGCAAGCCAGCACGGTCCCTACGGAGGAGAACACCCAGGTCACTGCTTTCCAAAGGCGTGTGCAGCTACTGGATCATTCTGCAAGTGCTACAGAAGTACTCATTCTAAAAAGAAGAGGAAAAAATGCTTAAATGTGGAGCTGTGCTCAAGGTAGCCACAGCTGCGTGACTGCTGTTCATTAAGCTCAATCACAGAACGCACTCAAGTTTGAGAATGTGTGTAATTATATGCGCAGTGTGGCTGTTGGAAAAATTATGTCTATACTTGGGAAAATATAGGCTTTTTTTCCTCTAGTGTCTTAGAGATTGAGCGGAAAAAGAGCCAGAGCAGAAATCTTCATATTAAAAAAAACCCTCCTCAAACCAAAATGCCACTACGTGGCTGTTTTAAAAGCTAAAACATTGTTATTTCTAATACCTGGAACGTTAGCTATGAATCTTCTGTTTTCTTCATTCCATGCAACTTCTGGGCAACCGCTTTTTTGCTTACTGTAATAAAGTGACTTTCTGTAGGCGCAGATGCTTCTTAATTACCACGTGCTGACTGCAGCCTTCTTTTTAAGGAGCACTGCGTACTACAATCAGGGCAAATACAACAGCGGAGGAACAATCTTTTATAGTCACAAGGCAAGGCAAACTTCTTTGAGATGGTCTCATACAGATGGAGCGGCAACAATTTGGGGTTACCTTTAAGGCTCCCCTAAGAGGATCTTGGTTACGAACGTCCAGCTGACCTAAAGCGTGTTGGCGCCAATGAAAGTTGCCGTGGGTAGTTTGACTAACTGAGTTTGTTAAGTGGGGTGAATAATATATTCCTTTCCTCACCTTAGTGGCTTGGGTATGAAGTCACCTTGGAGATGCGTATCACAACTCATTTGAAAGCACATAGCATGTGAGTAAATTATATGGTACTGCACATTTTGAGGGACTGCAGTCTCACATGAGGACTGGGAACATGTGACAGAAATAGCGTGATGTTTTTCTTCTGTGTCGCATGTTATTTCCAATGGTGTCTAGAGTAATAGAGAAATAAAGGACACGTGAGGATTGTTTGGGAATTTTCTCCTGGAAGTGCAGCTAAAGTCTTAGCTTTTTACTTTATAATCTTCCTTGCACAATGTTTTTTTCAACCTGGTTCCCAAGTTGAGCAGCTGGCGAGGCAGGTAAGCACACACAGATGAACAGAGCCTGGACGTCCTCCTGCGTGAAAGGATTTCGTCTCAGCCAGGAAATGCTGTGAGCTGGATCCGTCCCCTGCAGGAACCGGGGCAAATCCCCTCGGCCAAGAAGGGTCCTCTCCCATCCAAACCGAATGCTTTCTGACTCGGCTTCTTTACAAAGACAGATACAGCCCATGGCGTGAGAGAGGGGCTGCCGTTTTGTCGCTGCATGCCCGTTTCTCCTCTCTGCTGCATTCGTGGGTCTGTTGGCGCTCAAGTCCTATCATCCGACGTGAGAATCTAACACGTGGCCCCGCTCTCATGTCCACCGCGGTCATTGGGGGTCACACACCCGGTCTGTCTCCTGCCTGACAGAAAGTGGATCCAGAGCCCCCGACGCTCTCTGACCTTAGATTAACAGGGGCAGGATGAGGCAAAGGTCAAATTCAGGCCCGGTGCGGGCAAGCTGAGCAGAAACGCTGGACAAAGAAGTTCTTGATTCTTCTCTGAGCCAATACGACTTTCGTCTGGGGCTGATCACCTGCTGCCCACAAAAGGCCCTTTGCCCGCCTGCGGAGGGACCCTTTACTGTCAGTCCAAGTCGTGCGCAGGTTTGCGTTGCTGAGCTCCCTGCGGCTGGAGCAGAGCAAAGGGTCTTTGGCATAAGAGAGTATTTCCCCTAACGTGAATGGTTTCCCTCTGATTCACCCCACCATCAGGAAGAGGAGGGCATCTGGTACAGCTGAGTTTTTGCCTAGCGCCTTCCCATCGGTGCATCAGGAGGTGAATTTTCTTTACCTATTTGAAGTCAAGTCGTATGTGAAGAAACAATGAATCACAAAGAGAAGCCTACAGCAATTAGAAACTCCTTTCCTCTCACCTTTGCCAAAGCTAGATTTTTTCCCTAGAACAAAGCCCAGGCAAGCCTTCCTACGCACAACAATGATTACGTAGATCACTCTGGATTTTGTTTTTTTCACAGGCCATGAGCAAGCAAAGAAGCTCAGGAGAACACTCTATTTCACGGGCATGTTTGTTATGCTTCCTTGGAAATTCCATTGTTTGCTGATAGTGCCTGCTTTTGGCTACAAGTGCTGTGCCCTCATGACGTCGGCTGCCTTTGATCGTGCCAGGGTGCTAGCAAATAAGCATGAAATATGGCAAACTAAAAAGGTGCCAGCGGACTAAGTCAGTCCTGACAGTTCGGGCGTTCATTTCAACGTGCTGAAGTGGGATCGGTGAGCGAGTGCTTTGCGAGGCTGCTTCCAGTCAGACATGTCCATCCGTCAGCAAAACCTGTGCAGGCAGCGCACCTGTGTCCCCTCTTCCTTGCGCGTTGCCTGTGTCCCCGCCAGGCTGCAGCGCGGGGCCAGCGCTTTCCCAGGAGAGGACTGCTGAGACACACCGTATGAGTAAGGTCTCGTTTGCATAAAGGTTGCACACTCATTCTGTGAAGGAGGTTTCCTAGGCACAGTCTCATTTCCTTCTGCAGGTAGGTTTGCCTTGATGTAGGAAAAACCCTATTCTTAAAGTCCTTGGACAGAAACCAGTTTACATTGGCATGCCACAACGCCGTCCTCCTGGTGTGTTTGGGTCCGCCCAAGTCTGACTGCATGGAGGCACACTCTGCCCCTCTGAAGCAAAACCTAGTCTCCGCTTTGAGTTGGATTCAGGTATCCCGCTCGCTATGGGCCGCGCTTTGCTGACAAGAGGTCTCATTCCACTCCTAAAAGCTTTTCGACGTCACTGATGCACCAGTGTCTGCATCGCTCCTCCTCTCCTTCTGGGCTTCACCCAGGAGGTTTCAGCGGGAGCAGAGGTCTGCTTCGAATGGGGAGGGAGGAACCCGGAGGTGGCAAATGCAGGGCTGAGCGCCTTGCTCTCCACCACTCAAGGCTTTCCTCGAAGCGTAGAGCTCAGCTCTGTTCCCTTTTCGCGGTGAGAGGTAACTCAGCTACAGCAGGTGAAGTGAACTGGTTTCCGACTAGCGCAGCAACTAATGCCGGAGAGCAGATGCTGAGAGGAGATCCTGGCAGCGAGAAAGATTTGTATAAAAATCAGCTGCCTGGCAGGGAAAGAGATCGTTGTCTCTATTCCCTCTCACCTGGGTGATGCTGTTCTGAGTTACAGAAGGGCAGGGTGAACTCGTCTGCCCCAGGGACCCCTTTAATGTACAAGCTTTTGGTAACAGGATTTGTGCCCCTCCGCCCCTGCCCAGTGTCTTCTGAAATCTTTATTCAAGATTTACCCGCTTCACTAATAATGAACGATCTCATTCATTCTCAGCTCCGGAAAGTTATTCCCAAGCTTCCTCAAGCTGCCTGGAACTCACGTGTTTCTATGTAAAAAGAGAAAGAAAATTCAATGGCATTTGACTACGCTTAAATTACTTTGGGACTTAAAGACATGTTGTCTTAACGTGCCTGAAACAGGTCACGAAGCAACGCGGCCAGAAAGCCATTTTTTCCCCAAATTAGCAGAGTGGTGGCACATAAAATAAAAAACATTTAAAAGAAGGAGCCAAGCTGAAAACAATGCACAAGACTTTGTACGAAAACTCAGAAATGGCTGTACAGCGTCAATTCAAGAGTCACATTTCAAGTATCCTGACCCCTGTGAACGCCAAATTCTTCATTTCACAGGTGTTACGTGCTACACGTTAAGTGACACAGTAAGTAAACACATTTTGGAAGAAACTGAAAGGAGGAGAGCCGAGGCTGCCCGGGGCCCTACTGACCTACACGAACAATCGCACTCAACTTTAGAAATGCCTCCGCCAAAGCGATTTTCACTCAGGCTCTGTCCCATCCCCACTGCTAAACGCAGAGTCAATATTTTCCTGGCCTGCGCCCACAGGGGCAGAGCCGTTGTGCCTGTGCCCCTAGCCCTGCTGGGGTGGCTGCTCTCATCCCCGCAGCCCTTTCCCAAACTCTGACCCCGGGTCTCTGCAAGGTTTTTCAGACCGATCGGGCTTTGCCTGTCGGTCCGCTGCCTGCGGCTGCCAGGCGCCACGTACCCATCCCGCCGTCCCTGTGCTCCGCGGCACTGCCGAACCGGCTGTCCCCTCGCCCTGCGATCCCAGGAGCCAGACCTGCGGAGCAGCGAGTCGGGTGTAAAGGCGGGTCAGGTCTCCACGACCCCTGAGCTCTGGTGCTGGAAACGGTGACTCCCTGCTGCACCGCAGGGCGCAAATCTGCAAGGGAAACAGACGGGTGAAGCATCACTAAAGCATCACTGAAGTAAAGAGAGGGTAGTCGGAGGGATAGCTTTCTCTGACACCGCTCCGCACCCCGCGCTAGGAGAGCCACAAACTGCACGCGTGCCATTTCCTTGCCAAATTACCAGCGCGGCAATCAGAGATCTTGTAATCCCGGGTGTCCATCGGTGGGCTAAACGCATCAGGGCTGAGGTCACTGCCAAATCCCTGGGAGGACACGGTGACTCTTGCATTCTCAGACCATGAGCTTGAGCAGCTCGTTTTGAAGTTGATGAATTTGCAGGAAGGGCGGCTGTAGGGTGAATAAAAGCCGTCATATCACTTGGCATCGCTTCCAGCCTCCGCCAAAGGCAGGCCGGGGTTCAGGGTACCCGTGGCTGCGAGGGACAAGGCTGACAAATACTCTCGGTGGCTGCATAGCTCTTCGGCGGCTGACGCTAGCCCTCGGTTTGGAAAGAAAGGAAGACTTTGCTGGTAAATATCAGGGAACTGAGCCCTGCAGTAATGATTAAACACTCTCAGGACAGCACGCACAAGGAACGGTGAGAGCCTTCTAGAGAAGCCGTGCACTTCAGATCAGGACTGGCCAAGGCCACGTGTTTGCCCCTTTGGGGAAGTCTGGCTTTCCACCTTCCATTTCTATTCCGAAACAGAGCATTACGCCAAAAATGGCATAATTATTTGCTCCATGTTGGGCTTGGCAACGCTCCAAATTTTGCATTAAGAAAATGTTGAAAGCCTTAATTTCCACTTTTTTTGATGCATATAAAAATATCAGGTTTTGTAAGCTCAGAATGTGCTCTGCTGTTTTGAGGATGAGCACAAAACGCTGCTTTTCCAGAGGAAATTTCCCAGCTAACTCCCCACGGCAGGACGTGGCAGGGAGGCTGCGCTCCCACCCTCCGTCCCTGCTGCACCGAGTCCGATATCTGAGCCCCACGCACGCCAGAGTGGGATGACACTCGTGATGTCCCGCGCAAAGAAATCGGGATCTGGAAGTGGGGGATGTAGTCTTCGAGGTGACCACTAGGTGGGAATGAAACCAGTGCTAGAAACGTCACGGGGCACGGAACCATTCGGGAATACTGAGTGATGAACGGATTTTTTCCCCTCTGCTTGATTTGAGCTCATCGGAACAAAACAGCTTGGGTGAGTTGAAAAAAACCAGCAAGTTCTGACTAGTGATGAACTGGCTGAAATGAAATATCCCAGTTCAGTTATCCCAGCAGAGAGGAAAACTGAATAAATAGGTGAATACGTTGGGAAAAGAAACAGTCCCAAGCCAGACTACTTGCCTGTTTCAGAACCTGTATTTTCCACCAGAAAAATCCTTCGGGTGGAAAAATTCCCAGCAAAACTTCACTGCCGAAAGAGAGCCCTGCATCTCCACGAGCGGAGCGGCTGACTTGCCCGGCTGCGTCTGGCTATCTGCACGGGGACGTCATCGTGGAGGCAACAGCAGAGGAGGAATTGCAGCAGAGTCGGGACAAAGGAGCGGCAACGACAGCATCGCCTGGGCCAGGGGCACTGCTCAGAGCAGCGGGAGGCTGGCCGGGGAAGCCAGCCGCGCCGAGGGGGCACTGGTAGCCCTGTCAGCAACCTTTCCCTGGCTGAGCCTTTGCAGCTGCTGAGGGTGGGGTTGGGAATATCCTTTTCTGGGGGTTCTTCCCACTTCAAAGACAAACATGTTAATAGCGAGAAGGAGAGGAGCTGGTTAGAAACAGGCTGCCTGAAAACGACGGCTTGGACTCACCCTGCTGGGTTTTCCAGCCGTTGTAAATCCAGTCTGATTTCTGATATTTGACCTTCCTCATTTAAATGCTCCTGTCCTCCTGTTAAGCTTTCCACAGGGGCTGAAACTTGCTGTGCCTTGCTCCGCTGTCTCAATGCTGCTTGCTCTTGGCATGGGTGGGCTGAGCAGGTGGGCCTCCTGAATGAGCTCCAAACGTTTGGGAGGCCACAGGTGCACTGATTTTGTGAGGTACTGAGTTCTCCTGTTTCCTCCTGACTTCAACACTGGGTCCTTTTTACAGTCAAAAGTCCCACCATCTTTTCTTGCCCTCATCTAAACTCTATTCTTCCCTGATTTTCCGCCCCCTTATTAGAACTCTTCAGTCTGGTTTCCACTGCCCCCCTCTCTGCAGTCACCTGAAGGCTTATTCCCCTGTTGTTGTGTGTATCCAGATGGATAGCCACCTCTCATCAGCTAGTCTTCTGTCCTGAAATTAACCCCTATTTCCCCGCCTCTACGGCCTAAATGACAGCAGTTCTAGGAGAGGCAGCTAAACTGGCTTCTCTTCCTCATTCATGTGGCTTGTACAACTGCCTCGGCTTCCCGTTATAATGAAGGGCATCGACAACCAGCCTGACAAACCGGAATAGAAAGAGCCACCACCATCACAGGACCACTGGGGACCACTGACAGACGTCCGTGGACAAACGGTCGTTCCCAGTTGGGGCTGGTGCCTGTTCACTATTGCATCTCATCTCCCCAAATCCTCCTGGGTTTTCCTATCAAGAGGCTGATGCCTTCTGGTGACTGGGTCAAAAGGATCAGGCTGGTATCCATCAGGGTAGGGCAGAGAGATTTCTCAATATTTTTTTGATCAGTTGTTTTAATCTCCCAGTTTGCTGGGAAAGCTTTTAATCATACAGGATGGAATTATATAATGGGAGTGTTGGAGTAATTTAGGTTTGGCACCGGCTTTATTAAAATAATGATGACTATTTGTGCAAGACCAAACTTCTACATTTACTGATGTGTTCACCGTCCGTCCGTCCTTCCTTCCTTCCTTCCGTCCGTCCATCCTTTCTTCCCTCCTTCCATCTGTTCATCGGTCCCTCTGTCCATCCATCCATCCTCCCATCCTTTCTTCATCGTAAACACTGCTACTGACCCAGCCCACATTTGCCACGTGTGTGTGATCGGTGAGTCTTTGCAGCTCATTTAACCTCCTCTCTCTCCTCCCTGTGCTCCATATCCGCCCTTTTCACAAGTAGCCCTGAGGTGAGGTGCCAGATGCACTGTGCAATCCGAGGCTTGCCTCAGCGGAGACAAGGACCAGTTGTCCAAACGTCCTCTGCCTCTGTGATGTAACCCAAGACCATCACGGACGCTTCCTCCAGCTCTCGGCAAGCCTGCGTCATGACCGGCTGACGCACGCCAAAGAAACCCACTGAGGGGGACCCATGACTCACAAAGGCTTGGGATTGCCAAAGCACCTCTAGTGACAGTACCATGAAGCACGCGATAGGCAAGACGGCATCTCGAGAGAGAAAGGTCAGCCTCCCAAGTTAAATGCATTGCTGCGTCATCTGTTGTGTGGGCCACGGATGAAGAGTGTACTAAAAGAGGT
This sequence comes from Calonectris borealis, assembly GCF_964195595.1. Taxonomy (NCBI): domain Eukaryota; kingdom Metazoa; phylum Chordata; class Aves; order Procellariiformes; family Procellariidae; genus Calonectris; species Calonectris borealis. The sequence goes on along the minus strand of NC_134315.1, from coordinate 84,673,532 downwards.
TTGGTTTTAACCCCTGCAGTGGCCACGGACATTGCGGTTGTGGCAATTCCAGGTTTGGTAACAGTGGGCACACCACAGACGCTGAAAAAGTTTCTCCCTCGAGAAGTGATAAGGTGGTAGATGGCTTAAGTTACTGTGACTACTCCCATTCTGATCTCTTTGCAGGTTTGTGGCTGGCTGCTGCTTTTGGAAAGATTTTTCTTCTAATGTCCTCTTAAAAAAAAAAGTCAGATACGTTGTGACCAGGGGAAATATTAACACCCGTAACATTTGCACAAAAGCATGGCATTTCAGAGAGTTTACAGCAAGCCTTACTTCAGAAAAGCACTGTCCTTCCACAGAGCACCAAGGAAGGAGTTGTTGCTATTGCTTTCTAGGTCAGACAGCCCCGGGCTTGAAAGCAAGCATCGGTAGTCCTTTGCCTGAATCCCAAGAGGCTGGAAGGGATTTCGGATAAAATATAGAGACTTGTGGGCGAGAACCCCACAGCAGGGTTACTGACAGAGCAGGTCTGGGATGGGTAGGTTTTAAAATGACACGGAGATGTCAAATGGAGCACGGCTGCAGCTGACGGGAGCAGCGGTTGCTCAGTCTCCAGAGAGCTGCCAGCAAAAGCGTGGCAGGCAGAAAAACCGCACAGCGATACGTTGGTGGCCCTGAGGACGTGCAGAGGCTGCGGTATCGGTGGGTCTCTCCAGTACCAGTCTCTAGCCGCTGTCCCCGCCTGTTTCACGCACCTACTCTGCCGTGATGCAGCTTGAGACGGGCATGGGAGAAGTGCCCTGGCAGGAGCCTGTAACACTGGTGCAGGAGGTGAAGCTGTTTGGTAAGGAAGGCTGAGGCAGGGCAACCTCGGAGGCACACCGCAGGCGCTCTCACCAGCGGAAAGAGAGCTGCAGCCAAAGGTGACTCTGACAGCGCGGATGAGGAAGAGCTGCACCAGAGGGATGGAGGTGGTGCGAGCAGAAACCATGGAAAGAATGAGGGAGGTTCACTCTTTGAGACAAATTATTTGGGGTGTGTCATCAGGACCCGGCTGCGTGGTTGTCGGACTGGCAATCTACGTCCAGCCGGCACAAGCTGTTGAGCCGGCAGGCTGGTATGTGGCCCCAAGCTTTTCAGTTGCTCAATCATGTGCAGCAGTGAGAAAAACACAGGGTCTGGAGGGGCTGTTACGGGCTGGGAGTAAGATGAGCAACAGGATAGGTGGAGAAAGCCCAAGCCAAATCAAGACAGTCAGCTAAAAGTTAAGACAGATAGAAAAAACCAAACAAATCCTGCACAGGCCTGAAAGTGGACTATTCCTCTTGGATTTGCCTGACCCAACTAGATAAAGGCATGATAAACCCCAGGCTGTTGCTGTTCCTGCAATTTAAAACTTCGGCAAGTGCAGCAATGGGCACGTGGACCCAAGCGCTGCAGCAGAAAGATGCATCTGCAACTACTGTGGCTGCTCAGGTGCGGAGGGGCTGGCAGCGAGCAGGGCAGGGGTAGAGTCTGAAGCCTTTCGGCCACTGGAGCCCCAGTAATGGGACCTCAAATGATACAAGGCGTCATCATTTACAAAAGGTGGGGCGAGAAGACCGAGTCCCCTTTTGCGACGCTCCTGCCAAGCGGAGCAGAGGAGCGGAAAGGGCAGCGCGTGGGAGTCGGAGCAAAAGCGTGGCCGGGCGGCGCGTGCCTCTGGGCTGAGTCTCTCCAGGGAGTCCAGGAAAAGTTTCTGGAGAAGAACAGGGAGCAGCCAGAGCAGTTCACGTACAGGCGGGGAAGCCTGAGGGGGAAACAACGATGCGTCACCACGTATCCTAACTGGGTCACAGCAGGAATGGAAGGAGGCTCCAAGAATCAATTTTTGCCCAATCTTCCCACTGGGAAAGGCTGCAGTAACAACGAGGCTGTGGCTGGGGTTGCCATTAGCTGTCACCAGTCACCCGGCAGAACAGGTTCCTGTGTGACAACTGGATTTCAGGAGAAGGAGAGAGGAAGTGAAAAGCTGAAGAGCAGCTAATAAGGGCCCTGTGACACAGAGTTAACCCAGTTAACCGGGAATAGCCAATGATCCCCTTCCCACTCAATGCTGAAGGACCAATGCACAAAGGGCCAGGCAGACCAGAGAAAAATTTGTACCGAGCAGACCTATCTTAAACATTGACCGACCCGCACTGAGGGCTGGGTAAAGCCTGGTCTGTAGCACTGCCAAAAATGAGCGCTTACGTTATCTCAGAAGATGGCAGAAGGTAGCCACAGGCTACCTGCACAGACCCAGCACGTCCAGCATAAACTCTACAGGACAAGCCCAGTGTTTGAACAAGATACGGCAAGATATCCCATGGTCAGATCAACGCAGGCTGTTCTGTGATAGACCCCAAGTTAAACAGCGAGACCCAGCTTGCCTGCAGCCATAAGGACACGCAAAGGGGGTCCCTTCTACCCCTACATCACCATACTTGATCTGGAAGATTGTCTTGTCTTTGGTCAACGTTGCTCGGTCAAGCTTTCCTCCTGAAAAGTGGCGATGAGCAAAGCATCGCTTCCTTTGGCTGAGCAGGCCCAGGTCTAGATTGCACTTCGTTTACCTGCAGGCCTGCGGCAGGCAGAAACGACGTTGCGGCTGCAACGTTCAGAAGCTGGTGGTGTATCTGCCTCAGAAAGACCACGAGAGCAGTGTGTGCTAGGTGGTCTGCAGCGAACGCAGCAGCATGAGCAGCACAGAAAGAGACTCAATCGCAGGCCGTAGCCTTGCAACCAGAGCTCACACGCAGCAGCCTGGAGCATCTGGGCTCTCCTGCTGCGCGCTGCTGGAGTGATCTATCACGTGTAACGTCGGTCTGCTCAGATCACGCCTTTGTTTTGCTAAGTAGACATCCCTCCTCCTCCTCACCTCATGCACTGCCCACTGGGGAGCGAAGTGCCATGAAAACTGGCAGATTCTGGGCAGAGCTATTTCACCACACCCCAGGTCTGCCTGACCACACCTTTGCTGTGGTTGGTGCTTGTCAGAGAAAAGATAGCAGGGAAAGTAAGTCCAAGTCAGGAAGCGAGTATCAGGCTGGGAAAGAAGCAGAGCTATCATTTCACATGACTCATCTTTTCCGAAGAAAGGTGTACAGGGCACACGGCCAGGGCAGAGTACTCAGGCAAGCCTCCCCCACCTTGCCTCCCATCCCCAACCGTAGGAACCCTCCTCGGTTCCCGTTCACAGCCCCTCTGTTCTCCGCCCAGGAGACCAACAGCTACGTTCCCAAAGACCGCTGCTGGCCGCACGACTTGTCACAACCGGCCTCCTTCGGCCGGATTGCTGCGCGTGTACGTGGACGAGCTCGTGGGTTCCCTTTCATGGCAGGTCACAGGCAGGCTTTACTCTACGGGGTGACGCAAGGCAGATTTAAGCCCTGCTACCTGCAAGCTCAGCTGAAAATCGTTACTGGACAACACATAGCAGAAAAGCAAGGAAAATAACTTGTGAGAATAAGATCCCGCCTTTCATTTGCTTGATCTCAAGAGCACCTAATACAGGAGGGCAGTTTAAGGAGAGAGGGAAAGAGCCAGTTAATTCCTCCACGAGAGCCTCTCGCTGACTGAGAGCTTCTGAAATGGCACTCTCACTTTGTGATGTCTCAGGTCGCACCACTCTTCCTTACAAGGATCAGCGTTGCACAGGTCAAGAGATCACACGTCTCACACCCATAAACACCAAGCAACGCAGGTCGACGCAGCTCGCACGGACCTCTGGCAAAGACCGGCAATGACGTAAGGTCGTGCTTTTTCTCGCATCTTCTGAAAGCGCGAGAAGTGATGGGATCAACAGGGGTGATTCAGATGCTGCAAGAACCCTTCCTGTACACAGGGAGCCAGACTCGGGTGCAACTAAACACGGCGGGCTCTTCTATCATTATTTTAGGCCAACAAGATATCTACATTAAGCCCAAACTCAAAAACTTTCCTTCCCCCTGCTCCCAGCTGTACGATAGACACCATGGCAGAAACGCTACGGGGAGGACTTGAGTGCTGGTACTGGTTCCGAGGGAGCTTTCTTGCTGTAGCTACACTCGTACCCTGAGCTGCCGTGCGCTACTGTGTTCAGCTGCAGAGATCCATCAACTTGCGCTGCCGCCTCCCTGCTGTAATCCAAAATACACCCAGCACAACTTTTCTGAGGCTATGGATGAGCCGAGATCCACGCTGCTGTCACGCAGTACACGTTGGATAGGCTACGCGAGGAGCTGCGCTCTTTCTTCGTTTAGGTCTCCCCCCAATTACGCCAGCTAATAGCTACGTTCATTGGAACTCAGGTGCATTGATACATATTATTAGTGATACTATGGTTTCTCTCTCCAAAAATAACTGCTGGGTCTTCAAACATCCTGCGCAGCCAAGCCATGCCGAGTTTCACTTCAATCAGACCACACAGACATTTTGACTTTGTCTAGAACTTTTATTTCAAGGAGTGGAATTGTTTTGAGCATATTCACAAGAATAAATATAAAATTACTCTTCAGAGTAAGAAGATGAGTTTTTATAAAAATATATCTCTATCCCACAGAACCACTTGGGTGGGGTTCTCATTAGGAAATATTATTTAATAAAAAAATAAAACACTGAAAATAAAATGCTTGACCTATACTGATTAGATCACCAAACAACTGAAATTTTTAAAAGGATATAAATATTGTAAATATTGTTAATAAAAATAACATTTAAATAGATGGGAAGCGACTGAGTCCATCCACATGAACAGAACACTGTCGGAAGCCACCGTTTCTTCTACAGGGCACCAACTTCCTTGTATTCGCTGGCGTTCGTTTGTCTCTGCTTGCTTCGGTACCTGGAAGTAGAGAAGCGTGAGTTCTGGAAAGCCAGCTGTTCCAAATGGCTTTTTGGGGAGTGTAGGGAGCGGGGGGGTGAAGGAAGAAAAAAAATGCTGTATGACCTCCTCATGTTTGTTTTAAATCTCTAGCAGCTAGGCTCTGCCTGTGCTCATTTCCAAGTCTGAGATAACTTGCATGCAGAGTCTCATTTCTCAGCTCTTCACTGAAGATTTCACATCTGCATTAAAGTCTTGCTGCTGGTACTAGGTTTGTCTTTGAGAAATCCTGCTGGATCCTTCCCTGCAATAGGGCTGAGTACCCTAACCAACTAGGCCATTCTGTTTGAGATGACACGCCACCGAATCTTCAGGTAGGGAAGAGGAATTACAGTGGTTACCATCTCGCTATCAGATCTGTGAAGCCGAGCTCTCCCTCTGCGGGTGGTTCCACCTTCTCGACTCTCTGACAGCTGCTTACAACTAGTTATTAGCCTGAAGAACGATTCCCGCTGCTCGTGGGTCTGTTAATGGAGAAGACTACTGTCCTCCACGGTAAAGCTGGTAAGGCAATGCTCGTTATATCACAGTCACCCCAAAATGCGGCAGATGAACAAATTAGCTAGTATTAATCCAGTTGCTCTCCAGCTCCTGATGTCTGGGAAAATGGCATTACCCAGAAAAGGAACTAGAGTTTTCCTGTTCCCTGTCTGCTCTCTCCTTTACCCTCAACACGCCCTCTAAGACAGACGTGAACTAACCTATGCAGTCCTCCGACAGGGTTAAAAGGCATCTGAGGGTACTATTGCCTAGCCTGCAATTCGGGTTACGCTACGCAGTCAGCTTACTTCCTTTTTTGAACACTTCAGTAAGTGCAGGCTGTCAGGTCTGTATCTCAAACTATCTCCACGCAGCCAAGCGAGTGTAGGCATCCCAGTCCATCGGGAGGTAACTCAGCAGACACCTTACTACACATACAGCTGACTCGCCTTCCTCAGCCACGAAGAAAATCCTTCTTACCTTCTGCAGATGTAGTAGCTTGCAACAGAGATGGCGATGAGGAAAAGCAGAACTACGATAACTGTCAGTGCCACATACTCCTTACTGAGGGGTTGTCTGACGAGTTCTGAATGCACACATCGGACACCAGAGAAGCCTACGTCACACCTGAAGATAAGAGACGCAGAATCAGAGACATTGCCGTGGGGTTACACTTGAGCAGTCCATAAAGTATGCTATACCGCTGGCCTGCTGTTTCCTCAGGGACAAGCAATTTGAACGGATGTAACTCAAGCCCATGTGGTCCTAGAAATGGTCGCAAATTCTTCAAGTAAACGAGGAATACCCTTAAAAATGCCTAGAGGGTCTTCATTTTGTAGGCTGAATCGAAGGAGAGACCTCGCTGCTTTGCCTGAGGTCTGGATCTCACACTACTGTAAATACAGATGAACAGGGAAGCACACCAGAATGAGTGTCCCAAGTTTAAGCTGGGTTGGTGACTAATTTCAGGCGTCTAAGACCCTCACCCAAGTTTCACTGGAGCCGGCACACGTGCTTAACGCTTGCTTAAATGCAGCTGAGGTATATTATAGATACACTGCTCCTCTTTAGGTTCTTGTGACCATTTAAGTACTTTGCCGGATTGGTGTTCCAGCTAAGTGTCCACAGCAGCGAGATCAAAAGCCACGTACGGTTCACGTCAAAGCCCACCTCAGGGAGGTCTGCAGGACGCAACGCGCCCTGTCCGTACCTGCAATAGTGCTCATCCAAGTCCACTATGTACACGCACTGCCCGTGGAAACAGTAGTCCTTCATTTCAGGCTTGCATCTAGTTATCCCAACTTGAGCCACACGTGGACTGTTCTCTGTCTGGACTGCAAGGAGATTCTGTTAGCATCTCATCACCCTTATTTTCCCTTTGGATTTCCCAAACAATGTACAAGCTTTACAAGTACGACTAATAGTCTCGCTACCAAGAGACCTCCAATGCACTAGGAATTAAAGCAGGCGAGCCTTCTGAACAGGGAGAGGATTTTCCCAGGCCAGAGTGATACTGACTTTTCCTTCAGGAGTTCCGCATAAGCTATTTCTGCTTTTACAGCAGACTTAGCGCCTCAGACAGAGCTCTTCTGCTGAAGAAGCAATATCAAAGGAAATGAAGGCTGAAAAATGGTTCTTGTTCAACAACGCTGAGCGCTTTGCAGGATGTCGGCAATGTTGCTCAACAGAAAAATGATTTCCCAGAGCCCCTCAGTGAGGCCGCCAGCCCAAGGAAGATGGGAACCAAAGACTCGTTCTTTACCAAGAGAGCTGAGCAGTAACTTACTTAGTGCTGTTGTGCAGTTCTCCATTTCACCAGGCCCACATAATGGGATCACTGTTGTGCCCAGGACTGCTTGCAATAGGTAACCTGTAAGAGAATAAAAAAAAAAAGAGTCAAAACTAGATGCTTTTCAACAACAGTTAAGTATTTCAGCTGGTGTGCTCATTGAGTTAATACGAGAAGAACAGAAGCTTTTTATAGTAAGAAAAACCCAGTGTTGTAAGCCGAAAAAACGTACGTCTGACAGATCTGCTGCCTACTATTATATAAGGCAGCCCAAAGAAGCATCTCTGAAATCCAAACTTTTAATGTAGAACAGAGATCAAACGGAAACTCGGTGTCCGTGACCACCTCTCACCCACACTCTGGGTGAAAATGGGCAGGAACAGGCTTGGAGAGATTATACAGGAGAGGCGGGAATTAGGCCAGCTCTGATCACGTTAGGTTTTCTGGCTAGTCTGGCATGGCACCTGTCCAGGGGACACGGCCAGGGTTCCACAATTAGGCACGACAATCCCGCATTCATCGCAGGAGGAGTGCTTTTGGTGATCAAAATCAAGATGTCCTTGAGTCACAACAGTCCACGGGAAGAGAATTTCCTAGGACTCAGCAAGTCGGTGCAGCTGGTGACTCAGCACACCAGGTCAGTGCTGTGCCAGGCTCAGCACCCCACCACCGGCTTCAGAGACGACACACCGCTCGAGGCAGGCTTAACACAGAAGCTGCTCTTGAGCAGCAAAGAGCTTCCTCAGCCGCCTACTTGCTGTACGCAGCCTGAAAGGCTGGACAGTTCCTGCACTAATACCCACTCTTGTGTTGGAATTTTTCAGTTAGAAGTCCACTTGCTAAGACAGCTAACTCGAGATACCAAACCTCTTCATCTGGTCACTGGGTTGGAGAGGCTACTGACCACTTCACGGGTCCTGGGCCAGTGTCACTTATCTCCGGAGAACCCCAGAACAAAACTGGTACATTTCTGTCCTTCCTTCGCCATCCACACTCAAGAAAACTGCAGCTCAGCAGGTTTGATGTGGGAACCAGACATAAGAGCAGACGGCTCCACGCACGCTGAGGAGTTCGGCTACCGCAGCGGTGGCTGCATTTCCTTGGGGAGCAAGGGCCCTCCTGCCCTTCTCTCAAAGATTCAGCGTATAAAGCATTTTGACATCTTTAGGGCTGTGGAGTGCTGCACAGGCACAGCTTTCAGGTATTCTACTAGTTAAATTAACATTTCCAAACAGGATTTGAAGGCCAACACAAGTGCTTGTAGCTTCATGGCTAGCCCACGAGGAACAGTCAATGTTTGCCCCAGCTGGCCATGAAATCCACTTGGCTAACACTCCTGCTGTGGTCACAAACTAACCTGCTCACGAACTGCTTAGTCATCAGCCCCATTCCACAGAAGTCTGTAATTTGTGTCTTTGGGCTGTTTGCCTCTATTAACTTGTCAAGTCATGCGTGTCTAATGGAGGGAGTGTGCCTTCATAATTTCTTGATCACTCTAATTCAACTCCAGTTATTAGAAAGTTTCATTACATCTCAGAGTTAAATCTAGTAGTGATTTACGGATTTCCTCCAGCTCATCTATTTCCGGGTGATTGGTAGGCTTCTTTTAAGCTCTATTCCAACGAGATACAAGAACAGCAGGAATATCCACCTCAGAGAGACAGGGCTTTTTTGTGTCTTGGTTTGTGTTTCTTTAAAAACACCATTCCTTCTCCTTACCTCCCTCTCCACCGCACTCCTTGCAAAGCTAATAATCCTCGTTTCCACCAAGCTTTAGAAGAAAGGACAAAGACTAGGTCCGCCAAAGTGAGAGCCATGGTAACAGGCGAGTGATGCCGGCATCTTGACTTGTTCAGGAGACTAAGCTGGGGACATCTGCGCCTGCTAGCATGACTCAGCAGGACCTGCCTTTCGCTCCCATGGGGCAGAACCAGCAAGTTTACTTTCAGGGTGGGATTTTTTTTTTTTCCTCCAACAGCACTGTGCTTACTGTAGATTTCATCAGGAGAAGCAGTTTAACACTTCTGTAAGGCCAATTTGAGTCGCCACGACAGCAAGTTAAAGTGTTTGAAGGATAAGGCCATCAGCTGACAGAGGGTGGCAGCTCAGTTACTGCTAGAACAGCACGCTTGGAGCTTCGGCCAGGGACCCGGTGTCCCAACCGATGCTGAGAAAAGAAGATTTACCAAGTGAGTCCTTCTTCCCAGGAACTAGAGGGACATTTCAGGAGTGCTCCACGGACTAAGCTGCTCCCTCAGCAGGAAGCAGCCATGGCATAGGACAGCTCTGTCCCACTAAGCGTACACCATGTCATTGCAAGAAGGGATGCTGAAATCCTGAGACGACTGAGAGTTAGTGACCTGAGGCTCCCTCCTGCACCCCACGTACTGCTGCTATCATCGCTCCGTGACGTGCTATGGCAAGATTTGGTCTGGGGGCCACATGACAGTGATGAACATAAGTCAAGGCAAAACATGCCAGAGGTACCCGAGTTATCCACTTCTAGCGTACTTAGTTAAGTAGATGGATTAAGCCAGCTGACGATCTCTTTTAGCCTACATATTCCTGTGTCAGCTTGCATACCTCCTTGGTCTGAGCATTATCTGCGCAGCTGCTTTTTCATCTAAAGTTCCCAGTTCGAGAATTACCAGCACCCAGCTTTTGCATTTGAGAAACTCAAACCTAGGTACGTCAAAGAGACAGGTCAGCTCTTCTCTTTGCTCCAGAAGGAAGCACCGCTCTCCAGCTAGAGGAAAGGCCAAACCTCAGACATCTGTGAGGGACAAATTAAAAATATTCTCCTTCTACAACACCGAATAAAGGCTTGCCCCATTCCAGCCATGCGCAACAACCGATAGCCTCCTCCGCCTGACTGCAGACACACAGGCCAGAAAGGCTGGCGTGCAGGCGTGGGTATTTGCTGACACCCAGCAGTATCGTCTGCGTTCGGGCAAAGTTCTTCCTGCTCTGCACTGTTATATTTTGCCCTTTCCCCCATGCACATATTTCTCCTCTGACATCAATGGGAGGGGGATCCTGCAGGAGGATAAGGGATCCACATTGCAATGGCAAAGGAGAGTCTTTCCCAGAATAATTATCAGACGATGTATACCAAACATAGGACCTGGGAGAGGTAGTTATATTTTTATTCCTTCCCTGTTCTGTAAGCAAATACTCTACAGGGTACAAGATAACAGTAATGAGATGGTGGATATTCCCGTGTGCCTCGCAGGAATGCGCGTGCTACACTTATTGCTACACTACTAGCATACAAGCGCAATACCGTCCGGTATTGCCTGTATTCCTGTAAGGTTAACACTGCCAGCAGCGGCTATTACTGGTACAGGAATAACGCTGCCGTTTACTCGTCGTTCCATGAAGGATGAAAGGAAAATGAGGGACAGAGACTGGCTGCCTTCGCTTCCTGCAGCCTTCATCAGAGATGACGTGCAAGGACTAATTATCCGTTCATCTACTGACAGCCAGCTATCGTTTTCAGTTACAGGATGACTGCTAAGGATGGGGGAGGCACATACAGGATATACATAACTGAGAACGACTCTCTTTTCAAGATTTACACCCATTTTAAAAGGAAATTGTCAGGTTTCTGAGAGGTCAATCATCATTTGAGTTGGCTTTGCCCGTCGCCGAGATCACTAGTCTTGTACTAATTCATCTGAGGAAGACCCCATGCCGCTACTTCACACTTGGCATCTCTGTGGTCTCTCTGCCACAGCGATAGCGCCTACACTTCTCACGTGGCTTGCACTTTCAGAGCAATGCCAAGCGCAGAGGTGTCCAAGTGACATGCACCTGGAGGATCTCAGCCCATTTTAACTCTGGAGACAGATCAAGGCGGATCCCCGTCCCCGTCACCTGGTTTTGGACACGCAGAGCACGTCTGACTGTCTAAGGCCTTCTTTGTGTAGACTACGCAGCAAACATGGAAGTTAACCAGCCTGTCCCATTGGCTTTGTGAGCATCGCTAATATGACCATTTAACTCTAATGCATCACCCTCCGTATCCCTCTGCTGCTAACCTCCCTAGATAGCCACAGAAGTTTGCAGGCCATCTCAGACAAAGGAAGCACCTCTGGCAATAAAGGCTAGGTGGGTGGTTGTGTTTTAGATGAGGATCACAGAAATGTAGAGTTAGCCAGGAAAGCCTTGCAAACAGCTTACTGTCATTCAATATTTGGCTGTGCAACTATACCCCTTGCTCACATCAACCACAGTTTCTCCAGAGTTCGGGTTATCCACGTAGGCTGAGCATTTTTCCCTGGGAAAGGGGAAGCGGTCATTCAAGATAATTTTAACCACCTCAGACAGGGCACACCTCGTCATCCTTGCACTCAGGATACATCATCTGGCTTCTTCTTGATGTTTTGGGTAGGATGTACCCGGTGCCTAGTTGTTTGACCATGCCCATTAAGGCAGGTGCCCAACACTCCTCTTCCTGAGATGAGACACACAAGATGTACAGGTTGCTCTTCTCACCCATGGGAAAGGAGATGCTATCAGCCCTTTCCACCCCTCATCCCCCTGCGGCCTGTGTAGGTTTGGCCTATTGTCTAAATGGAGGCACCAGATGTGATGGTACTGAGAGAGACCGGCTCGAATAAATTACCCTTAGGGCAACTGGACAGAAGTGTCTATACGTGTTTCTGGGAAGTAGCGTCCAGGCTTCCCCGTCTCACGTTTTGTACCTATGACTTCAGAACTACCGACTGAAAGACACGGGTGCCCAGGGCCAGGCCAGAGCAGCACTAAGGCAGCCCTGGAAACACCAGCCTATACGGGAAGACTGTCGCTCCAAAATTGCTACAGGCCCACGTGATCACCTTCAACATTGTGCCAGGACTTACCCTTAAGCAGAGATAGTGCAGATAATCACGTAGTATGTGCACCCAGTCATCTCAGCACTGCTTCCACCCCTGTGGAGACCCACGCACCAGTGATCTTATTCACATGCTATCCCTGCGCCTGGGCCACTCTGCTTTCCACCGCATGCGTGGGGGCGGAAGTCCCTACACCACAGAAGAAGCAGAAATCCATTACTGCTTCCAGCCAGACCAGCCCCTGACATTTTGCACATCTCCAGACTCGGCGACTTTTACATTTAGCCCGCTTGCTGATGGCCAGACAAATGTGACGCTCGAACACATAAGGTCAGCAGTTCCCGAAACTGTCCAGTGAATCTGGAGATCCGAGGCCTGCCTTCCCCCCTGAGTGGGCATTACAGTGACTGCAAGGAGACCAGTGCCAAGGCTCCTGCTGTAACTCACGGAAAAGGCAGGGCCTGGGCTTGGCTCCATCGCTGCCACATCACCGTGTGGCTGGCACACCACTGTGGCTCCTCAGGAGTGAGCGACTGCTCTCTCCCAGCGCTGCCTTGCTCTGCACAGTCGCCAAGCCCACGATAGCCAGGATATGAAAGTGACCATGACCGTCACTTCAGTTAGGCTTCAACCGTTCGGCAGGGAATCTCTCAAAGTCTGGCATAACACCAGCTACAGACAGTCTTCCCAGCTTCTGCCAGTGGCACTGAGTTCTGCTTACGCTCCTGACCTGGGAGGGAAAGGCAGTAGAGTGCTCGTACCGCTCGTTATGATGCCATCTAGCTATGACTAATGTATCCCTTACCATTAGATTTTGTGCCTGCCCCGGAAATAAATAAACCCGTATACAAATCCATGAAAACATACCAGTTCCTTCCAGTACCGCTTTTGTGCAAAGCATGGTTGAGTCACAGACTACAAGATGTTTAACCCGCTGTCCTGGCAAGTAAGATGCTGTGCAGCAGCTGATCCATAAGCTATTATGGAAATACCTGGCCAAGATGAAAAACAGAAACCCAAGCTGCAGTGGGCTTAGCAGATGAGTGAACATCTGCCCCAGAAGAGAAGTCCTGGGAACTGAGCTTCCCCAACGACCGCGACCCTGAGCCCAGCATCGTGAGGGTGACGGTTTGTCATTAAAGCAGCGTGCGAGTGGGCCAGGTCTCGGTCCTCCCTCAAACGTTTGCTGCCCACACAGTTCGAGTCACCTCACAGGGTCAGCTCTCGGCAGTCGCTGCCTGTCACTGCCAGCGCCCAGCGGAGGTGTGTGGCAAGGATCAGTTGTTGCTTCACAGCGCACCCAGGCTCCAGGACTCTCGATGCTCTAAGGATCCACGTGTTCACTTTGGATTTTCAGGCAGCTTATGTCATGCAACAGAGTAACGCGCTCCCAGTGAGGAGGTGGAGAAGTGTCAAGCAGAGGGAGGCCACAACCTGTTTTGCTACCATAAGGAAGTCTCTGCTGCTGTGGGGATTCACCTGCTGAGCTCGCCCACAGCGTGGCCGGGGTGAAGGCAGCAGGACCCGACTGCAAACAAGACAGGACAAAGTGAAAGAGAACAGATCGCATTGCCTTTTTTTGGGGACATGGTTTAGTCGTGGACTTGGCAGTGTTAGGTTTACTGTTGGACTCGATGATCTTAAAGGTCCTTTTCAACCTAAATGATTCTGTGATTCTATGCCTTGAGCAGACTGCGCTGTGCGTAGCGTTGGGGAAAAGGAGAACGAACATTCACCTTCGCTCAGTCACAGGGCACATCCGGGCATCGCACCAGCAACGAAACGTCCCGTAACTACACACCACCGAGTAAGACCTGTGTGCTCCGCTCCTCAACTCATACAGTCACCCGGGTACACCCATCCCTGTCCATGACTCCGTCTCGGAAAAAAAACACGTCGGCTTCACATGCAGGCAAGCTAAGCTTTACGTTTTGCCAAAGATTTCCCAGCAGCGAGAGAACGCCCCAGCCCCGCGACTCATCGCCCGATGCCCTCCTGGCCGCGCCAGCCCCTGCCCGGGGGGGCAGAGGAGACGCCCGCCCGTCGGCGCGGGGCGCAGCGGCTTGCCACGGCCCCCCGACCCGCGGGGGGCGCGGCGGCGGCACTCACCGAGGAAGAGCAGCAGGCTGCGGGCCCGCAGACAGCCGGCGTCCATCGCCCTGGCGCCGCCGGGGAGAAGAGGAGGAGGAAAGGGAAGAAGAGGAGGCAGCCGGCTGCGGCGGAGCGGCGGCGGCGGCGCTGCGGGAGCGGTGTGGGTGCCGGCCGCGCCGCCCCGGACCTTTATGGGCCGGCGGGAGAGGCGGGGCGCCGCTCGCCGGTGATGAAACCCCGGCGCGGCGCGGGGCAGGTGCCCGGCCCGGGCCTGCTCGCTTCCTGCCCCGCCACCCCCGGCCGGGCCGGGCCGGGCCGGGCCGCGCCGCCCCCGGCGGGCAGGGGCCGACGCCCTCCCCGGTCCGGGGGGCGATGCCCCGGAGGCGATGCCCCGAGGGCGGGCAGGAGGGTGCACCCCGGCCCGGCTGCCCCGGCGCTTCGGCGGGGAGGGGAGGGCAGGACCGGCCCGACTCGCTTCTGCCGGACCCCTCCCGCCGTTGGCTGCTGTCCGGGTACATTTCATTTTCCTTATTTTATAGAAATCATAGAATCATTAAGGTTGGAAAAGACCTCTAAGATCATCGAGTCCAACCGTCAACCCAACACCACCGTGCCCGCTAACCCATGTCCCTAAGCGCCTCATCTACACGTCTTTTAAATACGTCCAGGGTCGGTGACTCCACCACTTCCCTGGGCAGCCTGTTCCAAGGCCTGACCACTCTTTCACTAAAGAAGTTTCTCCTAACGTCCAATCTAAACCTCCCCTGGCGCAACTTGAGGCCGTTTCCTCTCATACGAGCATTACTGCAAATAGCACGTGGGGTCGTAAAAGCAGCTGTCCCCTCTGAGCCATCTGGCCAAGGCACTGATGCCCGGGACTTCCCGGGGCGATGGATGCCCACGGCTGACTGCACAGCCTCGGCACCGCTGCCTTCTGCTTGCTCTCAATTCATCGGCGCGAGGCCTAACACTGTGAGACTGAGCCGGTGCAGCACGGACCCACAGCCGACCGCTGCCCGCGTGGGCTCTGCCTGCGCACGAAGGACCGCTGGGCCGTCGCACTGCCACGAACGCTGCCTGCGTGTAAACCAAGGTTTGGAAAACACCTCAGAGCGGGCAGCCAGCAACCTGCTGCCTTCCCTAATCTTCCATCTCCTGGCATTTCTGAAGTGACCCTCGGCACACACGTGCTGCTGCCAGGGAGCCTCGGCGCTAGGGGCAGAAATGGTCTATTAAGTTACAGCACAGGCCACAGGAATGCCAGCACCTCACCCAGCACCTGGGCCGGCCGCGACGGTCTCAAGCTCAGTGGGTGCTCACGCCGCATTTCCCCTCCAGCCCTCGGCCTCCTCGCAGCCCGGTAGCACGGGTGGTTCCTGGTAGCAGCAGATCTTTCAGTCACTTAGACAGCAGTCGACTAGTTACGGCTACTTTTTTAAAAAATTCCTTTCAAGCACCTTGCTGAAGCGCATGCACTCTGTCGCTACGTTAGGCAAGGCCTCGTCGGTGGTTACATCCCATCGTCGGATAGCTGAGGGATACCCCACCCCCAAACCCTTACTGTACGCATTTGCCTGAAATATAAAAGTGTGTTTTATCTAAACAAGCTGCTCAGCAATGGTGGTTATTTCTTTTGCTTTTAAAGCAAAAAACGACTTCCTCTGCCTTACCGCTTTCCATCGTCAAAAAAGCTAACGTGATACCTAATTTATTGCAGAACTGATAAGCCTATCTCACAGCGTAAGGAATTTGAGTATTGATAGTGAGGTGCAGTTTAATAGCTGATGACTCAAGAATCCATAGTTTCTCCATTTTATAAGCGGTTATTGATACAAGAGAGTTAATTGTAGAAGATACTGCAGAACACGATACACTACATCTCCACGTTCAGATTGCAATTATAAGTACTAAACACATTAATTCAGGGAGCTGGAGTAGATCTTGTACTTACAAATCGTACTCATTTTGGGAGCTTTTTCTTAGATCTACACAAGCGTGGAAATGCTGAAATGAAAAAAGGCAATGCGTTACGATAGAATTGTATGTCAGCACCATTTATTAATTATCCAAACAATATGAGAGTTGGCAAGATAAATGTAATCAAGACCAGCGTGAAAGCAGCGTTCAGAAGTCGGTCCTCCACAAGTAAATGGGACATGATATAGCCGGAATCTTTTTCCGAGTCCCGTTTTCCGCCCCCTCTAGCATTAGGGTCATGGCTTACCCCATACAATCAGTATACCGCTTTAAGATTACCAGACGGTAGATTTTTTTGATGCCACATGACCGTTTATGTTGCTTCTTTAATTTGGGCTGGTCCCCCTTATTAAGGATTTTATTGTCTGCTCTTTCAGGGATCATAACAAGTAAAGGAAGGAATTGCAATGATTAGTAAAGCATTTCTGTGTGTGGGCATACGGATGCCTTAAAAAGCAGCATCACTGTAGAACTTCCACTTTATAATTAATTTCACCCTTAAATTCCTGCATGATTTATCCTCTGAAAGAGAGCATTTAATTATAGTCTTGTACCGGTATCTAGATACCAAGTAACGCTGACACAATTGGAGCAATTCATTGGAATTTCCTCTTTCAGATTTGAATATATGGAAAACAAGTATCATAAACACATCTTCGTTTCATCTTTCTGTAATGTTCTTTGTCTCACGGTACGTGACTCCAGATCTGGCACCCCCGCTTGCGGCTTTCACCATCCTCTCCTCCACGTGGAGGCTGCCCCTTTGAATAAGGCTGATACACACCTTAAGAGCCAATTTTCCAAGAGGCTATTCACACCGCGCAGAGCCTTCCTGCACCGATAGGTTCACTGCAAGGCAGATTGATTGCATCCCACAGATCCGAGCACAGGCTGACATGTCTGTACAATGCTGAGAGGCAGCACCGATTGGGCAACAGAGCATCACGGGTGCATTTCAGCTAGTGGCCTCGATTTCAGCTGGGGTGTACTGGCACACCCAAGTCAAGTCCATGATGGATTTACACCACTTGGCATCAGACCAGCAAGTAGCCCCCAGAATGCTTTGACGTTTCAGGATTTTCTTCTTCACAGAGTGTTACAGGTACACGAGGCAATACCGTAAGAACTTGTGCAAAAGATACACTTGCTTTTATTACCTTGTGATGGTTCAATAACCGCCTTGAAAGAAAACCTCTATTTACTAAGTTCATAGGCTCAACTCAAATCCATGTTGCGCTCCTTCAGCATCAGAAGAATTCTTCTGTCTTCCTTTCGGACAGAGCAGCAGATTCATAGCAGTGATTATTTCAAGGGTATGGATTGAGCTTTGTCTATTAGTTTATCTATCACTGATGACACAGGGGATTTTCTATGAACAACATATCCTTTTCAACTTAGAGTGGGAAAAAAAAACAGGTTAAATGTACATTTTTCTGTGCTTGAAAATACTTTTCCTCATGGTGATTTGCTGTGGAACAAAACACATGTACTCATAACAATCAAGTGCCACTTTACGTATGTGTTTTTACATAACTAAAACCGTATATGACAAGTGACTATACTACTTACTTTATCTGCTTTCTGTAGGACTTGCACCCAGTTTTACACACTGCCGTTGCAGGGACGGATCTGCATTGTTTTTGTCTGTCGAGAATAAGACCTATTTGCAAAATCAACATTTTTTTGTTAGAAAGCATTTTTGAAACTGGAAGAAAATCATACCTAGTCTTGCACTGAAGCACTTGGCGCTGTTACACACACACACACAGTAACAAAAAGCAGCATTTTCATAAAATCTTGGGAGAATCGGCCAGCATTTTTGAAAACAGCACAAGCGCATACGTCAGTATGTGTGTAAGACAAATTTTTATATACAGCCAGCTTTCATTGCACAGCATGAGAGATCCTCAAGAATTAGTCTCAAAAGATCAGACGGCTAATTGGAGTGCAGCTCACTTGACAACATTTTCATTTGAACTACAGAAGATTAATATTAAGCATCAAAATCATAAGTGGTAAAAAGAATGGGGCTCACATGTGAGCACAAATGCCCTAAGAAGGGAATATATTTAACTGGGATGCACAGATGAGATAGTCTGGAGGAAATGGATTAAGGAAAAACCTTGAGCCAAACTTAATCCATATAAAGGTCAGTTTCAAATCTGCCATGTATGTGAGGGATGCATTAGGTCAGATGTTCTTAAACAACCAGGCTTTCCTATAAACTATGAGAGTTCAAAACGCTGCCCCCAAGGCTGAAAGTGGCTGATGCCTCTTCCTGTAAATGCAGGGGGAGGTCAAAGCTACTGGACAACACAGACGTTTTGCTGTTTTAAAAAACAACAATCCCTCAAACTGACTGATTTCTTAGCCAACTTCTTGGGTCAGCATTAACTAGCAATTTAAAAAAGAAAGAAAAAAACCCATACAGCTAATTCTCATCCACCTCAACGCGTCTCAGAAGACGGAGACGAAAAGGCGGACAGATCTGCCAGTTCACGCTGGGTTGCTCCGTACAGGGCAGTTTTCAGAGCTTCATTCTTCTGGCCTGCACGACATATCCATTACTCTCCCCTGGGCAACTCCTGAATGGCTCAACACATCTCACTGGCAGGAAGAGCTTCATAATGCTCAACTGGTGTTTTCCCTTTCCTAATTACAGCTCTGTGCTCCACGCTAAGCGATTTCTTAGCCTCCGAGGGGTTTGTAGCTTTTTTCATTTGTTGAGTCTTTTCAAGGCTTCTGCCTTTACTTGCTGCTAAAGAAAGCTATGCAAGCATTTTATTTGTACCCTTATAAAAGGTGTTGTCAAACCAAGTCCCTCCCGTATCACTGCCCATACATCCAATAATTCTTTCTCCTTGCTCCACGTGATTTGTTAAGAATATGAGAAAGACCAAGGTAGAAGAGAAATGGTTTTCCTCACAGCAGGTAGCAGGTTGCAAGCAAGCTAGGACAAGAACACCAGCCCCTTACCCATCAGTCCCGTGTGCTGTTCTGTCCATCGGCACCTCTTTTGAGTTCATAAAGTCATCTCTTCAGAAGGATTTTTCGTTCTCCGGGGAGATGAGAGTTAACCACTGAGAGACAGAACACATGCAAATGTGAAGACTGTCCTCTCTGATGGTTCACCATGTGTACACGAGTGCAGCGTTTAGACGCCTGACCAATGGCCAATATACCTGAAATGGTTACGTGAAAGCGTGTTCCATGTGGCACATGCACTCGACAGTTCTGCCCTGAGAGCGACATCCGTCTCGGAGCGGTGAAACGACAGCAAGAACCACCGCTGTGGGGATTGGTGTGACTCAGCAGGCACTCACCGGCTCCTGTCGGGCTTTCACCACAGCAATCAGTCCCGGCTATAGGCTCTCCACCACTACCTTCCATACCTCTCCTGTATCTTCCATCTGGACAGCTGGTGCTAGCATGGGGAAGACAAGAGGAAGACGAGTGCCACTGTCAGAGGGAAGCAAAGACCTGCTTGGAGGAGGTCTGGAGCAGGGCCAGCCTCTAAGGCCTGCGCTAAAGCCTAAACAATACCTGACGCACACATGTCATCAGCAGAGCCCTCTGCCTCTCACCTGCTCCATTTGGGAACCTCGGCAATCATCTGAGCGGTTATGCAGGCCTCAGCTACAGTGGCTTCAATCCCTTTGGCAAGCTTATTTCACCCCTTTCACTGCTACAGGGGGTGACAGGATAAAAGCAGGGCAAGGGCAGAGGAACGGCTGGCTTGTGAGCTATCTCCTGGTGCTTGGCCTGCCGCGCTGGAAGAAGCGGCACCGAGCTGTGACTCACCCTGTGCTCCAGGCCCTGCGCTGCCACCGGGACTTCAGCCATGCACAGTCTCCACATTTTGGCTGTGGTGACTGTCACCTGCACGCCAGCCATGCGCACGGGGAGCTGGGGCACCCTCGACACGAGGAATGTGTCATTAGGGATGACGGAGTAAACAGCAATTCACCTGAAACCAGCTTAGCCAGCACACGTTCCAGAAACCAAATCTAGGAAAGAGGCGCGGGTCCACGGTGTATTTGTTTGGCCTGGTAACTAGCGCTAGGCATGGGAGCAGATGCACTTAGTGGAATTCCCCCATCCACTAGCATTATGGGACACTCCCATTACTGTTCTGATAATTACTGTTAATCATTACTATTACTGAAGTGACCAAAAAAAAAGGCTGTCAGGATCAGGCCTTTATTGTGCTGGCTGTTGTCATGCAGAGGTGATGAGACAGCCTGCCCCAGGGAACCTATAAACACCGATGCCCAATTCATCACTACAGTCATATTTCAAAGTAGGACACCGTGGTCCACAATGAAGCTCCCCTACAACTCGAGGAAAAACAATCCACGGCACTCACTCCATCTCGCACCAGCTTGGAGTCAGGCTGTTCAAATCACGCTCTCTGTCTGCTGAGATGCAGCTAGAAGGGAAAGAAGCTGATCAGGAATGCTTTGCAACACTCAGCAAGATGTTCCCATTCTGTGTTTTCCCTGCCTGGGCCCAACCTGCTATAAAACTCCACATTCTTTGATCTTCAGTGAATTTAGTACCACCAACTCCTGAGAGCCAACCGTGAGTCACACGGTATGCGGCAAGCTCGGGGGTTTGGTTTGGGAATGACCAAGACTATGCGAAATCATCTTCTAGTCACCTTCTCCTCCCGTCCACGGTCTGGACGTCACCTCAGGTATCCAAGCTTCCCTAGACACCGTTCCTAGGTCACAGACTTCACAAATGGATTAGCCACCTTAGCCACGGACTGGGTACCAACAGGGAGCCCCGGGGAAAGGTCTCTGCGGGGCTGAGAAGGGCAGAGATAGCTCCAGCACAGGTGGAAACCATCTGCCTGCAACACTGACTTTTCCTCCCACATGCAGGTCCGGCTGCTATCAGCCACTGGGAAAAGAGACAGACCCCCATCTTCTGGTCAGAGCTGGCCGTTCCCCAGCCCGTCTCAGGAGTACAGCCTGGATTCCTCCCTCGCTAAAAAGCAAAGCAAAACGTGTTCAGACCTTGCATGTTCTCTCTGCAAGGAGACCCTTGTGGGTTTGCCCAAGGGCCAAGGGGGGGCAAAGGCCTAGGCCTACCCCCCAGGAACTTGTCCCTGCCTCTCCAGCCACAGGTAGGAAGGGTGCTGGTCGCCTGCTGTGTGCATGGGAGATGGAACGAGGAGAGGAATCCGCAGCTGGATGTCCTGGGGGAGAGGTGCCAGCAGCCGGTCGGCGGACTGTGACACTTCCGTACGTAACACCTCTGCGTGGTATCTGCACATCCACCCCCTCGTCCTCGTTCCTGCAGCTTGATGTTATTTAAGAGATGCAGGAGATTTCCTTTATGACAGTCGGAGCGCACGCGTGTAAATCAAGTGGGACAGGACAAAGGCCAGGGCTGGATTTAGTTAGATTGGTGTCAGTTATTAAATTAAGAACAGCGCTAAGCTAGGGCTGGCAGTTCTTGATCAATGTTCCTGCAGCCGGGGTCTTTGTCCTTCATACATGAAAAACACGGTTATGGTTAAGGGTCAATTAGCCAAAGCTGCCAAACACAAGTTAGGTCTCTGAGTCTAGTTTAACTCCTCAATAAAAACAGTCCCTCTACAGGACTTGGACAGAAAGCAGGCATCCCCGAAAACTACTTTCTTCTAAAAGTCCGAACAGAGCCTGCACATCAGATGCTCAGGATGAGACACTTTTGGCCACTGACTTGCAGCATGCCTACAGCAGAGGTCACCCCTTCATATATAACCCACTCACGTTCCAGCTCCACACCCAGATTAATCTACCCTGCCCAAACCAAGCACACAAGCAGCCTGACATCAACCAAAACAAAGACCATTAAGTTAACGTAGGAGATGGCCTGTCTTAGGTGAAACACCCCAAATGCGAGAGCCCGTGCAGAACGTGGCCCCGCTCTTTTGTCTCCATCCCAGCTTCTCAACCCTTCCCCCTATTTTGTTCTTGTAACATTCCCCTTTGTGAAACAGGGGAGAGATTTCCAGGAAGGGCTGCTGTATGCAAAGCTAATTACCCATCTTTCCAAATCAACCACTTACAAGGGTGCATAGGTTAACTAAACTAAAAAAAGAGGTCTCTATGCAAGTCTCTTTCCCCTCTCTCCCAGAGCATTCTTATGCAACGTGCTGCGCACTGCTGCGTGCATTTGATTACGCTGGGGCAACTTTGATTACCGTGTCGCGTATCATCAGAGTTGCCGACTGCATTGCAAATGCTGGAATTGTCTTTTACGTAGATCTAAATAACATCGGAGCCTTTGGGCAATGGCCTTCGATTGTTTACATGGTTTTCATAAACAGGACATTAACAATTTGTAAATATCCTGTTGAAAATCCCTCAGCTGTACTTGCAAGCTCACAATAGACCAGTTTGATATATGCCCATCTGCAGTAAGTCTCTCTCTCTACTAAAACTTCACTGGTAACATTGCACAACTGTTACTGGCCACAACAATTGCCTCTAATTGTACATACCAATGCTTCTACTTCACGGCTTCTACAAATTGTTTGTGGAGTTTTTACATCTTTAGCGCATTTGCTGGGGAACTATAAATCAAAGAAATAATACATTATTGTTGTCATCATTTTCCACAGGCTTATGCTGTGTAGTTCTCATTCAGGTAGAGAAAGCAAGGGAATTACACTGCTCTGAATTCTTGTTGCTACATCAAACCTAAAGATAGGTCCACTCCCCCCCCGCTTCATATAAACTTCCACTTCAGCTGAACGAAGACAGCGACACACACACGTACACACAGACATACGCACACAGAAAAATCTAAAATTTTCTTGGGAATTCCTTCGGTGTTGCAAAATAGGGTGTTTTGATGGTCAATAATTAGATATCCGTCCATAATGCTGCAAATTTTCTGCAGTAAATCTAAAAAGACCTTTCAAAAAGAAGTCGTAACACTAACCTCTCATGTTTTAGCAGTTCACCTCAGGACACAGCCTCCCAGACGAGTTAGAGAGAGGCCGCAAGTCCCTTCCAAGCTAAATACTGTATTAAAAGCAATGCACGCCTACCCCGGCTGGCACGTATTTAACTGACTAGGTAGCTAGGTCTGGGGGATGGAGGAGTTGCCTTCACGCAGAGGGAAGCTCCAGCTTGGAAGCTAACAGAAGAACAACAGTAAGAACACTTGGTGTAGGAGAAGTAGAAGCACCGAGTTGTGTCACTCCTAATCCACATGTGAATAACCCACTACTGGGAGCGCGCTGATGCAAAGTAGTCTGACAGTACGTCCGTAGCTCCAAAACAAGCGCTTTAAAGAACTATAACTCCAGGCTACAACTGTGCTAGCATAAGCTCAGATGCCAGTAAAGCATTCAAGAAATAATAGTTGACCTAACCTTAAATACTATTTGGGCAGGTGAGGGAGTCCTCGTAAGAATGTATATTGTTGCTGTCTCCAAACATGTTGCATCTAAAAGAGATCCTGTCTCAGCCACCCGGTGCCCTCTGAAGTTACCAAACCCCTGGGGTCTGTACATTACACATATCCTAACACCGTCCCCGTGGACTTTAATGCTTCTCTGAGTCAGGCTGGTTTCCCCCAGCTCCCACATCCCCATCTCTGGTGTACCCTTGACCCGAAAACATATACGGCCTCCCATCCAAGATGCTATCTCCCACGCAGAGATACTCAGCCGAGCCGTGCACTACCGTAAAAGCTGTCTGTCTGAGCCAGTCCAGCTTCCTGTCCTCGCTGAAGAAAGTTCTGAAGGTAAAGAGGGCACACCTCTTTAGAAGGACCATGGCAGCCCCTTAGCTATGTCTCTATCCCTGAACTGTGGCTGTATTGTATTCAGCCTCGAGGACTCTTCTTTCGCAAAGCAGTCCCATTCCTCTAGCGGCATGTGCGGCATGTGGCAATCCTCCTTGGCTACTAGCTGGGCACACTCTAAAACCCAGCCTTCCTCTTCCCCTTGCTCCCAGCTGGATGCTGCATAGCCCATCTCCCAGCCACGTCTCCTCTGTCACCAGCACACTTCCATCCTCTCCCATCTCCCACTTCCAGTCCCCTATAGCCATCCCGCTCATTTGCTGCTTTGTCTGACCACAATCCTGAACAGCAACTGGGCAAAACGGCAGCGCGTAAAGCCAAGATTGCCTGGCACAAAATACACGATGGCACCTGGTGGTCCTGCAATGATTTTTCTTCCCGACAGTCCTCAGTACCTATCAGAAAAAGGCACTGGACTTGCACGTCTTGCTCATCCTGCCCAAAACTCCAGGGAGACTGAGATAAGCTTTCCTACGTTTCATGACCTTCCTATTCTGCATCTCCTCCGCCCTGCACACACACTTCCCCCAGACTTTGGCAAAAAGGACGTGAGTCATAAGCTGTGTCACAAGTAAGAAAAAACTAGAACATGTCTCATTTCAGTCTGATTACCAGAACAACCGCAGTGGGGCCGGTGTCACTAAAACCTTCTTAGACAGGACACCATTTTCTTCTCCTGTCCTCCTACGACAGCCACTTGGGTGAAAGCAACGGGAGGACAGGAGAGACCGCTCCTGGCATACTCTGAGCCACTGAGAGCAGCCTTTGCTCTGCCTGTAAGAGCTGCCTCGGCTGTACCGGTGCGGGGACACAGACTGCTCTGGTGTCATTCCTGCTGCCACCACAAGTGGGAAATGTTGGGCCTGTTTTTCACACCTCTAACCCATCATTAGCACCACCTGAACACAGACAACCGCATCTGAGAAAGGTGTTCGCTGTAAACGAAATGATCATAAACTTTTTCTTTAATGTAAAACAATGAGGAAAAGGCCGCGGTATGAAGTCCTGACGCTACTTGTTCTAAGGGAGATCACTGCGTACTGCACTATGAACTCAGCTGGGCTTCAGATTGCTTTGCAGATAAAGCAGGAGGAAACTGTAACTTACACCCACTACAAGTGTATCTACAGCTAAGGAATGAGATAACTAAATGCCCTTGGGGAGATATGAGAGGCATTTAAAGCATAAAAATTGCTTACCTTTCCCTTACCAGGTAGACAGATAAACACAAATGTCTCTGTTCAATAGTGCCTGAAAGTCTGATGCAAGCCCTCAAAAGCAAAGGAAATAAAGGCTTAGAGGCAACCATGGTGCAAGGATGTGCAACCCCGATGACAGAACATTCCCCATCAGCTCATAAGTAAGTGGCTCCAGAGAACTGCACGCGTTGGCAGAGATCATGGGCAAAGCGAGCGTGGGAGGTCAGAGGCTGGCACTTCTGTGCTGGACACAGAGGCCTGGGTGTTCACAAGGGCATTCCCAGCTTACCAGGTGCTGCGCTGCATTCAGACTTTCAGTCACGTGGCTGCTGGGATAGACACTGCTTACCGCATGCTAAGAGAGGGTGGGAGCAATTTGCTTTACTGCTCTTGCCAAAAGCCTCTATTAGTATACGTTATGAAAGCTCCAGAGAGGCAAAACATTCCTAAAACCACTTTATTAAAATTAGTAACACCCGAAACTCCCCCCAGTTGTTTATGGATGGCAGGGCTGAAGGAGGCAAGCAGCAAAAGCAAAGGAAGAGACAGCGAAGCCTTCACTTTCTCTGCAGTTGACGGGCCAGGGCAGTCTCCGTATAATTTCAGTTGGCTGCTGAAGCTGCCTGCTTCCCCCACGGTGCGTGCTGAGGGAGAGACCGGTTTGCGATATACAGATGCGAAGTGTTACTTCAGGACTAAGTATTGGTTTACCATCCCCTAGCACCTACAAAGTACCTTCACAGTCTACAATACTTTCATCCCCATGGCATCCCTATAGCTACTTTGATACTTCTCTGATAGTAGCACCGAGGCACGCACAGCGTCTGCAACTTACCGAGTGCGCATGCGGAGGCAGAGGCTTGTAGCTGCATCTCCCGTGATCCAGACTCCTGCCCTTCGCACAGATCGCTTCCTCTGTGGACGGTGAGGCGGAGTAGCAGCGGCTGCCTCCCAGACTCCTTTTCCTGATGCTACAGCCCCCATCCGTGCTGCGGGAGAATGAAAATTTAAAGCTGACCAAGGAGAGAGATTTAAGAGTGGCAAAACTGTCTGGTCATTATATTCAAATGTGACTACCACTTTGTCCCTTGGGTCTATTTACCCTGCAAGTTGGGACATGTCAGATCCCGTGCGTGGTGGTCTCAGCAAATCAACCCATGGTTTTTTTGCCTTTTCTGCTTCCTCACCCTTAGCACAGGCCAAATAAACTTTTAGCTCATGTCTTGTACCCAAGTAGCTTGTTGCTTTACAAAAGAGACAGGAGATTTAGAAGGTCTACAGTTTGAGACAGACCCATGTTTGAGCTCAAGCTTCTGACATAACCGGCCTCCTGAAGCAGATGCAAGTTTCTTTTGCACCATCTAATTCCTCGTGATATGTGGAAACCTTGGCTGGGATTTCTTTGGCAGTGACTTGCATTAAATCATATGGAATTGTAATTTTGTGTTATTTCTATTAAGTTATCATTTTTGCGTTCTGCATAGAACCATAAACCTCGGGGGAATTTCACGTGTGGAAAGGACTGGACTGAAGATTTTGTACAGAATATGAAGAAAAACGTGTCACTATCACCAACTTCCATGCTGTCTGGAAACAGAAAAGTTTTCACCTTAGCAGTCAGCAGTTATTAGTTACTAATCATAAACCGTCTCTGAAAGCTTTTCCATGTAAGCTCAGAACTTCTCCACACGCTCTGGGATGTACAGCGTTCTGTACCCCTCTGTTCAGCGTCACCCAGTCTCTGTGCTATTTTACCCCTCATCCCTTACTACTATCTTTACACATATGAGCGCAGAGCTCCTGCACACGGACCGGGCCAAGCCACCCCACAGCCACCAAAGGCTGTAACGTTACAAAACGCGCAGGGCCACCGTCTGCCAAGAGATGCTTCACATGCAGGCCCCGGTCTGCACCTTTTTGCATTCCGACCTGCCACTGCGCCACAGCAGAGCCCCACGCTCCACTCATACGGGGCTCAGGAAGGACACGGCAGTGGCCACACGGGATCCAGCTCTCCTCCACATCGCTGGGGTTTGGGTTTGTTCTTTTATTTCCTAACTGAGTTCTTCCAAGGATAACGGCATGTTTCCTACAAGGCATTATTCAAATGTTTTGAAGACAAAGGGAATTTGGCTCATATCTGCGCCGTGTTTTCTTTCAATACAAATACATACAACTACTTGTATTGAAGAAGAGAAGCACTCTCACTTTAATTCACTTAAATTATGGATAATGCACACAGTCTCCAGAAGTCCTGTGGTAGGCACGGAGAACCGATGGATGGCTGGTATAAAAATATTATGGAACTACCCAAAGTCTAATTCCCGCTTGGGTTACTTCACAAGTCACTGCTCAAAATCGACAACGTTAATTCTGCTACCATTTTATCTGCTTGAACAGGAGAGGCAGAATTGGCCCAAACGCGACAGACGCCTCAGGTTCTCCTGTGTCACAGGAACTACGAGCCACTTGCGGCCTGCTCCAAAGCCTAATGGACTTGATGGAAAAACGCCGAGGATTTCAACAGGCTCTGTCCAAACTGGGCCCATATATAGCCAAGTGCCCCCAAGTTTTCTCCTCCACCCATGGTTTTTTAACCTTCTAGTAATATCCAAAGCACGCTTACGTTTACGAGTTGCTGTTACCGAATAGCACAATGTTGCCTTGTAACTCTTACCTCGCTCTTCTTACCGATCACGGTACTTCTTACTAAAGAAAACACCGCAAACAAATGGGAACTTCTAAGAATCCTGTGGCACTCAAGAGACATAAATGCCTAAATACCCAAGGACTCAGACGGTGGACGTTGCCTAAGTCTGCATCCGCTGAAGTCAACAGATGTCTTAGCCCGCAGCAGGGCTTGGAGTTAGGCCAGAGCTAATTGGGAAAATCACAGATCCCTCCTTTATGATTAATTGAAAGGCTTCAGCGGAGGCATTCAATTGCTGCATTCCACAAACACTTAATGCTTTAAAAAGCAATCAAACTAGCCCTACTTGGAATCATCTTAAATACCCCTTTAAAGACTTTCCAGGCTGCACTTTGAATACGGCACCTGAATTACAAGATGGTACTCAGCAAGTTTACAGTGGTACCCCACACAGGGGGTATCTGAGGAGGCCAAACCAGTGCGAACGTGCCCCGAGGAACAGAAGAGGAAAGCAAGGACAGCAGGCGCCATCTTTACTCCCAACCCCGTGAGATCTCTCGCAGTGGGGTGCAGCTCAGCCTTCGGCAGAGCTCAGAAACAGGGTTAAAATGCTCCTTTGCAGCTCCCCCCTGTGCCCCGTTCAAGGGAATAGTCTCCACACAGAGTAAACCCAGGTGTTTTCCTTCCGCATCGAGGCACCTGCTTTTGGTGGGAAGAAGGGACACCCGCTTTGGGCAGGCCAGGAAGGATGAACCTGAAAGGAACCATGCTGGACCAGAAGGAAAAGGTCAGGGAGGAATGCGAGGGGCCACACAACGCAGTCCGATGACCCCCAACTCCTTATTGCTTCGCTGAGGTCATGGCCATTTCTTTGCAGGCCTCAGAGCGTGTGTCGGTGTAAGGCCATGCCCTTTGCCTGCGTCACTCCCCATTCTTCTTGGGAACAATCAGGAAGAAACTCCTGGTGTTTCTTGGCTCCTGCACACATTTTTCATGCACAGGGGAGCACCTAGCCCATAGAGAACATTTTTTTGCTGCTGTAATCTTGATGGAAAAAGTAGTTAGTGATGGAGGAAGGAATTTAAGAGATGGCTGAGAAGTGCCTGAGGGAGGAGAACTTTCAAATGTATTTGCACACGAGAAGTCGTGAACGTGCCACCAAAAAAGTCAAGAGAAGTATTAACAAGGCAAGGGGAAAGGGCAAGAGAATTTCCTGTCTTTCAGCTCCTCGGGAGTCCTGCCCGCATTTCAGCGTGCCAGTTCATTCCGGTAAACCTGGACCGCCTGAAAGGGCACTGCTCTGAGAGTGGCAGCAGACACCACAGAAGTCATCCATGGGCAGTTAGAGCTAGAAAATTAATCTCGGCTGGAAAATAAGAAAACAGCATGCTTTAACCTCTAGCTGTTGGACACACACGGGAGCTCATGCAAGCGATACCCACCCATGAGAGAACACAGTGAGCTACAGGCCCTGCTGTAACAGGGCTAACTCTGCCTGCTTGGC
Organism: Calonectris borealis; assembly: GCF_964195595.1. Taxonomy (NCBI): domain Eukaryota; kingdom Metazoa; phylum Chordata; class Aves; order Procellariiformes; family Procellariidae; genus Calonectris; species Calonectris borealis. The sequence continues at coordinate 84,644,331 of NC_134315.1, read as the reverse complement.
CACCACAGCAAAATCAGATGTGCCTGTCTTCAATCAGACCCTTTCCACCACCCGCCCATGAACTACTGAAAAGGGGTTTGCAACACAACTACCAAAGCCAGCTCTACTGCTGGCACCTGTGTTCACTTAACAGGGGTTGGCACATCCAGTAGGGAAAGTTAAGAGCTGTCATTTTAGGCTACGTAAGCCGAGCTGCACACGCTCACGCTCGTGTAGGGGCTACGACGAGCTGTTCGGCTGTAAAAGCCTAAGCGGGAAACCAGAACACAGCTGAATCAGACGCCGCGACAGTGAGATAAGCATCTCCTGTGACCTTCCACAGATCTTACTCTGCCCTTAGTAGAACTAGTCAGCTGTCCCCAAATGTAGTTCTGGGTCTTGAACTGTGTTTTGCCTTGAAATACTCCGTCCTGTTTGTTTTGACTTGTTTTACAGGATCAGGTTGGAAGTGACTGATCTTACAGGTTCATTAAGCACAGTGCCTTTTGCCAGGGTCAACTTGCCTTTGTCTTCTTGTTCACGCTTTTCTTGAAATTCACAGTTCTGCACCTCACCGCCACCCTGAGAGTAAGGCAGCAAGAGAAGTTAGCAGAAACTCCTACTTGAAGGTTTTCACAGCCACCACTCTGTTACAGCCACCAGGTATCAAAGGATTTGCTCCTATGTGTGGACCCAGGTCTGATGTCAAGTTGAACAGAAAGATTAGGCACCATAGCCTAATCAAATGGGAATTGTGCATTCAATTAATTCCCTTGCTGGCTAAGAAAAACCATAGTATAAAGACAGGCTGGCTATTCTTCTAGACCTGCATTATGCATTGCAAGGGAAATCCCCAGCACTCACAGATCAACACCAACACTGCTAATATCAATAAGGCTGCATTCGTTGGAAGCGGCCAAGATTGGGACCAACACATACCCAAGTCCTGTTGATCTGGACGGAGTAGACACAATGTCCCGTTCAGAAGTCCGGCTGCAGCACCTGCCTTCGCACCCTTGCAGCAGCTCCCCTCCCTCCCCTGCCCACGTCTACAGCAAAGATGATAAATCCCAGCCTGCCAAGCTTCAGCGCTTGCACTGCTAGAGACAAAAGGCAGATTAAGCTGCCAAAGTCCACCAAGTGTCTTGCCAGAGCTACAAACAAACAAACACTTGAGATGGTAAATTTCCAAAAATCACTTGGGGCCACTTGGGGGCCCTCCTTGTGTTTCTCTTCCTAAACGGCATCCCTCCGATAAACACACACGAACATGCGATGCTGTAGCCTTGAAAAGAGGGGAAAGGCACAAAACTATTAGCCAAATACTGCATACACTGGCTACATGGCGTGGCCTGTACCTCAAGGTCCCCCCTCGCCGTCCCTGCCTGCCGCTGACTCATCTCGGCCTACTTCACCCACCCAATGGGTGGCTGCTGGGCTGCCTGGCTCGCAAAGCAGGGATGCGCCAAAGTGACCAGGTCCTCCCTGTTACATAAAGCTGTCACAGCTACCCGCGAGGCCGATCTGTTGCACCGCAACCTTTAAATTCTGAATTAGTATCTATTAAGACAGCTTCCTGGAACAGCGCTCATATTCAAATCTGCTGCCGGGCTCTGTCAAACGGCCGGCAGAAGTCAATAAAATGCAGTTCATCATGGGATTTGCCGTAACAATGGGACACAAACAGACTTAGTCTTACGTACAGAAATGATGTCAAACAAATTAGCTTTGCCCGAGTTAGTCAGACGCTCTTGCAAAGCACGGCCCTGTCCTCCCATGTCTCAAGCCCGGTTGTGCTATTTGTCAGATGGAGCTACGGAGAGGCACCTTTGCACACCAGTTTTGAACATGGAAGGCAGAGGAAAGGGTCTTGCGTTCCCTGTCCCCCCTTACTCCCCCCAAACAAAAAAACCCCAAACAACAAACCAAAAAAAGCGAAGAGCGTAACATGTTTCATAGAGTGACAGCGACAAAGCTCTAACACTCCTGTCCCTGGATCCTAACGTGGCTCCTTGCCTTGGAAAGCTGGAGGTGATGGCAGATCAATTTGCAAACAGCAACAGCTACTCCAAAGACTGGGCTTCCAGGAGCAATTCAGGTCTGAGGCAGCAGGGATGGGCTCAACCCTGGGCTCACAGACGTACCCTGCCTAGGAAGCCTTCCCACGTTGGCCACCTCAGGCTGGCTCTCCATCAGCCTGCCTCTCATCAGCCAACCGCAATGCCGCCATGCTACATTTTGGTCAGTCATGACCAGGAAACACAGCCTGACATTTGAATATCAGGTATTCAAAGTACAGCGAACTGTATTTTTGCTTATTAGAGGACAAAACACTGTTAAAGAGAAACGTCACTAGGGAATCTTTACAAGGAAACTTGTTTGCCAACATTCACCAGATAAGTTCAACGTGAAGTTTTCATTAAAAAATTAGTATTTAAGTGACTCAATGTTACACATGGAATCAAAACCTCGCATCTGGATCCCTCTGACCTTTTTATGAGTTGGAAAACTGAGCCCAGAGCTACAGCTCAATTTCACAGGTGGCCTTATTTCCACAACAGGGCAAAAAACCCCCAAACCATCAGATAAAAAACTCCCCCAAAACAGCTATGCAAGACATGTCTCGACTCCCAAGTTCAGCTCATCGTGAATTGCTCCAGAGAATGAGCATTTGCAACAGTTTGTACCTCAATTTGTCTGTGAAATTTTGTCTCACAGACTATTTTTGTGTTTATATTTAAAAAAAATAAAATTAGAATTTTAATTTGACTCGAACAACCTAACAATCAGTTTGGACCAGCTATGCGACAGCCTCTAGGTTGTGATGTGAACTGTTGCTTCTACGTGAACTTAATAGCGGGACATGAACCATAACTAATCTTCAAAAATCAGCTACACGGGAAACTCCACGAGAGAAGTCTTTTGAGTGTTATGCTTATTTTTGTGTGTCGCTTAGTGCTTGCGTTTTTACTGTCTTCCCTATGTGAACATTTATCAATTTGAAGCCACAGCAAGACGGACAAAAAGATTCAGACTTTGGTGCTACCAATTTCTACCCTTCCAGTAACAAGATGCCCACCAAATCCAGCAAACGGCAACTTGGCTCTCTTTCCAGGCCTAAAGCCTCTGCTGCTTCCCTTGAACATAAAAGGCAAAATGTTGGTCTGCCAACAGGAGACCCTGGACGGGTAGGCCAAAGGCCCAGGGTCTATGCCAATGTCTGGCTTCACGCAACCTAGATAAAGCAACTTCCCTTTCCAGCGCCTCTATTTCCTCTTCTCTCCTTTCATCTGGCCTCCTCGAAGCGAGTCATTCACCTCTTCACCCCGCACTTATCTAACCTCTAATTTAGGGGTCTGCCTGCCCACACAGGCAATGGGCTTACACACCGAGTCAAACACCGCTCTCGACCAAAGCCAGTCTGTGCCCCAGCTTCTAACCCCGGCAGCCGCGCGAGAACGTGCTGTTCCCATCTGCCCAGCAACCAGCAAAAGGGGCCAGGCCTAACAGTGCTCCCAGCAACAGCACAGTAACCTTCTCCTCGTCCGCACAGATCAGTGGCGTCGGCCGTGCTGTGACACTTCCTTCAGCTCGCCAAGGGCTGCTTCTCACAACGCCTGCTCTTGCTGCCATTCAATTCAGCGAGAGTAGGAGCAGCCCAAAGTCTCGTCATAGTACAAGATTTTATTGCTGTCATGATAATTAATGACTACTTACACTGAGCTTTTAATGAGTACCTGCACTTCTTTTTGTTTGTTAACCGGGTCGTAAAGAAGGAGTCCCACGTGATTTCCTGGATTTATAGTACAACAGGGACCTCTACAGGTGTTTCCCTCTTCAGAGCAAGGCTAACAACATGACACCTACGAGCAGCCACGCATCACTGCGGATGCCATCACAGCTCTGCAACGCAGAGAGACCACAGAGCGCTGAGCTGTGCAGACAGCACTTTCAGCCTCTCAGTTGACAGGTCAAGTTGGCCACTGGTACCTTTGGGCCACCCAAGTGACACCCTGAAATGCAAGCAACAACCACTGCATTTTTCCCCACTCCTCGTTTTTCATGCTGCTTTTTCCAGCGGCTGGATCCAGCTACTCCACTGCCAGGAAGCTGTTCCGTTCCAAGCCAGGAGCTACTGCAACGAGCAGGGCTATTGAAGATCCTACCTATGATGGGCTGGAGTTGACCGAATACAGCCTTCAGATTATTTACCTGCATCATGCAAATTGTCTTATTTTAAACACTTACACTTAAAGTGCTTAAACGCTTTTAAACACTTATCATGATACTTCTCTGACTAGCTCCAAAAGTTAAAACACAAACAAAAAAGATTGCATTGATGTCATACAAGATATAGAGCTGAAATGAATATTCAAAAATAAACTCTTGCTGTTTGCCACCACACTTTCCTTTTGCCAAGACTGTCCCCTCTTTCCCCTCTCTCAATGCTGCTAGTGTGCTATCGATCTACTAGAGAACCATTTCTTTAAAGAACTCAAAGGAGCAGAAAAATGATCTTTTGGCTACAGCACTACGAGCAGGTTTGAAAAGTTTGATACCTTTCCTTTGTGGGACTTTAATCCCGCCCCGTCTTAATTCTCCACAGCACGTCATCCCCAAAGCACTGTCTCGCTTCATAGGGATGCTCAAAAGACAAATCCATTAAGGACTGCAAACTTCAGGGGTCACGGGAGCTATTCTGAACTTAATTATTAAATCAATTATTTTGCCAAGTTAGCCTTCTCTTTGTGAGATGCTTTTCCAACTACAGTGTATTTCACGGACCAGAAATTAAATAAAACACAAAATGGGTGTAGATAATGACAAAGCTATAAAATTTTGCTGAGAGCCATATGGGGTTTTTCATTTTTTTTTTTGTTTGGTTTGGTATTTTGGGGTGTTTTTTGCATAAAGTCCAGAGTCACTACCAAGTAACCGGTTTCACAGCTAGTTCTTAGGACACATGCCAGTACTTGGACCATATACTAATTAGCCTTGTGCTAGCCACATGAGCACAAATCAGTTTTTTACTTTTAATACGCACTAGAAGAAGCTGGGTTGCCATAGTAAGTGGGCAGGACCAGAACCCCTGCTGTATTGTTATGCAAAACATACTCTCGGTTACTGAGAATAAGAGAAAAGTTTCTCCGAGGGAAAACTGTCTCCTACCTTCCTGCCTGCCACCAGACCTCTAAGACCTTCTTCAGGAGCCTCTGGCACTGCCTGCAGTCGCTGGCTGGCTATCGGACTAGGCGGGCCAGCGGCCTGGCTGCTCCTGTGCCCTTGCAGCTCAGATTGCTGCATCAGCCATGTGCGTTCAGGGGCATCGCTGTTAATCAACAGTGCACCCTATCAGGCAGGCAGGACAGGGACACTGCGCGCTCCGAACATTAGCCGTCAATACGCTTCCTTACACTTCCTTCCTAGGTTAAAAGCAGTTATTTTGAAAGGATCATCTTTTCCACAGGCTTGCATCTTGCCATTTTAAATAGACCTTGCTGGGATCAGGGAAACTGCAGGCCACCCACGCACTTCAATAGAAAATGGGTGTCGAATCCAGGGGAGGTATTCAAGTCACAGCCAAGCATTAGCAACAAAGTACACCTGCGTGGTGACTGCAGATGCCAGTGAAGCAGGCAGAGGGCTGGGTGGCTTAAGGGCAACTAGGCTTGAGAGATGCGCTGCAGGAAAAGCCAGTGTGGTTCCACCAGCCAGGATCAGACACAGGGCAAGCGCTCTGTCCTTCGGAAAGGCAGGTCCCGGTCTTTAACGTCTCTCTCTTGGCCCTGCTGAGCTGGCGCCCCACCAAAGCTGGTGCGGGACTGCCTAAAAGCCACACAAACACAGGGTCTCCTCTTGAAATGACAGTTTTTGGCACGTGCAGCTAATAGGAAGCAGAAGCTTACGACTCTTAATTATGCCATTACAGAAGGAGTCTGAGCCTGATAGACGAGCCAGGAAAGATGATCCTGATCCTCTGACAGGCCAGTTCTGCAGGAAATTCAGCACCGTAAGCAGCAACGCACCATACTAGCCCAGTAGCATCTGTCACTTATCAAGGCAGGGCTCAGCACGGCTGACTCCACGGAGCAATCTGAGGCAACGCAGACTTCCTCAGCCGGGTCACTGCATCAAACAGCAGAGTGATTCATTCATGCAGTGATGCCTCAAACACAGCTTGGGCCTGACGAAATCCCTTAAAACTGCAATGACAACACTCTTCTCCCACACGGGCTACAGCCTGTAAACACTGCAGACGGATGGAAAAGGCTGTCATCTGTGTCGGTGCCACCAGCCTTCGATGTCTAAGAAGCTGGCAGCCTGCTCCGAGGTTGTGCTTCAGCACGAAGGGCGTACAGCACCCAGGTGGCGAGGAACCCACTTCTGGAAGCCTCGACACCACTTGGAAAAAGAAAACTAAAATAAAGCAGACGCCTCCTTTTCCTTCCTTCTTTCCATCTTCGCCTTTCCATTTAATTCTCATTCTGCCCTTACGCAAAGTCTCATTTTGCATGGGACAGACTCATCTGGTCTTTCACTCTCGAGCTTTTCTTCCACTAGCAGAAAAATTTCAGCCAACTTTCACGGGCAGCCCTTCCAAAACTGCCTTGGACCAGAAAGCAAACTAGAAAAAAATATTTCACTATTTAGTCTCCTGCGAAATTGTGGCCTTGAAATAAACCTTCCTTTCCAGTTATGTTTAACCAAACATTAAAAAAAGGAAGTCAGTGTGAGTTTCTGTAGCTACAGCGTGTCTCACTGCAATGAGTAAATACTTTTGAAGAAGCACTTGCATATCCTGCAAGGCACCTGCTTGGCCGCTAGTATGTAAAGTGTGTCAAAAAAGTCAGTAAGATGACATGCAACTGGTTAAAACCAAACAAAATCCATCTCTCCCCGACAGCTTTCTTTCGACAAGTAAAAGTCCAGTTGTTCAAAGTCCTGCCCTTAGAACTCCTCTAACAACCGCACGTACACCCCGAGCAAGCTGTGTTACTGTGCAAGTTGTGTGAGGCTGTGCTCCAAGACACAGCCTCTGTGATGCAAAAAGGCTGGTCCTCTAGAAGCGAATGCAAAACTCACGATGTGCATGCAGGAACAGACAACTCACTCGGGAGAAGGAGATTCGCTCACACGACAAAAGCTTTGAGGCTTTTCATCCTTTGGCCGATCTAGCTCTAAAATTTTTCTCCGAGATCAATGAGAAAGATCTCTCACCTGTGTTTTCCTGGTGACACGCATGTTTCGAATAGGTATTTCCGTTCAGTCTGTCCAGTGTGTGCGAGGGGTGAAGGGTGTGTTTTGTGTGCCTGTGTGCAGATGCACAGACTGTAATTCACATCTAATTGCACTCTCACTACATACGTGTGACACAGAAAACATTAGGGCAACTACTGAAACCTGACTTGAAAATCATGAAGAGCAGAAGTTGTCTCTCTGTGGGTACTAAGAAAAGGTCAGAAGAATGGAAAGGAGCGAACAATACAGAGACCTGAAAATTTAACTTGAGGTGAAGAAAACAAAAAAGGCTGAGAGTTGGAAAACCAGCTCAGTGCCTCTTACAAAACGGTCATGTCAACGTGTAGAGGAAAGGACTGGTGTCTGTCTCCATCCAGCTCCTCACCAACAATCCTTTCTGTGTACACACATGTCGCTTGCTCCAGTCTATTGCATGGGGACTCCAAACAGCGTTTGACGTGTTGTTTTATTTATTGGTATCAAACGGAGAGCTACTGACCAGGATCCCCCTGTGTGAGAAGCCCACTGAACTTCAGACCGCTCGAATGCCAAATATACATTTACCCTTTCAAACCCCAGTCTTTCATACACATTTCAGCATTACCATTGTAGTCTCACAAATACACAGGGTTTTTTCAACAAATGACATGCATCCTGTTGTGAAAATTAACTCACGTAACAAAGAAATCGAGCTTTCCAGCACGGCACCTAAATTTAGGAGCCTATATCATCCTATAAAATCGCGAAGTATCTAACTGCCTTTTTCTCGTAGATGACTAAGCGTACCAGATGCGTCTACAATGTGCAACAGCTGGAATGAAAATCTCTTTGAGCCATCCCCAGTCTCATCAGCACTGGCAAACAGTCCAACTGTCAGTGAGAAATCACAGTTAGTGTCACCATCTTCAGAACCAATTTTCTTGCCTTCTCCTTGAACAAAACCTTTTTACCTTTGCAATTCTTTGTAGACAAGACGAAGAAAAAAAAAAGCATCTGATATGTAATCTGTTTGTCCAGGGTGGAACAAAAGCCCTACGGTCATTTCTTTCTTATTTGAGTAGTCACATCGTGCGCATAACGCGAGAACGGCATAAAGAGAGTCTGTTTCCTAGGCAAAGCTATACTGAAGTTTCACAACAAAATTCCAGCTTTTCCAGCACCTCAAGTCTTGTGCTGAAATCACGGTGCAGCAAGGTAATGTTTTGCCTGAAGTTCCATGAATCTGATGAGCTGCTATATGATGTTAGGGAAGAGTAGAGTTCTTTGTCATGAGCACACTCAATAATCCATTTTGAAAAAGATGTCCGACTCCTTTGCTGATGAAAATAGTAAGAACTTGCCATGCCAGAGGTGTCATGATCTCATTTTCCAGAAATTGCTTACTCTCTATTCCTAAGGTTAAGCAAGCTTTTGAGAACCATCCATTTTGCTCAATCCTAAGCATTTTATGATTTTGTCCTTTATGGCAACAGAAGCCTATACTTTGCTCAGCACACTGAAGATAACTGCTGTGTTGGAAGAGGGCTGTTTATCCACACACATAGGCAGCAGACACTGAAATCAGAACCCAAACGGTTTCTTGTCAGCGTATGATGTTCAGAATACAACTCCATTGTGGGACAAGTTGTGCTTTTCCTCCAGAGGAGAAAAAAAGAAGGGGGGGGAAAAAAAAAAAAAAAAAAAGACGGAAAAGACCAGAGCAGAACACTGTACTAGGGCTTGAAATGACTGAAAACAGCTAAAACCAACCAGTCCTCCCCTCAGCAAATACCAACCACAGGAGAGCGTTGAGAGGGCTGCAAGTATCCTTAGCTGTTCGGACCTGCTCATCTAGCAACCTTTACTAAAAAGAGGAAGTCTTTCTTCAAAAGCGAATGGAGCCTGTCAGTTCTGCAAGAGTTCCTTTTATGTACTTGCTCTGTCATTCCCTTTATGGCATTTCATCTCATCAGCGAGGCTGGGGTACCTGCCAGATGGCGCGGGGTGGCCTTCCCAGCAGAACTTCCTCTCGTTTACAGGCAAATTGGTAAGTGTCCCAATGCCAGATCTTCACAACGCCGTCTCACCCATGCAGACTTTGTAGGGTGATTTCAATTTCCTGCATCTAAAATGGACAACATCATGTGATTTTAATCAGACAAATCTAAACCCACCGTAGTCTGAACAGAATCTAAATCTAATCGCCTAACTCATTTAGGCAGCCCCAATGAAACCCACGTTTCAGACAATTGCACCATTTGACCCAACCAGCAGATCGGAAAGCAGAGGTATAGAGCGTCAGCTCCTTTCAGATCACACCACAGACCCATAACAGGCAAGAACACGCTCCCAATGCCCTCAAAACTCTGCACACTGTTTCCTCCTGCCCACTGTAATTCAGATGAATGTTACATATCTCCCATACCTCTTTCTTACGTAGCAGTAGATGATAGCAAGTATCCCACTTGTCAGTATTCCTACACCAATTCCCACAGCAATGTAGCGTTCGTAAGAATTATGTGCATATGAATTTAGTGTTAAGTGTTCACACCTTTCTCCATTATAACCCGCAAGGCACCTACAAAATAAATATACACCACGCAAAATTATTCAGAACTTCTTCTGCTTTCTATTTCAGAAACACATGTTAGTTTCATCAGTTTTCAACAATTTAGAACAAGTCTAAACGAGGATGAGCTGATTCTGGTGCTCAGTCAGAACCTCTTCACTCCACCAAGACTACCAGTTGCCCCAGTCTATCTAGTTTAAAGCTAGCTCAAGTAGTGCAGTCACAGCAGCAAACACAGTCTAAACATACCCTCATCGTGGAGGGTGTGGACGAAGAGCACTGTGCTCTGCTGATCCTTAGCTGCTATAATGTCTCCAAAGGCCAAAGCTGCCCAGTATGGACCCTGGAAAATATTAAGGACAGCATAGTCCTGATTAGTGTGTAAGCAGTTGCAGAATAAGGGAGTTGCAGCTGACATCTTGGAAGATCCTGCCCCCTTCATTGTGCCCGTTGTGAAAATCTACTTATTTCTCTACTACTCACTCTAGCACCAGTTGTGATTTGAGATGACATCACGGCAGTGACCTACAAAGCTGTGAATTTTCCCTCTCTCTTCCTTAGTATTACACTAGCACAGCACTACTGCCTCGTTAAGGGTCCTGAGCCACCATAGCACTCAAGCCTGTGCCCAACTTCAAGCCTGCAAATACTTGACTGGCTCCTGAAAGCTGCGCTCTGCTGAAAATTAGTGACATTACATCAGTAACATGTAGCAGACAAAGAAAAAAAGCTACTAAAATATTGTTATTTCCTAAGAAGGATACTTATAAGCAGTATTCTTTACTTGCATATGGGTTTCCTCAATTCGCTGTGGAAAGCACAGAGCCCATTGATACAATAGCTGTGGTGTTCTTCAAGACAGGTCTGCATAAGCTTCAAGAGCTTTGGCTGCTCTGTGTAGTCTACTGTGAAAGGGGAAAAAGTCATGTTATATTTACGAAAAGAACAAACTGTAAATAAATTACTTGCTCTTGACAAGCGTGTATAAAAATTATTATAAAACATTAAAAAGTCATTCACCCGGGGTAACATCAGCACTATCCAACCTGCAATCCATCAGAAAAACCATTCCAGGAATATTAGGGGTTTAGGACAAACAGACAGCACTGAATTATTCTCAGTACGCTTCCCAGTCTGAATTCAAATTATTAATTAATAACCGTTTTCCTTTCCCCATTACAAGGCAAACTGTTGCATTTCTAACACTCCTGCCTACCAGCTCTACAGCTATGAGTAATGAGTGGTGGGATTGCTCCCTCCGTCTATTCTCCATGGTCCAATGTTAGCAGAGTGTCCAATTATGCTTATAAACACCCAAGACTGCCCGGATGGTCTTCCTGCGCAAAAGCATGGTCCACGACTATTATGTTTCTGAACTTGTGCAAAATTATATGCTTCCAGGTCAGTAAGCATGCTTTTGCTTTGAAAGCACAGAAAATGACTAACTTATTCCCAACTGTGGCAGCTCAAAGGGGAATAAAGAAAAAGACAAAACTGTTCTCTGGGATCTTAAATCAAAGTTACATCCCGATAGAAGAGCCCTGGAGCAAGGCACCCTGCTGTGTAGAAGGAGCGCAAAGGCCGGCATGAATCTGTAACCCGGGAGCAGGGGTGCGGCAAGTGAAGAGAAAGCTCAAAAGCTTCATCATCAAAGCATGTATCTGTTTGAACTGGTCTCTCTACCCATTTGCAGGAATCGCTGGTGGGGTGGGGTGTCCAAGCCATGTTTTACTATTTCAGGGGACTATTTTAGTGATGGCTGAAGGTGATTTCCTAACCGCGTGTACGTCAACACCAGCTTTCAGTTACGACCACAAGAAAAATATCACCATGCAGAAAGGTGACAAGGTTTGCTCAGAGTGACTAAGCAATGGTACAGCAAGCAGAAACCTTCCTTTCTGACTAAGTGCTGAATCAAGGTCTGGAGATATTACACTGATGGAACCACTGTCACAGACGTAAGCCTCTAGCCGTCCTGCAGCAACTTGAAATCCCACGAAACGTTTTTCAGGAGTAACACCACCAACCCCCTAAATTCCCGATCAAATTCCAGTGTGAGTCATTTAATGGCAGGAATCCCCCCTGTGCGCTCGACTAAGCGATTTCTTCCTTCGTCCTTTACGCAGCTTCATCACAGAGATGACAAGCGATGGTAAACAGCTGCTCTGCTCTACGCCCGCACGTTAGAGCAATTCCCAATTTCAGTTGTGAATCATGTGTTTGGACACCTAAGAGGCATGATGCTATCACTGTTACTCAGTTCAAACAACACTATTTTGAAAGTATCAAGAGACTTAGAGAGAACAAGTAACAATTCAGGTCTGCTTGAAAAAGAACGCGTTGCTTTACTACACTTTCTCGGGAAAAGCTACAGAGGTGGCAAAAACATGTCTTGCTTTAAAACGAACTTCTTGGGGCTGAGAAAAGGGAACCTTTTCCATTCCTGTAAGGAAAAATCAGAAGTTTCTCTTCACACCGTGGAGATGGCAGACCTAAAGCTAGAAACACAACACTAGAAACTATAAACCAAATCCACAGTTTCGGCCTAGCAATGAAGCGAGAACACATACACATCGAAGGATATGCTGAGACTGAGGCCCTATCTCCATCGCACACTACGGTGCCGCAGGGGAGTACCCGAAGCTGCTCACAGACCAGATTTGCGTGCAGCATCACCTAGCAGCGAGTTCTATGCTACCACAGCTAGGTTGTCCCCATATACTGAAACCAGAATGGTATCTCTGCTGTAGAAAGCCCTGGTAGGGCAGACACACCCATAGCCTTGAACCACACACTCTGCAAGGGAAGAAGTTGGCGCTGGCTACACGCGAGCTCTAGTATCAAGCTCTGGCTCTTTTCTGGCTGGCTCCGGGAATGCTGCCGACAAGCTCCGGGGACAGGCTTGTTGGCTGAGAGCACGGTCAGCACAGGACCAGGCCTCGGAGGGACAGATTTAAGGAAGAGAAGAACAACTTAAGAAAGGACAGATTTCAGGAAGAAAAGACAGATTTTATGACAAGAGACGGGTGATACTGTTTTCTGCACAGGAGGACTGTACGATACTCCCTGCTGGGGAAAGCACAATGGAAAACAAAGCACGTGGTAAACACAGCTGCAGGGCTCAGCGTGCCAAGGAGATCCAGGCTGCAGGAGACCTGCAAAAGCCCATTTTCACTTAGGCCTAATGTACCTGCAGACCACCTACCGAAGCTCTGCAGGGAAGACTTTCAGGAAATAGGCAGCAGCACGTTCACACTTCCTCTGTGCCTCTCCTCAAACACTTAAGCACCAACTGTTTTGAATCACCATTTCAGCACAAAGGGGGCTGAACAGTGCACTACAAACTGCTAAACACAACCACGCAACGGGACCCTTTAATGTGCGTTTCCTGCCGCCCAAAGGACCACTCTTCTACCGGGCCCTGAGAAGACGTCTACTGCACAGGTTTAATATTTCACTTGTATCTCCGCCATACCGGCGGGGAGAGGGAAATGAGGAGAGTACAAATTTATACACCAGAGGCGTGAAGTCCCCAGCCACCTCTAGTCAAACTTCCACCAGATGGATTCACGCAGCCAGAACATCCCTCCTCATTTACCCCACCGCTGCCGAGAGGTGGCAGCCTTCCATCTGCCAACGTCTGGAAGAAACCTCGCTTCGCGCAGGTACGCGAAACCTCTCCCCCCGAGTGCCGTGAAAGTTAGTACTGTCATTAGAAACAAAGGTCAGCCTAGAGCAGAAGCCTGCCTAGAAAGCGTTAGAGACAAAAATCTTGCTGCACAGGTGACAGACGAACAATACATTCCTCCCTCGCTGTCAGGAGCAAGAGCTTTGTCCACTGTGGGTTGCGAGATCAGATCTTAAATGTACACACAAAAATTCTAAGTGCTGATTGTTTTGACTTTGCAAAAGTACAAATTACCTCCGAAAGAATGATGAGTCTTGAAAACAAAAAGAATGATTTTTCTAACCCATCCCAGAGCATTATGCTAATTCATATCATACTATCCACCTAGATACTAAATAACCTGTTGAATAAACACATCCATGTGCCCTTTCATGTCACGTGAGGAAAGAAAAGCATGCTGTGTAAGCACTTGACAGTTGCCTGCCACTGAGTCATTCAAACAGATACACTTGGCAAGATCTGACATGAAATCAAAACTACAGGTACTTGGAAGCCTGGGCATGCCAAAACTGACAGACGGGCAACAAAAAGAGTCAGCCACTAAGACCACGACAGCTCAGCCTTCAGGTATGGTGCGTCGGGGAGGAACGGGAGAGTCAGAAAGGGGAGGGAGGGCAGGGGTCAGCCGCAGGTTCAGGGCCTCTCTTACAGGCTGCACAGAAGCAGCAGCTCATGGCAATTAAAGGATCTCATTTTTTTCCCCGGTAAAACCAAGCCCTTCCCTACTCCTAGCCATCCACTTTGCTCAAAGGCTCCTCTTCAGCCCAAACAGCGTCAGAAGTTCTTAATCCCTGCCGTGTCAGCTCCCAGCCAGGCATCCTCTCCACTACCCGCCTCCCCCCGGCTGATCACTGAGCCTAACGTTTCCTCGCCCCAGCACTGGTGACAAGTAAAGCCTATGTAACATAAAATAAGGAAGTAGGCCTAGATCTTGTCAATAGGAGGCAAATGGATTGAGCAGAGATGAATGGTTTTCCACGAAGTGCACCTCAGTCCCCAGAGAACCTGCAATGCCCCAAGGAACTGCCAGTTCCTCCAGTGATACTTAACCAGGAATTCATTTTCTTAGGATCCAATATTACTGAACCTTGGTTATAAACCTTATTATAAACTTAACTTGCACAGGAATAGGAGCTACAAGAAAACTTCAGAGAGAGCGAGCCAGTTTCTTTGGTGACTCTTTAAGCATTTCTTTTCAATCTTTTTTCCAGAAATGCTGTTTTCTAACTTTGAAATGGCTTTGTAAAAGGTCCACCGAAACACACTTTTAACTACCTGTGTAAACGTGTGCTTGTATGTTTGTGAATTTGCTTCCACCTTTGAGGTGAACACACTCTCAAGTAAAAGTGCTGGTATCTAGTTGACTTGCACAGCCGCAGCTAGCATAAAGGTACGTGGGACAATTACAGACACGGCTGTGTCCCTGTAAATAAGCCTCGTATTTGTTAAAACATGACCCATAACTCCTGCTTTCTAGAAATAATACAAATAGGGTACTTAACAAGTCACGACATATTTCTACTTCATTCTACTCCTGTTTGCTGAATGCAACTCTGGAAGAATCGTGTCACAGACAAATCCGTTAAACCAGACCACAGTGCTGCGCTGATAAATCAAACTACCGCAGTCAAAAATCAACACCTTCTTGACTTGACATACATATATTTTAAATACATATACATATGACACCCACATATATAGTATATGTATGGATGAATGTATACATATCTATAACACTGTACCACTATGACAAATTAGACAAAACAAAAAACCCAACACCAAACGAAAAAAAAAAAAAAACTAATTTGACTTATGAGAAAAATAAAAAGCTTATGAATCTACTAAAAAAAGCTTTTCAGACATCCTGTGATGACTTACTATTAAGAGAAGATGATTTGTATGCATGTTTATGTTCTTTTTAAAGTACAAAGGCATTAGTAAGTATCACAGTTAAAATCCTTTCCTCCTTTACTGACCTGCCAAAACCTCAGTTCCACATCGCACAGTTCTCCAAGAGTAATGACATCACTAGCACCTGAAGTAACATCAAGAATGCAGCTTGCAGGATAAACACAGCGCTCTGGTCTCAGATGCTGGCAGGCAAATAGCTTGAGTTCACATTTCAGTCAGAAAAGAAAAAGAAAGAAAAGAGAGAGCTAACACTCTGAAGAGGGCCGTGGAAGCTGCGATAGCCGAAAGCAAAACTGCAACTAAGAAAGAAACTACGAGTAACAGTAATGAGAGGCATCACTCAAAGTTATGCTCGCTGTATTTTCACTTGCATGCATGAAGATTCACGCTGAAGACAGCTAGAAACTAAGCACTAGTTAAAAGTAACAGAAACGGCCATCAGAAACGCAGGTCATCTATCCCAATTAGCCTTAAAATATCTTCTTCAAAGTATAACTGACTTCGGATACGTGATCCTTTAGCTGGTCAACGCTGAGCCTACCCCAGCTGAGTACCAGCTATTACTCCAGAGAGGTTTTTAAGGCTCCATGAAGAAAGCAGCTCATCTCACAAATAACACACACAGAAAATTCAAAACAGCGTCCAAGTGACAGGAGCGTTATAGCCGCTACCATCATAATAGATTTTGTTGGGGGTTTTTGTTTTGCGTTTGTTTTGGCTTGTTTTAGTGACAGATTAATAGAGACAAACAGAACAAAAAAGAAATACCTTCAGCGTTGTTTTTTGTCCAATTATTCCATAAGTCTGTGCTGAGGGATGAAACAGTAATAGCTGACTCTTCACTCAGTGCCCCCATTGCTGTGTAATGCAAATAGATGCTTACTGTAACAGAAAAACTCAGTATATCTATTCAAGGTTCACTTCATCCAGAAAACATGTACCCACTTAATACAATTCTGATACGATGCAACAATATAATAACAATTCATTTAAAACATTCTTGCCTCAAACTTCCTTTTGCCACAGCATAATTACCATTGTGGGGAAACAAACTATCGTTTGCAAATTTCCAAAATACGTGTCTATTCTGTTCTCCATTCTATCATCTTACGCAATTTACGACACAGATACCTGTAACATACTACAAGGTTACACCTATTTACCAGTCTAAGTAGCTTCTTTTCAAAGACTCTAAATTATACCCTATCAGTTAAAATTTCATCCACGTTTAAAACTGCTAAAGTAATTCTGCTTCGCAATGTCTTTGCATGCTTCCCACCCCTACCGCTTATTTCAGAAAGAGCAAACTATTGTTCAACAAAGCCTTGTATCTTAGGACATTGAAAAGCCGCCTCCAAACCTACCTTTCAGCAAAATATAGATTAGCATTCCAAATGCCATGGCAAGCAGCTGCTTTAACACCTTCTCAACTCTTCTTTCCAGATGGCTCGCTTGCTCTGCTTATCTGTGCTCCCGTGTTTTCTCTTGCACTTATATGCCATGAAGCGTCATCTGCTGTTCTCACCAATCAAAAAAAGGTGCATCTGGCAACAACCTCAACCCCCGGGGCAACCACACATTTATTTAGGAAACTGCTATTATCTAGCAATGGGATCAGGTTTTCTTTTGAAACCCTGGTTTCCCATTACCTGTGGGCATAATCGTGCATGCAAAGATACAGTTTTAAAGAGAGACCTGGTATCTGCCAGAGCAGATCAACGAAATACAGCAAAACAGAGATGAGCAAAATGAAAAATTATGTACTGTGAAAAATGTGATCTTTCTTTCCCTTAGCAATGTACGTCTTGCGTTACCTCCAGGAGGATAGTCAGCATTCAGGACGCTACTCCGGAGTTCAGGGTCCAGAGACCAGCCCCTGCTTTGCTTGTGTTCCTTCCTTGGTCCTCCCTGTACCTCAGTTCCCTGCCATCCAGAAGAGGAACTGCGAGAACAGCTAGTGCAGAGATTAGGAAGTGATCAGACACAAAGATAATGGATGATGTTCTCCATCGGCGACTGCCAGCACGAGGCCTTTGATCACAGGCTCTGGAGAGCCCAAGGGGCATGCTAATCACTTTTCATTCAGGCTTCCCGTATGCACAACACTCTGAACAAGGCAGGCCACCAGCCCTGCGCCAGGCCGGGGATCGCTGGCTGGAGCTACGCGCGGCTGTGCGGGGCAGAAGTCGAAAGCTGGCGAAGCACGGGCGCCGAGAAAACACAGACTGAAAGAGCAGGTAAGCTGTTGACTCCTCTATTAGGCGATCCCTTCATTACTCCTGCCACTGCACTGCCATAAAAGCCCATCTCTATCTTCTCAAGGAAGTGGGTATGCGTAATGAGAACAATCATAGTTTTCACATAAAGTGTTCGTAGGTCTCTCGGACATACCCGTCATACACATTTCTTATACTAAACCACCCTCCGTAGCCCCAAACGCTGTCCAACTTACTTGGTCACAGGCAGCTTGGAACAAGTAGGACTGGTCTCTCTGAAGGGTACTTACGTAGCCAAACATACTAGAGCAGATCATCATAGAGGCCCAATTCAATAATGTACACACACATCAACAACCGGACTCTCACCGAAGGAGAGCTACACACTTCACCCCAGCAACAACTTTCGCTTTCTCAACTGTGAGCTCCAAGCAACAAAAACAGTTCACAATTTTTGTATTTTAAAACCAAAAATCTTCTGATAAATGCTCTTATTAATAACTCCGGTCAGCTCAAGTTCTCCCTCTACGCTGCACTCTCCTCAGCAATCTGTAGGATTAAATCTAACCACTTCACATGTTAAGGGAAAAACACAAGCTAATTATGCATATTTTAATTATGCGTTCTCCTGCTCACGGACTGCATTCCAGGCGGCTTTTCCCTTCCTTCGCTATCCTGAATTGCTGGATGCCTGCACACTGATCGAGCGCAGCTTGTGCACACTCCCCGGATCGACAGGAGTGTTTATGCCTACCTGGATAACCTCTGCTATCAGTGCCGAGCAGAGCTAAGTCTCATGAGCCTTGCTTTCAACACACATATACACAATGGGAGCTTAATCCAGCTTGAATCCGAGAGGTGGCTTTGGCATTAGGCAATACAGCTGGGTGCGGTAGGCCTGTGAGAAGGCTTCAGCGGATAAGGCTGTGCCTCTGTCCGCCACAGGGCGTTCATGCTTGGACCGGACTTGACCAGGTCTGGCACACGAGCGTGCTTTTTGGGTTGGCTAATAGGCCCTTCCCTCTGGATGCTCCTGCTGGATGTTCTCCCAGCGGAGAATACTCTCAGAGTTGTGTCTGGCAGCTCTGAAAATAGCATGCCGTTGAGCTAAACCTCGGTCTCGCTGGCTTTCGTGTAATGCTAACCCATCCACCACAGGTGAAAAAAGAGTAAAAGCCTAAGATGCGCATAAACTGTTTGTAGGACATGGAAGAGGCAGACTCACTCAAGTGACGTAAGCAAAACGCCATAAATGGTTTTTCTGCCAAAAAAATGCAGAGATGACTATAGTTAAACTAAAGAAAACAAACATGAATCTAGAACAGCAACGTAAACAGATGAAAAAAAAGCAATGACTGAACATGCACAAGACCTCCATTCGCTCCACTCTTAACACACTGACAAAAAAAGGAAGACCACAGCCACCCCCAAAACTGTATTAAAATTGTTCACCAAGACTAACATAACAGTGAACAAGTTTTATTCCACCTTCGCCAACGATGAGTTGATCAGTCTAAGTATCATTTCCGTAGGCACCTCGATCCTCCTAGCATTTATACTGCCGCTTAAATTTAAACAAATAAGCAAGCGTCTGCACTATTGGCACTATATATTTAGTAATGAATCTGTCAACCTCTTCTGTAAACAGGGCATTAAACAAAGCTCTCAGAAAGTCCATCACAAGAACAATCAGCACGGGAGTGATGCGCCATCTTGTTTCTTTTATTATAGTAAGCGCATGTTTTCGTTTAACGGCAATAGTATTTAGCCACATTTTTTTTCTTCCCCTTTCAAGTTAACCTACAGTCTACTGGCAAACACCTAAGGCTCTTGATTAAAATAAATCAAAGTTATCCCAACTGAGATAAAAACACGAAGATAAAAGTCCAAACTGGCTCCCACTGACTCCCGTGGGAATTGGGGTAGGCTCTTGATGTCAATAGCGCACACGCTCAGTTGAACTGGCATCTTAGCAGTAACCCCACTCCAACTTTTACATTGCATGAGACTATTCTAGATCCACCTTGGAACTAAAATTTTTGGGAATAGAAACATACCGATCTTATTATCCCACATAGTCCTCTCAAAGCAGCAAAACGTTGTAGCCAAGGATTCACAGGGCTGAGCCTTACATCATGGACTAAAAAAAAAAAAAAAAAAAGCGCCTTCATGCAGTTTCAGAAAGTAAGAGCATAATTACATGGCTTAAAATTCCAACATAAATATTTCATCAAGGATAAACTTTTGCTTTTCTCTTCCTCTTTTCCCCCAACCCCATTATACATAATGTACATACATAGTAGTTTTAACTACATTCTACCTAATTAAAGTCCAATCTAGCCAAGTCATCTATTCAGGGTTTTTCTGTGGGATGAGGGTATTATGCACCAAAACATTTTGTCAAACAAATCCAGACATGGAAAGAAATTAATTCTGGCCTCAATTCTAGCTACTTATTCATGGATACCTCTTGCATATGTTTAAGGTCAGAATTCCACCAGCGCGAAAGTTGACTTGACTATTTTAAAACACGTACTCAACATTTGCATTCACGTCAACATTACTGACTGGCAGCTGAAACAAAAATTTCAGTCTTTCATAGAATGGTTTGGGTTGGAAAGGCCCTTAAAATTCATCTAGTTCCAACCCCCCTGCCATGGGCAGGGACACCTTCCACTAGACCAGGTTGCTCAAAGCCCCATCCAACCTGGCCTTGAGCATTTCCAGGGTGGGGCATCCACAACTTCTCTGGGCAACCTGCTCCTGTGCCTCACCACCCTCATAGTGAAGAATTTCTTCCTCGTATCCAATCTAATCTGCCCTCTTTCAGTTTGAAGCCACTACATGCCCTTGTAATAAGTCCCTCTCCAGTTTTCTTGTAGGCACCCTTCAGGTACTGGAAGGCTGCTATAAGGTCTCCTCAGAGTCTTCTCTTCTCCAGGCTTAACAACCCCAACTCACTAAGCCTGTCTTCATAGGAGAGGCGTTCCATCCCTCTGACCATCTTTGGGGCCCTCCTCCGGACTCACTCCGACACATCCATGTCCTTCTTATGCTGGGGGCCCCAGAGCTGAACGCAGGTCTCCAGGTGCGATCTCACGAGCGCCAAATAGAGGGGGAGAATCGCCTCCCTCGACCTGCTGGTCAAGGGGAGATTTTCACAATGAAAGGACTTTCACCCCTTTCAGATTCTAGATATCTGCTGCTGTCTCTACGTGTTTAAAAAAAAACTATTTGAAGACTTAAACTACACCCAGAGTGCTTCATGACTTGAGAACCCAAACCATATTTTTAAAAGTTATCTAGCATGTTGAAACTTAGTTTTTATACTGCTTGATCAAAACGGGGGGTCCCAAGTGCTTAGAAGATCTCGGTAATTGCACCCCATCCCCAGATATATAGGTATACTTGTAATTCATGCTTCAATGTTCATTTTTACACACAATTGACCACCAACAATGTATCTGCATAGGCTGCATTCTACAATGCATTTTTGCTCACAATAAGTCAGTAGGAGGTAACACAAAGTATTTTAACATTTTGTAAACCGCCAGGTTTAGCATACTTTACATGAAAAAATAAATACAATGTAGAAATAAATATCTTCGTAGTAAAAAATAACTGGTTTGTGTATCAGTAAATAGAACAACTTGGATTCTTCTTCCAAGGTAGCTCGCTTGCTCTAGTAAATGAGCTTTTTAGCAACTATGAGCGTGTTCTTCAGAAGCATTGCAACAGTCATAGGTCCTACCCCTCCTGGCACTGGAGTGATAAAGCCAGCCTTCTTCTTCACTTCTAAGAGAAAAGAGAAAAAGGTATTGACTAAGAATATTTCCAAAAACTTTTTCTTCCTTCAGTTGCCCACATACGCCTAACTGGCAGTGAGCATCAAAGGACTGCGAGTTGGCCAGTACTAGAGAATATGGGAAAAGTTAAGGCAGAAGTCTTACTACAGCCACGGTGGCGACAGAATACAGTCAGGACCGGGGCCGCAAGGTAGTTTTCTTCATCCGAATATTATTATCCAGGGGCTAGTTCTGGGGCATGCTTTCACAACCTGTTTGAGCTGATCTACTTGCAGCAGGCTGCCCTTTCCTCATGAGAGCACCACACTCTCACACAGCCTGTGGTCAGACAGATGGAAAACTAATCCTGCCAAATTTTTTTCGGTAAGGGACAGTTTTTGACTGTTTGACCTGGCTGACCAAGTGGCCCAGAAACATCTGGGTGACACGCGGGCAGGACGACCCTAGGAGGGCAGCACGGACTTACATCACCCCCGTCTGCCAACTGTGATACTGCACCTTCAATATCCAGGAGAGCTACGGAGCTGGGGATCTCATTCTACAGGTAAAGAGATGACCCCCCAAACCGTGGGCGTTCCTGAGGAGCGGCATGCAGAGCAGGAGTCTGCTGTAACTATCGACAGCAGAACACCAGCAGCTGTTAAGTCACCCATTCAGCCTCTTTCCCTGCCTCTGGTTTGCACGTTCTAGGTGCAAAGACGGTCTACGATCACAAAAGGGAACTTAAAGGCACAGAGGGATCAAGTACAGTTTGCTGGTTGATTCGTTTTTCTGCTTCACAGTATGGACAAAGCAAAAAAGCGAAAGTTGTCTTTAGGAAAAATAGATTCTAGCGGCAAAATTCCCATTGCAACTTCAGCCATAAACACTGAACTCCTCCACAGAAGACTACTTTTTTTTTTTTTTTTTTAAAACCAGTGTTACTAGGGTGCCTATACTGAACTAGGATCCGGAGGCGCAGATCTTCGTTAAGTCTCAAACGCAAAGAAAACTCTTACAGTTGCATTAGTTCCAACCTCTTTGTACGAGGAATTAATACAACGTAGCAATAAATCCTGACTTGATATTCTTATCTAATGTGCAAAATACTTGCAAAGGAATTATATGCAACTGGCTGGGAATTCATCGCATGACAAACTGTAACGAGCAGTTATTTGCTAATAATGGTTAGTCCAAATGGCGTATTACTAACGTGATGAGTACAGAGGTTTTTTTCTCAAGTGCCACTGTGAGAGGTTTTTTGTTTGTTAGTTTGGGGTTTTTTTGCTTGCTTAGAAATAGTTTCTTGGAAGCTCACACCCCACTTTTAAAAGCATTGTTTTTTAAAAGGCACACACATACACAGGAGAAAACTGAGCAAGGGTGACTCTGACACAAGCACATACATTTCCACTGAAGTAGCTTCAGAGCAGAATCTATACCTGCCTCTAAGAAGGGATCAATGGATAGAAAACTAGGCACCTTGATTTTGGAACAAACAAGAAAACTTGCTTCTGCTTTAAGTGTATTCATCTTGAATGTATGTGGTGCTTTACTGTTGAAAATAACAAGGTGTCACAAAAAGAAATATTACAAGCGAATTTGCAAAGCTAGATGTTGGTTTTTTTGGACAGAATATTTATGAGATTTTAAGGGAGGGTAAATGAAATAAAAACCCCACTGTCTGAACTTCCCAAGGCAGGGGCCTAAGAAAAGCATTCACAGAAGTTAACGGCGAATATCTCACTGAGCTGAAGAACAGAAGATTAAGCACCATTGAGGACAGATGATAATTACAACCAGGAGGGTTTTAATTACTCAGTTGACCAGATATACTCTTAAAATATTGGAAAGGTAAACAAATTGCAATGCGGGTTTTTTTACATGTATATTGTAACAAATGAATTAAGATCTCATATGACAGTTATTCTTAATATTCTCAAACAGAAATAATTTGTCTTTTTAATAGTAATACTATTTTGAACTACCTACCACTTGAGATTGGTGTTTACAGTTAATACAGTTACTATGAATTCCCAGATTAATGTCATAATTATTGAAATGTACCCACATCTGAAGTAAACACAGTAATTAACATAGAAAAAATTTTAGGCATTTTAAATTGAAATAAGTTTGTTTCCATGGCAATGTTACATACCTCTTTTTGTGGTATTATTCAAACTACTCCTATCTTACTTACAAAGAGGTACAATCCACAACCGGACCGTGCCTTACCTAAAGAAAGCCTTCTAATGCATGTCATGCACAACATTCATCGCCTCTAGTGTTAGTAATCGTACTCAGCCGTAAACACACAGTACACTGTTTTCACAAGTTGTTGAGGAATTTCTCTACCCATACTCTATCATTATGGAAATCCCTGTGGGTCAGTGTGGCAGAAGACATATTTTGTATCAGTTAGCATAAAACCACCCGGATAGCTTATTCACAAAAGCTGATCCGGATTTTCAAATGCACAACAGGTGTCTATGTTGGGGAAACTACCATCTGATAAGTTTCCATCTGTAAGAGTAAATAGAGGTATGGTGAATGCAATTTTCCAAGATGAATGCCAGCGACCAAAGGGGGGAAAAAAACCTGGCCCTCAAAAATGTAAATAGATCTTCCTTTCCTCGTCAAGCGTAGCAGGCCAAAGCAGAGTTCCAAGACAGCGCGGCAGTGTGACCGATCTCGTGTCGGCCAGTAAGGTGCTGCACTGCCGGTTCCTTCAGAAGGTCCTGTTTCTGCTCCTCAACAATAGTGTAACTTTGTCCCTAGCGTTAACTCCGCTTTCTCGCGACGCGTGCTGTTCTTGCAGGCGTTTCTCTGCCCATCTGGAAAATGCTGGTATGCATATTAGGTGCCTATGGGGGAGGAGCTGCTACTTTGCAGCTTCTGTAGAACCTTAAAATCTTCCTTTGATTCTTCAGAAGAAATGAAACGTAGATTGTTTCCTTGAAAAACAGGATCCACTGCTTTGGAAACAGCCCTTCATTCCTAGGTTCCTTTAAAGCTAAGGACATCAGACACCTAATAGGGTTAATCACACAAACCAAGGGCAAGTCTCAACCTGAAGGCAGTTCTGGGTCTTGTGCATCTGCATTAAGCGATGCAGAGTAATTCCTGCCTAAGCACAGTTTCCACACAGCTTTAATAGTCGCCATAAAGCTACTCTGGATCACTCCATCCCTGCAGCACTGCCTAAGTGCGAATCACGTGCTCAGCAATCACAGTAGATATCCCATGTTCTGCCCTACACAGTCTGGGATTCTTCTCACTACGCATTGTGGGATACCAACCAGCAAGCATCTACCCCATTTCTCATAGTTCCTTCTTTCTGATGTTATCCCTGTTTCTCTTACTGCAGCTATTTTAACAGCAATATAAAGGAAAACCAAGGAATTATGGCCCAGTACTGTAATTATAATAGTGCCTGCATCTTTCCTCCTCCAGTACCTTTAAAAGCCACGCAACAAAGGCATCTTAGGCTGAAACATCTAGCATAAAATTATGCCCAATAGCTTCTTTGCATTCAGCTAATTAGCACAGACAGGTGGATGGGATATCGCTGCAGCCTTGGGATAAGCAGCAGTGCAAGCAAAAATGCAAGCTATCAAAGATGACTGACTTAGACCCCTGCAAGACATACTCTTCTGCGAGGGAGTACCTAGACTTGGACATCCAGCAGGTTACCGTCACCAGTTAGCAATCAGTCAGTCCAGCCTTCTGGCACTCACAGCCTAATGCTAACATTCTTATTTATTTCTTGCACCAGGGGAGCATAACAACGGGCAATGCTTCCCCTGATTTTTACAGGGCAGCAATATGGTGACAAGATTACACAGACTGGACTTTTATTAATTGCAAAATGAATGCCAGGTCTTCAAAATCAACTGAGAAATTAACTAACAAAAGCTATAGCAAAAGCAGCTGTAACATCCACGTTCTATTTTCACGACCACTGTTTGGAAAAGCTGCACAGAGAGGTAATTTGGAAAGGATTCAATAATCTGAAGAGAAGCCTACAGCCTGGAAGGTAACACAACGAACGCAAAGCGGCAGCAAACGACCGTCAGAAGCAACTGCTGTCACAAAGCCTGGGTTTACTGTAAACCGTAGTTAAGATAGAACTGCAGGACCACCATTTCCATTAAGAAATTGGATTCGAAGATTATCGTGGTAAATCTCTTAAACCACATGAACAAGTGTCAAAAAACTTGTCAACTTGCTCGATTACTTTGGAGGCATTCGTCCTGTTGCTGACGAGGACAGGATACATTTCCCTGGTTTTCATTCAACTGATTCTTTCTTTCCGGTACACTTGGTCTGTCCAGAAGCGATATGTCCATCTGGTCCATTCTCCACCTTAATAGTATTCAACGTATCATCTCCCTGGTTTCCCTCCATTTACTATGTACAATTATCCCACACTGAAAGGAAATTTGTAATATGCGCCCATCACCCTTCACCGTATCGATCATTTGTTGAGGCACTCTTTTCTGCTATTCAGTACTGGGAAACCCTCCCTGCTCCTGGTGGCACCCATCTTCCAGAATCTCTTTTACATTGCCTAGGCTGTGCAAAACAGACGAGTCGGGAAAAGAATTCTCATTTATAAACCCCTCCACCGATATCGCAACTACATCACCTATGAAGGTCTCACATAAAGGTTTTCATTTCTATACAGGCATCCAATAAACACTCAAAAACCAGCACTACTGTCTGCTTGTCAAAGATATGGGAGGAATCATAAAGAAATATAGGCAGCATTGAAAGCAAATCCCACTTGAGTTCTGTACACTTCAGTTTCACGGGCATTTCCAGTTCCAGTTTCAGAGGTTACTACCCTGTTCTACCAGTCACTCCTAGAAACGGTGCTCCACCCAAAAAAGCCATTCCAGTTAAATGCTCCGTGTAAGTTGTTGCTTTATTTCATGTTCCTGGTCCGTGCAGCCCTCTTCCCCGCTTAGCATTATTGCTGTGGCAACAAAAGCCCTATAAGACAGGGCCAAGTACACCCACACGTGCGCTAACCTTGTTCATAGAAACATGTCTCCCTTTCTGTGACTGAAACTTGCTGCCCGTAAGTAACTCAAATGGCACTGGCAATAATCTGAGGATGCCACCGCTTCTCGTCCTCCCCATCACTTCATCCTCCCTCTTGTGGCTCCCAGAAGCTACAAAACGCCCCCTCCCTGGACCATATATTTTGGCAATTTCTTAACATAAATAGGGGAACACTGAACGTGCTGTGCCGGTTACATATGCAGAGATGCACACGCAGTTTAACATACCCTAGAAATATCAGGCTAGGTACCTCAGCGCTTCGCAGTTGTGCTCCACACGCACAGCGTTTTCCCGTCTCGTTCTTTTAGATACCTTGGAACCGCACAGTAAACTATTCCGGACAAAACAAATCCCTTGTTTGATGTGGACACCATTTGGAGTGTCAAAAGAAAGTGGACATATGAGGATGGGGGAAGTTACAAATACTGTTTAAAGACATTCCATAATATAGCCTGGGAATTTTGCCCAAAACAAGCCGTTAAGCCTGACAAGCACAGAGATACCCTGATGCCATCACTAGCAAGCCAACCATTATAGCAGCTATAATAGTGATACTGGTAAATTTTTTGTAAGTAAACTTATCAATCTTGTCGCTCCTCCTCATCTACTGGAGTTTAAAGGACAGCCCGAGCGTGTTCCCTGGCTTGAGAGTGTGTACACACGTACACCAGCATATGCCAGTGGTCAGCCCTCAGCCCACTGTGGGAAGCGCCGTCAAGGGCAAGGTCTCTGGCTGCGGGTGACTGCATGCAGCTCTGTTGCCTACAGCAGAAGGGAACGTGATTCAAACAAATGCAGATTTTAGAACCTATTTCAAAACTTCAAAACCCATTTTTTGAGCAGCTATCAAATTCTCTTGGCCTGTGGTAGGAGTTTTTTCCTCCAAGCATTTCTTACATTGAATTTAATAATGAACAACAGGAAAAAAAAAAAAAAAAAAAAGAATGGCATCCTTTTGTTGTTAATGAGATAAAAATAAACTTTAGCGTCTAACCTACCCCCTAGAGATTAGAGGATGGCATCCAAGTATTGCTAGGTTACGACAACTAAATCAAAACAGTTTCCACCCAACTAATAAGCTTAATTTCCACTACGGGAGATTTTCAGTCAAATGACCTTGTGAAGTAAGCCATTTCCATCTATTTCTTGTAAATTAAATTTAACTTCTGACTGCCCAGTTAAATCTCTGCTCCCCCCACGGCCACGTTTTTTTACTTAAAGAAGTGGATGATGAGAGAATAGATATTGGTGGGCTACACTATGTTAAACAGGTGCTGTATGTCATGCCGGCCATTTATGTACCTGGTCTTAACCTGCCAAAATAATTTTCACTTAGGCTTAAATATAAATTCAGTCAAGTGATCAAACAGAGGAAAAGGATAAAACGATTTGCTACATGAATACACTAGCTTGTTCCATTTCCTAGCTGCCAAATCAAATACTTGGCAACGGTGATTTACTTTTTAGTATTTAGAACTGTATTGTATACACTGGGATGTTTTTTTTTCTGCTGTTAGAGATTTAGTGAAACTTTCACCGATACCAATGAACCAACAACAATTTCCCTTCGGCAATGCACAGTGAAATGCTACTTGCAACCGTAGTGGCATAATCCAAGTTGAAGTTCCTCCCTCTTTTTTGGATCTTCCCTCCCCCCAGGTAAAATCCTGAGAACAACCCACAGCAGACATGACGAGACATATGTAGCGCATTGCTGAAACTCTGAATCACGGCCTTGCCATAGAATCTACACCTATATTACATTCATAAAGTCTCGCATTTAAAGAAAAGCAAACGAAAAGGATACAATTTCATGTTTCTCTAAGTAATGGCTTTTTTCTTCCCATACCTGCTGAAGCAAACAAAAACGCCTGAAAATGCTCTGTACTCTAGTTCAGTTCTGAAAACAGGAAATATAACCTTTTACTTGTGACAGTACAAGCAGGATAACAAAGCAAAAAAAAATTTCAAGTTGCACTCCAAAGGTATTTTTCTACCGGAGCTCTATTGTACACATACAGTTATACATTTCCAAATGCATGCCGAGACAATCGCTTAGCTACACTCGTGCGGGTAATTTCATTGACTTTAACACACAGGTATCACGTATGATGAGTAAAAGAAGCAGCAACTAAGGGAGTGATGTAATTACAAATACATACAGCTGGCTAGAAACATTTCGAATATAATTAAGCTTTGAGACATTATGCCAGCCGAGATGTTAATAACCGCGAAAAAAACCTGTGGGTGATTTTCATACTTATCAAAATAAGGAACTGTTGAGAGCCATTAATAATGTGGGTAAATGCTGTCTAAGCTTCCCACACTCAACTCTGCCAATAAGGTTTAATTTTCAGCTGCAACAATCCTGCTATTCCAGTCTGGAGCTCCTCCAGAGCAGAGATACTTAATCAAGTTACATGTGAACTTGCTCTGCAACGCATGAAACAAAAAAAGATCAATATGTAACACCAATTTTTCACCTGTTAGGCTTGTCTGAACCAAGATTTTCAACAGGTTAAGACGAACCTACATTAAACGTTAGCATAAACTTCTTGTAAAGCAGAAGTGAACATTTTCAGATACAAGTGTAGAGCGAGAGCGTAAAAGGAGACTAGAGAAGCTGTGGTATAATAGTATTTGCTGTGAACAGTGGGAGACCCTATACTTGTGAAAGAGCAGAAACTGTTTTTATTGCTTACTCTTGAGACAATACACAGACTCACAAAGGATTAAAGAAACCTGGAGACAAGCATCTTCTGCCACCACACTGCCGTAAGAGCTCATCTGTATCTCTTAAAGGTTGCTGGTAAGTGTAATTAAAAGTAACACTTCCTCTCTCAAATAACATACCATTTCTTCAGAGCAGATAAACGAACATATCGTTTGTTTTCTTATTTAAGTAAATAAATCAGACAAAAATCCTGCAAGTCTCATCTCATTTGAGACACTGGCTATTCCAAGTATTTATCGTGAATGAATCCCACAAGCTTCAATATATTTATCCAACAGGTTCGTATAAAGAGCGTTTCACTGACCTTCAAAGTCCACATCCCCAACTAATTTGGTCTTTCCTGTCAGAGGATCGTGGATACGGTTGATGCCTACGTCAATCACTGCTGCACCTTCTTTGACCATATCAGTGGTAATCAGCTTTGGGATACCTGGAATCATTAAGATATATTTGATTAACGTGGCCAGGTAGTCTTAGGTCATCACTTTCAAATTATATGAAGGGGTGTGCATGCACGTGTACGTATGCACAAAAAAGTATCATTCTTTCACTTGAATTTTACTTGATATATCACACAGAGAAAACAATTATTCCTCACTTTCACACAGTTTCTAATTATGAAGTAAAAAGGTGATATTTTGACTACATATTTGCAGCTAAACCTGCTGTCACAAACACAGTCAACATGATGCCGATGAAGGAATTACTTGTTGGTTTGTGGCAGTAAGTCCCTTTCATCGCATTTCCAAAGAAAAGCTGGACGATAAAAATGGTCTGCGAGCCACAAGAAACCGTCAGTATTGTCAGAGGTCTGCTGATCCAGCGGTGTTGTCAACTGCTGATGCACGCCGTGTATGTTACCTCCACTGCATTTTCTTTAATCTTTGATTTTTTAATATCTGTATTGGATTTGTGTTACTCTTGACTTCCGTGATTTTTCATATACTTTACTTGTTAGCTGCACAACACGTCAAGCACTTAGTTAAATAATGAACATGAAATACGTGACATATACGACGGCTACCAAAAAGAAATGCTAGAATGGTGAGACAATCTGATCTATTCTGCTATCTTATTTTTGATTCCTGTCATTTATGAGCGACAGATAGACAACAAGAGAAAATAACATGGCCAGCTCAGATTAACCCATAATACACAGCATCAGCTCAATCTGTAGGAAAGAAGCAGCTGTCTTTCAAGCAAAACTTTTTCCACCTGATCTTCTCATAAGCGAGCAAGAAAAACGTACTAGATGGAAAACCAGTTGGATAATTGTACCCAAGCAAGAGGCTCCAATGGTACTTTATGAAAATGAAAGCGTGTGCAGAGGGAGTACCACACGGGCCACGTGTTTATTAACGTCACTAGATGGTAGAAAACATTTATTATTTAGTTGCGGCACGAGGTGCAGATGACATAAAACTGGAAAGAATTTCAAACAGATTAGCTTAGATTTCAAGTGCCACTGGAAAAAAGGAGCAAAGCATCAAAAATCATTTGACTTTCAACAGGGAGGAAGGAAAGACACCACATTTCCATACTAATAATTACCCCTCACAAAGGCAAGACAGCAAACAACTGGTTCAGCAGTATTTTTTCAGAAAAAGAATTTGGGATTACATCAACTGAACGCAAACAGACACAATCATGCTACTGCAAGACACACGTAGAAGCCGTAATCTCTTCAACATATGACTAAGCTGGGATACCATATTCTCGCTGTGGGTGCTAGCTGTCTCTGATCTCTCTGTTCACATCACTATAAAACACCAGAACCGAGGAGGATTATGAGGAAACTTTGCAAAGAATTAACCTTTTAGATCCCATTACAGCCTTCAAGGATATTAAAAACTTTTGCCACAAGAAGAGGAACTATGCTTTTTTTCCATGTCCATGATGAATGTGACACAAAATAGTAGACTTAAGTTTCTTTCCCTTGCGGCACTGACCAGAACTTTTTAACCACAAGAATAGAAGAACATTGACGCAAGTAGTCTAAGGAGAGAATAAGGAGATCTCTATCACTGGACATCTGAAAATGCAGATTGAACTACTATGTACAAAATACCACTTTTGGAGCACTAGTATGGACTAGATGGGCTTTCAAAAGACCATTCTCGCCCTGCTTTTCTACCATTTCCACATAGACATAGCAAAGGGGAACCGGGAAGACCTCCTACATTCAAGTATTACCGATGCGCAGAAGACACCGCTCTGTCTCTTGTACTCCTTAAATAATGAAGCCGTTGACACTTGGCAAACAGATTTACCCAAATTTGTTCATGGGTGGAGGATGGCAGCCAGAGACTGAATCTGGGACAGACGAGGCTTTTCTATGTTAGTTTCTACTACTACTACAGAAAAGAGGAAAAAAAAACCCAAAGCAAATGTTGTGTAATGGGATTGGTTTTGGTTCAAGAAAACACACTCGACTAACAAGCAATTTTAACTGCGTTACTGGTAACCCCAGCGCACGACGCTGACCTTTCACAGGGGAGCTTCTATAAAACACCACATCCTGCTATTTATAGCCCCCAAAGAGGGCCTGGCCTCAGCGCTACACACCTTCATCATCTCTCAGCGGCCTACACCTGTGTAGCGTCCTGGGGTACGATTTTTTTTTGCTATTAACAAACTCCACCTAAACCAGTATGCTGCAACAAGCCGCCTCAGCTCTTCCATATGCACCATATGCCTTCTGCACATTTAAATGTAAAGCATCTTGATATTCATCACGAAGATGTTCAACAGTCAGGACCCAGAAAACCTAAAAGGTCACTTCAAGTTCCAGATAAAGAGCCGAGTCTCAGACTATACATTACCAGTTCAGCACAGTTAAGCTATCTGCATACATAGCAGGAGACACCAAAACAGTTATTTAGGTATTGAAAGAACTTAAGTACAAAAATGACAACTGAATTACACATAAAAATCTGACCTGGGTCCTACCGAAGGGGATGGCAAAACACCATTTTCTAAGGCAGTAGTCCTGGACAGGATGAATGTCTTCCACTTTGTAAGGACCACTGCCACGTGGGATTTCGAACCGCAAGTAGTACCATACATTTACTTTGAAGAGATCAATCTCCTCTAGCTTCCCCAATGTGCTGAAGCTAGAGGTAGGACTTCCACGGCATGCCGACAGCTTCACTTGGTGCACGAAAAAGACCTCCCTTTCAAGAACAGGAGTTCAGTAGGATCCCTCTTTGCAGAGAGTAATTTTAATAACAGGAAAGGCTATCTTAGAACAAATGTACTAGCACTACTTTACAAACAGCAGCATCATGTGTGGCCAGACTTCTGAAAGTTTATGCCTGGACAGTCACAACAAACGAAGCGTCCCCTGGAATGTTAAGGCAAAGCAGTATCTGAGACCAAAGTCACTGCATGCTATCAGAGAGCCAAGAATATCAAGTCCTTATACATCGTCTGCATTAGCCTATCATTCCTTAATCCAACAGTGACAATCTTTTGTCTGTACTCACTTTAAATGACCTCCTAAATTTCTTTCCTACCATGCAACCTCCAACTTTGAGTGACGGGAAATTCCAACTTTCAAATTACAATTCACCTTGCTTCTTGAGCAGTTCTGACAGTTCTACGTTGTGTGAGGAATGTTCATCCTAGTAAGAGAGTACCTCCAAAGGGGGGAGTCTAAGCTCCCCTGACCCCACCAAAGCAGGGAAAGACAGCAAATCCATATGGTTTGACACCGTAGTTTTACTGGAGGCTTTGGCTTCATTTAAAGTGCTGGATCGCAGCCAGTTAAGTCATTTAGATACAGGCAATACAAGAACCTTCTTTGCTCTCCATTTCTCACTCCCCCATAGGACACAAGCTTGAAACTCTGCTTCTAATGTTGAGCAAGCCAAGACCTCAAATTCTTTCCTATGCCATTTGATAACATCTGACTGCGTCTACTTCATCACACTCTTACGCAATCAATTGCAAGCTAGCTGGTAATTGGATAATGCCTCAGCCTTATGGGGGTAAATGATCTGTGTGTGATAGGGATGGAATCGTATTAACGGAAGCTGCACAGTTACACCCTTTGTAAAATAGTTTGATAATAGGCCAAAAACTTAATAGCAACAAATAAACTAACCCCCAAACCAAATGAGCAGATCTATTTACTTAAGCCTACTTTACATACCAAGTAGGAAAAGATAAGCGTTAGAGCAGCTATTCCTAAAATGCACTGACTGAGGAATCTGGGAAAATCTTTCACTGGTAATTTTTGTAGAAAATGATGAATCACATTTTAACAAAAGAGGAACAAAGCCCTACCTAATCCCAGGTTAGGTACAAGGACTGCAAAACGGCCAACTCCCGAACAAGCTGAACAGTCACTATCTGAATAAAAGGGTCTGACAAATCAGCAGTTCCTATACAAGAGACCACAGATCATGTCCCGAGGGACACCACAAGCTGTCCCAGAAGAATTTCATCTGGCACTTGGGACCCCCATTTCTTCTCCTCTTTACTCCCTCTCCAAACCTAGCAGGCAGATTAATCTTCTCTGTCAAGGCAGACTGGAAAGCCAAGACAGCAGAAGCAGCAGGTTGACTAGTCAAAGACTGCCTACTGCCTCCATCAGCGGCCTGGCTATACGAGCACCACAGGTAAGGCTGCACTTATTCTTCTACTGCGGGTCTGGGCCAATGACAAAAAGAACAGATTCCGTGGGATGTCTGTATAGGCAGTGATAGCGGGCAAAGATAGGAAAGACCACAGTGGGATGGAAAGTGCCAGGTGTGCTTTGGAGGAAACGTTATGCTTTGGCTAGAAATGCAAAAGCTGCATGGTATGAAAGAGTTTAGGAAGCTCCACCTGGAAGCAGAGAGACAGATTTTAGGGAAGGACAAGAGCAGCATTGTTGGAACTTATGATGCAAGGAGTTGGGAGGGAACGAGAGGGAAGGAATAAACTGCATGGATAGTTACAATCAAATTAAGTAGTAAAACTGGGGTCCCAAGGCTGGGGGTGAATGAGAGACAACCCATGAAGATGGGTATTCTGAATCTCAAGATAAAACCAGAAGCACCTCATTTGAAGCATTACGAAAGCCATGAATGCAAGTGAACAGAAAACTCCTCAGAGAGAGAGTACCACATCAGAATGAACAGACTCACTGCAACAAGTCACCAAACCAGGAGCCAGAATTCAAATGGCTCTTCTAGAAGTATTACATGGGAAGGAGAGAATAAGAATAGGAATCTTGCTCTCACATGGAAACACACACAAAAAGCTGTTTTCCATTTACACATCTTGCGCAGTGGCCTATGACAGTAGCTGCTTCTACCTGGCAGGGTAGAAGCTACCTTTTTTGCAACACTCACTGAACAGGTCACACATTCCCGGGGAATGCGTGATCCCAAAGGTACAATGTGCACAGTTCTCAAGTAACAAGAGGAACCTTGGAGGGATTCCACCTTTCTGAAGTGTAATCTTCCCAGAGCATCCACTGGGGCAGGGCTGCGTACTGTTTGCACAATCTAGCCCTAGGTTTTTTCATCATTCCAAGTATATCTCATGTTGTGTAATGAGTGTTGTATCATGCTCCTGTTACAAATGACACGAGGAAAGTAACGTGAAGAACAAACACGACTGAATTGCTACTGAACCGTTTAGCTACAAGCATAATTGGTGACAAACTACGTTCAGCATAAAAATCAGAAGTGATGATTAAATTGGAAGCAGTGCATTTGGACAAAAAGTTACAAGTTTATTTCCAGTTAGCACACACATTAGCATCTTTCATTCACAGTGCGTGAATTCTGGTGAGGCCCACAGTTGAGTGATTACATGTGGGATAACTGAGCTGTTTCTAGCTCCTGACCTGGCATGAGAAAGAGATAGTGCAGTTAAGCCCTGAAGCAAAGCACATCGCGCTTCAACAGTAAGTGATGAGCTTTAGACAGGTACCTATCTGTCTTCATCTAGAAAGTAAGTAAGCAAGACTTTGGTCTTGAGGATGATGAAGAGGGAGGAGGAGAGGAGAAGAGGGAGGAGGAGAGGAGAAAAGAGGAGAGACACAATGTTCTTGTAGTCCTCCAAAATGGTACGAGAGCAGGAGGATATCCTGAGCTGCAAGGCAATTACCATTCTCTTCCTCTTTATGTGATAATTGTAAAAGAAAAAAATAAAATAAAAATTCAGCCATTAATAACATACATTACCAAAACTACCAGTTCATTTGACAAGGTTGCCCTTAGTTCTAACAGCAAGGCAATGATACCATTGTTTTATGAATGCAGCCTCCAGCTGATTTAAAGAAACCCTCCTGTCAAAATTTAAATGACTCATGATTTTTGCACTGCACAGAGAATGTTTTAATTTACATAATTATACCTGTATAAACTATGCACTGACTGGCTCCCAATCTTGAGTTCACTCTAAAGTCTCCCTAAGGGAAAGGTGTCACATGTGACGAGAAACAGTTTATGAGTCTGCAAATGTGAAGGGCAAGAACAAAGAGCCAAATCACTTGCCCTTCTTACAACAAGAAATCCTACTTACTGCAATATCCTCGGCAAGCACGAGCACCATTATTTGGTGAAATGTGAAATAGCTAGTAGTGCCACCAACACAGACATCGAAGTCTTCTTTTTACATTTTAAACGTTGCGATTGGAGTATTAACAACAACTAGTGTTACCTGCAGCTACTATTACAATGTCAGCGAGTTGCGTATGGGTCTTGAGCTGCTCTTTTGGTGTGTATCTGTGAGTAATGGTCACCGTAGCATCACCTGAAATATAAGACATTATCAATTAATAGTCACGTATAAAATGCCTGCATACCATTTACTTTCAGGTCTAAATGACTGACTTTGGTACATGAACAACAGTACAGATGATCATCAGATTTGCCTTGAGATGCATCATTTATTTCAGCATAGGTAGAACGCTCACAACACTTGCTGTTCACACATTTGAAAAAACGTTTATTCTTTAAAGTTATCACAGGATAAGTTCATTGATATACTGTGGAGTAACTTACTCCTTAATCAGCTTCATTACGTTTAGTGGAATTACACAGAGCCAATCCAGCACGGAACCCAGTGTCTACCTCATTAAGCACAATTCGTATAGCGTGCCCTAAGAGTCAGCTGTTTCTCACAAACTAAAGGTTCAAGTACAAGATCACCACGTTCGGATCTCTGTCCTCAACCACGTTTGTCATTCACCTGTCCTGAAGCTCCCTAGATGCTTCCCTTGACATTCTGTTGTCTAGACAGGAAGGAAGACCACAGTCTTCACCGTACCTGTGACCTAACTTCATAATAGCGTTTCCCTCAAGTCAAAGTTTAGTCTTTGGCCTGTGTTTTTGACAGATTTGCAGTGCTCAAGGCATAATTCAAGTTCAGTGAAGCGGCACTACTTCTTACTGATATTGGCTCTCTCAAGAATTAACACGGCTGATCATCTGGCCAACAACAGGAGATGACAATTGAGGCTCTTCTCTTTGTAGGGCCTGATTGCGTAGGCAATGAGTCTAGTAGCTATGACAAGGACACTCCTGGACCACGGGTCTTCGCTTTGAAACCCTCCCGACCAATAAATGCATGCAAGGGTCAGACAGCAAAATCCCTCTCGACTGGAACGCTACCAGATTTCACCAAGGAGAGGCATTCTTGAACAGACAAGCAGAACACAATCAACACCAGCATCAGTATTTACAAAATTCCAATTGGATGGATCTGAGAAGGTTTATCACCATAGCCACTTAAAGAATCAATACATCCAATGCATGTTATTTTTCCACACACTCAAAGCACTCTGAGACATTATTTTACGTAGCTCAAGTGCAACAACAGGAATGGAAAGGACTGACCAAAAAGGTGCTCAGACTTTTGCAGGTGCCCTACCATCTCTCTTGTATCTCCTGATAAAACAAAAACTGCTGAACCCTTGCTTCACACCAGAGTAGGAAGCGTTTGAAGTTATCACAACTACAAGCACACATGCTTTTGGGCAAACTCTAAAGATCTGGGGCCTGCTCCTGCATGCATCCACATTTTTTGGCAAGAAGCTACAAATAAACCCTGCTAGTAAGACATGAAAAATCTTGTGCTGTTTGACAGAGATACTGAGGACAGACCACTGCACACAAAACCAATTGTCGTGGGGATAGGGACTGAAGTCTCATACTGCCTCCAACAGCAAGCGTGCTGATCCCTCAAGTACTGCCCAAGAAAACAGCAAAGCTAACAGCTATGAAAGGAGACTCCTCCCAACACTCTCCCTGTCAACTACTTGTACCGCACAGTGTTCAGGTGTTACATCCCCCCCATCTCCACCTTCCACTCATCATAGACTCCTAAGCCTCATTATTAACTATTAAACTAAAAGTTTTTGCCATCTCAGACATTACCACCACATCTGCTTCCTCTGGAATGTGTCTGACTGATCTAATCTGTGCTTCTCATCTCATTAACTCTCTTCCTCAAGCATCTCATCTTCAACCTGTCTATGCTCTGACTTCTCTGCTCTTTCCCCTCATCTTTGATCCCTCTTTTCCTTCAGCCTCTATAGTGCATATCGTCTCCTCAAGGAGAAGCAGATCAAGACATTTTCAGATAATGAGAACAGAAAAGTACAGATGTGCATAAGCATTTCCAGGAAATAAGGGGAATTGACAGAAGTTAGAAGTCTGTCACCAACTTTCTATAACTTCCCATGAATTTAAGTGCATTGCGAGCTTACACAGCTAATTGTCTTAAAAATATCTCTGCAGTAACCCTTCTTGTGATAGCAACATCCCAGCCAGTACATAAAGCCTGCATGTCAAGATTCCTTCAGCTTTCTTCCTCAAATACCTTTGGGATCATGAAATAACAACTCATACAGACAAAACAATTGGAACAGGACTGAAGTATTACTCATTGATACTCCTCACTCTGCTAATCTAAAGCAGCATGTCTCCAGCTGCTGATTCGTTTTTACGTAGGCCACGCACATACTCTTTTGAGTGAGCAGCGTACAGGCTGTATAGACGGTCAGAGTTTTCCTTCTTTGGAGGCCTCATTCTCCAAACATATTAATTACAAATCACTTGGACCCCTGCAGAAAAACCATGCCTATTCTTTGATGTGACACACTTTCCTCTTCTTGGCTAACGCTCTATCAATCACGCTACAACTTAGGGATTCTCTGAAGGGCCATCCTTCACACATGAATGGCAAATAGACTTATTACTGGATTCTGGAAATAAAGGCTTGAATAAAATAGAGGAGTCTTCTGATATCTATTTTAAGCAAAAGGAGGAGGATGTCTTGCCCAAAATCACAATCACTACTTCCAATAATATACACATAATGAGATTCTTTTGACCTCTTATTCTGGACTCTGCAGAAAGGTTGAGAAAAACCAATGGATAAAATCCAAAGTTACAAATATTCACACCTTCTGAGAAATAAAATCAGTGCTATTTTCCCATCAAGATTTCAGTGAAAATGTGTCTGTGGTCAGCTCCTGAAACCAAGTAATTGCTCTCACTACCAAAAAGGAAAGGAGAAAAAAGAAGAAGAAAAAAAGAAAATGGGGGGGGGAGCAGCCCCTACCTTCAGAATAGAAGTCCAGAAGCTTACAGACACCTCAGAAAGGGTATGTTTTCCATTTATTTGTGATCATGCCAAAACAGAAAATAAACAACTATTTTTACACTGCTACTTCTGCTGAAAGAAGAGGAGAACATTTAGCAATTAAGATTCCACATGATACTGCTGAGTCAATTCACTAACTTATAAAACAGAGATAGTCTCTTGACCTGCCTACACAAAACAGTTTGTTTTCTAAGGGTTCAGATAGTTTTCTGATCTGATCAGGTATTGCCACCTGCAGGACATTACAGTTTCTACATACAAAAATATCACAGATGAAGACAGACCCCAGTTTTTCCGTTTTGTTCATAATCTGCAAAAAACCAACAACTAACACCTACAACAAAAACAAAGAAAAAGAATAATATCACACACACACTTTGCATCACTTCTCAATACAAATTATTTAATCAAATCAGCCCAATTGCTGACAAAACTATCAGCTATCTTGACTGATAACCTGAGAAAGATCTTTTTCAGCACTTAATTGTAGGTCTTGTCTGGTCCCCAACCACTGAATAAAAAAAATAAGAAAAAAAAAAGTTTCCACTTCATTTGTATTAACACGTTAAAATTGCTCTAAACACGTGCTTAAGAAGAAAGCCTGACTTTGTTTGGTAAAAAATAAAATTAGCAACTCAGACGTGTAATTTTCAACTCCAAAACACACTTCATCTAGAAACTTAACACGCTTTCTAAAGCTACCTCATCTTGCATCCTGACAGATGTCTGATCAAAAGGCACAAATTTTGCCCTACTATTAACCACTAAGAAAACAGGTGGAAAGGATTATTCCGTTTAAACTATTATTTTTATTATGTTCAGATTTCCCATCTTTACTTTAGCTCCACCTCCTTGATCTCATTATACTTCAGCTTTATGCGTTCTCTTTCACTGCCTATCAGCTTTATCTCAGCGGCCTTCAGTTACTTCTCTGCCATGATACATCCAGAAATTCTGATAGCCATTGAGGTAAAGCTGAAACCACTGCTCAGCCTGCCTTCCTTTCCACACGCCGTCCAGGCTGGCCTCTTGTTGCTCAGAGCAGTAGTAGGGAAGAAAGCTACGCCAACTACTGAAGTATTTATCACCATGTACATGACAAATACATACTCAATGCTAATTTATTGTAAAAGAAGTACAAATGTTCCTTTGTTTTCTCATTGCCAGCTGCTTTATACTGAATGCTACCACTTGGCAGGTTGGAAAACAAGAAAAACTACCTTAAAAATAAATCGCTTTCTTCAGAATAAGCAAAGGTAACTTCAACGAGTTAACTCTTTCTACATCTAGATTCCAGTGTCCTTGTCGGTAAGGGAATATCTCAACTTTTTTCTGTCCCTACATAGAATACTTGACATACATAGCATCAGTAGGGCTGCCAGTGAAATAATATTTTCTGATACATATTCAGAACATGGGCAGATGACCGTGAAGCACAACACAGTTCGTTCACAGGCCAACAAACTCCTGGACTGGCCCCCCAAAACAAGTCATACTACCAGGCAATCAAGTAAGAACTACTAACCCAGGATACAAGTGAACAAAACCGAGCCACGTATCCAGCTAACTCAAAAGCTGAAAGCTACAAAACAGTATTTAGTTACAGCTAATAAAACATCCATGCAACTACTTTGGGTTTTGTTACAAGTTGCTGAAAGAGTCACGGGTCACTAAGTCTTCTCATTTCCAACTGAGAAACGCGCAAGTAGTTTGCAACATAACTCTGTGTTATACGAAGCCTATTTCAAACGCCAAACGGCACTGCTAGTACTATATATAACCCAGTATTTGCAGCAAATGGCAAAAATGCTACTAATTTTCCTGGGAATGGGGATGAGACCAGAACTATGCACTGATGGTAATTACAATTCAAACACTGAGAGAAGTTTCAAATAGCAACTTTCCCACAGAGACTGAATGGAAAAACCAACTCTATGATTAGTAAGAAGCTTTTAGTGTTTTATTATATTAATAACAGATTTCACTCCACTCCTATTAAATATGCCTGGGATTAAACATTCATGTTTACCTCATTTGCGCACACCACCTTGGCAGTTTCTAACATCAAACTGAAGTTGCAAAAGGACAGTATTCTATTTACATTATATTTGTTTTTCTTTCTACAGCACAATTAGAGCAGCACATGCATGCTTCTGTAATTAGAATTACTTAAAAATATTTCCATCACAACCCCCAATTTCCAGGGAGATATAAACTGCACTGCAGAAAAATCCCCCAGGCCAACATGTAATATCATAGAGCTCACACTCAAAAGTTACTCTGTGGGTCATTTGGCTATTTTCATAATCGCCACCTCACTAACATAACACACAGAGGAATCATGTCATATGTTTTTATATATATACACATATATATGTATATATGTGTGCGCGCGTGTGTATGAAAAACTTGAAATTAATATTACATAAGCATGAGGATAAGGCATATAGCTATACTACTTTGTATAAACATCACATGAACCTCTGCAGCTCTTTAAGGCCACACCATCAGTCATTATCCTCAGCATTCAGTGCTGACCACATTTAAACAGTAGCTGTTTCAAATGGAGGACAAAGTTATGACATAACACCAGAAAAAGTCGAGTCCAGAAACCGCTCTCCTGCGAATACATCAGGAAATACATTGGCAAATTTATTTTCTTGCTCTGGTTGCTAATATTGTACAAGAGACAAAAGCTTTCTCTTTTTATCTGAATCCTCTGGTCAGCTTTATTTTATTGATTTCACAAATGGAAACATTAAAACAACATTCTTGGACTTACCTCCAGGCCTTTCATGCTCTCCATCAGTATGTAAAAGCATTGAAATAGGCATTCCAACATTCTTAGATCTTCCAGCTACAACAACATTTTTTCCAAATGTTTGTATTCCTTATAGGAAGAAAAAAACAAAAGGAAAAAAAAAACACAAACAATTTTATTCTGCTATTTTGATATTCCTAAAGCTTTCTTCTTAATCCCCAAGATATAATTATTTTCTGTTGTGGACTGCTGACATCAACATGACTTGAAAATCCATAAGGCCGAACTTGAGGGATCAATCCACAAAATGACTTTCAGCTTTCACCTTAGAGAAACCTGAGTGAGTTGCCAGTTTTGTTGTCTGAATCACTCTTTGGAGGGATTTAATTTCTCTTCTCTGACCACAAAGGGAAACGGAAGCTCTTCTGTCTACCAATAAGAACACGTGTATTATACTTATAAAATATCAACTATTGAACAGGTAAGCATTCTTTTCTCCTTCTAGTACTGAATTAAATGTTCCCATTTTTGTTCTTGTTTCTTCCTCTTCCCCCACAAGAACTCATGCATTCAAATCTTTTATTTGACAAATAATCAGGAGGTCAGCAATATCACAGAAAGTTTCTTGCAACGTTATAAAACGCAGAAAATAAGTTACCCAAGTGTTTCACCACATATTCTACGTGGACTACTGTCTACGCTTAATTAATAGTTATGCTACTGGCAAAAGATCTCATCTATTTGGCACCTCCTTATTATTCAGATTAATCCTCTAAACTTTTGTTCTTCAGTCGGCCCAATACATTTAGATAACCTACACCTTTTAACTCACACCTGACTTCATCGTTCATTCACCTTCCAAGATAAAAAAAGAGTTTCAATACAGTTGTTTCTTACCTGTCCGTTTTATAATTTCCCACACGGCAGCAGCAGTGGCAGGTATTATAGAAGGCTGATCAAGACACAGACGTCCAATATTCATAATATGAAATCCATCCACATCCTTTTCGGGTGCGATAGCGTTACAAACTGTTCGTTCATCTATGTGATCTAGGAAATACACTGCTTTCAAATGACAGTTCTTTCACTTGTCAGGTGTCATCAATACTATCTGAGTCATTACACAGGGAAACACGCAAGTTTCGTCCAGCTAGGGTAATTATTATTATTCATTATGAATAAACTACACTCCCCCTCTAAAAGCAGCAGTTACAACTTCACCTTTTAAAGTCATCTACTGAAAATTAAATTATTCCGTGACACTGCTAACACAACAGATTCATTGAAAACAGTAGAGGCCGATACTCAGCTGAGAATGATGACTTAGTAACTATAAAAATATATGTTCTAGCAAGACACTTCAGAGTCAGTTCTGCATTCTACAAGTATTAATGATTGAGTGGCTCAAAAAAAAAAAAAAAAAATCATCTGAGTAAAGTTATTGTGCATGTTACCTGTCTCTAAGATCACAAAGGATACACGACCTAAGTTTTAAACGAACATACTGAAACCCAAAGCTGAAATAAATTTGCAGGTCTGGCTTTCGTCTTCCATTTTACAACAATACAACTGTTATTAGTAATTTGCTATTGAGTAGGACCAAAACATATCCTACTTCATTGGAAAATTGTGAGAACGCATAAAATTGTTTGATATTGATGAGCTCGAAACGCGAAGTACGGCTTAAATGACGATACCTGCACAAAATTTATTATTCATATCTATTCATAATGAACATTCTTCATATGCACTATTGATACGGGATAGGTCTGCAACTGCTTAAAGGTTATACTGCATTGGTACTCATTATGAAAAAAAATACGCATTAGCCAGTCCTACCACTGCAAAGTTACAAACCCAAGTATAAAGCCTGCATGTGTAAAGACACTTCAGAGGAACAGCTCTACAAAACTGATACCGATCCAGAAAGGAAACTTTGTTTAACAAATGTATTTACCGAGTGGTACCTCAGTCACAATTTTAGAATCACAGAATAGTTTGGGTTAGAATGGACTTCTAAAAGTCATCTAGTCCAACCCGCCTGCAATGAGCGGAGTCAGTTTAGTCTACTGCTTCATGGTTTAATAACGGCCCAAACTGCTTCCAGGATTACACTTCCAGCTTTACTTCCATCTCAGAAAGATTATTTTTTCCATTTTTTATATAAGGATACAGCATCCTATCTAGGCTAGATCCCTAAGAGAACTCTGCAATTATGAGGTGATATATCCCAATGTCCAATTCCAGGAGCATTACAGGCTGTTTACAAAAACCCAAATAAACAGTAATGAGTGTTCATTACGAAATTCAGACAGTCCCAGTAAAAATATTTTATAACCATATATGGGATGCTTGAATTTAGTACTCAACTAGCTCTACTTAGGTATTTTGTGATTTTGCGATAAAAATGAGCTAGCTAATTAAAAGATATAATGGATGTTATAAAACTTAAGATGTGGTAATCCCTTGTTAAAAGACTTACAATTAAGAAAACCCTAGAGTTAAACCAGACTGTTATGATTTACAATTTAATTCTCCATTTTCTTATGGGAGTAAGTTTCCTTTTGAATCCTACTCAGAAAGGTCTGCGGAAATGAACGTGTTAAGTACATTGAGGAAAGAGTCTCTTACAGGTCAAACTAGCCTAATCCAGATTGAAGGCAACCATAATCTTATTTTTATGTCAACCTGGGGAATTAAAAAAAACAAGAACACAGAAATTTGGAGCAACCTATTAAATAGTTTTTGCAAAAGAAAACTTGTTAACTTCAGTTGTTCATCAAACAAAAACTTGGCAGCCACGCTTTTCCTTGCGC
Source organism: Calonectris borealis (assembly GCF_964195595.1). Taxonomy (NCBI): domain Eukaryota; kingdom Metazoa; phylum Chordata; class Aves; order Procellariiformes; family Procellariidae; genus Calonectris; species Calonectris borealis. The sequence continues at coordinate 84,599,981 of NC_134315.1, read as the reverse complement.
CTGGGATAGGACAGAACACTGATCTTTACAAACACCTCCTCATTGCTGTCTGCCTTCAGCTTCCCAGAAATAGACAGATAATAGATACATTGATGTAAAAGGGAAAGAAATCATGCTTCACATGGATTTTTTCTTTTTCCATCAAAACTGATTTGCGGAATTTCAGAAAAGGGCACGTAGTACCGGGAAGAAATGCAGCTGCATAGCTGGGGACAAGTAGGCTGACACGGGCCTGAGAGGAGAGGACGTGGACACCTTCCCTTCCTCATCAGAGACAGTTCCAAAACACTATCTTGGGCGGGCCACCCCCAAACAAACAAACAAAACCAATTCAAACTATAGAGACAGTTACTATGTTACTTAATGAGTAGATTTTATTTGCCTCAAGAAATATATTTTCCTGGTTGGTTTCCACTTGACTGCAGATAGCCTGATTTATTTCCAGAGGAACAAAATAATTTCTTAAGCATGTTACTGTCAGTCTCACAGAACGTGCTTAGCCTCCTCTCAACTGATATTCGTACTAACTTACTTGCTGTCATTCCAAGCTACTCTCCGTGCCAAGTTCCTCTCTGCACTCACCCTTGCACTTGCTAACCAAACTTTCAAGATAACACCGGGCATCGCTTGCCTAGCTACTCTGACATACACACAGAGAAACTCTTATTTACACAATAAACAACATGTGCCTCTAATGCTGACATACAAAAAAAAAAAGACTAGTTTTCAAAAGGGAAGACTGATGAAAATAAAAACATAGCACAAAGGGATTCTAAAACATACCATATGGATCAAGAAATACAGACACAGAGGAAGCTGTTCAGCAGCAGCAATGAGCTCCCTGGAAATAATTTTGAGAAGCTATACTCAGACACTGCTACGATTTTAACAGTTAGTTCCACCAAAGCAGGCGGCAGTTAGGCTGGCAGAGTCTTTCACAACAGAGGGAGAGGGACATCACATTTGTACTCATTTGCTTCATACTTCTTTGCTGCTTACAATGAAGAAAATTTTGACTTTTTCAGAATCTTTCTCAAATAAGTATCTAACATTTCATAGCCACCTTCCAGGCAATTTAAAAAAGGTACAGGAAACTCTCTACAAAACCATTACCACATCAGAAGTAATGCACTCAAAAGGTGCACAGAAAGGAAGTTTTCCTCAGGCAAAGATGACAATCCTCAAAGTTAAGGTCCTCCAGCTTACAAAAGTGAAAGAGAACAAAGCTATTTTCTGCTTCTATTTTTATCCCAATGTTGATCAAAAGCCACACCTGTGTGTGGTTTAGTGCAAAAAACCCCAAAATCCCACACAACAACCTCAACTCTGGAATAATCAGCCTCCGCCGATAAAGTTTTCACAACTTCTAGGCTTTGGCTCCTTCCATTATAATGCAAATCGAACGATTTTTGGAAAATGAGCTAACTTAGCTTTCCGCCCTTCTGTTTCTGAAGTTCCTTTGGGAGAGAAAATTTAATTCAATAATCAGAGTTATATCTGACATCTATTATGGAAGAGCTTCCTGAACGTTTTCAGTTCATGACAACTTGCATATTAAACTTTACTATACAGACAAGGCAATATCAAAGAAGTTCTGCTATTGATTAAATTATTCTCAGGTTTTTACTAAGGCAACAGCAAGGCCGCAAACTAGCAAGTTTTATAGGTTAGAGGAAGGCTAGTCAGTCTTCACGTAGTTACTGTGACAGACGTACCATAGTTCTTGAGAGGGGGATGTTCAACCAACTACTTCAGGGCTGAAACATTTAAGTGTACTAGCATCAGACATTTGAATTGACACACCTAGAATTATCTTCAGGTTTTTTGCTTTTCAAATGTCGCACAGCTTTAAACTCACTACGTTTCAAGACTTCACAGTTTTCAGACTTAATTCTGTTATTGAACTATGTATCGATGAAGGCAGACAGCTCTAGAGCAGACTGTAATGACCCGATACTCTCCTCATAAAAAAATGCATTTCTGCAAGCGGTACCTCACAGTTTTACCAAGTACCCACACAAGTAAGACAAGTAACACATGACATCTCCCATTTCTGGGGAACACAATATTGGATTGGGAATCCAGCGGGTGAGTCCGTTTCCTTTGCTACACACTTCAGTCAGAAAGATTTCCATCCCTCGGCTCTCAGTGCTCCATCTTTTGCATGAGTTGTTACTACTGAAATGAAAATCTGTTACATTACCTGTTTCCCCTAATCTGTTCTTAGCGGGAGAGATGTTTGTTCAAAGTAAAGCGACCACATTCCATCAGCTCCCAGAGTTTCTGACTTGGTGTCCAAGATTTCAGCCTCCTTACTTGTGTTATGCTTCCACCTTGTGGCCAACTTATTTCAACAAGCGGCCGATTTCAGTTAGCTTTCATATAACACGAAGTGCAAAACTTGCTAATCACAAACGCTGATGTTTATTACAAATACAAACAAAGCATCTCTTCCTCTATAACACTCAGCACCTGCCCCAATTTTTGCTGTTTCGTAGGTATGAAATAAAAGCAGTGAGAACTGTCTGAAAGTGAAGACCAAGACTAGCAATACGAGTGGAAATGAAGAGCTTACCCAGAAACAAAGCTTCAACTTCACCATCATCAGAGATACTTACAAACAGTAACCCCTGGAGTCGCAGCTAGTGCTAGAAATCATGCCTAGATGTGCCAAAAAGACAGCTTCTGCCCTTAAGAGTGTGCTGTATAAACGCACGATAAAAGACAACACTCGGAAACACAGAGACAGGGGAAATCCAACATGCCAGTCCATTTATTACAATGACTCTAGTAATTTATGTACCTCTCCATTAGGAAGCATACAGTGGTTTAACTAAGTTGATTTCCATAGAGTTAGATGAAAACCACAAGTTTTATTACTGCCAAAATACCATTTTGCCAGCTATGGCCAAGTGATATTTTAGTGAGACTTCATTACAAATGAGGAGAAGGGAAATAAAAAGCAAGAATATAGCAGAGGCTTTTAGGACAAAGGCTTAGCACTTAGGCTTAGCACAAAGCTCACCCGGAGCATTAGGGACAGCATAGAAAACATGAACAAATGTTTAAGGCAAAACCTGGAATCACTGTGAGAAAGGCCGTAGTATCATCCTTTAGATAGCATAACTTGGCATGATATAGGGGATAAAAATATGGCAAAGGTCTTGGAGTTCAAAGCAAAACAGTGCAACATGTTAAAAAAAAACCAAAAAAACTAAACCCACGCACAAAAAACCAGAAATAAACTGGATAAAGCGCGTGTGGAGAGAAATTCCTTGACAGAGCATTCTGACTGAACTTTAAGAAAAGGCTAGGTTGACAATACGAAGCGATTCTCACGATTTAATTTGCTTTTTTGTTTACAATGAACTGCAGGCTAGTATACAACAAAAAATTGAACATCTCAACTAATCCTTCATTATGCACGTCCTCTTTCAACAGCTTCTTATATCACTCAGATACACTTGCAACCCCAAATTGTCAAACTCTTCCCTCTTACATTGACTGTATATGAGGAGGAGACAAAAGATGTCACCTACCTGGGAGAGGTAGCTGAACTAATAAACCACTAACTGTTGAATCCTTGTTGAGTTTTACCGTCATATCTAAGAGTTCTTCCTGAGAAATTTCTTTAGGCCTCAGTATGATCTCAGTAGAAATGCCTGGTAAAAGCCAAAAACAGAAGACACATATTAGTATCAGGAAATTTATTTGCGGACAGCTTAGCCATTTTGTCTAAAAATCTGTCCGATACTTAACAGCTGTTTTAAATAACCATGGAGGACTTGCTAAAAATCGTGCTTTCGCTGTCTGGTCTTTAATGCTGTATTTCTAGATGTTAAGTACCATCTTATAGCGAAACATAGAGGGGAAAAAAATTTTAGTTGGACAGAGTAGCTCCAAAATTAAACAACAGTTTAGAAATATTTGGAAAACAAACCATGTAACTTTACTACACATGTGCGCTTGAGAATTACAACTAAAAGGGAACAGATAAAGCTACACTACTATTACTGGCATTTTATCTGATAGCTTTACTACTTCTGTGGGACAAAACTCGTTATTAGAAAAGAAAATTTTTCAAGTTACTTAACAAGATTGCAGTTTCACTGATAGCAACAACACTGAAGTTCCCTCTTTAGGTTATGTTACCCTTTCATTTGGAGATAAGATTTTGTACTGACTAGGCTTTATCCTAGGTAATCAGTCACTTAGCTTTACTGTTTTATTTCATTATGTCTGACATTTTGCCGTTCATATTCAGAACTGTGAAGCCTTGGTTTTGGATTGGCTTGCCTGGCTCTGCGGTGGACCTTAAGCATTCAACAGGACATATATTCCATCACATACAGCAGACGCGCAAGAAGGTTGACATCATGAAGAAATTATTGACATTATGAAGAAAAGGGCTCTTCTCAATATCTTCCTGTGAAACTGGTTACTTAATCACTGTTCCCATCAATTCAAGGGTAGTAGGGTTTGCTACCGCAGTTGGAGGTGGACTGAAAAATCCACGTATAAAAGAAGGAATCTGAGGAGGCAAGCTCTTAAGCAAGTATTTCACATTCAAAAATAATCAGCGTGTCTTGCGGAAACACTCAAACTGACATAATTTCTCTCTGATTACCTTTATTCACCAAGCCTCTCAAAGCCAGTTAAGATATTTACCTATCAAAAAACTTCCCCAGTGTTCTCCTTTCGTTTCCAGTTTCTAACGGTAAGAGTGCAAACTGCTTCCTAAAAACACTTTAAAATACACAATTGAACTTATGACTACCATTCATGTGCCATTAAAACTACTTTCTTCACATGTCAATGCAACTTCTTTTCTTTAGGTTCATCAGAGAAGACGAGGAAGAAAACAGTGCAAAATTAAATTAAGATACGAAGGAGGTTCTCCCTCACTTTTTTCATGTTTTATTTTTAAATAACAGATCTTGTGATTACCAAAGGATCGTTTATATTACGTAACACATACCTACAGCTGCAGCTGCTTTTATCTTGTTTCTGACATAGATATGACTAGCTGGATTGTCTCCTACTAATATGACAGTGAGATGAGGTCTCTTGTTCCCAAAGGATATCCACGATTCTACATCCCTTTGAACTTCCTTCAAAACTTGTTTAGCAAGCTTTGTCCCTGAGATAACGGTTGCTTCATGACTATAAAGACAAAAAGATACACAATATTTAGGTGTAAAATTTCATAAACAGGACACAAGTGTGTGATCTACCGTGTTAAATACTTGTAAATGCTTTGATAAGTTCATTTGCTAGTATTTAAAATATTACTTGAAAAACAGTAACGCACTACAAATCCACCCGGGTGAAGAAGTGTTTCCCCACTCCCTTATTTGAAGAGCAGGAATGTGCCATCAGGGCATACAGAAGAGCAGCTCACCTGCCACACCCCACCTTCCCAACACACGTAGCCAGCCAGGTTGAACAAATCTATGCACTCCTGCATTTGGGAACAGAACATGAGAACATTCTTAGGCCCTCAAGTTTTTCTGTTTTAAGGAATTTTTACCCACCTTCCTTCCCAAATTTCCTTCAAAAATCTATGTGACGTGGGATTACTCACACTATTCTTTTGCCCAAGCCTAGATGATACTATTTCTCAGCTTTCTTAGGACTTCACTCATATAAGGCAGCGGTGACTAACTCAGGAGCTTCTGTCATGCCCTCCCAACTTTTGTCCTTTCAATTCCCTGTCCCTCTAGTACCTCCCTCTGCCCCTCACCCAGCACTACAGCAGACAAACGTCCGCCTTGGATCAATGGCCCACAACCATTGCCCTACCCATGTAGGAAAGCAGACGAAAACAGACAAAGTCTTGCGCCTTGAACTTGTCTCAGAACTCCTCAGTCCCTCTCTTTCCCTCTATCATTGCTGTGATCATGGCCCCAACCAAGGATGTGGAACCCCCCCCCCCCACTCCACCAACCCACAACAAACAAGAAACCTCCAGCATGTGTAACTTTGAGATGCTAAGATGTTAATTCCTTTTGTATCAGATAAGCAGCCTTTAAATACTAACTTTATTGCTTGGTGGTAGTGGTGCTTAGAGGGGAGAAAGCAGGAAGATTCAGAAAACTATAGAGCAAGAAATTGTATCACTGATCTGGTTTATAACATGGTTTTGTGTAAGATTCAAAACCATAACTTTAAGCAGGCAAAAAGAGTAAGCTGCATTTTACTCATTTCAGAAATTTGTGCAGTTTCAAACATTCTTAGAAATCCTCACGACCAAAGAAGCTAAATGCACACGGGTGTGGAAGAAGGAAGGTAGGGGTGACCAGCAGCAGCGACACCGCCACCACACAGGACAGGACAACCACAGGACCACCCAAAATCAGAGACTGTCTATGGTCTTATATAAAGAAATCATCCAAACTTAACCTCTGTAACTGACTGACAGATTAAGCAATCCAGTCTACATTTTAGGTTACTAAAGAACGGTTCTATGAGGACTCGGCTACATAGGGAAGAGCAAGATACCTGAGAATACTATTATTTCCAATGCAGAAAAATGTATCCAACTCTCTAACTTCTACTACTGCTCAGCCCCTTCATATAAATGAACAATCTGTAAGCAGTAACACGACAATCCCCAAAATATATTTTAAAATAAAGTTTATTTCAAATGGCATACAAGGTAAACCGTAACCGCGCTCCAGAGGCGCCGCAGAATGGAACGCAAGTCGAATTCCTTACTTAATCTTACAAGCCCTACCCTCACCCTTGAATGACGCTTTAGTGACAACAATATTAAGACTTACCCTTCGGTAAAGCTCTTAACATCTTTTGTCAATTTCCCATACTCACCTCACCAGCCAAAGATCAAGCGCATCTCGACTGAACAGCACTTCCTTAAGTACTACTTCATTCAGATCTTCCAAGTGTCAGCTTTATCTTACCTTGGTTGTTATCCTGGTCTTTGGAATCTTCTCCATCTTCCTGCCTGTCTGCTCCCTGCGAGCAAGCATAGGTGCTCCTCACCTTGTACATGTCCACGGGACATGTTCAACCACAGTTCAAGCTTTTATCTACACTATGTCCTTCACTAACTGAACCTCTCATCTTCTCAAATAAACTCCAAGAATCCTAACATGATACATACACATAGTTAACAGTGTTTCTTGGCATAATCATCTGATATTGTAACAAGAAAGTAAATACTATTCTATCTGTAAAAATGCAGTAAAAAACCACCAACTCCCCAGAAGCAGAACTACCAAGACAGACACAAAGTTAAAGTTACCAGTGGACAAATTCGCTCCTCTCCTAATGAGGGCAACTGTGCAGCACGGTAAGAAAAAACACGCTCCTGGTTCATCAGCTCCTAATCAAAGACCGTCGACTCATTACTTGATTTTACTTACCAGAAAGTAAGCCTGAGTAGGAGAAGGTTTCCCCTCTGCAAACATCATTCGCTCCCTTCTTTGAGATAAAGAGCTTCACATGTATACACACATACACACACACATATTGTAATCCTTGCTTTGAATTGAATAAATTAATTCAACATGACTACCATTTGTAACTGACACAGTTAGCAAGGACTCCAGATGAGTTATGATGACACCAACAAGGTGGCATTATAACTTTAAAAAAAAAAAAAAAGATAATCATGGTGCCTAGTATTTAAATTAAAAAAACAAACCAAAACAAAAAAAGCCAAACCCCACACTCTGCTGAGAACAATTTATCCAACTCTTTGTCAGGAAAGCACAGTATTAGAAACATACTCGGCACTCTAAAAACATGAATACCTTGTTTCCTTCAATTTTTTTCACCAGCCTTAGCTACTTCCCAAACACAAGCTTCTGCACTGTTTAATTTAAATTTATATATAAAGAAAAATAATTAAGCTAACAGATGTGGTTTTATTGTTTTCCTGTATGGCGTGCTCTGTATGTGCTCATTTTCATAGATCTCTCTCTCTCATCTTCATTCTTTATGTTTTAGCTATAGATGCCTTGGGCACAAAACACTTCTTTCCATGTACTCATTACACCAAATAAATAATTAATGCTCACCTGTGTGGCAATGCCATATACGTTTAAGAATACAAGGACCTAACCATATTTTGGTGCCAAAAAATATTTTCAATCCATATGAATGCGTATCGCATTTCTATTCTATTTTTACTCTAAATGCATTGCCAAAGGGTAACTTATCCTAATCTTCAAGCAAACAATTTTAAGTGCATGCCTCTTCCGTAAAATCTAGCCACAGACTCATTAAGTTTTCAAGATCTATCTTCGCTTAAATCTGACCATTCTCACGGCATCACTTTCAATCTTCTCAGCCATCCAAGGGTCAAAAACAACTCAAATGAACAGAAAAACAGTGCTAAAAACGCAAAACCACACACACACGTAAATACAGAAGGAAAAAACCCTCACGCTGACAGACACATCATAAGCTAGGACAAAATGCATGTAATATATCCTAGCCAGGAGGTGCTGTGATAAGGCCCTTCAACACCTGGACCTTTCTGAAGGCAACAGTCAGTTCTACAAGCCGCAGCCAAAGTCAAAACTTGCCTGAAAACAGAAATATTTTAAGTTAAGACTACTCTGAAAAATTAATACTCTGGGGCAGCCTGGGTATAGAAGATCAAAATGACTACAGGTTAGTTCACATACGCAGAAAAAAACAAGTACAATTATACCTTAGCAAGAAGTTATGGGATGGCCCTGCTTTAAAAGAGCTACCTTCTTCTGGCATTCCAACAGCTAAATGGATACTTTGAGGAAATTAAGAAAGGTATCAATGCAAAGAGTGGTTCTATTTTTCATATTCATGACTTAAAGGTGCTGGGAAGGGAGACGGTAAATAGCATGAACATTTATGGCAAATGATTATGAAAGTGTCTCCAGGTCTCAAGGAGGTACTCAATGAAAGCGAAGTACAGGGAAAAGAAATCTTCAGATAAAACTTTCAGCCTTTGCTTTGGAGACTGTCCATGAACTACAGAGCAACTGAAATGACCAAATAATCAGAAAATGGAGCGTGAAAGGTCACCTTTGTATCTTACAGAGCTAAAGATAAAGAGCCTGTCAAGTTACAGATGCACTGTTCTCTCTTTTAAGGAAGTAAAGAGCAGCTCATCTCATGACTTGTTTTTTTTTTCCTTCTCTAAATTTTACTATTTGTTTAAGGCAAGAAAGCTTCCCCGCTCCATCATCTGCTCATAGCTATGATGATCATACAGCTGTCTTGAGCCGCATAGGCTCAACCACCCATAGTTTACCAACATCAGTACAACGTCACTAATGCAAATCTTCTTTGAAACACAGCTAACAATTTTTGTAACTGTAATGGTTCAGAAACCAAGTGTCCCAGTTGTCACAAGTCCCAAGCTATTCAAATCACTCCACATCTCCACTCGGTTAACTCTGCATTGAAAAATGCCATCACTGTAACGAAGCTGTAAATACCGCTGCTGCAAAAACCACCACTTAGGTTGAAATGTTCATAATTTCATACATGTTTCCTAGCAGAAGTTTCCAAATAGTTTTGAAAGCTTCTGTCACCTTCAAATATAGCAAATAGTTTTGCCCTTAATCAGCCAGAACCTAAATTTTTACAAGCCCAAGGCCAAAAACAAGGGTAAAACAAACATTACATTACTTAGAATATAAAGATTATTATCATCTTCTTTTACAGGGTTAGATATTCCACAATTAGCAGCTATTCATGCATTACCATTCTCTTGGTCTACTTTATTAAAAACAAGAACACGAATACTTAGTGTTTACACTTAGCCATACACACTTCAGTTACACAAATTGAAACCTCAACACTTCAACAGGTGGTACAAGTGAAGACTACCTAGAGATGTTCTAAAGTGAATTATTTCAGCCTTGATGTAATTTATCTCAGCTGGTCAACATTACAGCAAGACAACATACTGTTCTTCCCACGAAAGATTTTAATACATTAATTTAATCACCATAATTAATTACTTTATCCTTACACCTAATGTTTGACTACTTTGACTTTCATTGCTTGAATTTTGCATGACACATAAAATAAGCCAAGTATGTGATGGTATTTTACCTCTATTTTCTAGGAAGATAGCAGTATTTATTATTTCTCCTGATCATTATTAGTTTTAGTGGGTATACTATTTCATGTACAATTTTAAGACAAGGGTACAAATTCAGTATATCATGGAAACTGTTGTGTAACAGAAGTGTGGTTTTAGTTCCAAAGAAAAACCTCCCTGAGAAGGGGCGGGGGGAGAGGGGGGGAGGGAAGCCCTAGTAGGTCAAAAAATGTTTGATTAGGTATTATGAGAATAAAAGCTTGACATCCTTCAGCAGTAGTCTTTTTCTTTGGCTGACTACCCTGAACATCTAAAACATTTCAACACTCTCTGCAAATACACATGCTTGAAGCTTTAATGTATATCTGTATACAAACATGTTTAACATTGATGTTTAATATATGTTGAGTTAGTTTGCCATGATGAAAGTAGTTCAAAGTCATTTGCAAAAACAATAAAGCATTCTGGTTTTATGTTAAAATTGGACTGGTTTTCAAAGTGCTGCAAGTCTGACCAGTTGTGGTTTTTTCTGTACCATGTTCTGGGGGATGAACAAATCTGCACCAAGAACAACCTTCAGGAAAAAAAACTCACCAGGCTTTCTGAGATGGTCTAAAATCAGTTTTGCACTCTGTCTCTACCATAAGAAACTACACAACTGGAGTAAAATAAAGTATTATTAATGTTTTGTTATATTAATAAGATGCATATTTGTCTGCTTATCAGCATAGTCAAACATGAGAAATGTTTAACAATTCAACACACAGGAGAAATAGCTAAAAGCCAGCAGACACCGTATTTATTCGGAGACACTTCCTTAAACTTTATAGACACATGGTAGATGTGATGGTAGAACATTAAGGATTTTAAAATATTACCCTAACAGCATACGGAAGAAATGCACAGTGGTGAGTTCTGAAACTACTTCTTTCCCCTGCTAGTCTTTAAGATAGGGGGCGGGGGGGGAAAAATCCTGGAAGCCCAAACAAACTGCCAGGAGCATCATCCCACCCATAACATACTTCATCCATTTCTTGAAAAGAACTCTTCGCTTCAATAAGATCATATTTGCAAACAGACAGCTGCTGCCAGCGCTTCTGGGAAAAAACCCAACCGTCTACACATTTTAGCTGCACCCAAAACAACAACACAGTCTTCCTGCTACTACCTACCAAGTTACTGAAAGAAACTTGCTCAAATGCCAGTGGCTAAAAAGCAGAAACCATTCCTGGGTTAAATGCAAATACTAAAGAGGAGACAAATCAGGTGGCAATGCATTGTCATTTGCCATTCCGAACGGAGAAGTTTCTAGTTCTCCTCCTTCCAAGATTATTCTCTATCCTTCATGACTCCAGAAGTTACCTTCCCAAAAGTAAGAAAACAGTTGCACTAACATTACTTTTTATGTAATGTAGCTGATTTATTTTTATCAAGTATATTTTATCAAGAATCTGCTTCTTGCTTCACAGTCACCATCTATTCATAGCACATTTTTGAAGTCTCTGGACTTACTCAAGAACCATTAAAGCTTTGAGCATTTCTCCTGATGTGATACATAAGGTGCTGAGAGTTTATCAGGGAAAGATGAAGTAGCAGCATACGCACACCTGCTGCACAAAGCTCACCTTCCAATTCCAGCAACCTCTTGAGCAACCAGTTTAAGTAAAACAAAGGCCACCTTGAAAACATCTGTGACTTCCCGAATTCGACTGTCATTTGTCTTCTATGCATCAACTAGTATTTTCATACGCGAAATAAATATCAAGAAGAATACTTGACTGCAACTCAGTAAATACTATCACATTTGTTATTTGGACCTTCAGAACTCTGTCTCAGCAAAACCACCCAGTTATAAGATTCACCCTCACAGGAGGGGAAAAAAAAAAGCAAGCTTTAAATATAGAGCTCGAGAGAAACTTCCAATATCTTGCCATTTTCCTTAGTTGCACTGTAATGCTCTTCAAAGTCTTCAAAGCTCTTCAAAGTCACAGATGCTCTTATTCTGAACCCTGTGTGAGTTTAGAACAGAACAATTAACGTACTGAATCCTTCTTGTTAGCTCATCCAGTGACTTGCAGGACATTACAGAAACAAAGATGTCAGCTGCGATTTCAGATCAACCTACACATTAAACGCCCAAAATCATACGGGGTATCACAATAGGATCTTCTCAATCCCATACATACCACGTGAAAACCTCTGTAAGGGTGGCTCCTTCAAACAGGAGCATCTACTTTTCACAGAACTGGAAAAAACTGTTACTAGCAGCAAAGAACAGAAGTAGGCATGCACTGTTCCAGAAATACAGCTATTTGTGCCAAAACCAGCAGAATCGAATCCTCTGTTATACAGGATATATAGAACACCTAGCAGGTCGGACTCTTATTTCAATTGTCGCAGTACGGCTTACTAATCTTTTCATGTTTGAAAACACAAAGCAAAGACAATGCTTTCAGCGTAGGCTACTTGTGACCTGCTGAATCGAGCAAACTTTCAGGTCAGTATTTAAGACAACTCCAGTATAAATGAAAAGGCTGACAAGCAAGAGCTCAGCGGAAACCCTCCCATCCACACGCAGGCAAGCGCTCGTAGTTGCCGTGCCGCAACACCAACACGAGCGGCTCAATCCAGCCAGCACACTAAACGAAATACACAGGGTAAAAATGTCAGAAGTCTGGTTCTCGCTGTGTCAAGAGTGCGTCCTGCTCGCCCTGGGGTTCCACCAAACGCTGGCAGATCCCTGCCCGCTGCGGTGCTACATGAGACACTGCGTGACAACATGATTTTTATTTATTTATTTATTTCAGTTATTATTATTTTATTTTTAAAATTGGTATTTTTAAAATTTATTTTCTCAAGAACAAAAGAGCACCACAGTATCGCACCGCCTGCCTTGCTGAGGACTGTGAAATGCAATGGGATGGGCCGTCACCACCACACGTCCCTTCACACCGACAGGGATATTCTTTAGCAAAGATTAAAATACTCGCCTACAAGCCATCATAGCTGCCAAAAAATTAATATACATAGCAATTCTCTGCAAATCAACTGAGAGGCTCTTTAAGGTCCCAGGAGCCAACAAATGTTTCACAGCCAGACCCCCCCCCCCCGGGAGGAGGCAGGAAGGCCACACCGCACGGGCTGCCCCATTTCAGTGCACCGTTTAAATCCCCACCAAATCAACAGCGCCCGTGCCGCAGCCCACCCACCCTCCCTCCCTCCCGGTACCTCTGCCCGCTGGCACAGACCCCGCAGAGCCCCATTTCCCCGGGGAGAACGGCAGCCGGGCCGGGGTCCAGGGGCAGCCACCCCGGAGGCGACAGACGAGGGAGAGGGGCCTCCCGGGAGCGGGCGCCGGGCCGGGCTCTGCCCGGCCCCCTCCTCAGGCGGTTGGCGCCCGCTCTGCCCGCCGCGCGCTCGCGGGCTTCCAGCGCGACCGTTAAACGGCGGCAGCGCGCGCGCGGCGGCCGCCAGGCCCGCCGTTCTCCAGAACGCTCCCTGCCGCACCGGGAGGAGGAGGAGGAGGAGGGAGCGAGGATGAAGACGCCCCGAGCGGTGCGACGTACCTGGCGGCGCTGCGAGGGGAGCTGCTGGTGCTGTAGGCGGCCCGGGGCGCCGGGCGCGAGAGGGCTCGCCATCTCCTCAGCGGCGCCAAGCCCGGGCGCAGCACGGAGGAGGAGAAGGAGAAGGCGCAGGCGGTCGCCGCCGCCATGTCGGTCCCGACGGACGGAAGCGCCGCCGCAACCAAGCGACGAGAGGAGGAGCCAGGGCAAGTAGCGGGCCCGGGGCCGCGGCGGGGCGGCGCGCGTTGCTGAGGGACGGGCGGAGCTGCCGGTCGCTGTGACAGGGACACCGGGGCCTGAGGGGCGAGACGAATACACCGCCCGCCAAAATTGAAAGGGCGGCGGCAGCGCCTCTGGCGAAGGCACGCCTGTGGGCAGGCCCTCACTCGTGTGATGGCGTGGGGCTGGCAAACCGTGCCCGGGGGTGAGAAACCCTGCGGGTTTGTGTGTGAGCCCCTAGCCACTTCCCCAGCCCGTGCCGCCCTGCAGTGCTTCGGGGGATCGTGGCAGGAACCTCTGCAGATGACGGTGCAAAAAGCGGTCTTCATTTCCGCCCTTCCATTGGTATGGACTTCTGTTCCCGCCAAAATGTGGTATGGGCAAAGCCGACGCCGAGTCAGAGCTACGCAGACAAGCATCAATGCCCTTCGTAATTCTCAGCTGCACCCTCTTGTTTTCCCAGGTGAAGTCGTGTGGACTTCCTTGCAACTCACATATTTCTTTCATGTTTTACGGCAGAGTTTTCACCAAAATATGTGGAAAAATTCCGCTGTGCAGAGGGGAAAAGGAAAGCAAACTGACATGTGAAATAGCATATACAAAGCATGCCAAAACAATAACGGCAACTTTACCTGCGCTATTGAGCCTACTGACAGTTGGCAAATTCCATTATGAAGCTGGCGAAAGCTTTTAAAAGATGCGACAGATTAATGAGGCTGCAGTTTCTGCTATGGTACTGGCAAATTTTTTGATCAGTTAGGTGTTTGCGTAAGGAACGTGGCTGAGGTGCTTCCACAGACAATGTGCGTACTGTTTTTTAATGACTTGTCCTAGAATCTTCTTCTCTTCTAGTATTGTAGATATTATGTAAATCTTCCCCTTTAGGTTGCCATCCCTGATTTTATAAACAGCAGCGACACCAAACTTTATACACCATCTAGCGTGTACGTACTGCATTAATTATAAAGCTTTTTTAAAAAAGAACACTTATCCAAGATTCATTGACACAGTTATATACACTGTCCCTTACTCCCATGATTATTTCTTGTAACTGTCCCGTTTGGAGTAAAATGAACATGTGAGGATATCGGAAGTCCTGTGAAAATGTACAGTCCTGCACAGATAGTAGATCTTTAAGATAGAACAAAGATCTTCAGATGCTAATCTATCTTATCCAGCTTCTAAAGATTAGGAATGTAAATTGAATATTTAAGCTCATTTATATAAAATCTAGCCATTTTTGGAATGCTGTTTTTTTAGGACTCATATCGATGGTTCCATAAAAACAGAGATGTTCAAATACAGATACACTGACACTTTATGTGGTGGTGGGAAAAGGAATTGCAAGTAACCCTAAAAAGGGAGTAGGTTACTTGAAGGAGATCTATATATATTACAAAAAATAGGCAAGACATTAAAAGAAAGAAAAGCTGAAGAAGATAACAGAAAACACAATGGGGAAATGAAAAAAATATCAGTAGTCCTACAAATTGGTATTACAGAGAAGAGAATTCTGTCAAAAGTTTCTTTTAGTCTAGGATGAAAAAAGTTGTCCACTCTTCTTTTTTATGCAAGGTTTGTATACTTGACTACAACACTTTGAATTGCTGTTGTTAAAATTTTCCACAAATAGCACGTCCATCATATATTTTTCTACCAAATTAGCACACTAGAAAGAAGCAGTTGTATTATAAATGCTTTTGATAAAATTTGCTATGCAAATTGTGACTGAAGAATTGCTTTACTTCAAAAGTACATCAGTTACAAAATGTTTGACAATTGTAGGCGAGCATATTCTTACAGTCAGTAATGCTGAACACAACAGAAAAAAAATGTTACCCATTATCTTTTATGCAAAATCACCTTTTGTACCAATTGGATTCCTGCTATTCACACTGACCCCGACAGACAAATAAAAATAGGTTTTCAATAATATGAGTATGAAACCTTTTTTCTTGACTTAACTGCTTAGGTTTTAAATCCCATTCGAGTTTGGAACTTAAATATCACAACTTTAAAAAAAACCAAAACACCACAACATTTTAAATTAACTTTCACACCAATCAAACTGCACCGTATTGGCAACCTCAGGTTTGACCTTGAAGCTACGTGCAGCAATGCACATATACAAAAATGCTACCAATATCAGTCATTCACACCAGAATAATATACTGCCTTTTTGTATCATTCCTGAAAAAAAACCTGAAAGCTCACCACTGCTATAACAATATTTATAATTAAGTTTGCAGAGCATAGCCTACAAAAAGTGACGTAACTGTTGCTTAAGATCTGCTGAATACATTATATAGAAAAGCTTATGAAAATGCTACAATAATAAATAACAGTATGCATATGATCCACAAAAATGCACGGATGAAATTGGTACAAAGGATAAAGCTGAAAATGTGCAGAGGTAGGCATTGACAGCTGTGGGTATTCTTAACAGGTTGCTTCAGAGTCTGTTATACTTGGAGTATTTTTATGTGCATATGATTAAGGACTAGAGTTATAAAATACCATCTTGGGCATTAACAATCCCATCAACTTAAAATTATCTCGTAATAATTGCTTGTGTGTGAAGAGGAAGTCAAACATGGTTGTTTGGGAAGAAGTGTTGTTCTCAACTCCTCTTGTGAAAACCTGTATTAGGAAATGTTGCTTTACAAAAAATTTTGTGAGTAATTTCTTTTTATATCCTGGGAGAATATTATGTGTTTGTGTCCACTTCTCCACTTTTTTCTTCTCGGTTTTGCCTTCCCAGCTGCCGGAAGGTATACGTTTTCGTGAGACAAAGAGGTTGAGAAGAAGGTGAACCACCTCGTATTTTGCAGTCTTAGTTTAAGGAAAAAATGAATCTTAGTTTAGGAACAAAAATAGTTTGAGAAAAATTTAGTATAAGAAAGAGACTTGTTACCCTTGGGAAGCTCTGTATTTTAAGATAATTTATTTGCTGGCATTTTTTTGCTTTCTAGCAGTCCTACCGCCACTCCACGTGCAGCCTCTATTTTCGAAGGACACCACTATTGGGGATGAACATAGTATTCGGGACGAACATTTTACTGTATTTTAAGAAACCCTGCTCAGGATCCCATGATCTGGCACTGCCAGCACCTGCTGCAGAGTCTGCTTTCTACAGCAACGAACCGTGTATAAAACCTGGGCCCCGACAGCAGAATACGGGGAATTTTTGGAATGTGAGCAAAAGCAAGAGTCACGGCTACTGCTGGAGCCAGAAGAGATACTAAAGGAAGAAGATGTGTTACCGATTTATTTAACAGATCTATATTTTGCACCTTGGTCCAGCATCACTCAACTTCTGTTCAGAAGTGCTGCTTCACAAGGGGGAAAAGAAGGCAGTACGGAAGTCGCTTGAAGCCTGAAGGGGTTTCCTCCATCAGTGCATCTGTGTGTGTGCATGGTGTTACTATGTGCCGTGACTGTCTTGGAGCGCATCGATAATGCGGACTGTGCCTTCACCTTGTGTTTACACAGAAAGTCTGTGACTGTTAGGATGGCTGCCACGGCAAGCGGTTGCCGGCCCCGGCTGGCGCTGCCATAGGGCAGCAGGCCACCAGGAGGCACTCATCTCACGCCTCAGTCTCGCCTTACGCTGGTCCCGCCTGCTGCCGTCTTCGTAAAGGCACTGCTTGGGAAGCCGCAGTTCGGTTTGAACGTCATGACGATCATTAGCGATGGCCTTTACTACATCTATTGCTATGTAGCCACTATTCTGAAACGTAAAATAAGAGCCTCCAGTCACTTCAGTTGTTTTAATATCTTATTTTCCCTTAGGACCTGCTCCCGGATGATGGTGGCAGGGAAACAAACAGGAGCACAAGTTCTGTTCGCCGTAGCTGTCAGCTGAAACAGAAAACATGTATTAAATTGTTCTGTAGGAAATGAAAGAGAACTACATTCAAGATGGAAATTGATACTTAGGATCTTGAAGAGAAATATAGACATCGAAGCACAGGCAACCTTTTATTAAAACTCGTTTCCTATGCTTTTCATGCAACTATTTGGAGTCCTCAGGCTACCAGTCAACACTGTACGTTTAGAAAAATCTTGGCTCAAATACGCAGTTTTAAGGCACGAACTGAAGATATAAATACCCAGCCAAGTCTGTTTTAATGAGAGTTTTTAATCTTAGTTATTTTGGCATCCCTTTCTACAGATGTCAAGGCAGTAAATCAATGCTCTGAGAGTGCTAAAGTTTATGGATAGATGTATTTTTGATTAATAACTAGCATTTATTGCCTGGCATGGTCTGACTCTGAAATGTCTTCTTAAGTGAGCACAGTATTGGAAGAACTGATGTGAGTTAGGTAGATTGTGTTATTCCGTAACAGTGCATTGTATTTCTACAGAGGTCCTGAATATTGAATGTGGTTTTTTCCTCGGCTTTCTCTAGCACTATTAAAATAAATTAAGGTTTTCGTTAAGTTTTTCCTTTTCTCTGCACCCTGTCTTACTATTGCACTCTAAAGAACCTTACAAGGGAAACAAGAGAAAGTACCTTTTTATGTGAAAAAGGAAAATTCTAGCATTTGGTCTGGGATCGAATTTGGATCAAAGGTTCTAGTATTATTTTTAAAAAGTAAATAAAATAGGAATCATTAACCACAGCGATAAACATTTATAATGCCTTTCACAAATATTATTGGATCCTTTAAATGCATGTTTTCATGGAGAAACAAGGGAATTATTTTGATTTGATTTTAAATGAAACAACAGTTTGTGTTATTACAAAATCATTGGTAGGCAGTAATGACTATTACTATTATTAATAGTAACTGCTATTCCGAAATAGTAACAAGCTCCAAATTCTGTAATATATTTGCATAAGTATGTAATATTTTTACTTTTTCGTTGTTTTCCATTATCAGTCAGACAAACTAAGTAGTCTATTTGAATTGCAAGGAATGTAAAATGTGCTCTGAGTTTAAGCACATTCTATGCAATCTCCGTCATTTCCCAGTCAATTTCAGATCAGTTATATTTGTAATAGTCAGGTATATTTGCTCTGCCACGACTCTTCTTGAATACTGTGACTCATTATAGAACTCTGCACAAGTGAAAATGAGGTATCTAGTTGGTGCTTGAGCTCTTTGCTACGAGTATAACAGCAGGGAACATGGATTTTTAGCCTTGGGAAGCTTCTCTTAAGCTTGATTGACGTATCTTAATTGCATTTATTTTCTCTTTTATGTTATTGTAACATAATCATTAAGAATTATAAACATCGCCAAGACTTCTAGCGTGTAGTTTAACCACACGTAATTACAAATTACGTCTGATAAAGGGGTCTTCCCGTGGATCTTACGTGAAAGCTTATTCTATTAAAAAAAGAAAAGCACAAATGCAAATTATTTTTCTGATAGCATACATCAGCAAAACATAAACCCAACATTTTACGTCGCTGTTACTTTGGTATGCAGATACAATTAGCATGCTACTGAATTCAACAGAAGATGTCTTTATGAGTTTAAAACAAAGTAAATCCACATTGAAGTTCCCAGCAAACCCATACCAGTTATCTTCATTCTTGTCGCTTGCCAAATCGTCCTTTAGCTGTCTTTCTTTTTGATAGGTCCACTCACTAGATGACTAAAATTTTTGGCAAAACACTCATTTGTAGACAATCCCAAAAAGTAACTTCTCTCCAGTTCATTCACTTAACGAGAAAGCCCTGGAAATTATATAAAGTCAGGTCACAATTTTCAATATGGTTTTCATGTTAAAAATTCAGAAAAGATGTTGTATTGCTAAGGTTATGTATATGAGACTCTCTAAGCTCATGGCATTTTCTTTATTGAAAACGCGTATTGTCCCAAATCTTCCTGAAAATTATGTAGACTCCAAAATAGCTGTCATCTACAGATTACAATCGCTATTCCCCTATATATCTTCACAATTTCACCATCGTTCTTTGGGGGGACTTAGAGACATGGCACCAGCAATGTGCCACTGGTGCAAAGTTCCCATCTCTTCATATCTGGTTTTGGTTTTTTTACGGCACAAAGTTCCTGTCCAATAGAGAGTTAAAATTCTCTACCTTTCCATCGCTGACTTTTTGTTCTGTGTTTTTTCTTTCAGGCAAGGACAGTTAGTTCCTACCCAAGTTTTGATTCTGGGGGCTGAAGAGGTGTTTCGTTCTGAGCGAACGGTGGAATGCCGGCATTTATGGCTGAGGTGAGCAGCTGATTGAACATCATGAGCAGGGCTGTAAAGGGCTGAAAATCACCTGGGGAAAAGCTACAAATACCGTGGAGGGCTGGGGTTGGGGAAGGACAGAGGTGGACTTGCGTTAGGTTCCTCTGAGCACTCTTCTTTTTGGAAGACACCTTTATGTGCTGATGAGGGTTGTAAATTGGTATCCAGGGTCTAAGGGATCTGGCTGTGTCACTTTGGAGAGCCTGCGTGCTGGCAGCCGTCTAGGATCAGCAGGAGTATTAGAGAAAAAATGCTGAAATGAATCTGTGAAAATGTGTAGTTGATCTTGGGTCTTGTCTCTTGGAGAGAAGGGCATGGGAGAAAAAGAAATGCCTCCAAATGTTCTAGATTGTTTTAAGTGTAGAAAGGAAAAGGGTCCGTTTTACATAATGGTGTAGTAGTAAAAATCTAGTTTAAATCTCTTATGATGAGGAGTGCAGTGTTTCTGGAAAGCAAAAGATGCTGGTCAAAATGAAAGTGCAAGTAAAAGTTAGAAAAATCTGGTATGTTACATGAAGACAGTCTGACAAAGAATAAATAGGCCTTTTAAAAGCAAGCCCATGTTCAATGCATTTCTCGGGATCTGAATTTACTTGCTTTCCCAGTAGTTTTTAAAAACTTCGTTAACATAATTATATTTTCCTTGCTGTGCAGACTGGACGCCTCGCGACTTTACTTTGGATTTAATTATAGACGGAATTTAAAGGTAACATTGAATGAGGAAGGGAGAACTAGCAAGCTTGTTGAAATAAAAATAATTGCTATGGGGTGTATTATATTTATTGTCTGGATA
Source organism: Calonectris borealis (assembly GCF_964195595.1). Taxonomy (NCBI): domain Eukaryota; kingdom Metazoa; phylum Chordata; class Aves; order Procellariiformes; family Procellariidae; genus Calonectris; species Calonectris borealis. The sequence goes on along the minus strand of NC_134315.1, from coordinate 84,579,133 downwards.
TTACAAAAACAGTGCTATTCTTGGAGACGGACGGGAAATCAGCACTTTATTGAAAGGTCACTAATATAATAAAAGTTATAGAAGTGTATATGCAAGACACCCTAAAAATAGATATTGGAGATATCAACAATCCATTGAAGAGAAGCATCAAATCTAGGTACCAAGTACAGCATCTTAACTGAGATAACATATTTAATGTATCAGAAGTAAAGCTGTGCTGTTAGCAGGTAAGAGTACAAAGGAAATTCAGGGCTGAGGTGAAAAGTCAGATTTACGCTGACACGCAAGTCAGGAATGATAAGGATAAATTTATCCTTAGGATAAGTCAGTAGGTCAGTAGGTGAGCTTTATTTATGATACCAGATGTTTCACACAACCTGTACGCTCTTTCTTTTTTGTGCAAAGCCATTTCTGCGCGGGGCATAAGAATCTGCTTTTTATTTAGCCTGACTGTGGAAATCCCTTCACTGCAGTACGGCGCCTTCACTGACAATGTGTTCAGCTACTTCATTCAAATAGTACTGGCAAAAAAAACCCTCAAACCTATAATAATTGTTGCTAGCTTGGCAAGTGAGTTTCTGAGTGCGCTCTTTCTGGGTGGAAGAGGGTAGTGAACTCGTATCCGTGGAGCAAGACGCTTGGCTGTGTCTTTGCTGAAGTAGGTGTTCCTCTAATTTCAATGCTAAATGGAGTATACTTTTCAAGAAATTTTCCTGGCTTCCCACGGAGGTCATTGCAAACAACTGATGTGTTATTCAGATGGTAATAGTCATCATCTCTGAGTACCCTTGTAGAATAAGCAATCTCTAATTTCTCCATGAAATCATTCTGCTTCCACAGTCTGCGGCTATGGAGAACAAAGCAATTTCCTATCCATTCCTCTAAATATCTTATAAATATTTTTTCAGTTTTCAGTTCATCAAGTTTATTTCAATACAGCACAAATGCTATTATGCTAATCACTCAAAGCTGGAACTTTAAAAGGAAACCCTCTTTCCGGTTCCACTTTTTACGCAAAGAAGAATAGTTGCAAGGGTTAAATCCAGATTTAAGTTGCAGCAATAGGCTTAATGTGACTGTGTACATTTGACTATCTATAGACATTTATCTGAAGCTCTTAGGGTACTGTGAAGCTTAACTTTCTTCATGCTTAGTATTTTGAGAATTTCAAAGAACGGATGACAAAAAGTCCTAAGTCCCACGAGGACTTTAAAAAAATGAGAGGTTTTGATGTGTCTTGTTTTACTGGGATTTCTTATTGGGCAATATAATTCCATGCTGAAAATTGAGTGGGAGGCAAAAATCCAGACTTGCGCAAGAAGGTATTTCCATTGCTGTTTTACTTGAATAAGTTGCATCTGAAGAAAAACATACGACATAGAGCAGGAGGGAAGAATTGTAGCAGCCTTCACTGATCCACAGTTTTCAAAAATAACGTATAAAATGGACATCTATTCCAGGAGGTAAATTATGTCTTTCGACTCTTGAGGGAAACTGGTTGTTGTCAGTCTTTTAGTCCCAGTCTTTGGTGTGCACCAGGCAGTGAAAGTGAAAATTCTGCCTCGGAGACTTGGAATTCTGCCAATATCCGCTGCTCTGGTCAAGCAAAACCGGATGTAGCGCTCTCTGGCATCCATGCTCTTCCCAGGACAGACATGTTGCAACAGCACAATGTGCTGACAGTGGTTTCTGATTGACACCATCCCCTGGAGGAAAGCTATTATGTGTGCAGATGCACTGAAGTCTGTTGAGTGGTCGCCACTGCAGGCAGGACTTTCTCAAGGTTGTGGAGAAGGAGCAATAATTTCAGGTCACCTCTAAATGGCAGGAAGGGAATGGTGGGGAGGAAAGGGAAGAACATGTTTCATACTGTATCCGTGGGTGTGTTTTGGCTCTGCCAAGGTCGGGGACAGAGGTTGCTTACCTACAGCAATTCCCTAGTGCCAGTGAAGGAGACCGTTTTTCATATATCTTAGTTTGCTCTGTCCTGGTTCATCAAAATGCAGAGTGCTTCGTCATTGCAATGCAGCGAGACACCACCTATCCATGTGCCTGTTTTCCACAAGAGAGATGAGGAGGTTAAGGGATAAATCCAACTTCTCCTAATAGTGGTAGACTGCAGAGTGAAGTATACGTGACTTTCATAAGAACAGCCACTCCGGATGAGACTAAAGAGCCGCCTAGCCCAGCTTCCTGTCCTGGACAGCACCCAAAAACTTACTTCTAGGAAAGAAGACAAGAACAGACTGGGGTCATGGCAATAGTTTCCTAGTATTGCCAATGATTTGTGTTTCATGGACTGCCTGAGCTAGGCAACAGTCTAGAGATTTTTTGGCGTATGTCTGCACGTTATCCCTAGAAGACTCTCATACGCTTCTAGTATTATAATAGTGGGCCTGTGCGAATCTCATGAAGGTTCAACAAGGCCAACTGCAGGGTCCTGCACCTGGGTCGGGCCAATCCCCGGTATCAATACAAGCTGAGGGATGAAGGGATTGAGAGCAGCCCTGCCGAGAAGGACTTTGGGGTACTGGTGGAAGAAGAGCTGGACGTGAGCCAGCAATGTGCAGCCAGCCAACCGTATCCTGGGCTGCACCAAAAGCAGCGTGGCCAGCAGGTCGAGGGAGGTGATTCCGCCCCTCTGCTCTGCTCTGGTGAGACGCCCCCTGCACTGCTGCGTCCAGCTCTGGAGCCCTCAGCACAGGAAAGGCATGGACCCGTTGGAGCGGGTCCAGAGGAGGGCCACAAAAATGATCAGGGGATGGAACGTCTCTCCTGTGAAGAAAGGCTGAGAAAGTTGGGGTTGTTCAGCCTGGAAAAGAGAAGGCTTCGGGGAGACCTTATTGCGGCCTTTCAGTACTTAAAGGGGGCTTATCAGAAAGATGGGGACAGACTTTTTAGCAGGGCCTGTTGTGACAGGACAAGGGGAATGGTTTTAAACTAAAAGAGGGTAGATTCAGACTAGATATAAGGAAGATATTTTTTACGATGAGGGTGGTGAGGCACAGGCACAGGTTGCCCACAGAGGCGGTAGATGCCCCATCCCTGGAAACGTTGCAGGTCAGGTTGGACGGGGCTCTGAGCAACCTGATCTGGTTGAAGATGTCCCTGCCCACGGCAGGGGGGTTGGACTAGATGACCTTTAAAGGTCCCTTCCAACCCAAACTATTCCATGATTCTATGATTTACAACATTCTTTGCTATGACTTAGCTACAAGTTATGTGATTAACCACCTTCCTTTGGTTTCCAGCCTGTTCGCTGCAGTCAGGCAGCTGACTATGTCTGTGCAGTCGTGAGCCATTAACACACAAGAGGTTAAATGTGGGTCACTTGGTATAGTGGCTTTTCACTATAAATATCTTCATGTAGCATTGCTCTAAGTAGGATGCACCTCCTTCTCCAGTCTCCTAGAAGTGTCACAATGCTCTCCCAGGAGAGCCTTATTTGTCACTCTAGCCTAAAGTGCTGGATTTTGGGCCTTTCTGCCCCTCATGCGATAAACCAAGAGGACATTCATCCCTCTGGCATGCCCTGTGGAGCCCCTACCATAGTAAATCCATGTGGAAAAATTTATCTGTATTACACCCCAACTACTTTCAAGCAAACCACTCAAGGGCAAACCAAATGAGAAATAAGTAAATCGCAGGATACACAAAGAGTAGGAACATATGTCTTATTTCATAATTGGTTCTGTATTGCTGTATTTCTCATAACCGCACAACACCATACATGAACACATCAGGATTCAGTGGATGTAGTAACGATGCAACTGGCACCGATCAGGTAGAGTAACGGGTTCTGTTTTACTCTGTCTGCGTAACCTAGGGTGCGTGCAGTTGGCGTGTGTCGCCTAGAGTGAACCTTGCCATCGAATTCTATTAGGTCGCACCTTTATAAATCTCTATTAAAATCACTTTCTGCTAATTTCTTTGACGGTGATTCTTTAAGCGGCCTCTAAACCACTCATTCGCGACAGCGTGACAGCTACGTCAGCTGAACGTTTTGTGCGTGAATCAATCCGCCTTGTAGCAGATAAATGGGACAGAATAGGGAACTGACCCTGTTAACATTATTAAAAAATCCTTTGATGAGGTTTCTATGCAATAATGTTCAAATATTAATATGCGGAGGTTCTTCCTTTTCACTGCTGAAGTGTTTTCATCTAGTGCAGATGCTGTGAGAGGGGTAGTCCTAAGCAGCTCGTTGCCTGTATATCCTGTCACGCCAATGTCAGTCAGTTGTGCTGCATTTGGACGGAGGAAAGGCTGATTTTGAATGAACTGTAAAGTAGTTCTTCTAGCTGTTCAGCATGAGGAACTTTCCTTAACGCTCATCCAGTCCTGATTTGATCTCTGAAGTAGGTTCAAAATGCAGAGGGCCTGTTAAATTTTAAAGTTTTTTTAAATTTTAACTTCAGCCAAGGTTTGAAGTGACATGCCTGAATATTAGCTCTCACGCGATTCTTATGACTTTGGAAAGAACTGATGGATGCTCAGCTCTTTGGAAAACATTGGTGTTACTCATAGGACCTGATTTTGTACTCTAGTACTGTACCTCCATCCTCACCTCAGTGTTGTAGGTGCAGGTGGAGCAGAAAGGGTAATAAAGCTCTGGTTCTGAATATATACTGTCATGGTTTTAGTTTAAATCATGATTTCCTAACCAATGGCAGCCTGTAATCTGACAATGTTATTATTAGATGCCATTTAATAGACAGCTGATGTTGAAATATATGAACTGTACAGTGCTATTGACTTAACTACTGGCTATTGTGAAACGATGCATAAAACTTATGCCAGGATACTTTGTTGCTGCTACAAATTTATAAAGTATGAATGTAAAGGATAAAGATCATTGTTGAGGCAAAAGTTAGGAACATAAGTCATGTTAGCATGTTCTGTTTGCTAAGTTAGAGTCTTGGTGCGAGGTGGAAAATAGAATTTTGGAAATTTTTTTTTAATTACAAGGGATGTTGTCAAATTATTTGACTGTATTTGGATGTAAGCAGTTATGTGAATCTTTTATTTTGCTGTCTGTGGTTACTGGCTTGTGTAGGTGGGAATAATCCATTAAACGCAGCCAGAAATTTGCTGTGGAGACTGGCTGAACTCCTTGAAGACTGTTCCTGCCGTACAGGGAAGGAGTTACCTGTCCTAGTAAGGTCAACCATGTGATTTGGTGCCGGTGCCATTTGTGGGCTTACATATAAAGTGCTGGGGTTTTCAGAATTGAAACACTAAGAAATATGAACTGTAATGGTATGTTTAGGGCAAGGTTGTATGTTGAGGTAGATTAACTAAACTCAGTGGAATTCATATTCATAAAGGTTAGTAAGTTTGCATAAAAAATAATGAACAGGCACATTTACATGGGTGTGCGTTCTCTGTGTGGTTTAAAAATATTACTTGGGGAGAGAACATGAGCCATTTATTTCAAACCTCTTCTGAGAATGAATTAGAAACATTCTGAAATTACTGACCTAATTTACACAGTCTGACCACAGTGGGTATTTCCAAAAAACACAGGTATCGATCACCTAAACAATGTTAAGCTCCAGCCAGCTATGTGGCTGGGTGCGCTTTTCTTAATATTCTAAAACTTGTTTGTTTCATTATCCATGACTTTGACCCTGAACATCTGAGTTCTTTGTTCAGTGCATGTGTATTATACAGGTTTAAACCATTAACATGCAACAGCAACTTGGGCTTATTTAGAACGGCTACTCCACAAGCTATTTAGATAAGAATTCACCATTCAATTTTATTTCTAATTGCCTGACAGATTGCAGGAAAAAAATGTTCAGGTCACACTGATTAAGGTAATTAAGAATATCAGTAACAGTTGACCTCTGTCCCGAGAAACTCATGAAGATGGGTCCAGCCGTATCATTGCCTGGGGGGCTTAGCTGGCATATCTGTATTAGCTAGGGGGACAACAGCATTGCTGTGCCTGTTCTCATTCGTACCCCAGCCTTCTAACCTGTGCCAGTCTTCTGGATCTCAAGGACCAGCTGAGAATGTCATTGCCCAGTAGCTCTGCCAGCAGAAGTTATGGTAGCTCTTCTAATCTACTTCAGGTTACGCTAGCGGTATTATTTTAAATCTTCTCCTTGAGCTTTGCCAAATTTTTGGTAGTGGCACAGCTTTGAATAATGGGTTGTCAAAGCTACTTGCAAAACCCTTTCAGTTTCCACTTGAGAAGGCAAGGGCAGACACAGCTGCAGCACGAGGCACTTCTATTATGGCAGCATAATCATGGGGGCATAAGCCCTGACATGCAGACAAGCTTTTAACTAGAGGGCTTCCAGTAAGTGAGGTAGGTGTGGTGACAGGAAAAAAATGCTCCTTGCTGATCTGCATTCTTCGCTGTGGCTTCTCGCAGTGCAGCTTTCCAGGGTAGCCTTCTAGTGGGATGCAAGCAGTGCAATGTTGGCACTGTCATCAAAGACGCAACTTTCCCTGACAACACAGGGTTCCCTGTCTTAGACAGTTCCCAGTATAAAAGAAGCTGTCTTGGCAGAAAGAATGCTTTTTGAAAAATCTGCTTTCACATTACAATTTGAGTTACGTAGCTGTGTTCCTAAATGACTTAACATTTTTTTACCATTCTGAATATAGGTAAAACTTTATGTTTGCTGATATGGAAAAAAGTCTTTTCCCCTTCCTTACACTGTTAAAACCTCAAGATTTTTTATGCCACTCTTTTATATATGTTTTAGCAGTATAAAGGAAATCAATCTGAATTGCAGCTGCTTCAGCTGACCGGAATGTCAGGCAAAGGGTTTTAGGCAGCTGTAAAGATAAGAATAATATCGGTATGATTTGTTCTGCTGTATATGAACTTAGCCAGAATGGAAAAACATTCTTAGTGTCTGAAACCATGAGATATTTACATGATTTTTTTTTTCCTGAATTTGAAGCATACGTCCGTGCTGCGTCGATACAGCAGGCTTGTGCATCGTATGTCATGTCCCCGGTCTTGTTCCTGGCCCTGTCTTTAGTGCATGTGGTGCCCTGGTCCCTCTGGGAGGGAATAAAAAAATTGGTTTCATTTATTGTTTGTACTCGAGTTCTAAAAATATATTTACAGGTTTTTAATTTCCCTGTAGCTGCTCAGGCAGAAGATGATAGCTATTTTTCTAAGCCATTAGCCATTATGTAGAATTTTAATGAATCTGGAAGAAGATTATCTAAAGCTTCAGGCAGCAGCACCCTCAAATGCTGAGCCAACCTAAGATTTTCATGGTGCAGTTAGTAAATCTTCTTGAGTTCCAAAAAGATGCTAAACTTCAATGTCCACATCTAATAGCACTGTAAAAACATTACTGTTTTTGAAAGGGACGCCTTGCTTGTCTGAACAGGGAAACGTGAAGCCAAAGTAGAATGGTATAACTGTAATATTAATAATTGTATTGGTGTTACAATGGATGTGAACACTGGCCTTTTCTTACTTGCAAAGTGGTAAGAATGAACTGGAACAAGTCATTCATATTTCAGAATAAGTGCCCTCGGCAAGTTTTACCACCAAATACTACTCATATCTTAAATTCATAACCTATGAACTCTTTTAGCCACGTAGAATATACTGGCTTCCAGTCTGACTTAGACAATTACATGCTTACATCACTTCTGAAAATGGCATTTACTCTAGAAAATGTTTGAGGATATTTGGAACCTTTTATCTCAAATCGCAATTATTTTTCATCTTCATTCCCCGGTCCATCTCCTTGCTCGGTAGGTTTTTTTCTAAGTAGGTTTTTAAGATGTGTCAGCTCTGATATTGTTCATTTCAATTTTTCTCATTTTTATCTAACTACAGCATTAGCAGGGGGATATGTGCGTGGGGGGGTACTTGTACTTTCAGATAGAACAACTCATTTGTCATTGAAAAGTTGTGACTAAAACTTTCCATACATAAAAATCTTCCAGAATGAGCATGGGGACAATTTAATCTCAAAAAAGAATTTGTCTAAGAGCACTCCCACAGAGAAGTAGAATTTAAGGAGAGCTTGATCATAATGTGCTACCCAGTTCCTGCCCAGTAGTGAGTTTAAGGTATATAATGCCTTCTTACCATTGCAATATACTATTATTCATGTGCCGTGGAAGGAAAATGTTGCTAATAATTAAGAGACGATGACTAGTAAATAGGGTGTGTCTTTGGAAAAACCCTGAAATAAAAAATTGCTGTTGCACAGAAGTAGAGAGAACTGGTATTTTCCATAGTTCAGTAAGCTATTCATAGTAAACACTAATGAGTTCATCCACAGGACAAGTACTTAGATATATGGCAAGCACAAGGCAAAAGCATCTGCAGGCTACGTTCACCTGTAGTATAATTCTGTTGGCTGCAGTGGAGCGATTTCTAGGTTGAGCTTTTCTGTTCAATATCAGTGTAAATATGAAGTTTGAAACTATTTTCTAATGATGCCGGTGTAACTTTTCCTCGTGACTGAGATACGTCATATGTTAGGTGGGGCGGGACAGAAAGTCATGGGAAAAGTAGACAAATAATTCAGATCATGGGAAAAATCCCATGAGATTTAAGGAATCTGAAATTTTAATCTTTGCTGTAGCGCACCTACTGAAGAAGTGCTCTAGGGAAGTGTTTCTCGTTAGCACCAGACACCCACCCTTTAACTACCAACTTTCCTTCACAGGGTTTGAAAACAGGCTGATAATGTAGAAAAGATTGTTCAAACAGCAAAGGCCCATTGCTATTTTGTAAGGAAAAGAGTGCTAAGCTACAGTTCTGGCGCAAAACAAAAAGGGCAAGACTTTGCTATAGTGCAACCCAGATGCAGTCCTTCTGCTAGAAAAGCTTGTGTGTCAAACAGAGTAAGAATAAAAATAAATGAGAACAGAAGTTTGGTAGAAATGTACATCTTGTTGTGTGCTTTGTTGTATTTGTCAATAAGAACTGTTTTTAGCATTCCTCCCTGCTGGACGGTATGAAAAAGAGTTTTCTCTTCCATTTAGGCTGAACGAATTGGTAAAGAGCACATATTTGCTTATAAAATTTTCTAATCATATTACCACGATGTTCTATTTTGTTAACACGAGTTGATTTTTGTGACTATAAGAAAGATTCCTGAATGTGGTAATTTGCTGATTTAAAGAACTGGGAGGACAATCCTTCAACGGTGTATGGCTTTAGAAGGGAGGAGACCTTGGTCACGGTTCTGGGATATTTATGACTTCAGTTTCCCCATCGTTAAGCCGGGGGTGATAATAGGACTACCTCCTGTAGAGCGGAGACTCAGTTCCTCACTGAAGAAGGCTCTAAAGTTAAGAAAAGTACATCCGTAGATGTCATACATCCATATGGAACTCCGTCGTCGTACTAATGTGACAGGGTGAAATGTGGCCTGCAGTACACAGTGGTTTGAGAGTGTTGTTCTCGAAGTGCATCCTGAGCTTTCTGTCAAAAATGTACAAAACTCTACTGGACAGTTAAATAACCTAGGTATTTTCACTATGTAAGGAAATAGAAAAGTGGCGTGATGAAGGCTTTGTGGTCCATATACTTATTTCTCCCACATGAAGTAGTTGGTCTAATAAAGGTATTATCATTACGAATAAGTCTAATAAAGATATTGTCATTACAATGCTGACCAATGGACGTTTGCTCCCTTGTGGGTTAGAATGAAGCACTGGACAGAAGTGGCCATTTCAAACCCCAAGTGCTGGTATTCAAAATATCAAAATGACTAAAAAAAATTTACATTTCCTTTCTGATTTTGACTCTGCATATGACTGGAGAATTACATGTGTATCCACCACTTTAACTTAATACCAAAAGTAGTCCATTTTTATTTAGTGTGCCCCCAGCCTCACGGGTGAGTTTTTATGAATATACTATCTTCCTTGCAGTGAGTCAGTATTTCCCAAATAATTTCCTACATCTGGCATCAGAATGGCACATTTCCTTCTGACATATGATGACATGGGTAATAATTTAGAGTGCCAAAACTAACGCTGTAATGAGTCAGGCCAGTGCAGACAGGAGCAGGAGGATTCCACACCCTCTAAGGAATCTTTACTGTTTCCTTATTTTCCAGATTTCCTTTTTGTTTCCTTATCCTTCTTTCTCTTCCTTTTAGTCTGGACTTGTCCACCTGCTTTCCCCTTTGGAGCAGTTTTTTCTCATTAATTTCCTCTTCAGCTGTTCTAAGAAACTATCCATATCATCTCTTTCTGCATTATCTGAGCTGGGAAGCAACGTGTAGCTGGGAAGTAGAGCACCCTAGAATTAGAGGCCTAATGCGAAGCCTGTGGAAGGAGGTAAGAAGGCTACAATTACCTTTGTTGGGGTTTTGATCTAAAGACTTACACAAGGGCTTTTAATGCAGAATTATTGGTGCTTTCATTCTCATTAACTGGATCCATTTCAGAATGCTGACCTGATTCCTTCACAGATAACTCACAACCTTTGCAGTGACCACCCTAAGCCTTTTGAATGTGGAAGTCTTCTAGTGACTTCATAGAACAATTTCTCCGGTAATTCGCTGAGAAAGAATCATAAAGCAGCTCACCTCATTAAAACCTCAAGATAGCCAAAGACAGCACAGATTGCAACAAGAATAAGGATGCAACATCCTGTATATGGCTTTACAAAGCACATTTCAGCTGATCTGGTCTGAATGTGATCTCACCCTGGTGCTATGCACTCGTTGGCACGCTCTCGCAGCAATGCTTAGTGGGGTGGCCAGTCTTGCATAAACCTGGCATTAGGAACAAGAAGAAGAATGCTGGGACGAGGAGTGCAGAATTCAGACTCTGCGGCTACATTCCCATAAAAAATTGTGGCAGTACATGCAAGATGCTATATTTCAGGCTCCTAAATAGCCCTTTGGCAGTGTGGTATAATTTATGTTTTTATGTTGGCACGATTCAGTGTCTGTGTTAGCAAGTATCCGAGGAGCTGTGGCTAATTGTTTTCATTCACCACACCAATTTACTCAGCACCAATATTATCTCATAACCTGGCCTTGTTTTTTGGTGGTTTCAGCTCAGTGACAACATTATTACATTACCCAGAATGTGCAGATGGAAAAGACGCGCCGAGATGGTGACTGTCTGAATGAGGACAATTTGTTTCATATTTATCATTGGCTTTTTATAACCCTGGATCAAGAAAATTCTTCATGAGAGGTTAAAATCGTGCAGATACTTATGTCAAGATGGGCAAAGCTTCCGAGGAAAGATTGAATATAGCACTGCTATACCATATTGGAATTCATAATGAGGAGCAATTTTTTATTGCAATTGCCAATTGGTCCCTTCGGGAAATCACAGTGATGAAGAATTCTCTTTATTTGATTTGAAAATTCTTATTTGCTGTTTTTGAAACAAAGAAACAAAAAAAAAACAAAACAAAAAACGGCCAGCCATTGTGTTCTGCTTGAAAAGATTTGTCCTCAGGAAAGATTTTTATTTCCTCCCCCACCCAAGATGGAGAAGAATGTTTTTAAATGTCAGTGAAAATATTGCATACAGAGACAAAACTATTTTTTCAAATCATTTCAAAATTAACTAAAAAGAAAGGAAAGTCTACCTGTGATGCTTTTAACACCTGAACCTTTTTTGTGTTTAAAGGGACTGACCTTTAATCAGGTATCTCCTGACTGCTACTACTGCAAACACAATATAACTGCCTGGGGAAAGCCCTCTTCATTGACTCCCAGGAACAGAGGACAAAGCAACAGGTCACCAAGTGCCGAGTCCTCATTCACTGGTAAATTAACGGTGATAAATGTGTGTGTTAATCAGATAAATCATATTAAATTGGGTGGTGGTTCCAGGAACAAGGAAACCCCATTTAAATCAGTGGAAGAAGTTTCTGAAGCGGTATGTTTTCTGTGGTTTACTGGACATGATTAATTCAAGCAGAATTTAGGCACCAGTTCTAACATGGTGTTGATACGCAGTAATGGTGTAATCTTTCAAGACTATAGTTACTCTTCCTCATCATGCTGTGAAGTTTCTAAATCCACAGTGGAAATTATAGTTTCCTTTTATTCATGCTGACATTGCCATTCCTATGGTCAATTTAGGATATGAAATCAGCAGCGTGAGAATCAGAAGATTGACTCAGCATACTTTGTGAAAGAAACTGCGCTGTTTTATTGCCTCCTTCGTTTCATTTGGTGTATAGGGGAGATTTCTTCAGCTGCTCACGAAATGCAAGCCAACAGAGGTCTTACTTTGTATCCCGGAAACGCCATGACATTTCCGGGCCTTAGGATAAAAGAGCATAACGACAGCTGCTTCACATCTCATTACAGGTTCATCTAGAACAGTATCTTGACGCTCATAGTGACCAATAAAGAATGCTTGGGAAAGAATAGGGAAAACATATAAAGATACTTTACAGTATTACTTTTCCTCTATATTTTTCCAGATGCCAGGAATTTGAAGTTGAGGAACTTCTTGAGCCAAAGACAGCATCTTTGTGTTGAATAGGCCTTACAGGATTTTCCCTCATTAATTTGTCTACTGAACCCCTGGAAGCATTTAATATCCACAAATAGGTGGAGCAAAGAATCCCACAGCTTAAGTATTTGTTGTAAGAAGAACACGTTCCTTTAGTTTCTGCTGAACCTGCCACCTGCTACCTTCATCGTTCGCTGTGTTTTTCTTTTAGATTGGAATCAGTGATCGGTCATTCCTTCTTTTCTTTGAGCATACCATTTACAGCATTACAGAAATTTGTCACGTTCCCTCTGTCATCTCTTTTCCAGGCTAAAAAGACCTATTCTGCTTACTTGTTTCTCTTACCTTTGTTGTTTTCCTCTGAACTTTATCCTGTTCTACTGTACAGATGTCCTTCCTCCTCCCCTCCTCCCATAGTTAGCCGGATCCTCTCCCACGTCCTTTGAAACCTGGATACTTCAAAACTATTAGGGTGGTTCGGCTTGTGCCTTTTGTCATTTGCAATACGATACCTGCCTGATGATAAAAGGGCCATCAATACTGCCTCTGCTGAAATCCACTCTTATGTCTGCAGTGCAATTAAACTGCCACGCAAGCACCATAACAATCCGTGTTTTTGAAATTAGGTATCATCATTTCATGACACGATCAATATTTTACCTGAAAGATGATTATTTATGTTTGAGAAAGATTAGCTTGAATCAAAGAAGAGGCAACTATGGGGTGATTGGAAGACTGAAGTATTTATATTCTGCAAAGAGATAAAGGGTTTACGTTGTTGAAAAGGACTATAGGGGCTTTTTACAGAGCCATTATTGGGGAAGGAAGGAAAGACCTATTTATGCAGAAGGTCTGCAGTGGAAAAACATCGAGAGAGTTGAATTAATTCCAGGCAAAGGTAGATTGGAAGTTGGAAGAACTTTCTGAGTATTTGAGGAGTAATGTTTCTGCAAGAATTTTTGCAATGGTAGATGTGAGGGCGGGAAGCTTAAATCTTTTTAAAATGATGCCCCAGAGATAGGCAGTGACATTTGGCTAGCAGGTGCATTTTTGTTTCCTAGAGACTTGGAAGGAGATTCATTTGCTGTTTCTCTGCATCATATTTATTTTGTATGAATCCTCTGTGTCAGTGCAGTCACTGGCTGTCTGCAGAGACAAAAATTTGAATCTGAAATAGCAATTTTGGGTTTAGCATAGAGAGCAAAACTGCGTTTATCAGACATTTTTCATTATCAACTCCTACTGTAATGTGCATATGCGCTCCCAATACCAACTCGGTATGAATGTGCTCGTGGCAAAGTAAACTGATCAAAAAAGCTACCTTGTTTCAGTTAAAACTGAAAGAAGTATTCTTTTAATCCAAACAGTGATAAAAAGATCAACAGTTTTGTTTCTAATTAATTGACTAGATTAGTATCTTTTTCAATAAATTTGGAAAAAAATTCTTCTTATAGAAAATACTTACTTTTTCAGTTATCTATAAGTGTATGGTCTTAATGGCAAAGCTGGTTTGGTTTGGTTTCGTTTGGTTTGTTCTTGCATTTATTAAGTAGTCAGGTAGTCCTTAAATAGCCTCTCATGCTACACAGCTGAGACGTCATCTCTCAAATGTGTTTGGAGATGTACGGTGTTAGTGTTCAACGATGATGTCATAATCTCTTGTATACATAAGAACCAAAAATGCGCCTGTGTTCAGATGGGGAACGGGCACTTTCAATTTTGAAAACAAGATAGTATTCAAATATGTTATTTAAAGGGAAAAGGAAATGTATTTTAGCAAAACTGTCATTACTGAAAATAAATTTAAAATCTAATTTATTTTCTTGTATAAACAGACATAGCAATTCAGAATATTACCTACAGTCTTGTTGTACTTACTGTAAATTTTTATTTACTTTTCAGCCCCTGGTGCACTATGAATAAACCCTAATAATGGTTTGCAGGTGGCAAAACTCTGAGGATGTTTGAAAACATTAGAGATATTTCACACACATTTTCTTCGCATTTTGTTTATGAAAAGTTGAATTGATGGCTTCTGAAAACCTTTTTTATGGAAGAGTCCTTGTGACACTGATAGCTTGGTGACGAAAACAGAATTACTATGACTCCGCTGTTTTAAGGTTAGAGGTGTATTTAATATGCATAAGACCAAAAAAACAGTTTTTAAACACTGAAATCTTAGAGCATTTGCTGCACTTGGTTGACCATATTGCTTCTACGCAAGGCTTGTATCGAGAAATTCCTTTTTTCCCCCTCTTTTCCTTTTTGATTTTTGGTTTCTTTCAATAAGAATCTCCTTTGGTTAGTATTTCTTTACTTTGAAAACTACAGCCCTCCTAAACTAGACAAAACTGTACTTCATAGTCCTTTCGAATGATTTGATATAACTACCAGTTCAGTGAATGCCGAATCCTTGGTATTGCTAAACCTTTGCAGGTGTTTCCAGCTGACCAATGCAAGGCTAGGGTTTGTTTAGGATATTGCTTTAAATGTCTCTGCAGTTAAGCACCCTATAAAATTTTGCCAAAAAATACAGGAGTCTGCTAGTGTTGTGACAGCCTATTGAGCCCAGCAGTTGAGCCCAGTTCCTTTTGCAGACGAACAGTCTGTGCATGGAGAGCAGTGAGGACAGAAAAAGCTGGAGTGAAATTATGAACACCCTGACCTGGAGACACTTAAAGGCTAATGGCATTTCTATGCAGCTTTCTCTTGCTTGCAGAGATGCCTCTGTTTCCTTTACTGACGCCGTTTCTTGGATGAACTGTAATACAGATATTGTAATGAATTACAGCAGGCACAAAACAGCGAGATTAATTTGCAAACATCGAAACCAGACAAAAACAGATTCACCTTTAATGGAAAATAAAATAATTATTTTCTTTTTTGTTTCTTTTTAGTTGAATGTTTGTTTAGTTTGCACTAGGGGAAGTCACTTGAAACTATTCTAGAATAAGTTTGCCCGGATGGCTATTGTGTGTAATCTATGTCCGAGAAGATGCACCCACCCACAGACACAAGAGAAGCTTGTCCTAACGATCATCTTGTCTCTTGGGCAGACCAGTTGGCGCAGGGCAGTGCTAAACAACGATGGTATTTTGCTTCCGAGAGTGCTCCTCCAGAAAGCCCAAACATAGCCCTTGGCCGTGTGGAGCTGAACACAACCCTGAGGAACCCTGGATCAATATACTTGCTTGAAAATTATGACACCTAACAGTTTGTTTGTTTTAAATTACTGAGATATGTCAGGTGGGCCTTGTTTCTGCCTTGTCCAAAGATCAACTAAATCTAGTCCTCCCGTATTCCTAGCCCTGCACTACTCAAATGGGTCTCAGAGAAAGAGCGCTGAAGACTGCACACACCTTGATGTTTATACTGGAGGAAATACGCCCTTTGGTGGAATAATTCCAGTTACTAGGTAATCCTGGCAGTTACCTGTGTAGAATCCTGTTAATTATCATCTTCACCCATTTGGCCTGGGGATCTAAACAGATTTGCTGGCTGTTCTTCAGTGTTGCTCTGCAGTGGAATGAACATTTCACTTTAGTTAATATTGGCACCTGAGGAGGACGCAGACAAGGCTGAGCATTATAAACTTAAGGGCTGCCAACTCTTCAGCTTTCCTAAGTCGTAACTTCTCTTGCCTGCTGACTCTACTTACATGATTTCCACAGCGTTGCAGTGTGGGCCCTTCGGAATGATTTCTACGTTGGCCAGGTGCTTTGGCAACATTAATCTTGTGACAGTCTGGATGCAGTGACACCGCAGCTCCGCTGCGAGCATCATCTCTGTGAAGAAAGGAAAGGGAAGCTTATAATGTCTGCAACTGAACCAAACTGATGAAAATATTAATTAGAGAAAGCAGAAGGGATAAAAAGTTCATGCCTCAAGCTATAAATGGATTGCTATTCATAAGCTTAAGGTAGTACCTTCACTGAGCAAGAACAGGGCATTTGAGATCTGCAAACTCGGCACAGGTGACAATTTTTAAGTTCCCATTACTTCTACAATTATTTTGGCATCCCACAACATCAAGTGCAATGAAAGGCTACTGGAAGTGTGGGGCTCCTATCTTACGAGAGGAAGGAAAAGCTCGCTGAAGGGGCAGACGGCTACTCCCCATGAATACAGCCTGGAGGTGAAACCTGTTTGGGCTAAAATTCTACACTGGTGTGAAAAAGCCACGAAAATATTCAGCTTCGGATCTTAATCAAGATGCTAGGAAAGGTGTGAGGCCTCTGGGGAAGCAACTCTGGGTAGGTACTAGGAGAAAGAAACCCAACAAGCTTTGCGATGGAGTTTGATTAAATTATGCCACACATTGTACAGCACCCAAGTCCACAGACTGAATTTGCTGTTGCCTGACAGTCCTTCCAGACCCATGTTGTCCTAGTGAAGCAAAAAAAAATGTTATCCCAGCTTTAGGGATTGAGCACAGAGCACCAGAAAGGTGACGGAAATTATCCAAGATCACAAGTCGTGAAGCCCAGGGCTTTCCCAGCTCCACCCACTGCAGACACTGGGATATCTTCCTGTTTTCAAGTCAGATATCACAGGTTAAAATGCACAATCATAACTCTCACATTTGTCCATTTTTTCTGCTCAGGCAAGCTGCGTCTTCAGTTTGAAATTCCTGATAGTTGAACTGTGAAATATGTTTAAAAGAGGAGATTCAGTACTTTGAGGGCAGTATCAACAAGAAGCAAAGACACGCTCCAGATAAACGGATGTGGGGCACACGGACACTTACTGAGACGAGTAAGGCTGCAGGAGCCAAAATCTCAGTCAGTTCATCAGTCCCCTCTTACTGTGGGTAGTCTTGACATCCCTTAAGACCAAACAGCAAACCCCTTTACCTCACCCTGTGCTAGTTCTCGTACCTTGGTATGATCGGCCACCTATTTCTCTTCTTCGCTTATCTTCTGCCCAGCTGAATCTGCCGGTGCTTCTTTTGGCTGATCAACACCTCCCTACCTACCCGACCGAACGCAGAACCAAACACACTTGAAAGTCAAGCATTGGGAAGCACAGAGCACCACAGCAGAGCAGCAACATCCCATCTGCAGGCTCAAGAGAAGAAAATGAGATTCCCAAAAGCTGTGCCAGGGCTTCACTGCAGGTGTGTGTAATGATACAGGCATCCTGTTAGCCAGTTGTCCAGCCTGGAGGTTGACCATATCCAGCTCTGTTCTGGCTCAGGAGAGACTGCAGATGTGTGTCATCCCAACGTGAAGCCAGGACGCAGTAGGAGCAAGCATCCACATGGTGCTGAGGCTTGGAAGCATTCCAGACCCCCTAAACTTGGCATACTTTCTGCCCGCAAAATACTTTTCGGACTTTTGCAGCAGAGTGTGTTTTTTTTTACCCTCATGCTTCTCAGGAAAGAGCTCTAACAGATGGCTGTTGATTAGAAATAGATTGATTCAAACTAAATTGAATATTCCAAGCTTTCATCTCAGGGCCTGTTAATCGTAAAAGCAGCATGAAAAGTGATAGCGATGCAGTATGCCACACAGTTATTGCAGGCTATCGCTTCTGACGCCCTGGTTGTAATCTCATTTTTCTCAGAATATTTAAGGGACAAGTTCACCACTGTCAGTGAATCTCCACTAGCAGAAGAAATAGGCCCGCTGTGACAGTCCATGAATATCCGTTTTTCTTGACCTGCTACCTCCAAGACAGTGTGAGTATGGAAGTCCGACACACCTTGAAAACATTCTGTTTAGCTAAACCATATTGCAGAAAAATTGTAATACAAAGGAAAATGAATGAATTTTCTTACCGGGGAAGTTGCCCATAAAAGAGAGAATCAGGAGGGAGATTACAGTCTTGCTATCCATGACTGCTCTCTGTGCCTTCTTATGGTCAACTGAAAACAAACTCCGCTGTGTCTTCAGACCCACATGGGACTGCTGACACTGTTATACTCCAAGATTTGCTTCTCATGCGCATGTACAGACAGATGGAATTACTCTTGCTCCTGCCTTTTGCCACAACCAGAACAAGTAGCGGGAAAATCTGAGATGAAACAGCTTGTGCTAACACACCTGAAACTGATCAGTAAGTTGGAGCCACTCTGCTCGTTGTGATTCCTTCTTAATTCCAAGAAGACAGTAAAATACTGAGAGAGAATAACATGCTGGTTAAAGCAGTGAGAGAGGTATTAAGCTTCATTGGTTGTCATCATTTATAGCTCCGTAGTTGCTTAATTTTCTCTCGGTGCTGAAAATGCAAGACAGAATCAATAATAGGACATTGGCAAAAATCTAGGCAATTGTGTTATTTGAATAGAATGAGGAAGTCAAGAGCATTATCACATTAAGATAATGATCTTTAAGAATCTCTTACATGTACTTATCCACTATCCACTATCCCATATAACACCCAGCAAATTTATGGGTCAGGGACTCTTCCTGTGGCTGAGGACACACTTGTCTGTAGGAAAAGAGACTTTAGCTGAATGGACGATACATGCCACGCCACATGCTCTGATGTCCAGAAAGCAGCTCCTGACCTCTTGCATTTATTCATACTGTAAAATAGTTTTTAAAAAAAAAAAAAAAAGATTTTAAGAAGGTTTGAGTTTTCAACACCTCTGAATATCAGGCAGTGTTTTAGAAAGCACTTCAAGCTATGGTTTAACTTTGTCATTCCCGCTCCCATTCCTTTGAAAGGGAACTAACAATGTGTAATTCACAATTTTGTTTAATGACGATTTGAGTTACTTGTGCAACACCACACACACACAAAAAAACAGCTGTGGAAATGCTGGGAACAGCCACCATCTCCTCATGCTCCCTTCTATGCCCTTAGCCCTCTTTGGTTTTACTCTGTTCTTCTCAGTCAACGACAATTTAATTCCTTCTTGCAAGTCCCTTCAGATTTGCAAGCACAAAGAGGCTGCCTTTTATTACACTCTTGCCTTTAACCCTATTGAATACTCTTTTTTCAGATCTCTTCTTCCCACTTCTTCTTATATGTCTCTCCTGAGAGGAAAATTCAGATCTATACTAAAAAAAATGCTTGCATGTGCCACACCCCTGGTCACTGTCTCCTGGCCTATGACCAGACATGCACACTGCACGCTGCTTTCGATCCCAGTCCAGCCCTGCCTTCTCTTGTAACGAATTGCTGATGATTTTGATATACCTAAAATACTGTATTCAGAAAGGATTCCTGAAACTGAGGCACTCGATTCTATCCAGTCGACGATACAGGACCATTTTGCTTTGTTATGCAAGTGAGTGGTAGCTCACAAAATAAACAGATATTTGTGGTTTTGTGTATTTGCATGTTGTGAAATTGGTCATTTCATGAAATGACCAAAATGTTGGTAATTTTAGAAAATGACTGAAAAAATAGGTAAAAATGTTAAGAAGCACCTAATTACAACTCAAAAGTACAAGTAAGAACATTTTTCCTAAAGTATGTATTTAGAAAAGTATTTGTTTTCAAAAGCAGCAAAGCTTGCCACTCTACAGTTCTAAGATTATTTTCTCAACTGAGGTTATTTCATAAAACAATGGAAAACTTGAGGGTTTTTGTGACGTGAATAGTTCACAGTAGAAAAGTGTCATTGGTTACTGCAAGGACCGGCATAAAAGACTTCTTCTATGTGTATCTGTATATATGTCTTTCTGAGAAGTTGCTAATATTTCCTGCAAAATAACCTTTCGGCTTTGGTCATATGTTAGTTTGCATAGAGTTTGACTTCAGTCCTTTGTAAATAATTTGGAGGCACATGTTTTTGCATTCCCAGCAGGTGTGAACTGCAGGGCTGCTCTGCTATATCTGAACAGTTTTGTGACATTGTAATACTTGCATTTTTGTAAACAGTGGAGGAATCTGCACCTCCTGGTCAGGTATCTGCAGCCCAATGGGCTTGTTACCACCACCTGAAAATTTATAATCTCAAGCTTGTCCTTAAAGGAGAACAACAAGGGGGCAAGGCAAGGCATAAATTCTGGGACTGGCAAGGGACTTGTGCTCTGAGACCAGCAGAGGAGTATCCTGTGGAATTCCTCAATGAACAGGAAAAACCTCTGCAAAACCAACAAGGTTGGGCTCTAGGCATATAGTGACAAACGGCATCAATGGGATGGTCAGAAGGGTAGACTTGTGGTTTCAGCATACTAATGAGGTCCACTGGATATGTGAACTGCATTGGTCCTGTCTTGGAAAGAGGCATCCATTGCTGTGGTAGAGTTAGGGTGGATGGTAGAGGTAGGACGGACGGAGGCGGGAAGGAGAAGCCACGTGCAACTTTGGTTCTGCAGCCCAACACGGTGTGACTAGAAGTGAGACAGAAGAGGGCTGAGGTCATTTGTCATTGTGCTTCCTTTTTGGGAACTACTTGCTCTGCTTGGAGAAGTGGGAAATCCAGTAGACTTGCTTCAGCGTCTGGATGAGCCTCATCAGGAACTGCCTAGAGCGGTGAGGTCTCACTGTATGGTGGTGTAACAGGTGACGCCGTTTTTCTGCGTGTCTGCGGTAGAGCTGACATCGCCTGTGTGGAAGAAGCAAGTTGGCTAGCACAGGCCCAGCCGCAGAGCTTTGGTAGCCAGACGTGGTGCGTATGCCTGGGTTTGAAAATGGCCTCCTGAAGGGTGTTTCGAACCCGGACGTGCTAGTCCATTAGAATGACAGGAAAAAAGGCAGTCAGGCTCTTGTTTTTCTCTGTCAAGTATTGCCTGAAATGCCATTTATTAGAGCTATCGCTCTATAAAAGAAGAGGATAGTAAAGAGTGTCTTCCGTCCCTTCAGATGCTGGTAACCTTGAGTTGTGTGGTATCGAACAGGGCTCCAGTCAGGGCACAGCTTTCTGTGCAGATCCTGACTGTGGAAGGGTTACCCCATTGAGGGTCATTCAAGCTCTTTTGAGGATTTTCTAAAAAGAAAACAACTCTATTATCATTTCTACTATCAGATAAGAAGAATGTTCGCATAAGAATTTGTTGCTACGATTTTAGATAAGGGCAAGGACATGTAGCTAATCACCAGCATTGAACGGGAGCTCCCTGCAGACCTCTCCGTTACAATGAGCTGGCTAAATGTATCCCGCAGCCGAGGGATATATGCGGTACCTGAAGGCCGAGCTGTACGTGCAGCGCAGCGCAGCACAGGCCTGGGCCTACTCTGGTTAACGGGGTTAGGTGGATCGCTGACTCCTGCATGCACAAGTGTCTCTCAGTCGGGACCACTACAGGGGGGACCTCTGGCTTAGGTGCCAAATGGCACAGGGACCTAAACCCGTATGAAACAGAACTTCCACAGAGAGGAAAAAGAGCAAAAGTTTCTCTTTTTCTCGCTAATAAAAAGGGAACTGTAGTCTAAAAGAGGGCACAAGGTTGAAAAATGCAAAGAGGAAACAGTCGTCGTCGCACAAATTTTGAGAATGAAAATGTTCTCAGGGAAGACAGTAAATAATGACTCCACCTCACTTAGCAATGTGGACTACGGGGGAAAACTCTGAGTATTTTTGTCTGACAAATAGTATCGCAGTCATTTGGAAGCTGCTGGTTTTCCTTACAGCCAGATTTCACCATATGACTGAACCAGTAACACTAGTTCACATTATGACCCAGGGAAGCCAGTTGGGTATAGAGTATCTATCATTCAAGTCGTTTTGTGATATCATAATACGCAGTTGACCTAAGTAGATGTGTGCGTCTGTATATATATATATAGACTTGTCATATTTTAAAATCCACCTTTTGATAGACATTTTATTTATTTTATTATATACATATATGTAAGTAGCCCCTCCCATTCTCCGTTGCTTTTTGGCACGTAGCTTTGTCCAGCTACAATCTCCCCTAATTTCTTCTCTCTTTAATGGTTGCAAAGTTGGATAATTGGATTCGTTGTTTTTCTCAGATGCAGGACATCTTTTTAGCCCTGTACTACTCGAAATTTCTGCACTCATTTGGTGGATAAGTCAGGCAAAATAAATTATTTTCCCTGGAAAGGTTTATTTTCCCTTCAAGAGCCACAGTAAGAACGTGGTATCGCTAAAAAAAAAATATAATGATTTCTCCTCTTCTGAGTGAGGTAACGCTTTCTCTTAACCCTAACAGCCTAAATATTGGACTTATATTCTGGCATTACAGAGAGCAAAGCTGGTTTTCAAAATTCAGTAAGATTTTTCTTTATGTCCACAACTCGAAAAAGTAACATCCAGTTACTTGCTAGGTAAAGAGGAAGAAACAAGGAACAAGGACAATCCTTGTTCATGTGAATTTGCTTTCCAATGATTTCTCTCAAAGAAAAGCTAGACTGTTATGAGGATGAGCCGGCTTTCTTCAGGTGTCACAGGAGAACAGTGTATGACACTTAGTCATGTCAACAAGGCCAGGATATGGTTATACCTTCAGATAAGATTCTACTGAATTTCATGAGCAAACAGCAATTGATTTTTCTGTCACTAAATAAGTACTCTGTACCTAGCGATTGAAGATATTGTTTGCACTAGAAATGTGCGTTAAAAAAGAGTCCAGAGGCGGCAATCTTTTGCTTTAAAAGGTATTGGGGCTCCTTGTTACAGCTGGGACCTGAAAAATTTCTTTTTCTGGAAACTCATTTGTCTAATTAAACTAATTAAACTGTCATGGTTTCTTACCGCAGCAGACACTGTTGCTCGTTCCAACCCAGCAAAACACGTTTATCTTTAAGCACAGCCCCACTTTAAGTTAAACCAGAATACAAGTCCCTGCAGATTGCAGGGGCTTACCTGGATTCAACAGATCCATCCTGGGGTTAGTCTCTCTTCACATCGGCAGCTCCGAGTGAAGGGTGTAAATAACGTGCCTCTGAATCTAAAAGCACGTTTGCTCAGTACAAAGTGTCCCCGACACTTCAGAGCGAGCTGGACCGCAGGTGTGCCCGGGAACCCCTGGGCACACCCAGAGGTTACCGCTTCCCTGCTTCCCAGATAGACAAACTGGCACGGGCACACAGGTCCATCTTAACATGGAATTCACCAAAAACCCCACTATATTTTTCAACAAGAAAATATTTTTATTGCGTTGTATTTCACTACATTATCATTTCATGATAAATCCACCTTTTTACATAAATACATTTTCCCAAAGTGGAATAAGGAAAATTAATTACTTTCTATGAGTTATGACAGTATGTCATACAAGTAGACGTAAAATATCTAAGCCTCTTCAGAACATTTACTGTTCCTTTAAATCTTGTGTATAAATACTGAATAATTAAATGTAAACTCATTTAAAAACAAACCAACCAACCAACCCCAACATTATCTTGTTAGAAACCAAAACAATCTCGGCATGAAACGCCACCATTTCACGGAAATTCTTAAACTGTCGTAAGTATTGAATAGAGCGAGACTTCAGGCGCAAGCTTTCTCTAATTTCATTGTGCAGTATCTTGTGCGAAAAGACACAGTAAATGCTGTGTCTACAGTAAATGCTGGTAAGTTATAGTGGGGAAAAAAGATTTAGCAAAACATTCTGAGCCCAAGGCTCATTTAGGCACCTGTGGCAGCAGCTTGAGCATGGCAGCACAGTGCTGCGCTTGCTTTAACCAGTTTTTATTCCCATGTAATCCTGAACGGGCACTAAAACGCTCAGTGCCAGAGAGCACTCAAACTTGGCAATCTTGTTATTCCTAACAAGGATTACCCACTGTCATCAACACTACCCCTTCAAACTTCTGTATATCAGACTACCTGCAGACATTTGCACAACAGTCTCCACGATGGACCCATCTTCTTTTTGGATATTAATGCTATTTAGAAGAACTTGTTGGCAAATAGTATTTGGAGAGAAGACGCTTGCACAAAGGTGGGGCTACTCAAATGGTGGGAACTGCAGCAAGGTTGCTGAGAAGTGCCTAGCAAAGCATATGCTATCTTATCAAACGGCTTCACTCACTGTAGCTCAGTCAATAAATACACACGTAGGAACAGGCAATAGTAAATATGAGGTGAGGGAAGGGGAGGGGAGGGGAAGGGAGGGGAGAGTCTTAGAGGGATTGAACGTAGAACAGCTGTCTACAGACTCATCCAAACCGGAGAGTCGGGCTATTATCTCCTCCCAGCATCCATTTCCCGGTATCTTCTGGCAAACACAGGCAGCTTCATTTGGAGATGTTTCTTCCCTCAGAGCTGGTTACGTGAACTGCAAGAGGCAGAATTCAAACTATAAAGCCAGTCAGGAAATCCTTCCTTAAGTCTACTTGCACACACCCCAGAGAATAAGTCCCATAGGAGATGTGTCTTCTGGAAAAGATGCCTGATGGTGATGGTGGACCACACTGGCCCGGTACCGTGGCCAGATTTGCACTGAATCAGGCATTTGCTGTGGATACTCCACCTGACCCGCAGGGTTTCTCTTCCCAAAGCTGCCACTTCTTGGGCAAGTTTGTGGCATAACTAAACAGATTTCCCCGTAGAAATCAATGGCAGAATGTGGCTTGTTATTCCTGCGACACTCACACTGGTTTCAAACCCCGCCAAAAGCTAAGCTTGGCCTGCAAAAGGGCTCGCGTCAGCGTGGGCTGCTGCGCGGCGCTCGTCCCCATCCCCGTACGGAAAGCAATAGCTGCCCCGGCCCGCGGCAGGTACCTGTTGAGGATCCTGGTGAGGATGAGCTTGACCCAGGGCGCGGAGGGGCTCAGGCAGACCGTCTGTCCCTGCTTCGTCGTGGCTCTGCGGGGCGAGGGAGGGCGTGAGGCGGGGGCCGGGGCCGGGGCCGGGGCCGGGGCCGGGGCCGGGGCCGGGGCCGGGGCCGGGGCCGGGGCGAGGGCCGGGGCCGGGGCCGGGCACTTACATGACCTCGGGCACTTACATGACCTCGGGCACGGCGCAGTGCGGCCCCTCGGCGACGAGCTCCACGCGGGCCAGGCGCCGCGGCGGGATCACCTCGGAGACGGCCCGCACGCAGCGGCAGCGCAGCTCCCCGGCCAGCGGCGCACCTGGCAGCGGGAGGCGCCGCCTGAGCCGCGGCTCCGGGGCGCCGCGCCGCCCCCCCCCCCCCCCCGCCCCGCCCCGGCCCGGCCCCCCGCCGGGCCCCGGCGGCGCCGGACCCCGCGCACCCCTGCCGGGCCCCGCCCGCCGACGGCTGGGTGCCCCCGGCTGAGCCTGCCGGCGAGCCCGCGGCCGCTTACCCCGGCAGAGAGCGGCGGCCAGGAGGAGGAGGACGAGGCGGAGGTGCGGGCTCATGGCTAGCGCTGGCGGCGGGGTGCTGGGCTGCCGTCTGTGCGGCCCCGTTGTCCGCCGGTGCTTTTATCGCCCGCCGGGAGCTGTCGGGCAGGAGAAACGTGATTCACACGCCGTCACGCATCTTTCTCTCCTCCCTGAGCATCCTCGGGCGGCCGCTGCTCGCCCTCTTCCCTGCCTGTGACCCGCCAGGTCGGCACGGCGCGGCACCGCCCGGCACCGCCCGGCACCCGGCACCCTGCAGGGTGCAAGAACGGGCTGCGGGGTCGGGTTCCATGCCCCGGCCGGTCTCCCTGTCCCGCTGCTTCTGCTCGGAGGTGTCTGTTCAGCCTGCTCCAGTGACCGAGGAGCCAGCAGTGCCAGGGAGCCAGCGGTGGGAACTCACACAGGAACGGACTTGGCGTTTAGGCACCAGAATTTGGAGTTTAAATTTAGCCCAGCCCAAGTTTTCTTGAAGTTCCTAAGCCTGAACAATGCTAGTGGAAACTGAGACATAAAATCCTTTGTCTTCTGCACCTAGGGATAAATTCACGTTTAATTTTAGCACCTGGTTTTCTCTGCTAAGCACACAGTAATTTCATTGTGGATTTAGTTGTTAGCTGAAAACCAAAGAGCCCTGAATGTGACACAAAGCAGTGAGTGGTAGGGGCCCTCTCCAGCCAGCTGGAAAGATGTCAGGCTTAAAGTTTACCAGCGGATCCAGGGATGCCTCTGAGCAGCAGGTGCAGTCCAGAGGTGCCACGGCCATCCCACCCTTTCTTCCCAGCCTTTGGAGATCATACATTGCTTTATTTCAGTCCTCCAGCTTTTCTTCGGACTGCTGTTGTGCTTTCTGGAGCAGTGAAGAGTGATTAAAATTTTTCCCCTAAGATCTTTTCAAAGATGTAATAATTGTGTTCATTTTTTTTCCTTGGTCTGGGCAGCAAAAGAACCAATTTGATACTAGGCAATGGACATCTCATTTCTTTTAACTTGGGCTGGGGGAGATGACAACATAGACTGATTTATTAGCGCAGTGGCTGCAAGCTTGTAAATCAACTCTCTGCTTAATTGCAAAATATTCCCAGGAAGAGGGAAGCTGAGAACAGAGATAACTTTGTGTTCACAATTAGTCCGTCACGTATTTCCCTGCACGCTGACCGATTTGACTGCCTTGCCGTTAATGAGCTGACTTTTCTCCTCTTGGGGCTGGGTGTGAACTCCCTGATTTGGGCATTGCCAATGCGGTCTCTGTGGCTCTAAGTCCATCAGATCTGTAAGTCTTGGGGCACTTGACTATTTCTCGGTTTAGCCACCCTGCAGGAAGTTACGGAAGTGCTAGAGCACCCAGGAGTGTAAGATCTCAGAGCAGTGGGGGTTTGTATTTCTCCCAAAATGCCCGTCTCTCATCGTGCTCGGTCTGCCAAAGGGTAGGGAGCAAATGCCTAATTCCTACCCGTCTGTAATTCCTTCTGCCTTGCTCATGAGTTTTCTGAAAGGACTACAGGTTCTAGCTCAATAGGTAAGCACCAACTATCAAAACGCTAGCCTGGACGCTAGTCCTTGCTCCACAACACCAAAACTCAGCTACAACCCTGCCTGTTACTGTGAAATTTCCTTACAAGGTGCCAAGGGAAAAATGACATTTTCATGCTGAGAATCCTGTTTCTCCAATACAAAAATATTCAGAGTACAACCTCTAATGATATGCTAGGTGTGCCAAATGCAAAGGGATCATAAAGACATGGACTAGCTTTAAAATGTAAGGAATATAGTCTCTGTGAACTGTTTTCTGACTTTTTTCTCCCCGTATTTCAGGTTCCCCTCACCCTCCGCCCCCTATATACACTAACATTTCTTGGCTTGTGGCTGTTCATAAGATACGGCATTCTGTGCTGGCTTTTGTTTATTTGGGAAAGTCTTTCCTGTGCTATCAGTTTGTTTTTCTTTTTGTGGCAATGTTCTGTGCAAACAGGCTTTCTGCTTTGGAAAGCACCAGCTCAATAGCAGCCTAGTTCTGAATGCAGTCGTCTGGGATTTTGGGGTAAAGACTTCACTCGTTGCGTAAAGTCCTCATTGCACTGGCGTCAGTGGCAACTCAGATGAAGCCGGCTTTTCGTCGCTGACTTCAGTTGTCACTTTAAGTAGACCAGGTAGAGAAGAACAATTGGGGCTGACCTGCATTTTACCCCGTTTTTGAGCAATTCATGGAGGGTAGCAGTGGCTGAGCTCTTCGAAAATTGCTACTGATGGTACGTTAAGGGCCTATCTCAGGAAGGAAATGGGTATCTCTATTAGAGAGTGGCCAATGCCTTGTATCACATAAAAATCTGCATTAACAGAGCATATTTCATTAGAGTAACTGCTTCAGTCTTACCCAAATCTCTCAGCAGGGATTTATGTCCAGGAATGGGCTGAGCTAAATGAAGTATATAGCAATATCAATGATTACATTAGTTTGGCAGTTAAACATGCAAGTGATAAAACAGCATTGACAAACTCCCCATACAGTGAGAAACTCCTCAATGAGTCTCTTCTGTCCCGTGGGTTTCGAACTATCAACTTGTGGTTGTTTAACCCCGGCCGGCAACTAAGCCCCGCACAGCCGCTCGCTCACTCCAGTGGGATGGGGGAGAGAATCGGAAGAGTAAAAGTGAGAAAACTCGTGGGTTGGGGTAAAGACGGTTTAATAGGTAAAGCAAAAGCCATGTGCGCAAGCAAAGCAAAACAAGGAATTCATTCACGCCTTCCCATGGGCAGGCAGGTGTTCAGCCATCTCCAGGAAAGCAGGGCTCCGTCAGGCATAACGGAGCCGTTACTTGGGAAGACAAACGCCGTCACTCTGAACGTCCCCCCCTTCCTTCTTCTTCCCCCAGCTTTATGTGCTGAGCATGATGCCATATGGTATGGAATATCCCTTTGGTCGGTTGGGGTCAGCTGTCCCGGCTCTGTCCCCTCCCAACTCCTTGTGCACCCCCAGCCTCCTCACTGGTGGGGTGGGGTGAGGAGCAGAACAGCCCTTGACTCTGTGTAAGCCCTGCTCAGCAGGAACGAAAACATCCCTGTGTTATCAACACTGTTTCCAGCACACATCCAAAACATGGCCCCATACTAGCTGCTACAACTGTACAACTCTATCCCAGCCAAAACCAGCACACATCCTCCAGCAACAGGATCTTAAATTACATTACTTTCCTCTGCCTTTTTAAACATCTAGAAAGCTACTTCCTAGTCTTTCTTGTCTCCAGTGGGAGATTTCGTAACAAATAATTGAGAAGGCCTTAAAAAAAACAAGCTACCTTCAAGTAAAGCTATGCTTCCTGTGAACTGGAAAAGTTTCCATCTTTTTAGTAGAACAGTCATGTTAAAAATCTGGAGGACAGATGCTTGTGGGATTTGGAACTTAATCTGTTCAGGGCTAATAATATCAACTGGACAATGTGCCCATGTTCTCCTGGGTCTAGCACTGCCTCCCTGTGCCGATACAGCTTTTGAAAGCAATCTGTGGTTTTTATTCTTCAACTAGGAAAAATTCATTCACATACATTCATTTGCCACTGACTGGTCTTGATGTGAATTATAACATGATTCAGCATTAATTCAGCGGATAAGCTGTTAAGGTATATCGCTTTTAGAGGGAGATCTGAGCGTTGAGCGGCTCGTAACAGTGAAATAATGGTGTGTCAGGGAAGCAGAAACTCACTGCAGAAAGAGGTGAAGAAGCTCTGAGATTGCTTCACCATACCAAAAAGGAAATACTCTTCAATCAGCAAATGTGGCTTGTTGACAAATGTGTAACCTCTGCAATGCTTATGAAGAAGCTTATTTGCTCAGTCATTTTCCTGTGATGTAATTAACCATTTTGTTTGACGTTCACAAGAACACTTATTGATGGGCTAGAATGTCTTCATTCTCTGACTTATCAAAGACCTCAACAGCTGTCCTGACCTTTAGCCCAGGCTAGAGTTTTGGGAAAGTCTTACGCAAATACCTGCCATACCAACAGAGCGAGAGGAAACTCGAGACGTACGAAGACTCGAAAAAATGTCTCATGTGCCCAGGAGCATTGCTCAGTCACTTCCCTTTAAGTTGTGCTAGGTTAACCCTACACATCTGGCTCCGACAGGATACACTCAAAGCATATGATCAGGACCATGTTTTAGAAAAAAAGGCAATAAAAAGTCAGATGAGCATCATTTATTCTGTCTCTGTTCCTGTGAAACAAGAGCACCTTGTGCTGTTTGCACTGGTGCTCAGAATATCCTGCAACTATTCCTTTGTATCGGAGCCAATAACCTTTAATGAAGGCTGTGACTAGGAGGCAGCTGAAATTACGAATATGTGATCCACACTGTCACTTTTCGATAGACTCTCAACT
Organism: Calonectris borealis; assembly: GCF_964195595.1. NCBI lineage: Eukaryota > Metazoa > Chordata > Aves > Procellariiformes > Procellariidae > Calonectris > Calonectris borealis. The sequence goes on along the minus strand of NC_134315.1, from coordinate 84,549,158 downwards.
AAGTTAAGAGGAAAATAATTCAGGATCATCCCAAAGGAATGAACTCTTTCAAGGATTATGCCCTGGGCAATTAGCTGAATTTTGCAAACGGGATCAACCCAACCTCCCGGCCAGACTTTTCCGGCTACGGGGAGATTCCCCTCCCTGTTCTAATTGACACAACCAGTTGGTCACACTTGGTCATTAGTTACTGGTGAGAGATAAGAGAGGCTGACTGGTCTACTGCCAGTTAGCGTGATGAAAGGCCATAGGTATGCCCTCCGCTTGCGCTGGTGCCTCCTGGAAGTAGGGATAAGAAAAGGAGGCAGATCAGATAATTTTCTTATGCCAGCGAGTATGAATCAGGGAAGCCCAAGAAGAAGGAGTAACTTTAAAAGCGTTTATCCGTGATGAGGTTAATGTGTCAGGAAGTCCATCTGATGACACAAAGACAACAAGAACGCGTGTGGTATCGTAAGGAAAATGTGCAATCTGCACAGCTCATCCTGCCGCTCTGCATGGACAATATTTTTAGGAAACTGAAGGAACGCCCAGGAGAACATTAAACTCTCCTTGACACTGACATGGTAGACCTGGCCCTTGCTCCCACGATGCGAGGATTATTGCAATGGATGATTAAGGTGCTTTGAGCAAACAAGTAGTAGAACTGATGAAACTGGTTTTCAATGGACTTGAGTTTTGCGATTGGATTCTCTGTTGACTAATTAGGTACACAATCCAACGAAGGAACTTCCCTCAATTGAGGCACTCGTAACTTCTCTTTCTCCCTCTGCCTTAGGTTCTCTAGCGTGTTACGAATGTGTGTTACGTGCTTACGCTGCATTCTTTTCCTCAGCGTGAGCACAATGGCAATTCCTACAGATACCTGTAGACTTTCAGAAAACATCTAGAAAGTGAATACCTTTGATCCTAATATTTTGAAAACGGCCAACACTCAAAAGTTGCCAGGGGAACAATCAAGGCAGCTTCATCACATAATGGACTTTATTTCCGAAGAAAACCAGGCTAGATGCTGCCAAACAGATGTGGAACTGGATTTCAGTACTGTTCCACTCCCAGGCGGTCATCCAAATAAGTAATTATATTTCAAAAATAGCTGTGCAGACAGAAGATCCCCATGTTGTCTGTGGCAGCTACAGACATGTGGCAGGGGTAGCGTGAAAAGGACATCCAGCCATTCCGGACCGATTTAAGTATGTGTGTACTGAGGAGATGGGGGGGTCGTGGTGGAAAGAAAGATACTCAGATGAGGACAAAAATGCTGAAATCCTGCTGCCACTCTCAAAGTGAGTTGAGAATCACTGTCAAGCTTGTGCTCTCCCTCGGTTTGTCCTTCACGGTCTCCTCTGGCCACCTAGAAGTGCCCCAGTAGCCAGAGGATTCCAAAGGTCACAGAGGGAGTGCGAGGGCAGCCACATGTCCTCTTTGCTCCACCAAACAGCTTTGGAAATCTGCCCGCTTGGCTTCTCTGTTGTGAACTTTCTCATCTCCAGCCTTTTTTGACCAATGTAAGTATGAGGAAGGGAGGAGCATGCCCGCCTTCCCTATTGCAGCAGCAGAATTTGCTTGGAGTAATGGCCTCGCAGCGAGATTTGTGTTAAGGCAACGCATGTGTGTCCCAAACAGGGACAGGGGCCCCAGCCCTAGGCACTGTGCAAGTGTGGACAAAAGGCATCATTCTTCCGCAAAAAAGGCTTCCACAGCTGAATCACAACAATCCATACGAACTGGGAAAGGCAATGTCAGGTGTTGCAAACAACAGATACTGTAGTACATCCGCACGACTCCGATTGCACATCTGCAGGGTGGATTTGTTACTGGAACAAGTAGGCAATTTGCAAAGCAAGTTCTATAGACTATAGTTCTATAGTTTAAATTCCACGTTCCCAACAATTTCCCTTTTATTAAGGAGAACGTCCAGCCTGGTCATGTTTTTATAGAGGCTGGAAATTAACTTTATGAAGCCACAAATGTCGGCATGACTAGTGTTTACTTAGGAAAGAGTTTGCCTGAGGAACAAATTAGCAGCAGGCTAATCAGGGCTGAAATAGGTAGTGTCGTCCTTGCTTTACCCACAGCCTACTGCCTCCCACTGCATTTTCATGGAGAATGTGTTAGAAAAATACATCGTGAAAATAGTGTGCCTCCTTTGCAGTAGGTGTGCAACGACAGAAGCGTGTCAGTAGACAAAGAAGAGCCTCTTAGGCTTGAGAAACCTGAGACAATCACACAGCTTCATATTTAAACTAGCGTCAATCTGTTATCGGCGATGAAGCTACGTTATCTGACCTCCATGCCATCCAGACCGCAGTTTGCTGGCGTCATTCAACCTAAACCAGCTCAGACTCGTTCCCTGCCCTTGGCCTCCAAGGGGACTGCCAAAAGGTCAGGGTTTCTTCTCAGGCTCTCAGGTGGCAACACTAGCTCATTTCAAGCACAGCAAGAGGATGGAAGGGTAAAGCATTTTCCCGTAACCTTGCTAAGAAAAGCTCCAAGCCATTTGGCCATATGAAACCTGTACTTTTCCTCATTTCAAAAGGAACTAGAAACTGGGGCAAATATTCAGGGGGATGTGTGGGAAAGAGTTGTTTCATTGCTCCACATCTATTGTCTCTAGCTGCCCAGTTTTCAACTTCTAGGTGACTGCAGGGAAATAGAAGGGAAGAAAATGGAGCCCTGGTGCTTTTCACATCACCTTCCCAAATAATTTCATTTCCCTGCAAATGGGACTAAATAAAAGAGGCTCAGTCCAGAACTGCCTACTGCTCTCAGTCCAGAACTCCCATTAGGGCAAAGGAATGCTGCAAGTATATCGATGGGCACAGCTTACACAAGCCATTAACTAAACCGACAAGACTTGATGTTGCAAGATCTGCCTTTGATGTTAACACATGGAAACCGACACCAGGCAAATGTATCTAAATATTTATTTTTTAAAAAGCAAAACTCTGTACGTGACAAGGGAAAATTTCTTAATTAGGAAACATACATAGTAATAACAACATTAGAAAAAATCTTCCATTTGATTTACAGGAACGTATTACAGTTATTCTGGATGTACGATGATACCTCTACACAATGATTATACATACGTAGCTATAAGGGTTTCTTCAACATTTTGGAAAATGAGTAGATGAATATAAATCACATGGTCGCAGCATGATGACATTTAATACTAGTATTTAAAAGTGTTTTAGATCCCCCTTCTTTTTAATTTTCTGCTGGACAGAAATACGAGGAGCAGAGTAAACTGCATAGACACAATTCCAAAAAGAATTTGGTCTAGAATAAATAAACATCTATCAACACAACAGCACGTTCACTTACATATAACTTGATATAAGTTATGACATTATGCCATACAAAAAAAGACATCATGTGTCTAAGGTTGCAAGGAGCAAAACCCACCAGCTCCCTCAAAATGCAAACGCAAAAGGTAAGCAGTGCTGGGAGTACCGGGACTTCTGGCAGGAGTAGGGAACTAGAAGTTCCTGGTGAACTTGTGTTGCTGAGTTAACCTTTGGCTCTGGCTCAGCAGGCTGCTTGGCTTTCCCATAGTAGCTGGGAAAGTATTTTCCAGGCACATAGCTATACGATGTGCAAAACAAAACAAAGATGTGTTTTGGGAGGCAGTACTTCCCTTCTCTACTCAGAGCTGCTATATAGGATAAATGTTTCTATGCGAGTTATACAAGCTCTTACAAAGGCGTATAGCATGGAGATACACGGCATGTTGATGCTGAAGCCTCAGCAGTGGTTTGCTGATGCTGGAGCCCAGGCAAATTTTTTCCTGTGAAAGAACACAGGATATTCCCTCTATCTTTTCTCCTGCACAACACCCCAAAAGCAAGGTTTTAAAGGCAGTAAATTAGTACAGCACTTAGAATTGTGCTTTTCAGACAATGTCCAAATTAAAGATACATCTTACATAGCACTTGCAATATTTAAATAAATACAATCAGTTATCATTGTATTAAATAGAGTCCTCAATGAATAGGCCGAGCTCAACCGCAGTGCACTTCACGAGAAGCAAGCCCCCGAAGCCTCAGGCTCAGCGTCATCTCCCCTCCAGCGAGCTTCTTTGCCCGGTCAGTTTTTCTGTGTTGAGCTGAAAGCAAAAACCCAAGAAGGCAGAGATCAGCACTGCCTGCCGTCACCTGCGAGCCTTCAGCTTGCCTGGAAGCGGGGATCGGGGGAGGTGAAAGAGGCTCCCGCGGCTCTACCCGGGGGGTTCTGTGCCGGGGCCGCCCCGCTTCTTCCCGGGCGGGCTGCCCGCGGCAGGTACCTGTTGAGGATCCTGGTGAGGATGAGCTTGACCCAGGGCGCGGAGGGGCTCAGGCAGACCGTCTGTCCCTGCTTCGTCGTGGCTCTGCGGGGCGAGGGAGGGCGTGAGGCGGGGGCCGGGGCCGGGGCCGGGGCGAGGGCCGGGGCCGGGGCCGGGCACTTACATGACCTCGGGCACGGCGCAGTGCGGCCCCTCGGCGACGAGCTCCACGCGGGCCAGGCGCCGCGGCGGGATCACCTCGGAGACGGCCCGCACGCAGCGGCAGCGCAGCTCCCCGGCCAGCGGCGCACCTGGCAGCGGGAGGCGCCGCCTGAGCCGCGGCTCCGGGGCGCCCCGCCGCCCCCCCCCCCCCCCGCCCCGGCCCGGCCCCCCGCCGGGCCCCGGCGGCGCCGGACCCCGCGCACCCCTGCCGGGCCCCGCCCGCCGACGGCTGGGTGCCCCCGGCTGAGCCTGCCGGCGAGCCCGCGGCCGCTTACCCCGGCAGAGAGCGGCGGCCAGGAGGAGGAGGACGAGGCGGAGGTGCGGACTCATGGCTAGCGCTGGCGGCGGGGTGCTGGGCAGCCGTCTGTGCGGCCCCGTTGTCCGCCGGTGCTTTTATCGCCCGCCGGGAGCTGTCGGGGAATTTCCCCGGCGCGGAGCGGAGCCGGGGGGGGTGCCCAGCAGCGCTCCCCATCTCCTCTGCCTCGGGCCAGGTGGGGCGGCCGGGCCGGGCCGGGCCGGGCCGGGCCGGGCCGGAAGCCCCGTTGGCCCCTTTCCACCGCCGGGTGTCGGGTGCTGAAGGAGCGGGGCAAGGGGAGGAGCGGGGCTGCTCCTTGCCCCGAGAGGCTCCCGGCACAGCGGCTCTTTCAGGTGCGGGGGAAGGGAAGCATGGCGCTGCACAGTCCCGAGGATCGCTCAGGGTCTGCGTGGGATCTCGAGGAGACTCGCCCCATTCTCTGGAAGGAGCTGAGGCTCTTTTGTAGGGGATCTCTGCTTTCAGTTAGTCTCGGTGTGGAGTGCTGAGCCGAAAGAGCGTTTGGGCTCTGGAGCTTACCTTGTCGGCTAACCCCGTGCAACTATGTGCTCTCATCCAGTGGGGGTTGCTCCCCTGAGTACCCCTTTCTTCACCTGCCTTTTGAAAAAACTACAAATATGTTTTTCCTGCAACTAGGAGACACTCAAATTTCCATACCTACACTCCACTAATACAAGCCTTCTATTCCACTCCTCTGCACAGATAGGTCACTCTCTTTGTCTTCATGACTGTCAAGGCATTTTCCTAATTTTTGTTATAAAGCAGCAAAAAAGCAGTTTTCTGTGAGCTTTTAAAGAAAATTAGATGCAATTTTTCTGAGCTTTATTTACACGTAGGTTTAGTTCAGTTATGGTCAAAGCACTTGCTTTTGTAATTAGTTTCGGTATGAAATACGATGTTGCATATCCTTTTTTTGCAGCCAGTCCTTTTTCTCTTTTCCACAGGTACTTGTGAACATGAGTGGAGTTCAGGAAATCAGAGAGTCCCTGGGTTAGGCTGCCATGTGTCTCGCCCCAACAGCTCGAATGCCTTGTGTATCCCCGAAGCTTCTAGGTCAGTTTTTTTGTACCGCGTGTCATGTGTTGCTTTGACTTACGACATGTTAACGGCTATGCAGGAATTTAGGATTCGCAAGCGTGTTCTTAGATCTCCCACCCTCTGCAACTTGCTAATCTTTATTTACTTAATAAATATTTCTTTGCTGTAGAATATACATCTGAAACTTTAAGCGCTAATGCAAAATCAGATAAAACCAGTCAGATGTCAGTGAAACATTCCTGGTTTGTGAAGAAGAGATCTGCTTATGAATCATTATTAGAATGACTTGAAACCAAGCATGTTATAGTGACTGTTTTGAACTGGCTTGACTTCAGTCAATTTTCAGGGGAAAATTGTCATTGTTTCCTTACAAGAAGACTGTGAGCACAGAGGTAGCTTCTTGTAACTAAAGTATGTAGGTTATATTTCCTTTTTTTTAGAGACAAGCCAAGTAATCATTGTATTATATGACATTAACAGGACAGAACAGGAATTAAATGTAAGTAAAACTAGACTGGCAGGGATGCCAAGATGGAAAGCGAAATAAGGTGATTTTTGAAATGACATGGATCACAGTACAGTAATCCCATTAGAAGATTTACTGTCTGAAAACAAAACCAAGTCAGGACTCAAAACAGGGAAGATGTAGCATGTGAATCAGTCTCAGTGAGAATTTAATTAGGTGGCAACCTAGTGGTACGCAGAGACTCTCATTCTTGAGCTTTGTTGTCTATAGGTCAGATAGTTCATACGGCTGCTGGTTTAGTCTCTCGGGAGATCAGCCGTGCGGGAAGATGGTATGTCATAAGCAAATGGTGATTGCCCCATGTTATCAGGCAATATCTAATGACTAATTTGCACCCCTTTCCAATTGCAGTTTGGTAATGACTTCCTTGGAAGCTGTTGGCTTGTAGCTTGGTCTTAGAAGGAAATTACATGATCAAGACATCTCTCTGTCTTGCTCTGTCATTGCCCCCCCTCCCCAGTTTCACCCCTCCAGGAAAGTTTGTATCGTTTGGCCAACTTCAGAAAGATTTGACCAAGGGCTATCAAGGGATATGAACCAAGTTAGTACAAGTTTGTGGAGGGTCGATGTTGAATGGAGGGAGAGAGAATGCCAGACCAGCATTGCCATTGAGAGAAAATCTGCAGCATAAGCTGTGCCCTTTCCCCCTTGCCAACTGGCCAGTCCCGGTGTTCCTGCTTGCAGCCAGTGCATAGCCTGGAGTTAGCTACCTCCTGTGCTGTTACATGGCCTTGGGGAGAAATGGAGAGGTTACAAGAGAAGCAACTGTGGACTGTAGTCTACTAGAGGACATAGAGATTGTGCGGGAGTCCAGAGGGTGGTACACTGAGTAGATTGGAAGAAGCATACATCTTTAAACCTGGGCCTGTTACCTTCCCGTGAGTCATACGCCATCTCTCTTTTTTTTTTAAGTTGAAAAGTAATTAATTATTTTTAATGAAAAAGAATTCTCCACTGCTGTGTATATGAAATTGTGCATAAAGCTGATGCATGATGTAACTCGGGCTTCTGTGTTCAGGACAAAACTTTGTAGCAGAGGTGCTCTTCCAGGCTCTATTTTTGCAGCCTGACTCGCCCTTCTAAGTAGTAATAGCAGTAGTAGGCCCCCATAAATAGTGATGTATGGTTTTTATTGAAGCCAGTAGAGAGGCAACTGAAGAGGTTGGAGCCAGGGAGCGGCAGGGGCACACTTTCGTTGAAAACTAGAGAGATTCTTTAAGAAAACCGTAAGAAACACAGCTGTTAAGAATGGACAATTGCCCACAGGTGCTTAGGGGCAACCACTAAGCAGAAAAGTTAGAAACCATCCCTGGGATCCCTTGAGATCATAGGGATGGAGTCACCGTTTCCTCCAGGCTATAGCACCACGAGCATTGCTCTGTAAGTTCCAGGTACGGCTACCCCAAGGAGGTGCCATGTTCTTTGCAGGACAGCACTAATGAATGCAGATTTTCTTTGCAGATATGCATTACTATGTTGATAGGAAGATACACACTCGAGTGACCTTAATCTATGGGAATCAGGTGCCCTATTCTGCCTTCATATAATGGACACATTCTGTGTGTCCGTAACTACTTTTCTCCTAAACATAGTCCTCGCAAGCCGAACAGCAAAACTGAGGCTTACGCTGTATTACCAGGAAGAAGGATTTGCCCAGCTGTAGCAAACTGAGGCAATAAACAGTTAGGATGATGCACAGATAATCCAGTGCAGATCATTGAAACTATAGTTAGCAGACCCAGCTCTGAATAAACACGGAGAGCAAATCTGTTGTGTAAGAAATTGTCACTCACACACAGTCAGATTACGTGTTGTTCTTGGACAGTACACATGAGTAAGGACAGTTTACGTGGCAGTGGTCGCTTTTATCCTTGGATGACTGTTCACAATATCTGAACTGTCAGTCTCATTCCACAGTGGTTACTGAGGAGGAAATTCCAGAAGTTGTCTCCTGGGGTCTGAAGCATGAGGCTGTTTTGGATGCGGAGCAACAATGTGTGAAACTCGGCAGTCAGCTCTGCAGCAGAGGGATGTGCTGAGATGAGCAGTAGTCAGGGAGGTCTTGAACATGCTGAGATGCAGTAGGCATTACAGAACTTGACCCTGTGAGTCAGTACTCAGCAAACAGGCCTGGCAGAAGGGAAATGGGTATGTCAGGAGTATTTCAGAAGGCAAGACCATCTGCCTGAGCAAGGCTTTGTACCTGCAGACGTGCAGATCGCCTCTAGCTACCTTCCATGTGAGTGTGGGTAGGCTGTCTTCAGTCCAGATGACAGCAGCAACAAGGCTGAACTGTAGATGAACTCTCCTGGATTTCACCCTTTCCTCCCGCTCCCCTCACCGCCTTTAGCACATTTCCTTTTGAAAGTAAGGAAAAGACAGGAAACAGATAGCATCATGTCAGCCAGAATTTAGAAAGCTGTGTTCTTCCCTGCCTGCTGCCATATCTCTTTCATTATCGGTAAGTCTGTCATGCATTGGCTGCAGGTGGTACAGATGTGCTTGAGTTAAGTTTAAACTAGTTATCATGAGTGGTGGTGTCAATATAGCTATGACAGAACGCACCAAAGTGTTTGCATTTGCCTCGTTGAAGTTACCATTCAAGTTACCCACCGTGCTTAGGTTCTTTGGTAGGAGCTGCTGTCTGAAGGTACTCTGAAATCCCTCAGTGTCCTTAGCGTGGGCCTCGGGGTTACCGGAGCGTGGAAAGCTGTCCCAGTTTAGGCAGGCCCTAAGGAAATGCATACAGAGTATTACTAGCCACATGACTTAATCTTCTTTATGTTATCCAGTTGTTAATTCATTAAATGCAGGAAGTGATGCCGTTGCTTTGTTGCCTGCTTTGGCTGCTTGCCTTTCCACAGCAGGTATTTGGGTTGGCATCTGTAGCGAGAGCACGCATTCACTGGCGGCAGGCCCAGAAAAGCTAAAAGGCAATTAAACAAGAGACAACGTTTCTTTCATTTCAACAAGTGAGGACTTTTCCTAACTGCACAAAAATGAGTTTGGAGGGTATGTCCCAGATACAAGTCTTATGTCAACTTTTTACCATGGCCTAGAAACTCTTTAACATGGGCAATCTCTGAAGGGGCAGGGGTGTTTCCTAACAAGTCAGGTGTTTCCTCCAGTGATTTCATAAGTAATGAATTATGTTCTGATTTGTAAGAGAGAGCTAGAAAAATGTCAAGTCACTGCTACCTACTAGGGTCTACAGTCAGAGGGTATATACTGCTGATATCGCCTCTTATCTTTATTATTATGTTACCTTTTTTTCTACAGCAATACTATGTTTCATAGTATTCCCTAGCTATGATAGGGTGCTATTCCCTAGCACCTATGACTCCTCCTGCGGATCCAGCTCTGTCATGACGTACCAACATATAATCATCTCTGCTCTCAGAGAGCCAATACTGTGGCTTTTCAATCTCGGGGAAGATTTGCTGGAGGTTGTAGCCAAATTTCAATATGATACTAAAGTTTTGTGCAAAAGATGTTTTATAACTATCAATCAGATGTTTTATTTCCTTGAATTTCCTTGTGCATTTCTCTATTTTTGAACTGTTTCCAGTCCATATTCCCTTGTAAATAATACCTGAACATGTAAGAAATACAAGTGTGCCATTGTTCAACTTGTGTTACGAAGGACCTCAACTCAGTTTTGTCAACTGCATTGTGGCACACATCACACACTGTTGTGCGCTTGTTTCTTTAATACTTTTTGAGATGTTAACATTTGCATTTAAGATCTATAGCAACTGATGGCCAGTTTTTTCTTATCTGTCTTCCTGGATCTTCACCTGATTTTAACATTCTGGAGTCCTTAGGTCTGTCCTTTTCCCCTCAGCAGAGTTAGAGGTTCTTCTTTACCTATGCTCATTGGTGACAATAAGAGCATGAACAAACATACTGTTAATAGCTGCAAAGGAATGTGTTTGTATTACTCAAGCATTACCTTAACAAATATAAAGGATTGGCTTTGACATCCGTTCATTTGGTAATCATTTCTCCATTTTTCAGTTTCAAGTGCCAACTTACCATTTCTGAGATAGCTAATGGGATCTTACTTGGTGTGACTCCTGGCCGTACAACAATTTCAAAAAGCGCATAAATTGACTGGCTGGTCGTGGACTGACTGGTTTTCGTATTTTATGCCTAACGTGCAAGAGGGGTTCATTTTGAGGACAGAGAGCAAATTGTTCAAGCAATTTCTGCTTTCCCCCCACTAAGGGGGAAGAACCCCCAGGCTTTTTAATGGGAGGTGCGATCCTGGAAAAAGATTACAATTGGGTGACTCCTTCCACCCCCACATAGCTGTTCAGCTGATAAGCCTTTGAGGCTATCATCACTCCCGAAAGGCATGAAGAGCTTTTCTTGGCTTTACCAGCAGCTGAAAATGCTCTGTCTTACAAACATCCTGCAGGTTCTTGCCTTTGGATCTGTAAAAACATCAGGAGCAACTCTTTGTTCAGAAGGTGGAGTGGATCTCTTGCTGTAGGCTGTTAGGTCCTGCTTTTCTGCCAGAAGCAGGCAGGTTTTGTGATTGCTGGGGTAGATCTTGGTTCTGTGGTTTGCACATTAATTCAGGTGTAATTATACTGAATACGTAGCTGGCTGCTGCTGCTTGGGCTGAAATCTGACAGCAGGATTTACACTTTGCTAGCGCCTTGTACAGGCATGATACAGCATATCCTGTAACAGTTGATGGTTGTTCCAGTGGTGTTATCTAAGTATGGGATGCAGAGCCAGCAATATGCTGCTGTTGTGCTGATATTTTCTAGGTAGTAATATTTTGCAGTGGTGGGTAGAAATATGTGGGGCTCTCCAGGGAGCATGCTCAAAAGACTGATAAAAAAAGTGGGATTTTCTTCCGTTTGAAAAGTTAAAACAGTGTTTTTCAGTTCAAGCTCAGCAGCTTATGAGCAGTAAAATGCATGTTTTGTTTCAGGGCATTGTTAACTAAGATGAAGTTTTTGCTTCCCTCAGAGAAGCTGTGAAAACAAAGTCCTTTCATCCTTACACTTTAAGCCTGATAGCAAAGATTTCCCTCAATTGGGAAACGAGCTGTTTCAAAATAAATACATAACAGTTTGTTACATCTGCAAATAGTTGGAAGTTAAGGAAATATGAGTCTCTTAAAAAATGAACTATTCGCCCAATTAAAAAATGAGCTATTCACCCACTAAAAAACCCAACCCAAAACCTCAAAACAACAAACAGAAACCCCAAGCCTAGGTTAAGGCAATTTCAATCCAACTAAGTTTTCAGGTTCAGTGGAGCCGAGTAATTTTTGACAGTGTGCTTTGGGTAGTTGTGGTCTTTTGGTTGAAGTGATGACATAAGTTGAGAAAGCAGTGACACGAGACTGGTGACCATGTAAAAAATGAGAACACTTGTTGGAATCATCACAAAATCTTTGAAGTCTTCTCTTACGACACTCACACTTTAATCCTCTATGTTACTTTCATTGGTTGTGTTGCAATGAAGGAAAAATGAAGAAGTCGTGCTTGACTTATACCCTAGAAGATAATAAAGCTGCCATCTCACGGAATACTTTCTTAAAGCACTTGGAGTGCTCTGTGCAGGTTCATTCTTCAGCATATTTGGACTCTGCAGTAAAATCAATTACATTGGTCCTGGCAAGAAAAAATGCCTGCTATTTAGTTGAAAGGAAGGAAAAAATAATATTGATAAGTTTGCTTAATTCTCAGTGCATTATCCAAAATAGCATACAAAACAGCAAGAGGGATAAGTATTCATTTCAGCTTGTTAAAGGGAGGTGTTTAGAGGGAAAACGTCGGTAACTTTTTTGATAAATGTGATCGCCACTGAGGTTACTGTCAATGGTTATCTTCCCCGTTATCTTGTATTTCTCTCTTTCCCCCCCCCCCCCCCTTTTTCATATTTTCAGGTTGCTTGACTTCAGATAGCCTCAATACACCCAGGGTACAGGAATATGCAAGCAGACCGTGCTGAAAATTACGCCAACAAACGTGAGCACACTGGTTTTTCTTCCTTAAAATTGCTAGTGAGTGCTGGTGTCAGGATTACACAGAGCAGGCAGAAGAGTAAGCTAGCTGGAGGAATTCTTTAGAAAACAGTCTACTGAAAAAAAGCAACTTCTGATTTGCTTGAATTCAGCATTTTTACCTTTGGTTTTCTTCTAACTAGTCAAAATTCTCATAAAATTAAGTTGATCACGACATTGAAAAGAATCATTTCACTTATCTCCAAATGCTGTTCTGCTGTGAGATCAGAGTAGTTTAGTTTAGATAAACAGTTTGCCGTTAGCATTTGAATATATGCTTGAATTTGACAAAATCATTACTGTCTAGTGAAGTTTTTCAGTTTGTTTGAATTCTCATTTTTCTACTGGAGCTGCTAGTTCCATCAGCACACTTTCCATCTGGTCGGCCCTGACTTGTATTCATGGTACACATCATTTGAAACAAACTATACTCAGTTTTTCTCACTGAGAACTCTCTCTTGTAGACCTTATTGATCCAGCATTACCCATTTGCTTCTCATTCTGTTTCTTTTAATAGTCATTTTAGTGTCAGAAGACATTTGCACGCTTTCCTTCATCCTTTCCTCCAAGCAGGAATAGTATTATGAGAATTTTTCAACGTAAGGAAATTGTTCTATAGCATTTGGCCTGCCAAGAAGTCAAGTGTGTGTATATAGATTTACAGCTCTTTCCCATGTTTTTTATTCAATCTAGTCTCCTGCTAACTTCAGGGAAAGATTTGGGTATGCAAAAACCACATTTTTTTTTTTGTGTGTGTGTGTGTTAATCTTACCTAGGCCTAAGTAGGAGTGGGTGAAGCTACAGTGTTCAGTATGAACCAGCTACAACAATGCCTGTTCCCTTTGGCTCTCTTTTTGTTAAAATTGTGTTAATGGTGAGTAGTGTTTACGTAAATTGCTTCTCTTTTGTAGAATGACAGTCTTTGCTGCCAGAGGTGAAGTATCAGAGAAAGCCCAGAGGAGCAGCCTTGTGCACTCTTCCTCTCACAATAGGAGCCTGAGAACAGGGACTCCACCTGTCTTAACTTTCTGGAAAAGGAATTAGCAGACAGTGAGGAGTTGATAGAGTTTTGACAACAGGAATTCAGCGAGTCAGCAAACATGCGTTTTTTGGCTTGATTACTGGTGTGCTGCAGGCAATGTCTGGCTTAGTCAGCCATGATCCAGCCCGGATTGCTGTGCATTTGTTTATCGGTTATGGATAATTCAAACATAAAGCTTTCACAGCATCAGATTTCTTGACAAGTCACTCGCTCTTCGTTATTTGTGTTGGGTGACTAAAAGCCTTTCACACAAAGATGTGACACCTGCACGGACAACTCTTACTTTTTAGTAAGAGCAGCTGAGCTGTGTTAAATACAAGTTAGTACTTGAGGAAAGATGGTGGAGGTTGACTGTCTAGAAGCTGTGAGGGAAGTACAGGCTATACTTAGATCCTTTCAATGAAAGAGAATAGAGCCGAGGTGTTCACATAGTGGATTGTGCTTGTTTTTAAGCATGCCTTTCTGCTTCCAGTTACAGTATGCTATCTACAAACTTCTTCAGAGCCCACGTGGCAGAGTGAGGCGCAAATTAAATTTTGGCTCTGGTGTTCTGCTTGCAAGTATAGTGAACGTTGGTTTTGATTTGGCAGGAAGAAGGAAGTAAAAGTATACAGGATGTATTCAGATTTTGTTTGCACACATTTTACACTAGTATCGTTATGTTACGGTGCTGGGCAAAGCCCAAACACAAGCTGTCCCGAGGCATGGTTTATAACCTTACTGACTGATGTTCAGTAAATTCTTAATAGCAATGGCATATGCTGGTTCCTGTACTGTGTTTCATTCTGCAGAGGCTCACTCTCCCCAAGATCTGTTGAGCTTCTCCAGCAGCCGCTTCAAGTGTCAACATGCAGATATGGGATGTATTTTATGCAACTAGAATCCATTGACTTGCTGAAATACTGTCGATGCTTGTTTAGCCACCTAGATCTCCAGGTCTGATGAATAATTACTTTACAGGGCCATCTGCTACTGTCCTAGCAACATAACTTTTTGGAGGGTCAATGCCAGACTGTTTTGTGGAGCGGTTAGCACAGCAGTGCTAGTTAGGCAAGGTACTGTCGCTGTCATGATCGTGCTTGGATTTGTGAATAATACTGAGATCGTAGCATTGCAGTTTGTAGCTTGTTGGGAGGTTGTCCCAGGATTTTGATTCAAGGAGGTATGATTTATCCTGACCACGAGGATTTTTTTTCTATACAATAAGTAACAAAAAGATTAATAACTTCTAGAAGCTTCTGCTGGGTGAAATTATTTTGTGGAGGAAGCCTTAGACTTGGGATTTAAGTTGTTCAATCAATACTGGTCCTAACTGTAGGCATTAGCATCTACAGCGGATGTGATAGAAATTTGGAAACATGGCCAGTTCAAGTCAGGAGCTCTTTTTGTCAGTAAAACTGCTGAGTAAACATACTGTTGACCATCTTCCTTTTTCACTCCGCCAGTATGGTAGTTCTGCAATAAAAGCAATTCCAAAATGAGTCTTGCGTAACAGGATGAGAAACCTATCAAACTGCACCCTCTGGACTTCTGTGGAGACTTGGCCAATCCTATATAGCTTCAAATTTCGTCTTGTAGTGGAAATCCCCTTCTCACTATTGTTCTTCTAGGGCAAATTACTTTTTTTTTTTTTTTTTTTTTTTTTTTTTTAATAAATTGTGGTGTCTCTGACCAGCAATTTAGACCTGGTGATTTCTAGACTAAGTGAAAATTTACTGTGCCCCACAGTTTTGAGGGGAAGATCAATTTGCCCATCTCCGGAATTTGTGCTCCATTCTCAGCTGGCAAGTCTGCAGCTAGCCTTCCCCTCGCAGCAGAAGTTTAATGTTTGCTGTTCCAAAAAAAGTGTTCTCACCTCTAACTGCACACACCTTGCACGCTTCTTTGGAAGACTTCCAGCCCCTGTTTTAGAATATCATACCTTATTTTGAACCTTCTCCGTCTCTTGGATTTCATAGTTTCACTTTCTTGGGATTTTAATTCCTTTCGTCTGTTTTCTTCCAGCCCCCCTCCACACCCACCCACCCCCACCAGCTCCTTCACTTACTTCATCTTGTTCCACCAGGAATGCTGACTGACAGTGTATCTTCTTTGCAAACTGAATCTACTTCTCATGCCAGTGTCACCCTTTCTTGTTTATTGGTGATTAATCAAAATTTGGAAGTTCAAAGTGCTTTTTCAGCCAGAAGAAAAGATTTGTTGATGGATTAGATATTTTTCATGTAACCCCATATATTTATTACAGTGGACAAAGCATTCCTTCCTTAAGGAGCCAAACGCCAGATGTAGTTTCTGCACTTCAAATTCCTTTTGTCCAGCGCCTTGCAAAAGCCCTGTGTCAGTGCTTTTTTCTACTGCACTAATTCCATCTGTGCTGGTCTCTTATGATTGCGAGGTTCTTGTGGTTTTGCCCGCCTGTTATCCCTGCCTGGTTTCTGCATGTGCTGCCTTTCTCCCACTAATGTCCAGCCTTTGCAGTTCCTGCAAAGCCAAGTTTTGAGCTGGCTCCCATGGCTGTTGTCCACACAGCTGGCTTCAGCCTGCGGGGCCGTGGCAGCCTGTCCTGACTGGGGCACGGTAGAGTGGCCTGAATAGTCCGTTGCGCAACTTTAACAAAACACTGGCCTGACTCTTGCTGAGTCGCAGGAGGATTGTATGGGTCTAAACCAACTTTTTTTTTTTTTGTCTTCATGCTCTGACCTTAATCTAAACCACAGAACGGTTACTTGAGGCCTGTCTTTCAGCCTTTCTTTTTGATGGTGTTTTCTGAGTGTTTCTGTGTTCTTGTGTCCTGTATTTGGGTTACAAAATGTGAGAGACAGTAATCACCCAATGACCTACATAATTACACCTTGAGCCCCGTATAGTCTGGAGGTATTAGCGTTTCCCACCCTGAACCTGGAGATGTGACTGCTGAACTCGAATCAGCTTGCCTCTGAGGGAGGGTGAACGATATCTTGCTGTCACCACCTACTGCTGGCTCTTCTCTGTGCCTTTTCTTTAATAGGCATGAGTTGCCTGACAGTGGGGAAAAAGAATTCAACCAAACCAAAGGCCCTGAACGTCTGCAACGAAACATTTGTTTGCCAACACCCTGCATTTGGGCGGGCAATCTCTGAGAGGTTTCCTGCATTGCATCAAAGAAACAGTAATAGCAAAGCTGTTCCGGTGCAGAGGGATTTACAGAGAATTGTCAGCAGAGCGCTCAGCGCAAAGGGTGGAGTGGTAAGCTACTGGGTGGAAGGGCTTAAACTGTTTAACCTACAGTGGCATATTGTCTTGTATTCTACAGATTGTCCTCTCATCAGTTGTACAGTTCGTTTTTCATTATGCGTTTAGTTTGAAAAACACCATCTGTTTGTTCTAGGCAGTCTCTCTTGCAGAATTATTCTGAGAAAGGTAACTAAATGCTGGTGAGGGCTCTTACCTGTGTCTTGTGTCACTTCTGCTTATTCTTTCTCTATTCTTTCTCCTGTATTTTACTTGAAAATCAGATTCCGTCTTTTTCCTGGATGACATGGGGGGACTTTAAGAATTAATTTCCAAATATGAAATGTTTTCCGGATTTCATTTCTTGGGGACATGCTAATAAAAGGTTCCCATAACATATGGAAAATAAAAAGCTGCCTGCCTCTGCCTTAGTCGATTCCAGTGGGAGGAACGGCCCGGAAACTTGAACTTCTTAGCTGCAAAATCTTCACAATTTTTCTTACCGAGCACTGGGTAGATCCTGAGGCAACTGTGAAGCTTGAAGCAAACAGATGCATTCCCCCACATTTGTATCTCTAAGACCCTGTCAGCTTCCAGTCAACTCTGGCTTGCTAGGTAGAGTTCAGCTATGCTTTTGTTTATGAATAGCTGAGTTCATAGTTGGAAAACTGTGAGTGCTACTTAAACAAATAATGGATGCACATAAACAAACATAGCTGCCAAAGCCTCAGCAGCATGGCATTTGGAGCAGTACCCTGAAGACAAGTTAAGATAAATCATATGGGGCTCACGGTGACAACTGCAGCTAATTGCATTTTCTAACTAACTCAATGAACACATGTTTTAGATGTTCCTGTCTCAGTAGATAAAAATTAGATGCAGATGGTATTCAACATGGACTAAAAGCTGTCTGCTGTGTTGCAAAGTACTAAGAAAAACCGGCTTATCTTCTCTCTCCCAGATGCAAAACGTAACTGAGTGCACTCATGAGATATTTAGTGATCTCAAATATTCCACTTTTAAATAAGTACACAGAATCTGTATTTTCTTGTATCGTATTTGATCTCTAGCAATGCTGCCAGGTATGTTTAATTTATAATCTTTTCACCCCGTAGGACCTCAAAAAACCGAAAGATCTTTTTTTAATAAGTTTTTTTTTCTGTTTTCAAAATGCCTACCTTCTGGAGTTCTAAACTTGCATCCTTACTTATAAAACTGCTTTAACGTTTGGGGTTTTTTTACCAAGTGGATGGGCCAGATCTGAGGGCTTTCTAGTGGTCAGATCTGAAAGCAGGATTTGCACAGTGTCCCAGCTTTTAATCCTTATTTTGGGATGCCCAGTTGTCCCCTTTCACAGACACTGAGTCCATGTGCTCAGGCTTCTGGTTTCCGGGGCCAAGTGAACAAGTTCTTATTCGTGTTCCCCCCTCAAAAGACCTATTTCCCTTCATAGTTCGTTGTATAACCTGTCGTTAACCTACTGCGACCTGCAAATACCATCACCAGTTTTTGTGCCAAGTGACAGACCTAAACTCAGGGCTCAAGGAGGTGAATTTAGGAAACAGGAGAAAGTTGCAATTAAGTCAGATATTACTTTGATGAAATTGTTTTTGCTTACAAAGAAAGCACGAAGGTTTTTTTGCCTGGATGCTAGTAGCAAAAAATTTGTTTACACTATTTTTTCCAGACAGCAGTTAGCCCAGAGTGTCCCTAAACAGACTTGTTTATATCCTGCTTCATTTCCATCTCCAACCTTGTCTTCCTACTATATGGGAAGAGATGTTTTCCAGCCTGGTGCCTGATCCTGTTCCCTGCATGTCCAGGTTTCTTTCCTGTGGAGACCAGGATATGGCAGGGGATGATGAAAATCCAGATGTCCTGACAGGGAATCGGGATGCAGCTGGATCACTTGCGCAGCTGCGAGAGGTGGGGAGTGCTCTCAAAACTCTCATTTTAGGTGGAGCTGCTGGGAATGAGTATTCTCCAGTCTGGCTTATGTCAGTCAGCGATATCCCTTTACTTGCGTGTGCTTTGCGTAGGTCTTTGTTTTGCATGGTGAAATGGGCTTTTGTTTTGCTGCTGATTTTTTCATCTGGAAAAGATATTTCTTGTTCATAAAAATTATTACTAATGAAGGACAGCGATTATATCTATTAGTTTCAGTATGATTTAACCTTAACCCATGACGCTGTATATACTCTATTTACTCACTGTCATTTATCTTCTGAATCAGTATCTCAGAAGCCACGTGGAGGTGTGCTGGGATCTTGATGCCATCCATACGTACTCTTCTTCCAGTCGTTCTGCCGTTTCTCCCGGACCATCCACACCCGGACATTCCCCTTCGTTCTCTATTCAAACCAGTTTTAATGTTGATATCACAAGCCTGTACAGCGTGAGGCAACCAGTGATACAAAGCCGCCTGTGAGGCAGAAATCCTCACGCTCACATAGAGCTCTTGGCAGATTACCTGAGTTTTTCAGGAGTCAGTTCTCACATGTTGTTTCTGCGGCATTTGCAGGGCTAACCACGGCAGTTATGAGAGCCATTGATGCAGCAGGTATAACGAGGAATCCAGTCCCAGTCTTAAGAAGCGTTAAGGATGGAAACGTCCCATAACACGCTTGTTTCAGGTAGATAAGTACATACTTGGGGGATAGTTCTGCATGGAAGCAAGGTGTCTGTGGATTAAATAAATCAAGCGAGTCTTACTCATAAGGCAAGTTTCACTGTTTGAAAACAAATTTTCCGGAGACACAGATCATCCAAGGTACTTCGATATCTACTTCCTATCAACATAAGGGAGCTAGGTGTCTTGACAGACTGGACAGCGAAGCGAAACTGAGCTGCTGGGTCTGTTCGGTAGTCTAGCGTAACACTGTGAAAAGGTTCCCACCCTCAAGGTACAGATGCTGGATCCACTCGTCAGGCTATTCCTGAGGTAGTGCAGTTTTCAGCCTGGCATGTTGAGCATGAGATACTTTATTTCTGGTTTATAGTAATACAGTGGGCTGTCAGGGATTCCTAATGCAGATGGCAAATATCCCATCTATAGCTGTGTAGATGGCTGCAGATGCTAGGAGCCTCCGGAGTAGCAGAAATACCCACTTGTACAAAAAAGTACAAGTTGGCTATTATCAAGTTAGTGTATCGTGGTCGTTTTGCCCAATAAGGGCTTGGAGTTGCTCTATTTGCTGTGAGAGCGTGTGACACATCGCAAGAGAGCTCAGAAGCAGCAGAGCTGCCCCTTGATATCTGTCTTCAACAGCTTACTGTGAGATGGTGTGAAACCAAAGAGATGAAGGGGAAATGCTGCCTTGTAACCAAGCTGCTGATTATCAGGCTGGTCAGTCAGAAGTGCCTATCCCCGGGATAGACACATACCTGGGGAAAGCCCAGGAAGGTATTTTCTTTGTGTTTTGGGGTGGAGCAGTGTCTGGACAGATCAGTGGTGAACACGCAGTACTGGCTGTCTTGGATTTTCAGTTTTTCAGTTACATTTTAGCCTAGGCAACAGGAAAGCAAAAAGTCATTAATTACAGCACACATAATACGCAAACATCCCCGGGTATCCTTGGATGCAAGCTTTTGTCTGTATACTACCAACAGGTAGTGGAGTAAATGCACTGGGGTTGTACTTGACACAGCTTCTCTACAGTGAATGCAGCAGTGATGCTGAGCAGGACGAGAGAGAGTACAAATTAGGAACCGCGAGGAAGCGATGGTCCTGAGAGAGGCGGCCCTTTGGCTTTTGTAATCATTGCAGTAATGTAGCGCTGCTCGGAGAAAGGAAAGTGCCCCTGGGGAATAAGAAAATCATAGAATCATAGAATCATTAAGGTTGGAAAAGACCTCTACGATCATCGTGTCCACCCAACACACCATGCCCACTACACCATGTCCCTAAGCGCCTCATCTACACGTCTTTTAAATACTTCCAGGGTCGGTGACTCCACCACTCCCCTGGGCAGCCTGTTCCAAGGCCTGACCACTCTTTCAGTAAAGAAATTTCTCCTAATGTCCAATCTAAACCTCCCTTGGCGCAACTTGAGGCCATTTCCTCTCGTCCTATCGCTAGTTACTTGGCAGTAAGTAACTAGCACCAGCATCTCATGACCACCTAGCAACCGCTCATTACTCTGTATTTACAAGACCTGTGAACTCAGAGCAAAGCTTGAAAAAGTACTTCCAGAAACCTGACACAGTAATAGTGCCGAAGTACAAAGGAGGGACCAAAAAAAGAAAGAAAAATCCAACTGATAAGGAGGGTCTTGTTCCTTTTCAGCTCTGTGAATCTGTGAAGGGCAGGACATGTGGCACATGGATTGAAAAGAACTTGCACATTGTCTCCAGAATACTTTTAGCATTCAAAGCAGGAGGAAGGGAGGGTGCTTCTCAGAACCAAAACCACCACATTTACCATGAAAACATCACCCATAAGCATACATGCAATATACCAACTGCCCAATAGCACAGATTAGAACTGAATGGGATAGTGCAGTTGACTGCATTGAGTATATATGCTCTGCTCATTATGGTTGGGGTGTTTTCTGAATAATGTCTCGGTTTCCTTGAGCAAATAAATGGCTCAGTGTCTATGGTTTCCCCAGAAATGGGGTGGGGTTCAAATACCTGCTATTTCTAAACCTTTTATTTGCTGTCCCACAGGAGAGAAATTTGCACTGTGGTAGAACTTATATTTCTGTTTCTGTTTCTTTCAAAGCCAGTTACTGTAGGCTGCTACGGGGTTGACATTCTTTGGTCTCATAGAAACATAGAGGATGCTTTGTAAGGACGGCAGCAGTGAGCACGCCTGTGGGAGGTGCGCCCGGGTAGCGGAACTCCTCTGCTTAGTGACAGAGCTCCGGGAGGAGGCGCGTAGGTTGAGGATTATCGGGGAGTGCGAAAGAGATATAGACTACTGGAATCACACCCAGCCTTCCCCGAGACATGCCCAACAGGCAGACAGGACGCGTGACACAGAGGATTCCCTGTCCTCTCTCCGCCTGGCTGAACACAGTGACTGAAGGGATAGGGGGCAATGGCGACAAGTTTCTGCCCGGCGCAGCGGGCGCGTCTCCTCTATGACTGCCCCACCTTCCCAGGTGCCTTTGCATAATAGGTACGAGGCTCTGCAAATGGAACCGAACAATGACGAGGACAATGGTTCGTCTAGCTTGGACGTGTCGCCAAGGTTAAGGCGGCCTACGCCCTGCATCAAAACTGCTTCCATACAGAAAAAAAGATGGGTCCTTGTCATAGGAGACTCCCTTCTGAAGGGAACAGAAGGCCCAATACGCAGACCAGATCCACTTCTTTGGGAAGTCTGCTGCCTCTGTGGGGCCTGGGTTAAAGATTGGAAGAGAAAGCTTCGTACCCTGGTACGGCCCTCATATTATTATCCATTATTGATTTTTCAAGTAGGCAGCGACAAGAAAGTTGCAACAAGAAACCCGAGGGCAATCAAGAGAGACTTCAGGGCCTTGGGACGACTGGTTAAGGGATCGGGAGCACAAGTAGTGTTCTTCTCTATCCTTCCAGTTGCAGGGAATGATGAGGGAACAAACAGGAAGACCCAGCGCATCAATACCTGGCTCCGAGCCTGGTGTCACCAGCAGAATTTTGGGTTTTTTGATCATGGGTCAGTTTACACTACAGCAGGCCTGCTGGCAACAGATGGGGTATACTTGTCTTTTAGGGGTAAAAGGTTCTTTGCACAGGAGTTAGCAGGGCTCACTGAAAGAACTTTAAACCGGATTTGAAGGGGGAAAGGGATAAAAACAGGCTCACTAGAGATAAGCCTGGGGGCAGCACGCCAGTGTTTGAGGGACAGCGTGCTAGCGAGGTCCTTCGGTCTGCCGTCTCAGTGGAGGTAGGGGATGGAGATCCGCGCGGCAGCAAAGACGTAAGGGTTATGGATGTGTTAGAAACCACGGAAGCGCCTGAGAATGGTCATGTAGGAATTAGGACTTTTCCCCCCAAAAAGGTCGTAGGATCAATAGCCCAACTGAAGTGCATCTATGCCAGTGCCCGCAGCATGGGCAACAAACAGGAGGAGCTGGAAGCCGTTGTGCAGCAGGAAAACGATGATACAGTTACCGTCACAGAAGCGTGGTGGGATGACTCGCACAACTGGAGCGCTGCAATGGATGGCTATAAACCCTTCAGAAGGGCTAGGCAAGGAAGGAGAGGCGGTGGGGTAGCCCTGTACATTGGGGAGTGTGTTGATTGTCTAGAGCTTAATGATGGTGATGATAGGGTCGAGTGTTCATGGCTAAGAATCAGGGGGAAGGCCAGCAAGGCAGGTATCATGGTAGGAGTCTGTCATACGCCACCCAACCAGGATGAAGAGGCAGACAAAATATTCTATAAGCAGCTGGGAGAAGTCTCACAATCGCTAGCACTTGTTCTCGTGGGGGACTTCAACTTACCAGGTGTCTGCTGGAAACAAAATCCAGAAGAGAGGAAACAGTCTCGGAGGTTCCTGGAGTGTGTGGAAGAGACCCTCCTGACACAGCCGGTGAGGGAGCCAACCAGGGAAGGCGCCCCGCTGGACCTGTTGTTTGTGAACGAGGAAGGACTTGTGCGTGATGTGACGGTTGGAGGCTGTCTTGGGCACAGTGATCACAAAATGATAGAGTTTTCGAGTTTTCGGTTCTTGGAGAATAAGGAGGGAGGTTAGCAGAACTGCTGCCTTGGACTTCTGGAAGGCAGACTTTGGCCTGTCTAGGAGACGGGATGACAGAGTCCCTTGGGATGCAGTCCTGAAGGACAAAGGAGTCCAGGAAGGCTGGACATTCTTCAAGAAGGAAATCTTAAAGGCGCAGGAGCAGGCTGTCCCCATGTGCTGAAAGATGCGCCGGCGGGGAAGACCGGCCTGGCTGAACAGAGAGCTTTGGCTGGAACTCAGGAAAAAAAGGAGAGTTTATGACCTTTGGAAGAAGGGGCAGGCCACTCATGTCATGAGGTTATGCAGGGGGAAAATTAGAAGGGCCAAAGCCCAACTAGAACTTAATCTGGCTACTGCCATAAAAGACAATAAAAAATGTTTCTATAAATACGTTAGCAACAAAAGGAGGGCTAAGCAGAATCTCCATCTTTTATTGGATGTAGGGGAAACATAGTGACAAAGGATGAGGAAAAGGCCGAGGTGCTTAATGCCTTCTTTGCCTCGGTCTTTAATAGTAGGACCAGCTGTTCTCCGGGTACCCAGCCCCCTGAGCTGGAAGACAGGGCTGGGGAGCAGAATGAAGCCCCATAATCCAAGGGGAAGTGGTTAGCGGCCTGCTACACCACTTAGACACACACAAGTCTATGGGGCCGGGTGGGATCCACCCAAGGGTACTGAGGGAGCTGGCGGGAGTGCTCACTGAGCCACTTTGAATCATTTATCAGCAGTCCTGGCTGAATGAAGATTAGCATGTCAGATGTCTCTGTTTGCCAATGGATTTTCTCTGTTCTCTTTAAAACCGCCTAGGGATTTAGATACTTCGTTGTCCCAATGAGTTGTGGGGTTTTCTTAGTTTTAATTCACATAAATTTTATGTAGTTTCAGTTAGCGGAAAAACCCAAGGTGAATATCAGTGGAGGCTGAAATCTGAAGTGCTGGAGACACTGAGGAGGATTTCTCGGTATGGGAAGGAATACTGCAACAGTTCTGTCCCATGGCCAAGATTGGGTGGTGGCAGGTGATGTTTCAAGTTCTGCTCTTTGGTCCTTTTCTGTGCTTGGTATATATTGCTTCTCCTTTACGTCTTGTGAAAGCCTGACCAAAGGGAGACCATAAGGCACTCATCTGTTGCCTGTGTACTCATTAATTATCTCCCATTATAGCAGGTTGCAGTGCTTTCCTGAGTACCGGTAAATAGGTGCTGGCTTTCAGTTAGAAGACCTTTCCTTTTGACCGTGGCATTAATTGTTTCTTTGATGCTTGTGCTTTGCCCCCGCGCAGTGGCTCATTCTTTGGCAGCCTTATTCCTTCTAGGAGTTCTGCATCGAGTAAAAAGAAACACATGCGATCCAGACTTTCACTAGCATGTCCAGTCTTACTGTTCATGAAATCTGCCACTGAATGCTTTAGCATTCAGCTAACGGGGCAAGAATGTCTTCTGTTAGTGCTTTGGTATTACTGATGCTTCATAGCCATATACAGAGCTTTCTTCAAGTGAATGGAAGAGGACCAAGTTTGTTTTCACAAAATGTATGTGTTCCTTCTTATCTGGATTTTAAAAAGTCACTACAAAGTGAGACATAAAAAGGCCTGTCAAAAGTTAGCAGTAATCACTGCTGAAGATTGCTATAGTGGGAGTATACACTAGCAGAACCCTAAGACAGATGGGTCTAGAGGACAGGCAAATGAGTGCCTCGTAGATGTGTCCTACACTTGATAAAATGGTAAAAAAGGAAAGAATACACCGCAAATAGTTTTTAAAAAAGTTTCCATTTCTCGGATTTGAGGTTTGTCTTCCTATCATCTGCCTATGTTTTAGTTTCTCTTAAGTCATTCGTTATTTCCTGGAGGTAAATTCTCCCTGGCACCGCCCGATTCCTTTAATTTGCCAAGCGTCCTGTGATAAGAAGACAGTAGAAGTGAGATGAAATCAGTAAGAGAGTAGCTTAGGTGGCAGAGGCTTGAGCACAAACCCGACAGCCAAGCACCCCTCAGCTCTATTACAGGGAGCATCCTCAAGTCAATCCCCTGAAACTCTGGGCTTGCATCCCCTGTGGAGCAAACGTGGCCTTCTCATCTTGTTTGTCCCATCGAGGTAATCTGAACAGGTTGCTGCAGACACAAGCGTAGTTCAGAGGGCAGGGGGGTGAGCGGGAGCCCGGGGGCCTGGCATTTTTTGTTCTTAATCCTGGGAATGCTAGCAGTTCTTTCAAGATCATGTCAGCGTTTTCGCACTCATGTCTTGATCCCACTTTCATAGCAAAACAAAACTATCAAGAAAGAACAGATATGAATCCAAGAACCATAAATACACTCATTGCCCTGACTTGGTGGCAGAGAAAAAGATGAAATGTGTATCCATGCCCCTGGATATGAGAGAAGGCTCCCTTCTCCATGGTATCCTTATGTAATAAAAAGGTCAACAAACGCGATAGAAACATTTACAGAGGAGTTCCCTAAAGGTAAATAGAAGTGGTGAGTATTTCAAGCTTTTACAGTTTTATTGACATTTTGATTCTGGACGTGGACGCTTGAATTCTGATTCTCTTGTCTGCTTGCAATCTTGAAAAAAATGTGACCTCAAAAGAAGAGGAGGAAAAGAAGAATTGTCAGTATTTTTGAAGTCTCATTATTTCTGTGGAAGCATGTAATATATTTCTTTAACAAAAAAGCCAGGCTAAGAGGGTAGACTTACTCATTTGGTCCTCATGTGAGCTATGGAGCTTTCATCATTCTGGAAAATAGTTGCAAGGGAAAGCTAGAAATCATTCATCTGAGGAGCTAAGTGTGCGTGTTGCTTCCGTGCTTAAAAGTTGGTTTTGACATTCTGGCATTTTGTCTTAGCTGAGTCAGAAAAGCTAGGTCAATCTCCTCTTTCAGCTGCCTTCTCAAAAACTGAAGGCTCATTTGGAGGTACGGTGATTAACTGGGTCCAAATGTGCTCTCAAAACAAGCTACTTGTCTAATGACATCTTATTTCCACAGACTTCTATACGGTGTATATGTATGAAAAATAGTGCTTTGCAAAAGAAAAAAATATTAGATTTCCCCCAGTTTACCTATCTTCCAGTAAGGAATAGGAGAAATTGGTAGACTGATACGGGAGTTGCCAATGCGCCCTTCGGAGGGAAAAGTCTTACTTCACATATCTGATAGAGTCATCGGTTGAGTCCGTGGAGATACAGGCAAGTGGGATCTGGTCAACCTAGTACAACTGTTTTTTCCAAAAAATTTGATCATGTTCCTCGTGAATGTTAACTTCCATGGAATGAGTGAGTTGGACTTGTCAGAGGTTGATAATTGTTTAAAATAAATGGTATTTGTTAATGATGCAAAATTATGGAGCATAGCTGTGTTGAAATCTGCCTGCAGAAAGTTGTAGAAAGATCTCAGAGTGCTGTCTGTTTCATGGAAGGGCAGATGAACCTTAGTATCAGTGAGCCTAGGTATACCTATAACCTAACTGTATATGCGCGGAAGAAATTGTAAATTAGCCGTTGTCACTGACGAAAGAGATCTGGGTGTCACAGGTTGGACGTTTTTATGGAACTGTGTACAATGTCTTACGGCAGTCAAAAAGGCATCTAGAGTTTTAGGACGCATTTAGAAAGGAATTATGGGGGAAAAAAAGAGAAAATATGAGAAAAACATCTTTCTTTCGACATGTCACGTTGAAAGCAACCAGATGTGTGGACGTAGAAGTCATTGTCACAAGGTGCTGAGCAGGCCAAAAGTACGATGGGTTTGAAGAAAATGCGTTGTAAGTACCATAGACATGCAGCTGTACTAGTACAGAGTCTGCACTTGAACTCTTGCTGAGCATTAGATCCGACTAAAAGAAAATAGCTTATTCCTCTTGTGATTTCCGAATTTCGCTTAGATTCTCAGGCTGTCTTCCAGATTCTTCCACGTGCAGTATCTTTCTCTCTAGAAATCCACAGAAATTGTGAAGTCGTCTGTTGACTGACTGGCACTAATAGCTATTATTAAAAATAATTAACTGCAGGTAATATTAAAAATAAGTTTTCACGACGGTTTTCAACAACAGAGATCTCTGCTGATTTTTATGGACGGCAAAATTCTTGTTTCGCTTTTGCACACGGAAACAAAATGCCTATTTGCTGACTCGGAAGTTTCCATGGCAGTCTGTATAATTTCTAAAGTATCCGTTTCCTGTGGGGTCGCTCATATTATCCTGTTACAAACAAGAATAAATGCAACGCTTGGACGAGTCTGCAATATCAAGCCAGGGCCATGTGTAATCTTCCTGGGATTTTCCTATGTTATGTGATAACAATATTAAGAACTGCAATCATTTCCAGAATGGGAAGCAATGCATAAACAAAAGCAAGTAAAGCATGGATAATGCATTTGTCACCTGATACATAACCAGGATGTTTGTATGAGTTACTATTCAGCACAGACAGAGAAGTGGAGGCCAGGAATCCAGTGTTTGTATTCTCTATTCTTCTAAGGAAGAGTTAACAGTATTTTTCAGGGACTTTCCAGTACTTCTTTCAATTACTTCCTCTATGGTTTGCAGCATTTACACATTAGAGAGAAAGATACTTTTGGTATTACATGAACAATAACACTGAAACTCGAGGGAATGAATTACAGTTCGTGATTGAAAAGGCTCTGGATACAAGAGCAGAACTACAGCAACCAGCCATGGGAGGGGGAGTTGGAGGATAAGGAAATGACACGAGGTTGCTGCTTGCTTGGTTGGTTGGTTGTTGCTACTGTCCTCTTGCCCCCAAACTGAAATTGTTGGTGAAAGAAGGCGGTGGAAGTGGTTTGGAAGGAGGATCAAGTGAGGGACCAAGAAAATAGCTGAGGTCGGAAAGGACGTGTAAACACCTCTGCCACATTCAGTTGTGAGGAGGGCAGTAGAGAAATGAACGGAGAGTGATGAATACACATGGCGGCTGTAACACGGAGTGGCCTTCTGACAGGGTTGTGGAAATACAATTCAGATGCTAAATGAAGTGGCCAAGGGGCGCAGCAGCTTACGTTGTATTGGGAAAAGGAGAAGATGGACAAAGACGTGTAGTTAGCTGCAGTGAAGTCTCAGGGTCCTTCTTTTCATTGTGGTGCAAATGTCCTGACTTACTCACCGCCTGGTCAGCTTTCTGGTGTGTTACACAGACATGCGCGCGCGCACACGCGCGCGCACACAAAGGTGCTTACTAAATAGTCTACGTGTTTTCAAAGGGTGCAGTTTTCTCCTGTGGCTTCTGCGTGGCCTGATAACTGGAGGGCCACGGGGCACATGGTTTAGAGTTCAAGAGGCTGAACGCCTCAAGCTGATGCCGAAATAATATGGGTTGAGGAGAGGACTGACATCAGTGTTACTGTGAAGGGTCTTCAAGAAGAAGCAAGCCAAAGACAGTTCTTTTATTTTATGATCGCAAAGTTACCTGGCAAAAATCCTTCTGCTGTTTTAAGACTATCTAGATCATAGATAAAAGTGAAATAAAAGTGTGCTTGCCTCAAATAAATAGGTATACTCTAGTTTAAAGCAATAGGCTTTAAACCTAATGCCCTCTCTCTCTTACTCTCAGCTCCCTTCCTGAAGATGCCCAACATGTTGCTGGCTTTCATGCGGCCGCTGTTGCACTTTGAGCTGATGATTTCAGAGGCTTGTTAAGCATGGATGTTTTACGCTACTGTCTTACGCGCTCTACTGGGACTCCTAGGGGAAGACGCGTTACACCCGTGAGAGCTGTGCTCTCCCACAGCCCCCGTGGGTCAGGAGATGGGGTGGTAACAATATGAAGCATCCCAATTCATCTGCCAGAATCCTTTCTTGCCGCTCCTATGCGGTATGAGTGCTTCTCTCCCAAAGGGGCCGAGTGTCAGTGCCTGCGCGTGATGGGGAGGCATAGCCGGGCCTTTTAAAAGAGGCAGGCATTGTGTTACTCAGCACTCTCCATTTCAGGGGTCTGAAGAGGAAGTGGATGGCAAATGCTTGATAATTGGGTACCCAAAGTAAAGCTCACAAATTCCCATTTTGATAGTCAGAGAGTGGCCTTTTGATATAGTAAAGATTTTCAACTCTGGGGCTGATCTGGACACTGGCAGTGTTCAGGCATCTGAGGGTAAAATTCGCTCGTCTGCAAGGTACTTAAATAAGGAGCCTTGCCCTACAGCCCACAGTCCCTAAGAACTGGGAATAGCCTGAAGAGAGGAGAGAGAGCATTTTGCCCTACCCTAAGAGTTTGTTATTGCGTTCAGTAATGTCAGATTAGCATAACGGGGTGAGTTATGGTACCATGTACTAAAAATTTTCATTTCCGTTCCAGAAATCAGGCTGAGGTGGCAAAAATGAAGCAGACTGTTTCCAAATAAAGCAAATGAAAACGTAAAACAACAAACCGATAACAAACAGGTTTTTTGTAGAAGACATTTAATGATACCTTGTTAGGAATAATTACACTCTCAGAAGCAAATTCCATGTAAGTAAGATGCAGTTCTTTCCATTAGCTGATTGAGTAGCTAATTAGACATACAATCAAGTCCTTGTACAGAGCACTGAGATTGTGAATATTTCTTAAGAAATTAGTAGTAGGAATAGAAAAGCCAGTAGAAATGAAATAAATTATCATCGTTTTCTATCTTGCATAGAAACTACTCAATAAATACATTTATAAATACCACGGAAATTACAATAAATAAATACCAAACCTACTGTCTTACAGAGTCTGTAGACTAGTTTTTTCAAGTCAGAAATCACAATTCACAGTCTAGCCACAGGCTGACTGTGGTTCAGGAAACTGTTGTTGACACAACATACTACTGCACTCCAGGGGAGCAGGAGGAATTATCAGTTTGCTGGTGTATTAGCAAAATAGTAAGGCTTAGTGTAAATAAGCTGTGCTGTAAGTGCATTGCACTTAACTAGTTGTGTTTGACTGAAGTGGCTGCCAAGGGTTCTTCGTTTCCTTTAGCAAACCACTTTTCCTATTCAGCGTCCTCAGTGTCAATGAACAGCGTGTCCCACAGACAACGCTGACCATGTTGAAAGGCTTTCTTAAACAGATGCAGTTAAATAAATAAATAAATAGAATCATCCATAATTAACATAACAACACTGATGCAGGAGGTAGAAGGTGGTACACTGCCTGAATGATGCTTTTGTCGAACGTTTCTCTCAATGGAGGAGCAGGAGCAGTTCCCAGTTTTTTTCTGCCCTGGCGTTTCTTAGAGTGGCGAGTCGGAATTGAGTTGAGCCCTGTTAAGAGGTGAGGGAAGAAGACAATTTAAAAGGAGGTTCAAGAATGGTTATCATTGCTTAGCACTGCAGGAACAGTTAAGGATGAGTGGTCTGTTTCCAATTGTATGTGCTATCTTGAGGCGTAGAGAGAACAAAATTGATGTTTTGAAAGCGATTACTGAAATCCCAGTGTGTGCATATCTGGTGCACAGCTAGGAAGGTTCTGCAGCGTGAGTTTCTGCATTTACTCGCATCAAGAAGCTCATTAATTCAGAAATACGAATTATTAGCATATGCTACTGTAAGTAAAGGGAAGATGAATTTTTTAAAGCCTCGTTTTTCAAAGGGAGCCAAACACTTCTGTGTTCCTCTCCCTCCAGACCAAGTTGCCGGTACTCAAAGGTTTAGTAGTGACGTATCGGCTTGAACGAGGACCCTGCAGCAGAGTCAGAAAGGCTAAGACTAATTCCATAATTAAGCAGCAAGTTTCCTTGTTCTTTAAATCTGATTAAGAGAAGATGGAAAGTATCGCGAAGAAATCCTACCAATTGGCTTTTTTGGGAGGTTTACCACTCAGCTGCCCAAATTGAGAGGGAATGGAACTTACTTGGCCAAAATTGCCTTTATGATCAGCTGTACCCAGGGAGCAGTGGGCTCCAAGCACACCTCTCTGCCGTCCTTCAGAGTAGCTCTGCAAAACAGGGAATAAAGAAAAGTCAGGAAACGACTACATGGATTTGTTTAACTCGCAGAACGTAATATTGCATTTTTAGATTAGTTAGTATAAATTCATCCCAACTGATGAATTAGGTTAGACTTGACCATTTTGTTGTATGTGTTCCACAACTGAGGAGACTAAAACAGTCCAGAAGTTGTGTGAGTCTGTGTGCCGGCTCTCAAAGCAGTCACGCATTCCCAAAAATCTTTCTCAGTATATCTGGCTACTTGGTTTGAATTTGTTTATATTAGTAAAGCCTTCTTACACAACGATTGAAACCTCCAGTGGTGAAAAGGCGTTTCAGCAGTATAAGGTTTTCAACATTTTAGTCCCTCCTCCATGCTATTCAAGACCGGATTAGTTTCATCGTTTCCCTAAATCTGCTTGTGGGAACTTAATTTTTCTGAGACTGACGCAGACTGTTTTAACGGGAGTTTTGCCTGCCTCATAAATGCAGGACTTTAAACTACATTCTTACCTCGTCACAAAGAACTGACCAGTCCTTGAAATTCATGTTCTACCACCAGAAATATTTAATACGTCCCATGACAGATAAATAATGATCAGTTCAGGAATACGAAAGGTCATAGAGACAATGAAAAACACGGTGTATTACTTAAAACCGTCCCTCTCGAAGGAATAACCAAATCTGACTACATCGTGTCAGCCTGCTAACTGTCGTACTTGTCACGAAGCGTAAAAGCCCCTGCAGCGGCGGCAGCAGCAGCGTGTGGGTGAAGAAGAGGGAGGCTCTTGCGGAGCTACTTACATGACTTCGACGTTCTTGCAGTGGGGGCCGCTCTGTGTCAGCTTCACATCTTGAATGGATTTAGGAGGGATGAACTTCGAATGAGTGGCTATGCACTGGCACCGGAGCTCGGTTCCCATCCTTGCCAGGGTCCTACCTGTGAGCAAAAAGGGAAGATCGTGGTTGGAGAGGCGGTCTTACCATCACTGTATCGGACATAAAGCACGACTGCTCTGTTTTAACAACGTGCTCAATTAAAATACTGCATTTGTGCAAGCTGCCTAAATCCTCACGGTGTAAAGATCAGTTGCTTATTTGTTTCAGAGGATCTGATGGCCAAGTTGATTTAAAACTAAATTAACACATCTTTTTGAAATAAACCCACATATTTCGTGGTCACTTGTACTGACCACACTGTACGGTTAGTTGCATCGTATTAATATCTGGATCGACAAAGTGGCAACTATACAGAAGACAGAGCCGTAGATTTTTTCATTAATTGGAGGCTTGTCCATGCTTCTATGTTCATGTTGTTTGTTCTCCGTTCCCAGCTGTATATTACTTGCCTGAGGCAGTATCATCATTAAGTAACAAATATGAGATCATAAACTGTTCTTTGTGTGGGAAGGGAGACAAACATTCAAACACTTAAGATCCTGTCTCTACCTGCATGCATCTCAAGCGAAACATAGAAACAAAGCAAATTTGAGTTGCATCCTTAAAATTTTCCCAGGAGATGTCAGTAACCCTTCCGTACAAGGGCCACATCTAGGTTTCTGACTGAAGAGAAGTTGCTGAAAATCTCTCGAAAGAAACTGATTTGCTGAAACAAATATAAAGCTACCTCTCTGCAAGGACAAGCATCTCGGTAGATACCTAGACAATATTACGGCCATGGGGATCTTGGGAGGGATTTACTTACCTTGAGACGTAGCCGCTGAAATCAGGAAAAGAGCCAGGACAGCGACGAGTTTGCCGTTCATGATTAAACAGGAGTTTTTTGCGGGAACGTTTAGCTCTGGTCCTGTGGAGCAGTGACCTCTCTTGTCCCGGAGGATTGCTGATGCCTGGTCTGGGCGATCCGTCTGTCTTATATACCGTTTTGTGCCCAGCGTCTGTGCTCTGCTAGCATGTAGATTGCGTTAGAGGAATTTCCCAGATGCAGTAAAAATGAGTCACATGACTGTTGTGAAACGCCTTCCTAGATGACGAGGAATTATTCTGCTGAGAATGACATAATGTATTAATTTATTAAAATGTAAATAATAGCCATGCATTCCAATTTCTTTTGTAGACTTTTGTAAATTTTGTGCTTTTTCTAATGCATACCCTTATTTAGTAACACGACTTTATGGTAGTTTAGCTACATTTTTGTTATAACTTTATGTTATTTTCTTCAGGGTAATAGCTGTTCTTTGTAGGGATGCCAGGTCTAGACTTGAGGTATTTAATTTCTTATCTCCGTTTATGGTGATAGCTTCTACTTACCTGATTTTAAGCCACTGGAGTGGAAATCGGGCAGCGCTGAAATCACTGAAAAGCTTTTACTGGGGTCAGGATTTTACCTCAGCATGATTTTGATGTTAATGATTTTAATTTTTTGTTCCTTTCTTTTTTTTCTGTTCAAGTGGCATCTTACAGAGTAAATTCATCTCTAATACTGTCTGTTCAGTAAAGGAATTGAGGCTGCAGTATCCAAAGCTTTTTTACCTGTGGGAATCAGATATTAAATTCTGAACGGCTTTGAAAATGATGCCTGCATTTTTCATGTCACACATGTTAATGAATAATAAACAGAGGAAGCTTTTGTATGCGAACTAAATAGCATGACCTGCTGAATGCAGCTGCTTTTGATTTCTTTGCAAGTCTATATATTTTTACTAAGTCTTTTCTGTAATCTTTTTTCAGTGACCGTAACCCTACGTCTTAGCAACGGGAAATAACATTAAGTATTACGGCACTGCTATAGACATTTCTGTTAAAGCACTTTGTTGCATGAATGCTGAGCGTTTATTTGCTGTGGGTGGTAGAGATACCACCTTGCGAGGGAGACAATTTCAGGGGAAGACTTGGGCTCAAATGCTGATCTGTTGCTTAAGTGAAGATTTGTTTTTTTAACCCATCTGGAGCGCCTGTGATTAGAAGAAGCCATTCTGTTTCGGTGCCGTAAAAACGTTGTCCTTTTGACCACGATGACCTTTGCTGCTTGTCATCTCCAACCTCAAAGCTTCATGTTTCTGTGATCCGTGGATTTATAGAGGTACTTCTCCCCAACTCTGAGGAGATAGTATAAACGCAGTTATCTTTAGCATGTAAAGCATTATAATTTATTTCTAGTAATAATCTAATAGTTTGCCCATAATTTATTATGGTTTACTGTGTACCATTTGTCATTAACTTACTTGATAAAAGGAACTTTGTGATGAAAGTTCATGTTTCCCATCACTATGTCAGCTGGCCTGAGAAAAAGATATCACCAAGTTTCTCTCTCCTACCTTTTACTGATAGGACTAAGGAGATACCAGAGACGACAAAAGATACCAATTCTGACTCCTAGCGGTGCTTCTCCTTAGCTGTATGTCTTAGAGAGCTTTACTGAAGAACACATTTAGTTCTCCGAAGGCGTGAAAAAGGAGAGGGTTTTACCAGGTACTGAAGGTTATGTTTTATCGTTTATGTTGTATTACGTTGCATACGTCACGTTAAATTAACAGGGTGGTTTCACTGGCGTCAGATTGTAGATGTCGGAGCTTTAACTACGTTGGATGTTGGAACGAGGTTTTGCTGATTCTTTTCTTTTCGGTTCCCTCTCTTTCTCTCTGTCTCTCTACATATTTACGCACACACAGAGGGTAATTAAAAGTTGATTAGGGATCCCACTTATCTTAGTTCCTATTTGCAGCTTTATTATCTAATGTTGGTGTGCACTGAAATGTCATTAATGTCCGAGGCAAAAAAAGAAAATTCCCCCTCAAATTCCCAAGTGAAAACCAATGACTGCTTGTCCCGCTTACCACTAGACTCAGCTATTTCCTGAGTGTGGCAGTAACAGATCTGCAGAAATCCCCAGGTCAAAAGTGAAGCCAAGAGCCTGCTCCACCTATATGATTAACCCTGCCCCTGTCTAAAAGAGCAGGATGTTTGTAATGAAATTAAAATCCGCTATGTTTTCTGAGAGCTAAAGCATCTTCTCTGCCTCCGCTTTTTCTCTGACGTGACACGGTTTCATCGGTACTATGTGAAGGGGGTGTAACAGAGACGATAGTGGCAGAAAAAGGTTGAGACACGAGATCAAGCCCGAAGGCCAGGCACTGCGAACCTGTGTTCCTGGGAGTGCCGTGTTTCGCCCAAGTTCTCCCTACATCCCTTCAACACTTTGCCCAGGATCTCGTCCCAGCCCCTGCCTATGGGAACTCCAAATCCATTATCTGA
Source organism: Calonectris borealis (assembly GCF_964195595.1). Classification (NCBI taxonomy): domain Eukaryota; kingdom Metazoa; phylum Chordata; class Aves; order Procellariiformes; family Procellariidae; genus Calonectris; species Calonectris borealis. The sequence continues at coordinate 84,513,734 of NC_134315.1, read as the reverse complement.
TTTTGGCAGCGTGTGTTTTCCTGCCAGCCATCAGAGATGACTTGTGCAAATGGAATTGCTGCTCCTTTTGAAGGATAACATCACTGAGTGAGCTGATACCGCCGCAAGCACAGACCTTCCATGCTTAGCCCTGTTAAAAGCATGCTTGTAACGAACAAAACAACAGTTACGCAGTAGTCCGATTACTGAAAGACTGCTGAAAGGGGAAGTAAATACCTCCCTTGCCTGTGCTTTAAGGCAGGGTATGGGATGTGTTCTCAGTGCTGCAGGGTGGAAGCTAGTGGTTTTAATTTTTCATGACTCATTGTCTTGTCTAATGAACACAAAAGTCAAAAGGGAAACTTTTGTGATCTTGACTGGGATCGTTCAGGGTCTTTGCATGTAACAAAGGACACCCAAACACAAGGGACACAGTGAGGGGGATTCATGTGTACTCTGGTGACCAAGACCATCGTGAGGGATGTGGGAGAGCTGGGCTCCAGTCCCTTACTGTTTTGAGCCGCCCCGCTTCCAGAGGAATGCTTCAGCTTCTGGGCTGATAAAGTTACTCTCTCTAAGAAAATTAAGAATCCGTCTTGCTTTAGACAAATTCAAACCTCTCACTTGAGAAGTTGCACACACAGGACTCCAAAGGCCCAAGAGATAAAGCTTTCGCTGGAACGAGGGTTCAGCCTGCGCAAGGTGAACTCTGTCAACTCCTGTCGCCTGTGCGTCCTCTCTACCAGCCTGCTCTTGTTCCCCAGGAAAAAAATCCCGCTCTGTCTTCTGAAGCCAAGGGGCTTGGCATTTGCCTGCCATTCCGCTTGACACGCGGAGGCCGGAAGGGGCAAATACAGGGGCTGGGAAATAATCGCTTCCGCCTGTCAGAAACCGGGCACAATGTTGTGCAAACACTTGTGGAAGTTTACAGTGAGGCAGAGCGTAGGGAGCAGATACGTGAAAAGCAGAATGTCTCCTGAACATCTGGTTTTTGACTTGCTGTGTGAGGAAGTGATAGCAAAGAATGGAGAAAAGCTTAGGTCAGTTTGTGATCTTTTTCAAACTTAAGTGTCTAAATATAGATGGTTATGTACCCTTAGTCAGATCACGGCAAGTGCTGGACTTTCCTGAATCCCTCTGCAATCACAAAATAGCAGTACAGCTTTTGAGTTTATTTGCCTTTTAATTTATGTATTTATAAATATAACAGTATAAGTATATATTTATGTGACTGCATATTTATTCATGATATACGTTTCAGCTCTGCTGGAAAACAATTCTGATTGTAGCTTTCAGTTAAAAAATTGTTGTGAGTTCAACGAAATGTTTCATTTGATCCATTTCAATATGAAAAGTCATTGGCGATATTAATAGAAGGTATCTAGTAAGACTAGAAAATGATACGTTAATATTCATTATAATACTAAAATAAACCATTAGCAAATATTAACAAATATTCATATTAAAAATAAATTCAATCTACCTGGTATTGACAGAGGAGATACTAAGTCCAACTAGAGAATTGTTAGGGACCAGCAGCTGGGGTTTTACCTGCTCTATGAAGGCTGTGTTTATTGCTCTAGTTGCATTTCCCTTCCGTGAGTTTGGCAGGAAGCATTTTCTGACTGTGGAAGTAAGATATGGAACTGGCGAGAGGAAACACATGGTAAGTTTTAAGAAGTTCGTGCTGGGAACTTTTGATTAAATTAGAAGTGGTCAGTAGACATAATATACGTCATGCTTTCATCTCTGACTCTTAAAATGTCGGTTGCTGTCATCTTACTGTCTGCTTAGACTACACCCAATGCAGCTTGGCAGATGTTAGCCTGAACACTTCCTGGGCAATGCAGTCGCGGCAGGGCATGCATAGAGATGGAGAGTTTCTCTGTAGCGCTCAGGTGAACGCAGGTAGATAGCCTGCCTATGAAAGAAGTGCAAAAATGTAAACATCTGAATCTTGAATAAAAAAATACCGTTTAGTAGTGTACAGGAGATCTGTTTTGCATAAAAGCTGTTACATATAAACTTGCTGATCCATTGGATCTCAAGCCGCTCGATAGATCAAATCTCACTGTTTACCAAAACTTGGGGGGGCAGCAGTGGGAAGGAACAATCGGTGTATTTAGTCAGCTTACGAATTCAGATTTGAATCCAGAGTTGCTCTGGTTGGGGGTTCCAGCGGGGGTCAGTCCCTGTCAAGAACGAAACTGCCCTGAGAGTTTCCTACATGTCTAGTCTGTGGCTATCCCCCCAAACCCCACTCTCCCACCCTGGGGCTCAGAAGATCAAACTCCACAGGGCAGCCATGGTATTTTTGCCTGCAGTCCTCCATTGCTCTGACCGCGTATCTCTGGTCTGGTGATCGCTGCTAGAATCTGCACTTCAGCGCTTTCTATCCTCGGAAAGTAGATTTATATTGCCAGGCATAAATGACGTGTAGCAAATCATTAAGAGGAAACATGTTTAACACCCTTTTTGACGGTAGAAAGAAATTAACTATAAATGCAATGGGAATTAACACATTAAACCGATGTTTAGTCTTACAAGCAGGCTCCTGGACCCTTGAGCAGTAACAATTAACATAATAAATATGTAAGCTGCAAAATCCTTTTGCAAAGCAAAAAATATGGTCTATTATAGTATCGGGTAGAACTAACGTGAGGGAAAAAAGTTGCAAAATATTGCCTTTTATATTAAAATAAATAATGTGTTCTTTTCTTCAGAAATATGACTTGTAAACTTCTTTTTGTATATATTTGTCTCTGCCTGCATCTTCCTATCTGTAAGTGGAAACTACAGCACAATAAATGCCACTTCAGAAATAGCACAGGTGATTTACTATCTCTAATTTTAGCTGCTTCCTTCTGAAAGCCCTTAACTCATAGTCATTAGAATAGGCTAGCAGTGACTTGGATCTGTTGATGAGACTAGCGAAGCACCTCACAGGAGGTGTTTTAGGTGTCAGTCCGTGCTTATTTGCTTGCAGCTGTGCTGCAGGTACACCCAGTCAAATACCGTTTAGCTAAAGTCACTTACAAACAGTCTTCATTTCCTTCAGTCGCATTTTAATCAGCATTCCCCATTCCAGTGAGTGGCATGTCTCATAGATCATTTTAAAGATAGGCCGCCAAAAAAATTACTTTCTGGGTACTCATAGAAAATGAAGTAATCTTTGGTCTTTGTAGAACACATTGCTACAGCTGTCAGGAGCGGCTTGCTGGAGGAGCTCTGCCACTTTCTCAAAGATGGTTCTTTCGTGGAGAAATGAATGTGAATTCCCTTCTCTCATGGCCACCCAGAGGTACCTCACTTTTGAAGGAAAGAGACCTGGTTTGCTTCATCACTTCTCGTATGGAGCATTTGTTCACCTTTGTTGCATTACCTTCAACCTTTCCCGACTCTACTCTGTCGTCTTGAAGATGGGAGCCAGGGGCTGCACAGTGCTCTGCGTGTGGGTGAATCTCGCAGTTACACAGTGGCATAACAAATTTTAGTAGTTAGTTCTTATTCGTGCCCTAGTAACTCCTAACATTATGTTTGGATGGGTTGGGTTTCTGGGGTTTTTTTTTGGTTTGGTTCTGAAGTTTTTTTCACTGCTGAGCCCTGATCTGATACTCCTGTCGTACAACTTTGCATGATCTCAAGATCTCTGTCCGATGTGCTGATGATGAGCCTAGAATGCCTCGTTGTTTCTAATGTTTGGTGAGGGTTGTGAAAGGATTTCAGAACGACAGTTTGACTACACCTGTTGGACCTTCCACATCCATCGGCTTGTTGTCACCTTCAACGAACTGTAACGAGTGCGTGAAAGAAGACTTCCTTCAAAGCTACACAGACTCTTCCTTATTATACGTTTATTCTTCAGTTTACAAATTGTATCCTTTCTCTATTTCTACTTTAAGTAAGGCCATTTAAGGGTAACTAATTTCCTCTTGTTTATTCTTGTCCTTACAGCACTAAAACTTGAACTTAAGCTTGAACTCCTTGATCCACCACAGATAGAGTTTTAGAGATAGACACAGCAAAGGAAATAAGGAGACTCGGCAACCGTCTCGGGGAAAAAAAAAAATAATCAAATGTCATAATTTGTAGTAGCGGAAGGGGGGTGTGTTCCTTGACATTCTCGTCAGCACGCGTTTCCTCTCATTTCATATCCTTGAAAAACTCCAAGGTATATTTTTCCTTGACTTTTCTTTGATTGGTGAGTCAGTATTGTCTCTGGCCCTGTAATTAGATGAAGTACAAAGTGAATTCAGAAATTTATTAATGAAACAATTACCATTAATACAAGCCACAGGGAGAGCAACAGGTGCTGACAAGTTGTTAATGACCTATTTTTACTGTATCAACCAATTGACATATGTGCAAAGACAAAAAAAGTCCTATGTTTACACAAGTACTGCTCCAACAGAAAGGACTTCTGTATGCCTGTGTCCAAATTGTGCGAAGTAGGGACCCGATTGTCCCCATTTGCAGCAGTGAAAGCTAATAAGCCGGCTGTACATCTGAATTATACCCAGAAGGAGGAAGTGAGTCTTCTAAAGCTTGATTTTTGGAAATGTCAAACACGCACCCAGATTGTGCTGTTTCTCAGCGGATGTTTAGGTGCATCATACCCGTGGCCTTTTGGGTGGCTTAACCCACAGGGAAGGTATCAAAGCTAGGAAACAATTTTAATCCTCAGGCATTTAGAAATATAGATTTAGAGAGAACCGTTGGAAAGAATTACCAACGCCTGAAGAGGGTGAACATCTTCATGCCGAGAAATTAAAATACGCCTTCTAAAAATAGCTTTCAGCTGAAGATGTTTTACTAAAGAGAACAACTTACCTGGCCAAAATAGCCTTTACAGTGAGCCGGACCCAGGGAGCAGTGGGTTCCAAACAGACTTGTCTGCCACCTTTCAGCGTAGCTCTGCCAAGAAAGAAACAAAGAAGGCTGGGTGGATCCCTCCCACTCTCCTGATGCTTTGAATTTTATCTTGGCTATTTTTCAATTAAGTGACCGGAGGACATGGTGCAAACTTTTGTTTATTAAACTTGTTTGATACTTTCCAGCTAGCATTTCTGAGAGAACTAGGGAAAAATGATTTTCCTATACTTTTTCTATACTTGGGCATTTAAGTTTTTGTTGTTTTTTTTTTTTTTTAAATGAATGATGTCAGTATAGGTGCTTACGATGCAATCTTTTTAATGAGCCTGATGAATGTTTTATTTGGTTTCTGTTCTCTATCTGGTCATAGTTTAGCAGATTTTTCAGGAACTTAATTATCTTGGAAACTTCTTTTTTTTAAAATCAAACCTGGCTGAAATAACCAATTACCAGTGAGGTGGAGCTGTATGACATGCAACGCTGCACAGAAGGTATGATCGTACAAGTATTATTTGCTTTCGCTATGAAACCATAGTGAAGGCAGAAAAACCTGAAAGCTCCCTTCTGTTTACATGAATGCATTGATCCAATTAATGTGAATAGTTCCTGATGTGATTTTAAATGAAGCTCACCGTATCTTTTACTTTGTACTCACACAGGTTTTACAATTTAAATTCCACACTCCTCGCACAGGAAAATGCTCAATATGCAATTCTGACATAGGGAGTAACTCGCGGCGTTTCCAGCTATGCCACATGCAGACCAAGTTAGCGGAAATTGTTTGAGTTCATGTCAATGCGATCAAGATTGCATCTTTGATTGATTCTTCATTGTCTAAATTATTCATCGTATCCTGAATGTGTTATGGGCATCTAATTCTCTCCTCTGATTGTTGGTCATAATTAAGATATTAGCACAGAGAGACTTTTAAAATACTGTAAGTGGCTTGTAACATTGGCAGGAAATTAGCTCATTCCTTTGGATAGAAGGCCTAATACCTTATACTTAGTGTCTATGAGGCTTTGCAAGGGATATGTAATTCCACCCAAAGTAAATAAGTAACTAGGGTGTGAAATGCCAAGTGCCTTCATCCGATTGAAAGCAAGATGCTATTTTGCAAAAGTGCTCACATGATTTCCACATTTTTGCAGCGAGGTCCTCTTTGGCTTAATCTCACGTTCTGAATAGCCTTGGGAGGGATAAACTTGGAATGAGTGCTTATGCACAGGCACTGGAAGCCTTTTTCCTCTGTCTTTGCCAGGGCCTTACCTGTAGAACAAAAATAAGTTATGTCTAGGTAAATGAACAATCTCATTGTTTGCTCCTGTGAAGCAAAGCGTATGCTGAAGACTTTGAGATAAAATTAACTGCATCTGCCCAACAGCAGCAGTTACATTTTCAGAGCTGTTGGTGTGCCGATGCATTTAAAGTTAAACTTGTATCTGTAAGTGAAAATACTTAGATGTTTTCATAGTGCATTTGTGCCTGGCCAGACGCTACATCTAAATGGCATCACTTGAACAAAGTAGGTTAACGTCATTAACTATGTCCATATATTGTTTACTAGTTTCTGCCATGATCATCTGCTCTTATTCTTTATTCTCTTCTGCAAATTGCATAATTCTTGCTTTGAGGAAACACTATCATCGACCTGCCTACCAAGAATAAAAGTACAAGTAGGAGTAAGTTGTCATTTGGAAAAGAGATGTTTAGAAAAATGTTTAGAAAAAACGTTTAGAAACGTTTAGAAAAAAGGTCCTGTCTTAATTCAAGCATTTCTTAAAATCTAGGGTTACGCAAATATTATGGCATAGGAATAAACTGATTTCCTGACAGAAGCATATTTTAGCCCCGAGAAACGGCCACAGCATCCTAAGAGATGCAAATACAAATGATAATTTTATTTCTGAATGACGATTTATTGAAGATGCACATCTCTTGCAAAACGTCAACATGAACATAGCATAAGCCCACTTGTATTTGCATCTGTATGTTTATTCATCGGTTATGTGAGTTTCAAGAAATCATTTTCTTACCTTCTGACCCTGCCATTAAGACCAGATAGAGAACCAAAGCAGCAGCAACAGATTTGCCATCCATTGCTGTGCAGAAGTTTTCTTCTTGACAGACGTCCTGCTATGGTTCTGTTTCGCACCAGGTTTTATATTGGAAGGGTGCACTCCCAGCAGCCTAAGTGTTGAACAAGTGTGTTCTGTACGCACAGGTTTCCTAATACGTGAGAGTGTTGCGTAAGAAATCCAGATCTCTGCACAGTCCGTTCAGTGGCACTTCAGAATTCCCTAACTTACTTCTGCTGCTGTATTTTTTTAATTATTTCTTTAAATTGTGATTTTTATGCATCGCTTTCTGTTTGCGCTTCTTCATGGGATATTAGTTTTAAGCAACAATGCTGAGCTTGCACTTGGAAATCAATAGAGCATTGCCAGGCAACCCCCCAACCCAAAATAAAGAGACTTTTTTCCCCCCTCTCTGAACGTAGAATTTGTGTTCAGCTCTTTGCATTGAGTTTAAACGCCTCGTGCAAAAACTTTTACCCAACATAATTACGGGAACTTTTCATCCCAGTCTTACGGACTGTATTTTGGTATGACTCCAATGAAGTTTTTTAGCCAGTGTCTTATGAAGGCAAGACATAACTAGTTTCTATTGTTCTCTGAAAGGATTTTGTCATTATCAGTTTGGCTAAAGAGATTTAGATGCTTAATTCTGTACTGAAAAGCTTCTCTAGTCATGGAAGAGGAATAGATGAGCTTAAAATGACTGAGGCGTTGTCACCTAAGTCACTTAAGCTCTTCTGAAAATTCCATTTGTTCAGAATATGAGAAGAGAAAGTATCTGACAATAAGAGTTGTAATAACACCTGATTAAAATAAGCACTTAGGAAGTTACTTGTTTTTCTTTCTAACCTCATGCATCTAGAATAATCATAGGTGTTTAAAACAGAAGATAAACACATGTCGTAAGTGAAATCTCTTGAGTGTTCCTCAGGAATCCGTTTCTAGAGTGTGTATGGTTTAGTCATTAGGATATTGGATGTTCTTGGTTTTGTGAGGTGAAAAAAAAGTGGTCTCAAGGAAAGAAACCAGACCAAATTGTGATCTGATAAAATATGTAGTCCATGTGAATTTCCGTACGTTACTAAAGTTAAGAAAGCAATTGGGTTTTGAAAAGAAGGAGCCTGGCGAATGAGAGCCTTAGTATTGTACGTAGGGGAGATGGCCGTTTATCCTGGACGTACATAGTGTCTGGCTTTTGCTCGCTGGGGAGCAGGACAACGCTTTGGATACGTTAGCTAAGATTGTTAACTAGTTCATAACTGGTTTAATGGTTAAGTATCTCAACGTAAAAATATTTTGCCAGGAGAATCAGTCATTTCAGGGAGTCCGAGTTCAGCTTTCGAGAGACAGTATTAGCAAAGCACAAGCAACACGGAAGAACAGCCCACGTTTGACCAAGGTAGTCATCAAGTCAGAAGAGCTGCAGTACTTCTCCTAGCAGCCTCTGAGAGCGCTGAAACACGGTTTTGGAAGCGTGAGGGTTGTCGTTGTGTTCCTACGAAAGGTATCTTGTGAGTGCACACAGAAAAGAAATGAAATATTTTATCATTTCTAGCCAGCCTCTGAACGATGTCTCAGTGATGAGTGATAACCTGTGGAGAAAGAGGGGATACGGTTCAGCCGCTGTGCAGATGTTCTTCCTGGGATCCTGGGAGCGCAGCCATTGCTAACGTTTTGGATAGAAGAATTTATGAGAAGAGCCCTTCCTTGGCCGTGATTCAGCTCCCAGTAACTTGACTGGGATCTGGCTGGTGACAAAGGTTACACGCTTACTATAAGTATCTATATAGCACTAAAACTGGTGCCAAGTCCTTTAGGGTACGCACATACTTTCATGGGCGTGCGTATAAAGTGGTTCTTCCCCGCCTCTCCCCATTCTTGGCTGGTATTTCTAGCGTGCTTACCTCCAAATTAGATTTCGGAAAGAAGCCGGCTTGTAAAAATCACTGGGGAAACAGGAAGGCTTAGTGTTGTAAGACAAGTCTGAACAAAACCTGTCCCCTTGAGAATCTTTGTCTCCTTTACGTTCTGAGGATGAGGTCTAGCAGGCTGTGTGATGCAGTGCTGTGGGACTGGGGCAGAGATGGGAATAGGGAGCAAAGTGTGGTTGGGATAGTTGCCATTTTGCACAAGAGCTTGCTCAAACAGTACCAGAAACTCCCTTTTTATCTTGCACCATGAGCAAACATGAGCTGTTTGTGCAGAATACGGAGTGGCTCCTTGTTGGAAAAGTCCGAAGAAAAACAAATATCAAAACGTTTGCCCAACTTCTCCATTTTCTCAAGTGTTTACTGCTCGTATTCCAGCCATTCCTCTGTAAATCGCTGTGTCACAGGCAGGTGCGTGGCTATACAATCAGAGCTCTGTTTCTTAGGATTTCTCCTGATGTAGTCTTCCCTCCTCACTGGAATTAGGGAGGATGCTCAGTGACTTCCTTAATGTTTATCAGGTTTCCCTGCTTATTTAAGTCAATGAAAAACCTTGTTCAGTGCCAGATTCTCAGCTGACGTGCTGTCTGAGCACCACCACTGCTATGGCCTTGGAATTTCTGTGACTAACCATTATTTGTTCATGACTTTCTATCTGTGAATTTTATCACCCAGACTTCTGAAAACACTGAGTCTGGCAACAAAAGAGGAAGAAAGTAGATCATTTTTATAATTCCTCCTATTGCAAACCATCTGCACTCACGGGAGGCGAGAATTTGCTGTTGTAATTAGCTGCGCCCCCCCCGCCCCCAACTCAGCCACCACTTGCCCTTCTGAGAACCCATTATGTGATACAAAATGAAAGAAAATGCATCCTCTTTTTCAGTTCTGTATTTCAATAAGGAAATTAATAACACACAATACTGAAGTGAAAACATTTCAACAAGGATTTATTAGGTATATAAACAAATATTTTCTATAAATAAATAAATAAATAATCAAACAAACATTGAAGACCAACTACATTCTTATGCAAAAGGAAATAAATATGCAAAAGGAAATAAATAAAAATAAATATATAAATAAATAAAGTGCTTTTTTCTAACCAAAAGATGGCATTAAAATATATGTTTATACCTTCACAACACTAATTCACAATAAATAGTGTCTTGAAAACGATGGCACAAAACCCGATGTCTCAGAATTTTAGCTTCCTGATTTTGCAAGCTCCCCTTTTCCGGTCAGTAGCCCACTCTGAGTGGCAGTGACCTAGGTACAGCTGATGCTACCTATCTGTGGTTTCCTGGAGAGAAGGAGTCGCTGGTCTTTTCCTAAACCGTTAGCAAAAAGGGAAGGCGTTATTTAGTGAAAGCGCTGCTGAGAGCGCACTGCACTGATCCAGCTGTGTTTAGCCAAAATGACTCCAGAATCGTCTCCATCTCCTTTCACAAGCTGTTTTTTCTGCCAGCTTTTTGTGGTGTCGGTGGTTTCTCTCCTACGTAATGAGACCTCTTTAAAAGACTTAAAGTACTGTTGTCGACTATCTATAAAAACAGGGAATCCATATTCTCTAGATGCTGTTAGAAGGGTGAATGTAGGAGGCAGGAGGAGGTGAGCTGCCCGAAGCTGGATGAGCGCCTCTCCCATTTTTGCCTTCCTGGAAGAGTTCGGACATTTTTCTTCTTCACCTTAGTACTCTGTCTCAGGTTTGGCGTTTGCCCTAGAAAGGAAGAAAATGGAAAAGGAGACCGTTAGAACTTGTCCATGAAACAGGTATCGCTCGCTGGAATCAGATGAAATCCACCACTACGGGTTTGTGCTTCTGTGTCCAAGCCCCTTAAAAGCTGTTACTGAACCTAAAAGACACTGGTACATTGTGAATTTTTCACAAGTACTCAGTAACTGTGGGCTTCCGTAGTTTGATGCTTCACTTGACACCTTTTGGGCCTGATTTTTCCCCTACTCATCTAAATGCCGTTAGTTTTGAGAAACCGATTGTTGCTTTCTACCATTGCAAGCGAAAGAAAACCGGTCGGTTAATGCCTGGATTTCCTGAGCACGTGAGCTGCAGGTTTTCAGTATGCTTGTGCCTTACGAGAGATGTAGCTAACGTACACGTGGGGCGTGTGGCGCGGTAAGGGATTGAACCTAATGCTATAATTAAAGCTCAAAGCAATCACAGTGTTTGTCCCAGTTAGTGAACACAAACGCTAGTAACTGCCTGCGGAGACAGAATTTTTGAATACTTTACGCTGTACGTGTTTGCTCGCTCATTTCAAATGCAGTTTTTTGATAAGCCATGCTCACTGAGAACAAATGACTCACTTGTCCAGAATTGCTTTGATGATCAGCTTCACCCAGGGAGCAGTGGGCTCCAGGCACACTTCTCTACCGTCTGTCAGGGTAGCTCTGCAACAGAGAAGAAAGGAAGGGAAAAGGTCTACTTAGTGAATTCCAAGGCAATTTCCCTTTTCTCTCAGAACATCATTCTAGGCGTACACTTACATCTTCTCCTTTACTTTAAGCTGTATCAGTTGAGGCTGTAGCCTAACATAAATTTTTTTTTTTAAAAACGGTTTCATATCTTCTCATATCTGTTTGTTTGAGTGCATTAAATCATTTGCAGGACTCTCACGCTTTTCAAAATTGCTTCTTTTTTTCCCCCGCCTTGCTTTGTATTTGTGATGGCGTTTAACTGAAGGGCTAAATCTTTCCATCTTGATTCAGAAACTGTACTGCCCAGTCCGTAGGAATTTTGTTACAGTAAGAGTTCTGTAATTGTGACCGGATTATATGATCTGTATGCCTATGGTAGTTTTTTCATTGACTTAACTATAAGTGTGATACTATTTTTGACCTAGCTGTTAAAATTCATGTTTTGATCACTTGAGTTTAATTCTCTGCTCACATGCTGGTGGAATTCAGAGTTTTGGAAAGTTATTTGCTGTCTGTCGACTGCGGGTTTCGGTTGAAATATTGCGTGGGGTGTTTAAAAAGTAGAGACTGGCAAAAACAGCACGCAACTTACAACACGTAGCGTATCGTTTGTAAGAGCAACGAGCGTTGCTGTTCTGCATTCTGAGTAGCCGCGCCTGCTGGCTTGTTACATCTTTCAAAGAACACTTACATCATCCTCAATGTAAAATCTATTTCCTTCTTGTTAAGTAATCGGGAGGATTTTGCAAAAGCACTTACATGACTTCAACGTTCTTGCAGTGAGGTCCACTGGGGGTGAGGTTCACATTATGAATGAACTTGGGATGGATGAATTTGGAATGGGTGCCTACACACTGGCACCGGAGTTCAATCGCTGAGCGTGGCAGGGCATTACCTGTAAAACAAGCAGAAAACAAAAAGGTGGACTGTTTCACTGTTTCCACGGGAAGCACCATGTGTTCTTTTTGCTTACGGTATTAGAAGAGTTATGTGCTGCACTCGTAAGGCAGCATAGTCGCTCCCCCATCAGCATTTACACTAGCGATTAGTTAGGAGAGCTTTAGGAGGGGTTTCTTTACCTTCTATTCCAACCGCCGAGATCAGGAGAAGAGTCAGGACAGCAGCCACAGCCTTGCCCGTCATGATGCAAGAGCGTTTCTTCCGTGTGTCGCCTGGGCCTGGTTCTGTGGTGAGGTGAGCTCCCGCAGCCCCAGGGGTGGCAGGTGCCTGTGCCCTGGGACCTGCCCTGTTTATATACTGCCTCGGCTCCCCCCTGCACTCCAGCGTCACGGGTGGGTCATACCCGCGGAAACTCCGAACCCGTAAGATGCTACTGTGAAATGAGTCACAGGTGAGTGGGGAAGCCCCTTTCCCTAGATGACCACGAAATTGCTTTTCATTAACATAAAGCACTTGATAAAGTAAAGAAATATAAAAACACAGAATATGTACAAAATTGCCCTGTATTTAGCTTTGTGGAACCTACAGGGTTTTTGTAATAGTCTACTTCCGTGATTATTTTCTTCTGTACCTTAGCACTTTTGCCGTTGTTGTTATGTTACTCTTTGTGAATTTCCACTTCTGGCGGAAGGCATTTGATCTGTGATTTTCCCTCTGTGTGTCTTTGGGCTTTGATTTTTTTTCATTTTAAGACACGACAGAAGTAGGAGCTAATGCTTTGTAGGAAGGATAGTTACTAGAACTGGATTTTAATGAGCTCCCCTTGTCCTTACATGCAACTACATTTCAAAAGGTCTTTACATGCTGAGATAACTTCTGCAGAAATACTTACAGTACTTTTTGATACATTAAAACCTAACATCACTGAAATAAGCAACAGAATCCAGACTGACTTTGTCGTACTATTGAGAACAGACGGGATATATTATTATGATATGATGAATTGCTTTGCCTAATCAGGTGGATTTTTTCTGAGGATGACTCCTTCTTCTGAAGCCAAAACTTCTTAACTGTTTGCTGCTTTGAATTTGGGCAGAGTAAAGTTCTAAAAGTTGCTGCAGGATTCTGCTTCTGAAATAAATTGAGGCACTTTTGCAAATTTAAATTTGACCCTGTAAAGAGAAGATTTCTTCCGATTATGGTAAAATTAAAGGAAAAGTGAAGATGGGATCATGAAGGAGGTTTATTCAGATAAAGTCAGAGATGTACAACCGTTTTTATTAACAACAGAAAATAATACTAAAACACACGTGGGCTTTTTTGGGTTAAACATTAAGGAATCCCGTTATTGTTCTTCTGCCCGGTAATGGAGACGGTCAAAGGAACAAAGCGTAGGACCAGATATGAATGAATATAGGCTTATTGTTCTCTGACTGATCATGAAGGACACAGAGATTTATGTACGCCAGACTGAAATTCACTTAATATTACCGTATACATCAGTGTCTGTAGTTTTACACAATTAAGTTTATAAATAGTCTGAGAGGATGTGTTCTGAATAGTAGCCTAATAAGAAGTGTAGATATGGAATTAAGCACCTGTTTTTCCTGTAAATTTTGAGCTTGCGGTGAACATAGCTGGATTAGCTAATGTGAGCACGCAAGCACTTAATTACAGCCCTTCTGTGTCCAACCAGAGGTCTGCCTAGTGAGTATCCGCTCTTCAATCATGGCCATCAGGGGATGTCTAGGAATGTGTAGGAAAAGATCAAGTGTGTTTGAGACTTATCCCTAGTAGTCTCCCACTCTGAGCCTGGTTTCATTTGATGCCTCCTGATTCTTTTACGGGAAAACAAGAGTTAGATATTGATCCTTATCCCTGATTTCTGTCTCCTTCGTAATTCTGTAGACCTTTATCACATCTCCAGGTGATCTCTTTTTACAAAATGTTGTCCTGTTGCCTGATAGCAGCATAGACTGGGTCGTTCATTCCCATCTCTTTTATTTCCTCCTAACACACTAATTCCATGCACAGCAAACTGTTTACAGAAATGCAAATGAGAGTATCAATGGAAGTGTCTTCTGGCCTGCATACAAGGAGAAAATGGACGGATAAATTGCACTGCCTGAGGAGCGTAGACCTCTTTTCCAAATAAACCCAAGAAACTGTTCTTTGTCTTTAATTTCATTAATGATTTTCATTAGCTCAAAGATGAAATTATTGCTTCTGCACTGTATATGCAATGAAGGTGTTATTCTTTGTCTTCTTTGCGTAAAACCTACCGCCTGTTGTGTTTTAAGGAAGCGTTGTTTCTGCTTTCTTGATCCAGATAAGATGTGGCTCTTGTACTTTACTCTCAAATATAAAGAAAGGGCTTAGGTGTCTTACGTCTATCGTATATGACATAATGATTACAGTATAACAAAGCTCGATATGGAGCAATGGGAACAACTGAGTAGAGTTCTGGAGCCCGTGTTTTGACTTGTAATTGAAGAGGTAGTGAGCGGAAGACTTGGCCTGCAAGAAACCCGCAGTCAACAAAGCTAAAATTCCTTTTGTGGTTACAGAGAGAAGTCAGAAAAGGTGAACCATAAATGAAAAGATCACATGTTTTACTGTAAACTCTTGTGATTTGGGCGAAAGAGAGGAGCTGCTGTTTCAATTTCTTTACAAGGACCTAGTTTCGGAGGCGTGAGGCAGGTGAATTAAAAGCTGCTGAATTTCTAATGCGTACGGTCTCTGACTGAAGAGAGTAATTTCTAAGCCTTAAATATGAGCATCATAAACAATATCTGGTAGCTTCCAGCTGTCACTTTTTTTATCATAAGGATCATAAATGTAATTATTGAGAAGCTTCAATTTTCTGGCATAGGAGTGCCTTAACACCTACCAAATGATAAGATTTCTGAGAAATTACGGGCTTATCAGCAACGTATGACACACAGGAATGCAGACTATCCTGCGTCCAACTTGGACGTGTGGTACAGAAGTCCCCTGTCCAAATCACGCAGCAAACTGGTACGCGCTGGATTAGTTCGAATCAATCTGTAGGTGCTACCTCAGGCATAAAATTTGCTAATTCCGCTAATAAAGGCCTCTGCATCAGTTATGCTATGGTATAGCAAAAGGCAAGAGAGGGCTTGAGGTACCCGAGTGAAAAAATTGGAGTTTCTCAGATCATTTTCTGTGTGCTTCTCCCCAACTCGCCCTGACCTGTGAGTGACCTGGACCTTCACATTTCCTTATGCTCCCGTGAGCAGTGGGGGGTTTATTTCCCCTGGGGAGCCCCTTGCACTGCTCTGTCCTCATCTCCCTCCATGATTGCTCAACGGTATCTTTGGAAATCCTGCCTCATGCCTGGAATTTTATATCCAAACATAGAAATAGCTGAGCAGCTGAGTCAGTGAATGTGACAACTCCTGTCGGGGTGTTTTTTTAAAGAATATTAGATTCAGCAGGAAAGGGTAGTCCTGCTTGGGCTTTAGATTTCCTTCAGGCAAACTCTTCCTCTTATTTTCTTTTACTTCTGTGACCCTCTATGCAAAATCTATGCATACTTTTGGTCTGCAAAGGGAAAATGTCTCAGCTTCTTTGCGTCTTTGTCTGGTAGTCTGGGTCTTTAGCGTCATCTGTATTTTGGCGGTGAGACAGTCTCTACTGTGAACCTTACCTGAGGACTTGACTGACTTGAGAGGGCCAAACAGCAAACTTACTTACAGTTACAAATACCATAAATATATGTCTTTTCCCCCTAACTACTTCTTAATTAGATAGCAACAAAAACCCCAAGATTTTTAAGTTTGCCAACTGTCACACTGAATGACTTTTATATGAAAGATATGGAATAAACGGCTGTAACCAGAAATGCAACCAGGAGCTGCATGGTTAGTACCTATCTTCCTGATCAGCTTCAGCAGTGTCTGGGTCAGCCCTCTACAAAAATACTTGTTCTCTTTAGGCAATTCTGAAAGCCTAACTCATTTTGATGAGCCCTTCTTCTCAGGAAAGCCTCACTGGGATTCATGTGGTTGTCTCTGCCCCTCTTCCTGAAGCTGTTCATGCTTGATATTTACCACTATTATGGAGTGAAGTCTATTTTCTGAATCAGTCCTCTGCTGGGCAGGTGTTACAAAGGTCACTGTGCAAGTGCTTTAACAAAGGAGTATTAATTAGTCATAAGGTTGCACAAAGTCTTCTGAGAACAAGGATGAGAGCCAGAGCTCTGCTGTAGCACAGTGCTACTTCCTCACAGCGCGGGAGATGATGATCCCTACTCCTGTATTTTCCGTGCGGCCCGTGATTCTTGCTGCAGAGAAGTACGGTTGCAACACCTATGCTGGTGAATATTTTTTTCCACCGACACTGCTGATGAAATCTCTGGTTTCGAGGCAGGAGAAGCACCTTTGAGTTCTGCGTGGAGAGGACCTGGATCTCCCTGCAGCACAAGCAAGCGCTCCAGCAATTATGTAACACATCTAAAACCACCGCTATCACTTCTTTCTCTGTCTTCTGATTTTTCTGTTAGCCAGCTTAATTTGCCTTTGTTCGTCTTGCTAGCTGTTCTGGATCCTAGCGCTATGCATTTAATTCTCCACCCTTGCAGCTGGACTTCTGAAATTCGTTAATGGCAACGTTGAGCATTGGTTCAGCGAAGTCCCTGAACCTCAGGCAGAACGTTTATGGTTGACTCAGAACTTTATTCACAGTTTTCAGCAGTTTGAAGGAAGCCAAAATTGCAGTCCTTCCTTTCTGTGCCCTTTGGCCGATTCACAATACAATCAAAGGCCATTTACTGATCAGGTTTGATGGAAAATATCTGCCTTGGTATATTCCTGGGGTTTCCCCATGTATGTAGTAACTGCATAGGAAATGAAGTCATCTCCAGAAAGGGAAGTAGGAGGCGGGGGGGAGAAAAGAAAAAAAATGGACAGGATGCTGCCTGAAGCATGACCAGGATGTTCATGCTACTCAACATGCAGCAACTTTTTCAAAGCAAAAGCGACCACTGTGGTTTAATTGCAGTAGTTGCATTTTTGAGAAAAAAAAAATTGCAGTAGTATTACTCAGGGACTTTCCAGTATTTCAGCTGGTATCACCATGTGTTGTCTTTCATATTAAATAAATACCTTTTTTCATTAATCATCGTAAGTAACTGAAAACCAATTACAATACATGAACCAAAGAGTTACTCAAACAAATATTTCATTTAATGTGACAAGGCCAAGACTTCCCGGACTGAGCAGAAGCAGTAGTTGAGAATAAGGAAAGGACTGGAGAAGGTACTTAGGCGTACCAGTTGCTCACGCTCCCTCCCTTACTGCCTGGCCTCCCCTTTGCAAGTTCCTATCCCCTCAGCTCTGCCACAACGAGAAGTTTGTTTTCTAGGTAGCCTTTATCTTCTTGAGGGAGGAGGATAAAATAATGACAGTTTTTCCAAAGCTATTGTATTTTCAAGCCTATCGCAAAGCAAAGCAGAATTAACAGCCCTGTGCTACATGGCTTTTGCCATTCTAATCATCTGCCTTTTGGTGTAAATCAGGAATAAATGAAAATGAATGGAGTCACGCTTCTGCATTGGATGTAAATCTGAAGAGAACAAGGTCCTGACCTCAGAGGCAGCGAGATGATGCGAAGCACAACAGCTACTAGGAGACAGGAGAGGGTGCGCTGGCCTCAAATTCCTGCGTGTAAATCATCGAGGCATTTTTTATTTCCGGAATTTCAGCTGTATGGAGCAAAAATCAGTTTGAACTGGAGAGAGAGGGCTTGCGTGTATGCTTCTTGCCTGCACCTGAGAGAACAAAGGGTGTGAAGACAGAAGAACTTGGAGAGGAAGGGAACTGCAGTCTGCATTTTATCCATGAGGGCCCATCCCCGTTGTGTGGGGAGCCGGCTCCTCGCGGGACTGATCGTCATTGAGCAGACTGTATGTACCTTTTACATCACATGAAACCAAGACAGAGTTTTTTGCTCCTTAACAAAGACCTCTGACACTGGAGCTGAGGGAGAATGCTCCTGAGTAAGTGCCACACTGGAGGCCGAAATGGAACAAACACATCCTAAGGAATCTGCTTCTGGTGGAGTCCTGCTGGTCGGACACCGCAAAAACATTAGTTGACTCCAAGCAGATAACTCTTCCCCGGGAATTCATTTCTGCTGGTTTATTTACAGGTTAAATGTTTGCCCTGTTGAGTGCATGGCATCAATTTTTGCAGATAAACGATTTGTGTTTGTTCTGCTCTGTGGTATGTTGGTTTTGAATATTTGCCGTGGAAGAGGTTGGTTTCCCTTACTGATAGGTACAAATAGGGATTTGCGTTGCAGTTGCATCTGGGTATTCCGCTTTCTCCTGCAGTTGTTACAGATGCTGGGCAGAAGTCAGGAAAGTCAGCTGCGATGGGAACAGACTCCGGGTCCTGTATCTTCCCACCCAGTCCTGCTCCTCAAGAAAAAAGAGCAAAGGCAGCAACTCTAGCATATACTTTTTCTGACTGGTAACACGGTGCTGGAAGGTAATGTTTTTCAGGGGAACCAAGCTAATTTCTCTTGTTACTGGCTTTCCCTCTCATTTCCTTCATTTCGTGTTGTAATTTGGTCCCTATATCAAATTGAAAACCCCAGGGAATAATTTACATTATTCTGACTTCTTGGCAATTCCTGCTGTGGAGAACTTCCTTCAACTCCAGTGGATTTTGTAACACTGATGACAAGTCAGCGGCAGGTCAGCCGAATACTTTAGGTACGACCTGTTTTGCCTTCTCCCACTCCTCATAGGTACGTAATAGCAAACCAGAATACTTGTGTGACAGGGAGAGTTTGTGAATTTGCACCTTGTTTTTTTCCAGGCGCTCACAAGTAGCTCTCTAGATTTTTGAAGGCTCAGTGATACGAAGACAGAATTCATATTTTTTAAGCCTCCATAGATTGCCTGCAGTATTATAGCACTTGTGGAAAGCAACTCTATTTGTGTGTAAAGTTTCTCAGATTTTGTGAACTTGAAATTAAAAATACCATGTGTAAATCTGTGTCTAACCATCTGGGTAGTTATACTCTGACTCATGTCTCCTCACATCCAAACTTTGTAGTGCATTTGCAATTCACCCTGGTGCTTTGGGGGACGTGATGAAGCTATTTTTTTCAAAAGAAAGTACTTGACAGTTGAAAGTAGTCATTTGTAATCTGACCTAAACACTTCCTACGCAGACTCAACTTCTTAATCTGAGGTAGATCCTATCTCTGTATGACTGATTTGTGTACAGTATGACTGCGGGTCTCATGTTAACCACACCACCATCAACCGAGGTCTGAGCTAGCTTGAACTGTCACGGTTAGAATTGCAAGTGGTTTTATACCTTTAGCATTCCTAAGGTGTGTCCTGAACTTCTGAAAGCCCTAATCTCCCTCTGCCGTTCCCACCCAATCGCCTCTTCAGTATTACGCTTCAGTGTTTGTCCTTTCTGGGCTTGGATTCTCTTTGAATAAAAGGCATCTTCTCCTATTTATTTATTGTAGGAAAAGTATTTGTCATTGGGATTCAATGAAGGATGTGAAAATTACTCATATATCGCTGTTTCTCTTACTTCCAGCCCAGAGCTAATTTACTCTTATAAAAAGTAATGTAATTAGGATACAGGGATTTACCCACTTCAATTTAGCATAAACAGCTGTGTTGACACAGACCGTTAGTGGTCCGTGCCAAACCCAACCGTCTGATTCTTTAATGTAGATCAAGGATATAAACCTACAGCAAGGAGTTCGACTTTCCCCAGCACTTTTTCCTGAAGGTCTGCCAATACCTGTTTGTTAAGTCCAACCTGTTGAGGTATCCAATGCCAGTACAGTTAACCAGGAAACCATCCGTTATGAGCGTAAGGCATGCGCTGGGGGTAGTCACCGAGCCGAACGTTTAACCGCTCACACAAAACAATATCCCTTCCCCATTCTTCTTAAGTGTAATAACCGCTGGAGAGCTTGGGAAGCGTTAACAGTCATTATAAGCTTTCATTCCAGCACATCTTTTATCATTTTCATTTCTGAAGTGGCATGCGCAACTGCACACTGGCTGACAGTCTTTCATAAGGTTCATCCTGTCAATCACACATATTCTTCAGAAAAGATTTCCACTGCTTCTGCAAAATCTCCATGATTTCTGCAGTTTTGGATGACAAAAACTCCTTGGGTAGCAAGATGTCCTCCAGAAGAGTTTCTCATAGACTGCCGGAGAGTAAAAGAGAAATGCAAGAGACCTAGGACCCCTTCTTCTCATTTAGGCTTTATGTTTGCATCTACTTTTTGCCTTTGATGAGGTTTAAAAGGTTCTCTCCGGAAAAGATTGTCCTCACGTGTTCTAGTTTTACTGTTCTACTTGAGGCATTTGGCCAAGTTCTGTTCCACCAAATCCACTAAGGATTTGCCAGTCTTAAAGGACTTGAGATACTTTGAGACAGTTTTTTGTCTCCTTCATACTTGGTGTGTCCTTCCTAGGAATCTTTGACATGGTCTAAAAGCAACTCTGACTTTCCCAATACCCAGGAGGTCTGACGGAGCAAACCTTAGAGACTAGGTATTCCTCAGAGCTGGTAGGAAATAAATGGAGCAACATTGTAAGCTCACCATTCACTGTCTGATTTGTAACGCCGCCCTGAGAGTGAGAACTTCCCCAGTTCACCTTTTTCCGGTACTAGCATCAAATCTATCACCACAACTAAAAATGTTTTCCCTTTCTCTGAAGCCGATGTGAACAAAACCGTGTTACTTTGAGCTTCGCTGTCTGCCATCTCAAAAATGTAGCCCTTACGCTGTCTGTAGGCTTCATTTTGTTTTGGAAAAAGATCCCTACTTCCCTATATCCCCCAAAGCTATCTTTCAGGTTTTATTTGGATTCAAACGTCCCATGTCTGACTTCAGAGATTTCTCACTTTCAGACAACCTCCTCAACAAATCATTGCGTGAACACTCTGGGTTGGAAATACTGATGTCCAATGGCACTGCAGGTATTATCTAACCAGACATCATTACCTCTTCCTGAGCCAGATGGAGAATCACAGTTTCACAGAAAGACGTGAGAGAATAAGGTTGGAAGAGCCCTCTGGAGAACGCCCAGCCCACGCTCAGACAAACACGTATGTGCGCGTACACACACGCGCTACCTGTTCAAAGCAGGGTCAAAGACAGCAGGTTGCTCAGGACCTTGTCAAGTCAAGTTTTGAATACCTCTAAGGATGGAGACTTCACAACCTCTGTATGCTGTTGTTTTACGTTAGAGTTTTGTCAGGAGCTCCTTGTTCATCCGTGCAGGCCTCCTGCTGCCTTTGCTTGATTTCCTGCTTGCTGGGATGGACCAGGCTTGAGCTTGGCGGGGAGGTGAAACTTGAAAATCAACCAGCGCTCCTGGACCCCTCTGCTCTCCAGGATGGTCTCCCATGGGATTCTTCTGAGCAGATCCGTGAAGAGCCTCAAGTCTGCTCTCCTGAAGTCCACAGCTGTGATCCTGTTTTTTGCTTTGCCCCCTCCTTTCTGGATCCTGAACTCTACCATTAAGGGTGCTGCAGCCACAGTGGCCCCCCGTATGATTTATGCTCATAACCTAATCATTTTGGGGTGGTAA
This sequence comes from Calonectris borealis, assembly GCF_964195595.1. Lineage (NCBI taxonomy): Eukaryota > Metazoa > Chordata > Aves > Procellariiformes > Procellariidae > Calonectris > Calonectris borealis. Next base: position 84,491,934 of record NC_134315.1, on the reverse strand, counting down.
CAGGAGAGTGACATTTCTCAGACCAGCAAGGAGCACCATGACAAAAACTGTAGTCAAGTTTTTGCCAGAACCTGACGCGGTGACTCAGTGTCACCTGTAACAATGGGTGATTCATGAATCCTGGCAAAGCAGTTAAGTGGTGGCAGTGACTTTGGCAATGTATGGCTCTGAGAGTTTGAACCTTATGTCCAACCGTGAATCTTGTAAGATCTCATAGCCCATTAACGTGGCTGCTCTAACACTCCTCCTACTGTACATGAGCTTTATGGTTACTTTTGCGTTGACTGCAAATTTGGTACTGATAGCAGGTGGAGCGTGATGAGTGTTTCAAGAGTGACAAAAGTCTTCATGAGCATCGAAGGCCTAGCAAGCTAATAGAGTTGGGACATAAACAATTTTCAGTCAGTAGTACCTTAAAGAGTAATTACCGAGTGCCATATTCACAGCATTTGACTGTCCAGCCTGAGTAAGTATGTATGTACCTACAATTGGGTTAACTTGGAGTCATCTTTGGTGAAAGCTTTAGTTACACGTGTAGAACCGCAAGTGTCCTGTAACCACAGTGCACCTCTCAGCTCTGTTTCTGGAATTTTTAAATGCTTTTCTCTGTGAACTAAAAGTCACTTTGGAAAATATTGCAGATAATAAAATTGTCCAGTTCTGTGTTATCGGGAGCAGTGACGGGGGCTCAGGTGCTTTATCTCGTTCTGTACAAGTGGTGGTTAGTTGTAAAACACTGTGCAATTATTAGATCGTAAGGATTTGGCTTGCGCTTTAGCGAGGGAGATGTAACAGTATTTTTGATCAGGGAATGGTTACTAAACCAGAGTTTGAAAACAATTTCCTTCCAGTTAATGTTGCAAAATGAGCAGGATGTGCACTTGTTGAGTTGAACGTCACTCTGTTCACCTTTCACATGAATTTTTGAAGTACGCTACAGAAGTGTGGGAAAGGGAATAGCTACAGATCACGTTTGAACTCATAGCCTTTGTTATTATAATCTTTAAGTAATAAGACTTGGGTTTAAAGGTATAGAATTGGACAGGAAAGGAAAAAATGAATTCTGGAGTATATTTGTGCAGCCTCATTGAATTTTTCAGTCTTTTATGCCCAGTTTCAAGATAGAGGTCAATTTATCATCGACCTTTGATGCACTGTCTACTGAAATGTACATTCAGAATGAAAAAGCTGATTTTTTCTTTGTTGCTCTGGCATAAACACTCCTGCCATGATAGACAAGAAGGTCCTGTCCAAAGCTTTCTGTCACAGTAGTACTTTTCATCACGTACTTTTTTCATCGGTGTTTTGTGATACTTGTTTAAGAAGTTACTAACTAAAAGTTGTGTCATGTCACCATAGTGCATTCTGAAAGGAATTTCATATAAGCCAGTGCATGTCCTACTCTTTTCACAACCCAGTCTGAAAGGAAATGCCAAACATTATAGTAATCATTTACCAAAAGAAATTCCAGATGAAAAGCATGTGTCTGTAGCAGAAGGCATAAGAGCAAAGAAGTTTGGTTTTCATACTCATTTTTTGAGTACTTATGTGATTTGTTGACAGTACGAAGTATAAACCAGGTGGCACAAGTTCAGACAACGAATGAATTGCTTCCATTCTGAAGATACTAAAAACGCTTACATTTTACTGTGTAGGCAGAACATAAGGCAAGTTGTGTTGCACCATGGTGAGTTCCCCAGAGTCCTCCTCTATCGGCCTCTCCTTATTTCTTTTCTGAATCAATTTCCCAAGAACCAACAGTTATTGTGCTGTTTTACTACGTTTTGGACAGATTACTCCAGAAGGGAATAGTGTTTCTTATTAACATGCAGTCAAATCAGAGTTTCAGTGGAAGACTTTTGGGACTTATTTTGAGATCTGGGAATAGGAATGGGCTGAGATTTCTCAGGTGCTTGTTATTACAGACGTGTGTTTTTCGCTCCAGCGCTGGTCATTTTATTTTTAGGGTGATTCTTCCTTATTTGTTTGAGGGGGGTCTATGATAGCGGTAGTGAAATAACGGAAGAGACGGTGCAAAAGCTGCACTGCAGAGGTGGGAACAAGAGGCCGGGGCTGAGGAAGGCACAGGAACTTCTTACACGGGCTTCCCCAAAGCTGTATGTTTCAAACGACATCCTTAGTTGTAACAACATAGCCTAGGAAATTATTTACTGTAATCCATTGTATGAAGCATCAGACATGCTGTATTAGCTGGCAGATAATACCTGAAGGATTAGTGACGATTGCTCTAAAGCCTTGAAGAACTGCGGCGCCATCAAATTAAGTTATCCCGCACAATGGAATTACAAGACATAAGGACACATTTATCACAGAACGAAAGCTGTCTTTATTAAGCCTTGCTAACGTATAGGTCACTTCATTTTTTGTGGCAAGTTCAGTCATATTGGCCCTTCCTGCTAGCAGCAATGGGTGTGAGTTAAAGAAGTGTTGGATATCTCCAACAATGTGCTGAATCCCTTAATGTCAGTAGCGTGCAGTGAGGGTATCAGGTACTCAGTGCTGCTCAGGAAGCAGTCAGACCATATTGTTATTATTTCTAGTTTACATCTACTATCACAACTGTAGCAATACAGCTAGAGTCTTGTGTTGCATGTGACTGCTATGGCATAAAGGGAAAACAGCAGGCTGGAGGCAGAAGAGCAGCTGTTGCCTGAGGCGAGTTGCTCACAGCCCTGCCTCGCATCTTTCAGACTGTGAATATGTCTCCCCGGGGTGTTTATGTGCAAAAGGCAATGCCGGTACACTGCATCTTTGCTGTTTTCCAGGGCCCCGTCGTCAAGCCCCTGTACCAGCCACCGCTCGTTTCAAAATAAATCATTCGTTGTGGGGACATCCAAAGGCCATTTTCATGTCATTCTTTTGCTTGGAGGCAGGAACTTGGTAATGAGTTCCAGCAAGACAATAAAATCATACCCGCATCATGTTGCAATCTCATTGCGTCGCACAGTGTCATCCTGGGAGCCCTGTGTAATAAGTCACTTCTGCACTAATGGCACGCAAGCAAGGACACGGTCATTTTGAAAGAGCAGTGGTGGTCCCTCTTTAAGGACAGCAGGGCAGCTTCCTGTGTAGGGGCGGCAATCAGCATTTTAACATTTCTGCAAAGTGAGAATGCCTCTGCACCGAGCAGGCAGCATTTCACCACCGTTCAACCCGAGTTCCTAGTGTAGCTCATTAGTGGGTTCAGAATAATCATCTCTCCCTGTAAGAGGATCAGTAAGTGGGTGCATTAGATTCTCTTTTTCAGCATAAACCCAGCAGACAGCTTACACTTATAATAGTCAGGAACGGCAGAGAGTGCATATACGGGGTTTCTAGCAGCACTTGCAGTCTTACCAGATGGCATTTTACAGCCTTTGGTGCAGGACTTACAGCAGGTTGTAAGACTCTAGCACCGGCAAGCATCCCATTTTTCTACTTTTGAAGAGAATCTAGAATAATGGGCTACTTATCTGAAGCGCAGCTTTTGCACGCTGCCTTAGCAAAAATGAATAATAGTAGCGGTGACTCAGCCCCGAGGTGCTCTGCACGCCGTCCCGTTGCTGAACCACAACTCTTTGAAATCGGACAGAGCCTTTCCACACCCTTCAGTGCTCTTGCACAACCAGCATCTGCTTCGTCCCAAGCAGCGAAGAAGAGGCCTGAACCACAAAGCTCCGATCAGAATCTGGATCTGAAGCTCCCATTCCCGTGTGGGTATTTGAATACAGAAAATTTGTTTAAGGCTCACCCCAAGGATATGAAATCACTTGTGAGAAGAAAACATAGATGTGTATATTTTCTAGCTAGTGTTATCGGGTATGGGATGTCATGTTAACATTCTGCAGGCAAGTTAACAGTATGGACTTTGATATTTAAAGTTGTACCCTTGAATTTGCATGTGGAGAGTTAAATAAGTGGCCTGACTTTCACATTTATAACTGCTGTTGAAGTTGCTCGCTATCTATGAGAGCAATAATCAAGGCAATTTCAGTACCTTACTTTAGAAGTGCCCACGTGAAAGCATGGACCCATTAGGAATTTTCAGCTTAAGTCAAGTGAAAGAAAAATACAAGGACAACTCAGGACAAAATCAGCAAGTAAATTAAATTTATTGCACGTACATGATGTGGAAGATTGATAAACTCAGAGAAAAGACAATCACATGCCTAAAGCGTTAACGTGGAACCCCAGAGATTTCTGTCCAGCCCTTGGTTTTGGTTGCAGAGTTTTGTGACTCTGGGATAGTCGATCAGGCCAGGATCTGCCAAGATCTCATCAAACATGAGGCTGTCATCCTCCAAGGTCATTCCTTGGAGCAACTTAATTACCTGTGAAGATTTACGTTTTATTTCTTTGTGCCTGACTTCTCCTCTACAAAATTACCTAGCTGCCTAGATTGAAGCTGCCTGTCTTCCAGGAGATGTGTTTGAGTTACCGTGACCCTTTTCCAGAAAAAGAAACACTCTGAAGTATACAGCATGGAGGAAAGTTAGTTCAAAGGCCTTGGCAACGGAGTGATTAATATTTTTATTTTATTAAAGAATATATACACTTTAAAAAACAGGAGCAGAGGATGGCCATGGGTTACGTGATTAAATAAAGTATTGGCACAGCTCTTAGACACAACAAGTACAGAGCTCAGTAAGTGAATGTAAGTGAAATGTAAGTGAAACCGGCTTTTCTTTTTGCAAAAGTAGGATTTGTGAGTGACCAAGTATACTTTAAAATTCGGATCTAGAAGACCTTTCAAAGAAACATCACCTTCATTCTGTGTATTTTGCGTGAAAAGATGCAAATTATGGGAATGAGCTTATCTTTAACGCTTTGGGCGCTTTAACCTTTCAAATGGAAACAGAAAGTGTAATTCAGCAAAACAGAGGCTTGCTTTCTTCCTGTCTGAAATAAATCTACCTTATAATCCTCTGGAAAGGTTTCAAGCGATATATTTCACCCTCATCGCATTTCATAAACAAATAAGCTAACACAGAAAAAAGCATTTGAGTTGCATTATGGTTTTGCTCCACACCTTAGAGCCAGGAAGTTCAGGTGTCACACTGGTTTTCAACGCAACCTGTTTTGTTTTCATAGTAATGCCAGTGATAGACACTAGCTGAAAGCTGAACTTCCTGCCAGAAGCAGATCACACTTCTAGAGTAGGATTTGCATGATTTATTTCTCTTTTGGATTAATTGACCTAATACATTGTTGGGAATTGCAAGGGTCTTATTCACCCCACTGAAGTCACTGAGGTGATTTCCCTACCACACTTCCCACTTGTGTAATCTGATTATTTTTTTCCCCCATCTCACATGCCTTAACAAGATCTCTTCAGTGACAAACACTACCAAGATTTTCTTCTGGTATATGATACAGCGCAAGCTTCAAGCATCTTGGTGTCTAAGACATAAGTCCCCCCACCTGCGCCATTTCTACAACATCAAATTCCTTGCACATGCGCGTAGTTAACCCGTCTTTTGGACTCAGAGGTTTAACGGTGCTGTTCCAGGCAGTGTGAAACAGGTGACCATAATAAGCATCTGATCATTTAACGACCATTAGAGTCCATGGGAATATTTTACTTCAAAAAGCCTGAGATGAAGCATTATATGAGTAGACGTCAGTAAGCGGGGGATGTTACAGGAGGGTACCAACTGAGAACATGGTTACTTACACCAGAAATAAATTCACAGAATCCATTTGAAAGCATCTTTATTTAAACACAGATGACAAAGCAAAATGTCTCCCCTGCTATCACTTGAATCCCAACATTTGAATATTCCTAAATTTATTTCCGATTAATATCAACCTAAATTTTTGTATCTTGAGTGAGACAGCGACCAGAAAATACTATCAGGAGTCAGTGCTCAAGTTCATAGCGAGTGGGCAAGTTAACCACCGGCAGGTGGGTACGAGGGCCCAGCGAGGACCGGCTGCTCCCCAAGGGACTGGGAGCCAAGCCCCGTAACCCAGCAGGCAGGGCAGGGACCTCACCGCCCAGGCTCCCCCCCAGCACCCGACCAAGGCGAGCCAGGCAGGCCCAGAGATCACAGCCAGGTTCGACCAAGAGTCCACGTCACCAGGCAACTTCATGGCAATGAGGCAAGTCCAAGGTCAAGCCAGAAAGGCAAGTGACAGATCAGGGGTCCGGATCAATGCGGTCCATGGCCAGGCAAACCCAAGGCTGAACCAGAGACAAGCAGTCCTCCAAGATAGTTCAAAAAGGGTAAAGATGCCGATGCCAGAGCTTAAATGGGCTTCTGGGCCCACGGGCGAGGCTGTGTTTGGGGAGGCTCCCGGTGAGGCTCATCAGGGCTATTAAGGCCAACGGGTGCATTCAGGGCCCAGCCAGCAGGCAACTTCTGTTGCAGTGAGATCCCTAATTACCAATACTATGTTTTCTCTTGCTTGTCATTGCTAGAGGAGTTCAACAAGGTCATTAAAGAATTCAGCTGGAAATACTGAAAGAGCAAAACTTAGTGACTCAACAGCCTTTCTTCCTTCAGCTACAGCCTGCAAAAATTGAAGTTTCAGCTTATGAGATCTTCTGTGACCTTCCTGAATGTCTGATTTCCTCCCCAGTCTTCCCCAAATCTTCTGAACAGAAATAAAACTCAATCTAAATGATTTCTGAACAGCAAAGGAAAAACGCAGAGGTTTTCTTTCCAGTTACGGCAGAGCTGTAAAGCCCTTTCTGAATCTCTTTGCCTTCCATCTTCAAATGACCTGAACTTGAGAGACATATCCCTTTTTTTTTAATTGTTTCCAGTACATGCCTCGCCGTGTCAACAGTCCTTTACTTCTATCCTGGGTGAGGTTACCTGCTCAGTGTCAGATAAGGGATTTTAAATCGCGTGTGCTTGCTCTGGGCTCGATCTCGTGTCCCTCGTCAGGAGCGGTAAAATTTCCCCGTGTTGTGTTTCATGGTCCAGCTGTTGGCTGCAGATGGCTTCGGTTTTGCTGAAAGCGGCGTGATTTTCAGAGTGCATCTTCATTTCTTTTTGTAAGCCAGGTATATGTGAATCCCAAAGTAGTTACCCACAACCGCGTCATGATTTGGAAAAAACCTTGTCCGTGGATCTCACCGTTCCTTAGGTTTTTAATATTAATACTTTTGTCACTAGTGATGAGGTTTTAGACTAAATTTATTCATATTCCCAAGTGAGAGGTGTTACATAGAGGCAGCTTGTTACTATCAACAGACATTGCGCGGTTTTTTTCTAGGGAAATTGCTTTTCCTGTTGTGGTAGAAAAAAGAAGGAAGAAGTGTTCCCCCCTCGACATCACGCACAATGAAATTAAATGTTTTCTCCCACATTTTGGTCTGGTATTTATTTTTGAACAAGATACAATAATACACTAGCTGAGCATGTTGATAGCACCGGAAGTGGTGTCAGTGAAATCCATCAGAAATGTAGAATAAAACCTAAAATAAAATGCTTGCCTCCTCTATAGATTTTGCACTGCTTGTTTAAAAGCTTTCCAATGTGTTTTAAGGTTCTGTCCTAATACAGTGCCCAAACATGGACTTAAATTGTGTTCTTGAGTATTGCTTTGAACAGGAATAGAATAAACTGATGCCCATGTGATTTTCAGAACTGGTGACAAAGAGGTACTCATATTTTATTTTATGAGAAACAACATAATTTACGATACTACATTGAAAGTAACCTGCAGCAACAAGTTACTGCATGCCTACACAAACCACCCAGGAAATAGCAAGCTGTTGACTGGCTAACTGAGCCTTCTCTTCTGAACACAAGTGCTGCATTGTATCGTCAAGTCTATTTTGGAGTTTGTGCTTGTAGTGTTTTGCTGTGTCGGTTTCGGGCACGTCGGCCTGGTCCTGGAAGTTGCCAGATTATCCATACTGGTTTATTCACGAGACGTGTCCTTCAGCAGCCTCAGTGAAAGCTGTCTGATAGACAATGAGGGTCCCATCCCAGGAGAAGTCCTCTCAACAGAATCCTCTTGCAGCACTAGTCCCAGTACCACTCTCTATCTTTCACATAAAGATTTTATTTTCTGTCCATTTAGCGAGAACAGCAGCCGGGATGAAAAATAACATCTATACCTCCTGCAGGTGGTCCAGTGCTGGCACGCCTCCCAAGAACTGCAGCACACCGGTGTCTCAATCATTTTAGGTGCTGACAGATCCAGCAGATAAAAGCTCAGCCCTATTTATGTGGTTGCAGTGTTTGATGGGAGAGAATGTTCTGTCTCTTTGCAGTCTAGATACTCATTAATCTGAAAGCTAAAAGAAAGGATATTTTCCTGTTCACAACAATGGCAGAAGCAGCCTCTTGCACTTACAACAGAATGGGCTAGAGTGGCCACATTCTTTTTTTGTCCGCGACTTGGCTTTTTTTGTCCAGATTTTTTCCTTTAATAATATTTGGCTTTGCTAGGAATATTGGGATTTCTCTTTGCAAGTGCTTCACTAACAACTTCAAGCAAGCAGAAGACTGTAGTATCATTTCAGCTGCTTTGTCCAGGACCAGTCACCTTTTCTGTCACTGAACCATTGTAAAGCTTATAACCAAAACCGGACATCTCATGCCCTTTTTCTGCTCTTATTTCTTGTCCAGGAAGATCTACTGATATCCCTGAGGATGGACTCGTTTTCGGTTTCACATCTGCTCCCACAGCCTCGGACTCAGCACGGGCACCCCTCTGGTAGGGAAAAGCTGAGTGTGGTTGTTCAGTGTGACTACTGGGGTACTGTGGAGAGTGTATGGAAGGCATGTATCTAAGTCTGTCCCCTCCCTCTTTTCTGCCCCAGGTCACCACAGTAAAATGCAGCACAACAAAATGTAATTACAGTGCTTCTTAAGGCAGTCTAATTAGGAAGCCGAGTTTTTCCCCACGTATCTTTTAGCCAGGAGATATGCTGGTAAGGCACCAGTACCTATGCATGAAACATCCTTCTCCCCGGAGCCCACTCTGAGTTTCATCCCCCACCGTCTCTTCTGTTAAATAAAAACAGCATAAGCAATTCCCCAACCTGCTGTTGCTGTGACTGCAGGCGTTTATGCAGCAAGAGAAAGGCGGGTAGCCCTCTTAGTGACTGCTTTATCCTCTCCGTGGGTCCGGGCAGGTCCACAATTCCACCTGGAGGCCAAGTCTGGTACAGCAGCCTCTTGTCTCTGAGACAGCGTTCAGAGCTTGCTCTTAATGATGCTAAGAGTTCAACACCAAATCCAAAACGTGTAGGTCTAGCCCCGTGCTTTTCACGCACGTCAGATTCATTCCACCTGACCATTACTTATGTACAAGAACGTTTTGCTCTCGCCCTGCAAGCTACCGCTGTATTGTGACTGAAGTTGTTCCTCACAGTTATCCCTAGCTGTGATCGCATATTAGTGTTATTAGATAGGATCAAAAGTCACTGATGGGAGACTCGATCGATACATGCTGCACCATACTTACGTTGCATGTGAAGAGTTTTAGAGGACAAGGAGAACTGTCTCCTCTTTGGGTGTAACTCGGCTCTTTAAGACGGAAGTTTTCACCTTCCTGATTCGCTTCACGTCAAACAGCACAAGTCCCCAAGCAGCTCTGTGGGACTCAGACCACCCCTCGCCAATACGAAAAGTGACCATTATTTAGTTCTGCCTTCTGTTTCTAACCTTTTATTCTTCCACATAAGTCATTTCGCCTCCCCTCTCTTGTGGAATCTTTGGTAATAGACCCTGTTGATTTCCTCCAAGGAGCCGCAGTATCCCTACCACCTGGGTCCCCAGTGCCTGCGGGCATTCGGGCAGGTCCTGAGCCACAGTTTTTGCCGACAAAAGCTGCTTTAACCCTTCCCCGGTATTTTAGGTGTGGTGCTTTTTTCACTATTCCTTTTCTTTTCTCTCCTAATTTGCCTGGTAAAGGCATCAACTTACTGGTCTGTAGTTTTCCAGACTTCTCAGAAGACTTACCTTTAAAACCAGGCCATTTTCACATCTGGTACCAAGGCAGGTGTAAAGGAGAGGTTTGGCATCTGCTGTGTTTTATCTCCACATGTAGCATGCTAGAGTTGGTAGTCCTTTAATCTCTTCTGCCTTTGACCATTTCTTAAACCTCGGAAGCTACCTTCCGTTCTAATAGCCTCTTTAACACCGTTTAATTACGTGGGCCCTTAAAACATCTCTCCCGCATAAACTGAAGTTATTTTTTTCTGCACTCCAGAATCAATAGAGCATTCTCACAAGTGGTAACTCCGACGCACAAACACTGACAGGTCTGACACTCCCTCCACCGGTGGGAGAGGAAATTTATTTCAGCTTTGCCAAGTTAAATACAAGCTTTTGTTGAAATGAATTGTCAGCCACGTCCGTGCGTCCTTGGGGCTACACCACCTTGCGGTACTTCCACTCCACTGCATCTTAATTATCCTGGAGTTACAGGGCAGGCACTGCTCGAAGTTCATAGGTACTTTCCTATATCAGTCTTGTTGACTTCCGTTAGATATCATTCCTAGTATTAGTGTTCATATTGGAATGGTGATTTTTTTCAGTACTTCAGAGACCAGGACAAAGCCAACCAAGTGCGTAATCAGAAATATTTGTAGCCTGAAGAGTCAAGAAAAGGTAAAGTACTAAAGAACAAGCCCAGTGTAAAATAAGCAGTTGGCATATCAAGTAAGATTTGTTAGTATATCACCTTTACATACACCTTTTGAATGCAACAGCATTTACTCAGTTTATGTACCAGGGAAGGCTTGCAATAACATGTTTTTCTGGAAACAGACTTGGTGGAAAACGGAGCTAAGGAAAACCAGAAGAGGTCAAGACAGACAAGGTAAGTGAGAGCTAGCAGAAATGATTTTTACATTCGTAAGAACTTCTGACAAAATCCAAGAACCGTTTTGGTTTTGTTTCAGCTGGTAAATTAAATAAAAACCCACAGATTTTGCAAGACAAATTTCAAGTTATGAAACTTTATTTCCTAACATCAGTGTTTGAACAGATACTGCAGTAATTAAAAAAATGACTCCACTTCTAAAAATATTTTAACAGCATATGGTTAAAAACATTTTTACTCCACAGAGGCTCCGGCAGCTTGTAAAAATGAAGTGCTGCAGTGACACGTGCAATTGGGACATAGATAGAAGTTCCTAGATACAAACAACGTGAGGATTTGAGTGTCTTAGCTCAGTCCTTTTTAACTACATTTGCCATTGTGTTTGCTTTTTGTGGTAAAATAAGAAAAGCAAAAACCCCAGTTTAAATGAAGATCTTTGAGCAGATATGTCGTAAAAACAGTGTGTGGCATAGCAGCCCCAGGCACCCTGGCAGACCGAGCGGAGCAAGGGCAGCCACGACTCGCGTTAGGTCTCTGGTGCACATTTTGCTGCAGAAGCCAGCAGGGGCCAGTGCAAGCTCACCATGTCGGGCTGCAGACTACCTGCAGCCCGAGCCCAGCTAGTACTGGCGGGCACCCTACCCCACTCCTTCCCTGGCAGCAGTTTAGCTGCTCAGCACACCCCTTGGTCATCTCACCTGCTAAAAATCTCCCCTGGTACCTTAGCAAGGCGAGCTGAGCAGAGCCAGAAGCCACCTTGAACCAAAAGTCCAAATACCAGACAAGGTCCTGGTGATGAAACACGACCAAGGTAAAACCGAGAAATCAATCCCCAAATCACATCCAGATTCTCCGGTCGAAAGCGATAAGAAAACAATCCAGTCTGCAGATCAGGATCAGTAGGGTCTATAGCCAGGCATAGATGTGTCTACTACTGAAATAAGGACCAACACTCCTACAACACAGCTCAAAAAGAGAGCAATTCCTCCAGGCTGAGCTTAAATAGTGTCGTGGGCCCATGCTCCCATCAAGCATGGGGGTCAAGGGGAGGGGAGGTTCCAGATGAGGCAAATCAGGATAATTAAGGTGAATGGGTGCCCTCAGAGTGCAGACGCCGAAAGAGCTCTTACTTGTCGTTTTGCGGCATGGAGTTACCAAGGTGTCATTGCCATATGAAGTCCGTTACGCTGGGAAAAAGCGTATCCTGCATCTGGCAGGGCATTGCCCATTGGTGTGGGATAGAGGAAGCAGAAGGATCCGACTCCAGAAGAATGTCACCTTTCATGAATTTTCAGGTAACAAAGGCAGCTGTCTGCGAACAGCAGAGACAAAGGACTGTCCGTCTTTGAAAAAGATTGTCATTTAAGTGCAAATCTGTGGTGTTGTATGTCAAGAGAGTGGTGCCAGGCTTGTAAAAATGGTTGTTGATCTGTGAGTCTTCAACTTCAGGGTATTTCACTAGATATTCCTTAATTTTTCGCAAAGGTGTCTGAAATTCTGAAATTTATTGCTGTAAATGAAGGCTTGAAAATTCAGAGCCAACGCGTGCAGTGCTACTGAGCTGACTACTACAGAAGCGCACAGGGCCCAGAGAGGATCCATGCAGATACCAGGTGCTCTGGGAGAGGAGCATTCATCTCCCGGCCCATATGCCTCCCGTAATAGCTCGACATTTACTGCTTAGATATGGTTTCTGTTTCTGCAATAACTTTTGCATAAAATTTCACACCTGAAATTGCTTCCATTCCTGCACCTGTTAGAACCTGTGCTCTCCGCACAGACCTGGGCGATCATACCATCCAACTTACAGTCCTAAAGACACTCCTATTTCTCTACAGCTTTCTAGCTGATGGAACATCATCTCGTTGGAGACTGCCTCTGTCAGCCAGCAGCCTATGGTTTCCTGCGGTGAAGACTGCCTACTGCAAGCGTGGTACATTTCCCCTGTGCGGCGTGCGCTGGGGAAGCTGGGACAACACCGTTCCAGAGGCTGAATTTGCATTTCCAGTGGGCAGCTTGTTCAGATTCTTCACTTGTAAGGACACGTGTAATGGCTTAGAAGCAAGGTATTGCCCGCAGGGCTGAGAATGACAGTTTCAGATGGATCAAATTCCAAACTGGAAGACACACCCTCTGAACCACTGCGCAGGGAAGAATCTTTCCAGAATTTCAGCATCTCCTAAACAGCTATTGACTTGTTTATGTTGCCTTACGCAGGAACATGCAGAGCTCGTTGTCCAAATCAGATAGCGATTTTATATACCGTTGTGTTCCATATGCCTCCCTTTTCATCTGGCCTTGTTTTTCCAAAGCACTTCTAGACAGAAAGACATTCAGATGTCCTCAATGATGAGATAAAATTTTAGCCTTGTTAATTCCCACGAAACCTAGCGTAGGTTGTAAATGTGTTAGCCAAGCACTGAGAGAAGATTTAGCCCTTCGAAGTTGGAGACGCTATTGTTTCATCCAGCGCCACTGAAATGCCACCGCCTCTGCCATCGAGCTGACACGGAACTGCAGCCATAGCACGCAGCGCCCACTGTGCTCTAGGACCCTTCTCAGAAGAGTTTGGGCCTTGGATATCTGAATGAGAAGAAAAATGTGATCCATACAATCAGAGACTCGGGAGGAGAATATGAATATGACACAGTAAGTATATAAAGGTATTTACTCGTGGTAAAATATGCTAGACAGCTGCACGGTCAAAGGGTTTATTTGATATTGTAATAGAAAAGCAGCGTTATGGAAGGACAGGAACGATCCGGAGCAAGCAGTTGCAGTGCCTATGGGGTGATTTTCAGCAAGAAGATTGAGCAGAGGTGAGGAGTGTCTCAGTGTCAGAGGGTGAAGTTTCTTAGGTAGAACTGAGGAGTCACGGAGGTCTCTTCAAACCGCGAAACCCAAGGCAGGACCTCAGTGAGTCAGCCCAATCTGTTTCGCTTTGCACTTTCTCCTTCGCAGCGCTCTCTGTGCTTGTCTGAGATTTTCAAGAGCGAATTAATAAATAAATGCTACGGATGCTTACAGATCGTCTGCTCCGCTGTCTGTTTATATATCTAATGCAGTACAAAAATTAAAAAGTCAGTTCTCTCTCTAAACAATTTTCGTGATGCATTTCAGGGATGTTACTTGCTTACGCAGTCAATATTCATTATGGAAATGTTTTTAAGTCTCAGATGTTGCTGTTTTTATGCTAGCTTCCCAGCAGTTTGATGTATCACTCAAGTTATTTGTGCTTAGCAGCATACAATGAAGAACTGTATGCCACGCAGAGACACCGGGACACAATGTGAAGAATGTCTGCACTGCGCAGCAACTGTGAGCGAAGGAGCGTGGGCTGCTCGGACACAGAGACGGGCTGCAATTGCCATGCATCGCCCCCATGCCCACCAGCGTCTGATTCCTCACTTCATAATCACAGAGCAAAAACGAGGGAGTGCTGTTTCTCACGCTGTTCCTTTTCAACCTGAACACTTTTATTACACAGAGAGTTACATATGTAAGGATAACTGAAACTTACTTCAGTGTGCTTCGCTGCACTGACAAACTATGTCCTCATCTGTACAGGAGAAGCTCTGGTGTATCATGGCTCTTTAAGGGAATCTGATTTTCTTCTAGAACGGATGCTAGAATAAATGAGGTGGCATAAGTGCGAGCATGCTCTTCGTACTGGTTATCTGGGCACCTGGTATGAGAACACATTATAGGAGCTGAGCTCTTGCTAGATGACTTGTGGTTCAGTCTCCTAGGTCCCCTAACGATGCTGTATGCACTAAAAGGTTATTTTCATTCAGTATTGATGGAGTTTCATCATTTTATGCCATCAGGAAACTTGGTCCAGTAGAGTCATGTAAAATACAGTGGAGGTGTCACATAGTTTTGTATCAGACATTCTTTACTAACCCTGCTTTATAATCTCAATCTCATTAAAACATCTGCCAAATCCACTTTCCATATCCTCTCTCATCCTTCCCATTTTCTGGAAGTTTGTAGGTTCCAGCAATGCTGGCTAGCACAGGCTGTCATTCTTTCTTAAAGTGACTTCCATTTGTGTGAAAAACTTGTACTTTCTGTTAGCAGGTATGAAGAGAATGATAACTAGAAATCTGGGCTACTTTTTTTAACCACTAAAGTGTTTACATAGACAATGGCAAGGCATTTACATGACTGCTCTTTAACCCATATCCAGCCTAGCATTAAGCTAATTTAACATGCTTCGTAATTATGACTCAACATCAATTGCTGTGAAGCAAGAATATTTATCTTAGTCTAGTAGTACACGACACTGCATTTAGGTAGTACACTATATAGTAGTGACATTCCTGAAGTGCAGCTTACTTCAAACTTTTTTTTCAAATCTATCTTGCAGTTTACACGGAAAAAAATTTGCTGTCGAGCTCTTCTCCGGAATTTGCCGGAGACTTGCGTGTGCTCAGAGCATCTCAGGATATGAAACCGTGTAAATTTTCAGAAGGTGAAAGCCTGAGGAAAAAGAGATGATATCTTTGACAGTCTGACCGGTCGGGTAGGGAACACTGACAGCATGACAGTAAACAGTCTCCCAGATCGCCTTGAATTCAGTGACGTGCAGGCACCTTCAACGGGGCTTCGGACAGCGCTGCAGACCGTATGCTAGAGATGCTTAATCATTTCATAACACAGTGCCGTGTGCTGCAGCAAAGTCAAGAAAACAATGTCTGATTTGCATTGTGTTCATTACAAATTGAACTCAGACTGATTACTGGTAGACTTTTTTGTATAAGGTTCACGTATTTATAATGTGACTCTAGGACTGATCTTCCGTGGAGCCGAGACACTTCCTGTTTCTTCACTGAGTTTGTAGAGAAAATAGAGACTTGCATACGTATGTGATGCAAAATATATTGGAATTAGAGTTATTGCTGATGTTTGCTTTACGATTTAGGACATTTTAGGGTGAGGAGAATGGGGACGATTTGGGCACAATAATTGTCCCCTCTCAAATAGTCATACAACACTGCAAATTGAATCTTCCCATTTGTACACAGTCTAAAGGCAAGTATAGAAGTAAGAGAAAAAATAACCGGCGGGTTTGCAAGGGCAGTTCCAACGGCAGCAGGTGGGTACGCCTTCACAGCAACAATGGTAGTAGGTTCAAGTCAGGGTTAAGATGTGAAGCTTCCTCAAAACTCTAGTTTAGATTTAGTATGACTGTTTTATTGTGGAGATTACTGAACTGGTATTTTTAAAAGGAATATAAAATAGGGGACAGTCCACATTATGACTCAGCTGCTTTAGGAAAGAAGTAATTAAAGAAAAATAATTAGCATATTGGAAATGGGAGTCAGGTGCTACAGTCACATGACCCTCAACTGACCGTTAGACAGGAGTTACCTGAGCATAAAAGGATCCTATATTATAAATGAGAGGAAGGATAGAGGATGGTTTTCGGTGGAGCAACCTTGAGGACTCTTGGTTGTGGTTCTCTAAAGAAAGGCAGACCAGGGTTTTTGTATCCTGCACATAGAAAAGGCCAGATAACGAGCGACAGGTAGGAAAAAATCTAAGGAAGTGACGTTTTAAGGAGAATCTTGGATTTGATGATAATCTAGAGCTGGAAACCTTGAATGTGGCGGCGTTAAGGCTTGTAAATGCTGTGTAAATTGCCTGGGTGTGGTGAGGTGGTGATTTTATTCATGGTTGAGCTCTAATGGGAGTGAAAAGCTGTATGATTGTAGCTCTTTTGGAGAGGGCAGTTCTCTCTGGTTCTGCCCTTTATAATATTTTGTAGCTCCAGGCAATGAAAATCCTTGTATGGACTTACGAAGCTCTATAATATCAAATGGATGACTTAATGGGTGTATATAATCGATGCCAAGCCATGATGTATGACTAACAGTGTTTCAGATGCTTCGGTAAGGTCTGTCCCTGTAACAGTGACTCGTGAAGATAAAAACAGTGATATCTGCAAGCTGCTTTTCAGGTAGGTGAAGGTCAGTACCTGGGAAGTTCCGGCTCTTTAAATGATGTCAGAAACCATAGCCTTTAGCACATGTGCTGCTGCAAATACCAGTTCTGCTTCTTTTCTATTCCTTAAAAACTTGTGGCCCCGAAAATTCACTAAATGGTGTGTGTGTGAGGGATTATGGCCCATGATAGATAACAAGGCATTGTAGTGGATGTGTGCAATGCGTATTTAGTGATGTGAGGCGATCACCTGTTTCCGAGTTTCTGTTTTCAATGCCTATCAGTTGTGTCTGCAGAACATGTCCTGGCACACAAGTATTGCTGTTGGCACATTGGTGTGATGACAGAAAATAATCTCGCGAAAGAATGGGAGGTCCTTGGCAGGGTAAATCCAGTTGTTTTAAATTCCTTGATTTGTTCCTATTATCAACACAATCCTCTTAGTAATATAAAGGAATGAATCGATCGCTTGTTTTCTGTTAGTTTCAGATATTGTCAGTTGAGGCTCTACCTTGGCGTTGCAGTAGCTGGCCCAGAAAGTCCACGAAGAATTTCCCATGTTTCGAGTTAATGATCTGAAGTTGTCCAGAAATAGCTGTTTGCAAGCAATATTAGGGACTTTCCTTCTCATTATAAAGCACAGAAGTCTGTTGTGAGCTCCTGTATATCCTGTTGTGTATTTCAAAACACTTCCACTGAAGTCCAGCGTGCATGTATGATCTTGCTGTGGCCAGCCTTCTTATTATGACTGTGCACTACAAAAATAGAACAGCAATCTCTTAGTTTTTTCCATTCTAGATGTTCTTCTAGCTTTAGCAGACTGTTTGTTAATGATTTGAGGCCAAGTTGTTAAACAGCTGAACTCCAACTTCCTATTACTTATTAACTTAACATTATTTGTATATTAATCATGCAAGGAGCCAGAAAGGTAGCACAGCCTTTAAAGGTTCAAGGAGCGTCACATTCCCTGCCTGTTCTAAACATTTAAGGAGTGAAATAATACAACGAAGTTGTGACTTGTTCTTAGATTTCCAGGGCATATAAATTACTTTTATCATTAAAGATGAAAAAATAATGGTCCCTGGGCATGGATTATTTACTATGAAAGGAACGGAAGCATTCTCTTTCTTGCAGTTTAGAGTGAACTTATTTCTGCTATGTAGCCCTAAAGACCTTGGGTTTTTTTTTTTCCTCTGATGTGATTCCTAGTCTGCACCGACTAGTCTCCACAAAGTACTTATCAGGTAATTGTGTGTGACTGAAATGAGATCAGAACTAGGCCATTGGTAGTAGTTCAAGTGTGAGAGTGAAAACGACAAATAAACGTGAGCCATGTTCAGCAAGCCAATGTCAAAATCAGCACACCTGGTTAAACTGGAAATGAGAACTGTAGTCCTTTATTATTATTGGGTTTTTTACTGCTCTATGGTATTAAATTCCTACTGAGACATCTTTGCATGGGTCCAAGTAATTTAAGCATTGGGTTTGCACAACTCGATTACAAACTTAAAAAAGCTATCCTGAGAAAACTTAAATTAATCTTAAAAAACCCAAAAAAACCCTTAAAAGTTGGGAGTCAGGGCGAAGCTTGAGTTGCGCTGAAGGGTTAACATCACATTGCCCTGTTGTAAGTTAATGATGTGGTCTTCAGTTCTAAAAATACACGGGTACCTCCTCGTACCTAACAGCTTTACAATGTAACTGTCCAGCAGGGTGGTATACTTGTCAGAAACAGATAGATTTGACATTATCTTGGTTTAGAGACTTGAAGGTGCCAGGCTGTGCCTACTCTTTGCTCTAGCTCTCTGATCCAAGAGTGTCAGGCAGAGTGCTCAAGTGTCTGAAGCTGTCACAGGAAAAAAATCAAACCTCTGGCTTTAAACAAGTTGGGAAGTTGTATGCATTTGTGTTAAACAACTGCAGAAGAGACGGAGCAGCTCCAAGGGTTGACCTTGTCTTGAAGCTCCAAGCCCACCACAGCACAGAGCTTCTATGCTGTTGTGAATTGAGCAAAAATCTTGTATGTCGACTCTTCCTGTGTTTTGAGAGACTTCTCAATGTTATATATACCACTGAAATCTTTATTGAAATATTTTTCAGGTGCAGAGCTAGAAACTGCACCATAAACTGTAATCCCAAGTATATTGTGTTGTGTGTACAGCAATGAATCAAGCTTTTGAGTACACTAGAGGATAACGATGTGATCAAGAATCAGATATTTATGGGTCTGTTCTGCCTCTCTCTAACATAAAAGTATATAAAGCAGAAGTAACTTGCTATAAATCACAGTGCAGTAAGATTGGTATGAAGTAAAATTCAGACTCAGTGTTTTTCATGCTTTTCTCTCTGTGGCCCTATAACTTAAAGTTTTAGGCTTGATACTGTGAATAAATTGTTTGCTGTAAATGGATGGGCAAACGGTAGGAGCTTGGTAGGTATGTGTTGGTTCAAGTATTTTTTACAGTTTAAATGTCTGCTTGTACGATTAGCTGCTGAGCGTTTCAGCTAAGCAGCGATGCATTGTCTCTTACAGACACAGCTCTTGCTCAATGAATGATATTCATAAGGCTATTAGACAGTTAAGCAAGAGATTGAATATACGGTTGTATGTGATTAAGTGATCAAGTTGTCAGAATTTTGGTCATAATGTTATAAATCCATATATTTATACTTAGGCATGGTCTGATTGTACGTATTGGTTATTCCACTAAACACTAAGGACTGGCGTATATCTGGAGAAGGAAAAATGCCTTTATCCTATGGATTCGAAAACAGACAAGAGGAGGTTAAAGCCTAACAGTGCTTTCAGCACAGGATGTTTCAGGGTGTGCCCTGTCAGCAAATAATTACAAGAGTCAGCAGGTTGCCGCTCATTATAAAGTTAGTGATTAAAGTGTTAACTGGAGCCTCCCCGTAGGTGTAACCGTGACTAAGGGAGCGCTCCTGTCAGCCGCTTGGAGGAAGGAAAGTGGGTAGGTATATATTCCCGACATGCACCGAGGTGCGGGGAGTGTCCTGGGTTTCTAGCACTCCCAGTTTGTGAAGCAAAATAGTAATTAACAGCTCTGTGGGTTCCATGAAGTAGCAGAGGTAGCTGTCAGCCAGTGCAATGCTGTCATGCCTTGTCCAGGGCTCAGTGTAAGGTATGTGAAACTCCTCCTCTGCTTCTCCTTCTCTGATCGTACGTACAGGTAAGCGAAATGTAAAGCCGGAGCTGTTCTTCTGCTTGCTGTGTAACCTGCAGTGTCAGTAGAAAGCAAGGTCCTTCGCAGTCACCCAGAACTCGAGTCAAATTCCTTTCGGGTAATTAGGGTGCCGGAGGGAAGGAGAAATGTTCGGTCAGAAATTCTCGGCAAGGAAGTTCCTAAACGTGGAGGTGGCTTTGAGTGAATCAGAGTTGTGATTAAAACGGGCAGATAATAGGTAGTGCTGCTGCTCAGCGCGTACGTGGGCACAAGCCTTTGCTGCCCTGCGTTCAGTCACCAGTGTGATTTAAAAGGTTATGTCGGTGACCTTGTCTGTTCTTTTTGGCAGGTAAAAGTTACCTTTCCTGAAATAGAAAGTAACTTCTCTTCATAATAGTGGATTACTTAGCATTTGAAATAGATTTGGTGCAAGCCCTGCTCTGTCATCATCGTTTGTGTGAGGGGAGGGAGCTTGTATCTCTTTGTGACTCAAAGATAAGGGGCCGTGTTTACAGATAAATACCAACTTGCTTTTGGTTTCAGTCATGAAAGCCCATTCTGAACGTGCCTGAGCAGAGGGGTTACACCGTGGTTTATATTCAAGTAGTGCTGCTACTGCTCTGTACGGTAGCAGTTAATTTTTAAAATGAAGTGTAAAGACAAAGAAAAAAGCCCCCCTGTTTTCAGTGGGGAAAATGCAAGTGTTTCCAATAAGTACTTTCTTTTGATTAGACCTTTGCTTTGCTGGTGAGGACGTGTAAGTTTAAAAAAAAAAAAACAACAAAAAACCCAATAACTAACAAAAAAAACCCCACACCACTAAAAAAACCCCAAAACAAACAAAAAAAACCACCTACCAAAGAACACACCAATGTAAAACCCAACATGAAGGCTCATGTAACTAGAGCGTGTGACTAGGTGAAGACTAGTAAAATTATTTTGCTGATATTGAATTTCTTATGTATGTAAATAAATCCTAAACTCATTTTTATAGAAACAGATAATGGTCCAAAATTTTGCTAAATACCAGACACTTCTGAGTTTAGAAAGTGACTTAGGTATGTGTGGTGTTGTGCCTGCAGTGCAAAGCTCTTTGTGCTGTACGAAATATTAGATGCATACGTTGTCGGCAGCTACGTTAATAGAGAGCTGAGCCTTGTGGTTTATATGCGAGAAACTGAGAAGGTTCACCCCATC
Source organism: Calonectris borealis (assembly GCF_964195595.1). Taxonomy (NCBI): domain Eukaryota; kingdom Metazoa; phylum Chordata; class Aves; order Procellariiformes; family Procellariidae; genus Calonectris; species Calonectris borealis. The sequence goes on along the minus strand of NC_134315.1, from coordinate 84,470,815 downwards.
CTGACTTTCTGTGGTTTTGGAACAGCTTTGGGAAGCGCTGGATAAAAATATCTAGAAATCTTTGGGGAGGTTTGGGTTTTTAGTTCTTAACACGGGTAGGACCTCTGCATAGCACACGGCTCGCTCTGCAGTCCCTATCTTAATATATGGATGCGCCAAAAAGCACGTCCAGGCTGTTACATACAAATTAAAATGCTGCTTTGCTGCTCTTGCTTGGCTCAACTCTGGATGTTGAGTGTCCCTCTCCTTCCAGCCCTCCTGTACAGTTGCCTCCTTTTGTCCTCGTGTAAAAATCTGTGTGGCCGTTTGCTTTTACCTTTGCTTTGTCATTCCTCCCCTCTCCTGTCCCTGTGCTGTTCCCTTAAGCAAAACTTAAAAATCACTCGACTTAATAAAACTAAAGAAGTCCTCTCATCTGCCTCTCCACTAACACTTTGAGTTTTTATTGGAAAAAAACATTTCGGGTAAGATATAAATCTTAAAGAAAAGTAAAGTTCACTATCTCTGTGAGATTTGTCTTGTGCCCTGATGTGGCTATTGATCCTCTCGCAGCTTTGGGTTTGAGCGGTGGTGATTCTTCCATTTCCTTTTCCTAGACTTCTCCAATACTTGCAGTCTTCCTCTGGAGTTGCTCATTTTGCATCTGCCCCACTTCTGATTTACTCCTGTCTTTTCCTTCTGTTTCTTTTCTTTCCTTCCAAAAGTATTTTAGGCTTCAGTCAGTCTTCCTCCTAGCGTTAAGTTTGTTCTTGGTTAAGTCTCAGGCCAGGAAGTTAGTCCAGCTGAGGTCCCACTTTGAAGGTCTTAACTATCTGAGACAATTCTGTGGTTCTAGTCCAGTTTAACGTGATGCTGAAGACGCCTGCCTGACGCTAAGCAAGTCAGAAGATAGCTTTGAATAGATGGCCACAATCGTGTCCTGTTGGAAGAGCTGGAAAATGAGCACATTTTTGTTAGTTGAAATCAAAGGGAACGATGGAAGAAACACACTTCATTTGTCCTGTTTGCTTCCTCAAAAGAGCCACAGGGAAGTGACGTGGAAAACAATAAAATACTGGGAGGTGATAGAAAATGCGACAGCTTTGTGGACTTACGGAGTGCCAGTGTAAATATACTGTCATTTGTAGTGTTTAGTAATTGTGCTGGGGAAGTCACTTCACGTTTTCAGCTCACAGGTTTCAGGGTTAACTAAAAATAAGGGCCGCGAGATGTGTGTGGCCAAAATGCGCCTATGGGAAGGGTACATAGAGAAGCGTTTTATCTCCAGGGGGAGCTGGTGGTGTGGAAATGTTTTGTACGAGCCTGATAAGCAGAACTGGTCACATAACGGAGGAAAACATAAGGAGCATTTTTTGTGCTTCTGCGCCAGCGATAGGAGAAAAGGCCAGTCTTTGTCCAGGCTCATCGGGCAGCGAGGGAGAGGAAAGGGGGAGGCGTTGGTGAAGAATTGTTCCCATCACCAGCTACTCGTCCAGTTTGTTTCATTGTCAGCATTTTAAAGGCATCCAGCTGATTGAAGATATGCTCAAGGTTTTTGAGGCAAATAATTTAGTGAGAGCCATTGACTGTGTAACGAAACAGGTAGTTCCACGATAATCTTTTCTTTTTGTGTGTGTAAAGATCACTTCTCTCAATCTGTAGAGATCCGCTTTTTCTTCCATAGGAATAATTTTAAAGTCAAATTCTATTGAAAAGAATGCAACCGTGAGCAGTGAATCGCGGCTAGAGCTTGTGAGAGTTGCTGCTCTACTTTTAATAGTGGTGACTTGGCTATCTGCTCTTCTTGACATGTTTTTTCCTGACAGGTGGGAGGAAGCTTAAGCGTATATCCAGTTATTCAGGTGCCAATGTACATAAACTCCTCTGCATCTTTTAAAATTGTTTTGAAATTACATTGGCATAGGCAGTTGATTCAGTTAGAGGTATTAGTAAATCACATAAAAGCAGATTTCAAGGTGTGGCCAATGGTTGCTGAACTCATTTCAGAGGGAAAGAAACAACGCCATTATACTGGTGTACAGCAATCTCTTCCTTATATACGAACTCATGTCTGTACAGAAGTGCCTGGGCTTTTTTGGCTTTCAGGTATGTTTTGGCCTTGATGGATGTCACCCAAAGGACAATGGGTATGTGGGATCCTTCCGCTCTTTTCAGTGAGCTACTGATCAAGCGCAGTTAGGAATCCCAGCTGCTCGCGTGAAGCTCATTTTGATAGTGCGCTCTGGTTTTAGAGATTGTGCAGTAACTTCCTATATGTTTTGTAGGTTGAAGATATTTTTATGCAAAGCTATTTTTATGCAAAACATCTCGTTTCTCCACGTATATCTTTTTAGAAGTCGTTCATCTATGACTACGGAAACTTTATGTGACTCGTTCTAAAAAAGAAGCTCAGTAGAGTAGGATCATTTGCACAGAAGCTAGGCACTTACTCTTTAGTTAGCCACGATCTTTTCAAGCTTGAATTTCTTTTCTAAATTGATTTTTCTGAAGGCTACTTGTCATTAGTACTGTAGACAATAAACTGCTTTTCTGATGTCCTTGACCGGGCTCTGTCCCATGCAGTCTGAAGTCAGACTCGAGTCCATCTCCTGGCGTAAGGGAGAATGGTCATCAAGAGCTGTCAGGCTAATTCCTCTGTCGTCATGCCCAAGTAAGAGAGACATAAAAGCGGAATAATCAACTTGCCATGCAGTCCTTGGAGATTTTACTACTTTCGGTGGGGTTTCTTTTTTTCCACCCATCTGTGTGATGCCACTTCTTGGGCTGTGACTAAGTTTGTTCAGTGCAGTATCAGTTGTCTGTCTTGAGTCTCTGAGTCTCTTCATTTACTTTCCCCAGTCTGCCTTTTCTTCTAGTACCTGAGGGGGAATGAAAGCAGCCAAGACTCCATAATTAAGCTTATTGAAGAATGCTTTGTTGGAGTCTCATGGGTCTGGCTTGCTGCCTGCACGAAGTGCTGGAATCACTACATGGTGATCTGTAAATTATATTGCTACATCACTTTAATTATAGCCTTGTTCTCTCTTTAATATCTCAGCTGCTTTCTTTGTGTGCTGCAGGACTCTGCCAATGATCAACACTTCTCCTCCTCTTGTGTAGTTTTATGAACCTGTTTAAGGGTGGTTTGCTGAGTCACTTTTTTTTTGGTGACCCTGGGCAATGCTCTATCCATAATTAACAAATGAATCCTAACCAGTAAATGGATTGCAGTGTCAGTCTACGAACAAGTGAAGCATAATTGTAGTGTCATAGTGGTGTGGAGTAGTCCTAAAACTACTGGAGAAAGTCCTGGTATATGTAGTATTGGGATTGAAGGTACTGTGATATTGCTGGGAATGGCTTATGTCTTTTTCTACTAGGAGTGGGAAATATATGGGTATTATGGCTAAGTACAAAGCAGTCAGAATATGGTATAGTTAGCCCGAAGCTTGAGTGTTTGGGCCTGTTTCACCTGGCAAGCTAAGGTTTTGCTGTTGTGTTTACCATTTAGTCTTTCTTAGTGGCGTTAGTGGATATTAAGTTTTTTGACTTTTTGTTTAGATTCATCTCTTCTGAATAAATGAAGAAAGTGACTATGAAAGCACAGCATCTACCTTCTGTTTCTATCAATGAGGAGAAGTTCATAACCAGGTAAAGTATTAAAAAAAAAAAAAATATTAATGACTTTCCTGCTTTCGTTAAAGTTACTCCGTTATTCATTGACAGGGGATCCTGTAGAGAGCTGAGCCTATAGCAGCAGCAGTTCCTACAACTTGCTTTCTATGAAGTGTCTACAGAACAAAGTTGCCCTTTATATGGATTTCAAAGAACAGAGCATTAAACCTTTTGGTCTGTGGAATTTGTTCATTAGGTAGGACAGCACTTCTAGAGGATACTGAAATAAAATTCATAATTAGAGAAGACGACCTTCTTAACTTTGAAATCTCTTGGAACTGAACACGAGTTCCAGTGTTTAACTTGAGCTCTACTTGTTTGAGACATGGGGTTTGGTCTGTAGTTCCAGATGGCAGTGTTTCTTTGCACAAAGACCTACTGGGTCTGCCAGCAATATTCTGTGGCGGGTGAAAATGGTTCTTTAACCTACTTGTAAAAAGCTTGGAGTTGCACTCAAAATGTATTTCCTGGGATGCATTTCCACAGTTGAATCTGGCTGGTAGGAATTTTTCCTAATGCTGTCATAAACCCAGAGCTTCCTGGCATATAGCTCCATGCCTTTTTTAGGGGATTAATTTTTCCTTTGCTGACCAGAGCACAGGAGCAGGAAGAGGGGGCTCTTTTCTCACTTCGTTACCATCCCTCTTGATGTTCCTGTGGGAAGAAGCTAACTATAAATGCACCCAGGGACGGGGCCTGTGATAGAATTTCTCATGCTGCAATAGGTGTTTGTATCTGAATCCCGATACTTCTATATGCGGCATGAGCAGTGCTGTTCATTTCTCCCTTGCAAGGAAGGGTGTCAGAGCTTTGCCCAAAGCACGCAGGCAGTAAGGGCATCCCTCCCCTTCTCCAGAAGAGTTGTTCCTTTTATACTCTTGCTAATTGGGACATAGTGCTTTTGTGTCAGAGGTAATTCATCTGTGTGCACTTCCATATTCTTGGCATACAAAAGCATTTGGAAACGTACCAGATGAACCCATGTCTCTGGGTTTTTATTCCCCTATATATTTGCCTGTTCAAGTGGTGAAATGTGGATCCTGGTCAAGACCCTTCTGCATTACAGTCATGGTTTTAAGTACTGTTCAAGTTACTTTGCCTTGCGGGGGGGGGGGGGGGGGGGGAGGGGGAATGTTTTAATAATCACTAACGTCATCCTTACGCGCTCAAGTTTGCTTCCAATGTAATTTCCAGACTATCGTCCCTCATCTATACGTTGAATCTGCTGTTACATTACCCCTCTTCAAGTTTTATCACGCAGATCTTGCTGACGTGGCAAGCCTGCTGTTGGAGAATTGCACAATGGCTGGATAAAAAGGCTGACCAAAGCACGTGGGACTATTTGGCTGGCCGAACTATTGTGTCTTTAAGCATAACTGCCATAAATACCTGTGGATAAATGCGTAGGGCTCGGGGGAGAAGAGGACACAGGTGAATTGTCCTGGGTTAGGGTTTCGAGTGAACACAGTCTGGGCTCTGTTGTGGTTTACCACTGGGGCGCTTGACCTTGTAGCTCCCTTGTGTCCTGCCTTCGTTACCGAAGGAAGTGGTGAATCTGCAGTATTTTGGGTTTGTCTAAGTTGTTCTAGCAGTTACTTAGCTTTGGCTTGCATTAATGGCTGCATTTGGCTGTTGTCACAAAGCCGTGCTGTGAGGAACAGTCTTGCAACACAACAGAGCTGCTGATTTTCTGGCAGCCTAACTCTGAAGAGATGACCACCTGCGTCTTGGTTAGGGCAGTCTTTGGGCCTTCGTAGTGAAGATAGGTTGCAGTAAGACTCGTTCTGGAACTGGTGGGCTAATGCCTGTGTTACTCCTTTCTGGGGCTAAAAGAAGAAGAAAAATGTGCTTTTCTACGGTCTCTCCACTACACAAGGACGAACAAGTCAGTGAGAGCTGCTGTTAAATCTCTCCCTAAGGGCTTTTCTAATGGCTTGTGTGGTTCGTCACCCTTGGTTGCACTAATGCAAGACTGAAACCTGAAAGTTTTATTTGTGCAAACTTCTGTGGAAGTTAATGGGAAGTTTTTCCAGACAAGGCAAGAAACTAAGTAAAAATCTTCAGAGCTTGCTCTGAGAAACAGGATCTGCCTCAGATAACCCTTACCACACCACTTCGTGCTTTTAGCCTATAATTTTATTTGCCTTTGCAGCCCGCATGGACTAAGAGTAATAGATGGGCCTCAGTATCACCAAAGTCCTTATGTATTCTTAATCTGTCTTCAGGGAACTGATCTCCCCAACTTACTACCTGGAAAAAGCTTGCAAAATAATAGCTGTCAATAAAATGATTGCCAAAGGTATTAGGCTGCAAAGTATTAGAAGACTTGGGTTTTAAGCAATTCGCAAGCAGGATCACCAGGTCTGTCACAACATCTGTGAAATAAAAGTACGCATCTCCGACTTGCAAATTAATCTGGCATTGCATCTGGATTTTGCCTGTGTATGAGGCCGAGACGTGCTTAATCGTGCTTACCTTTAGCCAGCGTGATTAAAATTTCGCTTGTATCTGATTCATATCTAAGTCCATTAAAACTTCCCCTTTTGATGGGATGACCTGAATACAGCCCCTGATAGCTCACAAGACACAAGGAACCTGACATGAGCTATTCCAACACAATGGAAAGAAAGGCTTTCACCACTTGTATTACTAGGGTTTAAGGTCAAAGTGAGGAGAAGCAAATGTTGAAAATGCTGTTTTGGAGCCCAGCACTTCGTTGATAAAGCCACTTAAAAATATTTTTGGGGAGTTGCAGTAAGTTAACAAAGTAAATAACTTACATCCAGAGTGTTAGAAGGGAATGCAGTTAACCTGCTTGAGTTCGGTGGTGCAGCCGTTGTCCTAATGTTACCTGCTCAGTAAAAGCCCTGTTTATCTTTTCCCTTCTCGCCACGGGAGAAGGCTCACCAGGCAGCAGGACACTGCCAAGTTCAGTTTATTAAGCGGAGCAAGGGAGGGATAGGGTATTTTCATTCGCACCCTCTGCGTGCCTCTCTGCCCCGGGCACGGCATATACACATTAACTAGCCTCCCTGCTCCCCAGCTTCCCTCGCCAGTGTGTCAGCAGCCAGGCCTGGGGGAAGGCCATGTTCCCGCTGACCCGTCTCCGTGTCGGGCTCTCGGGCAGCACTGTCCGTCAGTCCCGCTCGGGCACTCTGCTTCGATGCAGTGTCAGATGTCTGCCCGCCTCACCCCGAAGGAAGAAGCAGGTGCTACGGGTCTGCGTCCCGTGTACAGACTCGCATCGTGACATAGTTCTGCTTATTGTCGAGTGTTATTCAGAGATACCGTCATGTCCAGATGCTTTGGGTATGTACGAATGGTACGAGGTGACTGAGAAACACAGTCCTGCGTAAGGCATGTGCTGAGAGCTCTCAGAGAGACTGTAGGCAGGGGAGGCTGAAGGTGGAAGAAGAGCGCGTCTGTCATGAGCCACAGAAGAGGGTGCACGCTGCTGGAGTAAAGCTATGACAGTACCAGGAGAAGATACTTCTGTTGTCTTATTGGTACACTTAAAATCATATATAGCAGTTACCAGCCAAAATGATTTGTATTTCTTTGCGTAATCCAGCCTTCTCCTATTCTCTTGCACTGATTTCTTGGAGTTTCTTAGGTGAGATCTCTTGAGCAACACTGACTGTTTTATTTTGTAAGTTTACATAGTCAACTGTGCAGCCATTTAAACAGTCAGTTTGAGAAAATTGAGTCACAATCTGATCAGAGAGAAGCTATGAGATAATATTCATTTCGCCCCTGAAAATATCCTTCTGAACTGCTTTGCAATGATGGACAAGCTGATCCCGTTCCTAGGGGAGAGATCACTCTTAGGCTTGTCATCTCTGATAAGGGTGCCACTGTCACCATTGATAATGTCCTCGTGTTCTGGGACGTGGGTGTGTTGCGACTGTTAGAGGAAAACGACTGTTAAAAATTCTGCTGAAACTATTCATGCCAGTGTTTCCGATGCCCCAAGGCTGTACTGTAAAGTTCCTCTCTAAATGTATCTCTCTCAGAAGGTGGTGTGTAATACTGTGCATATAGTCTTGATCTGTATATTCCTGCACCTCCGACATTATTTCTTTGATGTTCTTGGTGAACTCTGACTGTTGAAATATTGAAATGTAATTTCTACTGAGCGTCGTTCCCATGTGTGATATGTTTTTCAGTGCCGGTGCTAGAGGTCAGTTCTTGGTTTTGGGGTGGGTTTTTTGTTTTGGTTTGGTTTTTTCCTTAAAATTGGTGTAGGAGTTCTAATAGTACTGCTGATAATACATGGGTCTTGAATAGTTTCAGTAGGTCACTGTGGAACTTGCTGTGAGAAGAGTTTGCGAATGCTGTCTGTTTTGCCTATGGTTCAGCTGTTATAAAATCTCATACTGGACAAAAACGTGCAAATAAGAGACACTATCTGGAAGCAAACTTGGTGTCTTCACTCACCACTGCAAGACGGTACACTGAACCATCTTGCTCGTTAGTCATCTCAGTTGGTGTTTTAAGATTGTCCGTGAGGAAGAATTCATATGCTTCCATGCAATTGTTTCCCATGCTTAATTATCTCTGCTGGTGGAAGTTGCTTTCTTCAATTACAATGTAAATAATCTCTGCTGTTTAATTGGTGTGGGGAAGAGCGTTTCATTCTTGATGGTCCTGAAATACGTATCACTTAGATCTGTTGTTTTTTCAGGTCTCCTTAGCCTGAGCTGCAGCTTGCATTTTGTCTTCACGCTTCATGCCACTTATCGCTCCCCCTGCTCCTCCTTGGAGTCTGTCAGCTTGGAGTGTATCCTCCTTCAAATGAGTCTGTCAGCTTGGAGTGTATCCTCCTTCAAAAACAGTGCTCAGAAGGCAGAGTACTTTGACCCAATTCAGCCTTGAGCTGTACTTCAAGCAGCCTTGCTCTGAGGAGGATATTCCCATGTCTATCTCCTTGTGTGGTGGTTACTTCTTGTACAACAGCATGGCGCTGCTGACCTGGGATCAGCAGCGGCTTAGCATAACCGGGAGGTGCTTTTCCACAGCGCCGGTGTCGAAGCAATCGTCCCCCAGCCTGTGTTTGTGCAACGTGGCATTTATTGCTTCTTACCCGTTTGCAAGGGCTGAACGGGCATGCCAGTGGTGTGGGCTGCCCACAGCCCGGCTGCGGTGGGCTCAGGTGGGAGCGGCGTTCGCACTGGCTGTCGGCGGAGAGCCGGCGTTGCCCTGTGCTGTGGCTGTAACCCCCTGGGGTGCTGCAGGAGCGCTGGCCGTGCACCCACAGGCTGCTCAGGATCTCAGGTTGTGGAGTAGCCCAGTCGCTACTGAAATTTGCCAGGAGGTTTGGAAATCGCGTGGTTTGAATCCAGTAGCTAAAGTTCTTCCTTTCCAGACAAAGTTGGCAAAGGGAGGAGGCGGCGGCTGTGGCCTAGAAACTGGGATGTGCGGTAACTCTAATTGGGTTATTTTGAAATGCCATCAAATTTGAAACATTTTCTCAAACCTTTTCCTGCAGTGTTGTGAGTTTATCAAGGATGGAGACAGGCATAGTTCTCTTTGGTGGTTCTTAAATATTAAGTTTTAAACATCATTAGCACCAGTGTGCCTCACACTGCCTTCCTGCCTCAACAGAGTGCTTTCAAAGCAGAATGTTAGGCTGCCTTTTTCTAATTGCATCGTGAATTTCTGTTTGAAATCCGAGATTATGGGCAGGTTTATAATCCTTGCTTGTCGGCAGAGGTTCCCTTCATCTCCGTCCTTTCTCCTCCGAGCCAAGACTTACTGCTAAGCTGTTAGGTTTCCAGCAGAAGGAAACTGAAATGTTTTGTTTAGGCATACTGTAGATGTTCTGAAATAAGGAGAGTATCTGAAAAAATATTAAAACCCAGTGGAAGCCATCATGCAGGGAGTGGCTACAGATTGTAACCTAACTAAAATCATCTGCAGCATTGGTGCATGGAAGTGCTGTTCCTGTTTGCTTCTCCCTCATGACTAACAGAAGTCCGAAGTACAAGTTATTCTGGGACGGTGTTATTAACGTCACATCAGGCTGTGACTAATAAATTTCCTCTGTGTATTACGTCTTTTAAGAAGCAACTTCTAAGCAACCCAGTATTCTGACAAAGTTTTACTCCCGGAAAATGATGTGTTAATCATGAACAAACCTGTACAAAGATGCAGTGGGCAACACGGATCCAGGGTGTTACCCTGCCACTTAGCGCCTGGGTTTTACCGTGATAGAGGTGTTTAAAAATTACTCTTATCATTCTGGTCTTTTATTCTAGGGAGCAGCTCAGTTCACTTCTGAAAACTTATAACTCCTACTATTCTGATCAAGAAAATCTGCAACTGTCACATAATCAGGTAAGGATCCATGTAAAAACAATACAAAAAGCACTATGTAATAGTAGGAAAAGCACTAATGGGCGCTTTTGTTTAATGTGGCTGGAATGAACAGTGTAGGACTGTTCTGTGTTCCTATATTAGATACACATCACTAATAAAAACACCACAGCAAGTGCTAGAGTCAAATGCTGTGAGCAGAAGAGAGCAGAAATAGCTATGTTCAGACTAGTGGGAGTTTCAGATTTTTAACAGTGTGATCTCCTTGCCATCCCATTCCTTAGCGTGTCACAGGAAAACATTCTTGGGGTTGATCTCTCAAGTCTTACGTGGTTAGCTGGGAGAGAGTAGTACTGCAAATATTTCTGTGGGGTGCAGTTCCCCCCGCTCCTTCAGCTTGAACCCACAGTGTGTAACAGGAGGACTGCTGTCACTCAGGGCAAGGAGAGACTACCAGCCTCTCCTCAAATGTGAACCTTTATTACAGAGAAGATGCTCCTAAGCGTAGCCCCAGGAATGCATCCTCTGTGGAGACCGTAAGGGCCTGTGGAGCAGAAGGGCAGATGAAGGCATCAGTGGTGTCCCTCATACCACGAAGTCCCTGGTTTAGAGATCTGAACTTCCTTCTCCTTCACAAGCTGCGTTTCTGTTGCTTTGCTGATAGGAAGACCCAAAAGGACATGAAAGCAATTCTTGGCAAAAATGGTCTGAAAATGAGCAGTCCTCACTTCTCTGTCCCAGCTCATTCTGCAGTGACAGAGTTCTGTATCAGCAAGAATGGGGACCAATAACATGTTTTGGACTGATGCGGTGCCCTGCGTCAACAAGGACGATTTCATTAACTGCTTCTTTCTCCTTTACCGGCGGTTGTGCTTCCCCTTTATCACCTTCTTCGAACCCTGGTTTCTGAAAAGCTAGTCAGGCGAGTAGAACAAGTGGGATTTGACTTGTAGTTGTATGGAATTACGGCCATGTTGGTTGGAAAACCTCATGGTCCAAGTCAGACTAATGCTGACTAGGTCAGCTGCAGCTTTAGCTACCTGTTTTGGAAATATCTTAAGTATGGAGATTACACAGCCTCTCTAAGCGACCTTTTCCAGGGCTGTGTCGGCCTCAGCGATTTCATCATATGCTTGTTACTTTGAGGGGAAATCGATTATTATTGCTTGGTTATTGTGCAGCACTCCTCATTCCTTTTTTTTTCTCCCCAGCGAGAAGGAAGCAAACCATTTCTTGAAGGAATCTTGTCAATATTTTGGGGAGTCCGACATCCTATCCGATTAAAAATTCAGGATGAGAAGCAGATACCCTCTTTTGTAACCCTGAAGTCAACAGAGAACGTGGCTTTGTTCCCTAGTAAAAGGTAATGTGTTAACTTCCGTAAGATGGAGGCAGGCTAGTCTTTCAAGACAGCTCATGTAGGTGGCTTCAATGAATATGGCTGGTTGTGTATCCCAGATTCCCCAAAGGCTGTGCTGGTCGCTTGCACAGCAGTACTCTGTTACTGGTCTTGCCTTTCAACAGCTTCTGCTGGGCAGAAAGATGCATCTTTGTAGCATCTTGGTCTGGCTTTCAGCTTAGGAACAGTGGGGAAGGCGGAGGAGGCTGCTCTTGTCTATACTGACTATTCCCATGCAAGTACTGGGAAATTCATGTATATAAAAATTTACAAAAAAACCCCAACCCGCATGTCTGTATGTACACCTAAAAATGTTGGTAGCCCTTGAAAGACCTCGTGGCGGTGCACGTTCTACCGAACGGAGCAAAAAGCTGGTAGGTTAGTGCTAAGTGATTGTCTATCGCAGGTTACCTTCCCAGGTACTTGAGGTGTGACACCATTGCTTCTCAGGGCAAACTTCAAGCCAGGGAATGGACACTGGCTTTGTCTGTGCAAAATCTAAGGTTAAAACCCCTTAGAAATACACACAGATCGGCTGCTCCTTCAGGCTGCTGCCTATGACATTGCACATCTGAGTGCATTGTGCTGATCTGACTCCTGCTAGATTTGCCATACCTTTCAAAACTCATGTAGGTTCTTAGAGTATTTCTTCTTTCTGTTTTGAACGCTCCTTCCCAAGCCTTGGCTGGTGAATTTTGAGTTGTATCTGATGAGCTGAAGCTGAGTAATGTGTAATACGGAGCCTGAGCCAATGTTTACCCTGAATGACCCCCTGATAAATTCTGTATTTCAGAGCTCGTTTTCCTAATTATCCATTGGCTTAGATTGCATGTGTTAGATATTTGAATTGTGGATTTAATTCTACCATCACTGCAGCTGTGGAGTTCCAGTCAAGTCGGGGGCAGTCTTTCTCCCTGTCTCTTGCTGTTGAAATTAAGGGATGTAACCTGACAGGAGTAACCAGCGAAGAACTCGAGTCTGAGGAAATCTGGTTCTCTTGGTTTACCTTGACCAGGTCTGCTGGTACGGGGTGCATGTAGGATAGGGTCTGGTCTGGCAGTTCAAGTTACGCTTTGCCTTTTACTTCTTCAAAAACTTATGACTGGTGGAGATCTGCATCTTAAAGTAAATATTAATGCATGATCACAGAACTGTGAAGCTGCCCTGACATGCTTTAAGGTATGCAGAGCAGTTTGACTGTTTGATCTTAAATGAACTTTTTAAATGTCTGGAACACAACTGAGGTCGTCGTTTGGCATGTTCATTGGAGTTAGTTGAGTGCTGTTTTGAATATACATAGGAAATGAATTTTAAGTATTTTTCTACAAATTGGTTTATTCTCAGTCAGAGCAGTAACTGGCCAAAGACTTTCCGCTAGAGAGTTTAGGCAATGAATTATGGAAATACTGGCATAAAGGAAGTTGGGTTTTAAAACAGGCTGGATTGAATTCCCTGCTCTGGTACAGAACCGGTTTGGATAGCACGAGGGGCTACTATGGTAATTTAATCCTTCATGTCCCCGTCTGTGTAACAGACACGATGTGTCCTGTGACTATTTAAACTGTTTAAACTATCAAAGTATGTGTGTGTTTTGTGTGTGCCTGCCTGGTATCCTATATGTGATTAATCCAGCGCATTGCTATAAAATAGATGAAGTAGTACTGCAAATGGTTTAAGGGACATCACGGTCGATGTTTAACAGGCTCTAAATAGTGTTGTGTTACGTTTGGGATCCCTAATCATACCATATTTTACTAACTAATTTTATTATGACATAAACTAAAATTACTGGCTTCGTATGCTACATTCAAGTCTGTAGTCGTGTTCTGTGAAGTTGTGAACGGGGATAGCAATGTATCATGTGAAGCCGGGCTACGGCATAAATTGAAATCACCGAGTTAATGAGGAGTAATCAACTATAAATATATGTTTGGTATTTCAGGGGGATGACACGCTGGGGAGAATTTGATGATCTACATCATATTAGCGGGGAGACATTGAAATCTACTGAAGAAAATCCAAACCTTGAGAAAAGTTAGTGTCGGTGCTCTTACGTTCACTAAAAATTCTGTGTTCTGTGACTGTGCAAAAATCATCTGATGCATTAGGCCTTCCCTACCAGTAAAGGGAAAACTTTTTCTGTCTCCGTTGAACATATATTACGTGCTAGTGAAACACTGACACGTGACTGGCTAGTGAAAACATTGCTGTGCAGATAACTTTGCGAACAGCTAGTGCTAGCAGGCTGTGCTTTTACCAAAGAAATAATTCCCAAGAAGTGAACAAAATGGCAAACTGTGGCCACTGCAGACCGCCTATTGCTCTGCGTTGTATGCCTGTGCCTTGCTCCTCTCCCGCTCCCCCCACCCACCCAAAACATAATTAAAAAGAAAAAAAGAAATCCCTTCGTCAAGAACCTTCTTCCTGTGGGGGTGCTGGCAAGGAGGGTATAGCAGCTGTACAAAATGCTGATGCGGTTTCATCTTGTCCAGGTTATTCGTGTTATGAAAGCCGCACTCTGAAGTCCACGAGCGAGCAGGAACACGATTGTGCTACCCTGCCCAGGGCCGTCAGCAATGCGGCGGCTGTGCGGAAGAGGGCCAAGTTGCCCACAATAGCGAGGACAGAAGTGGAAACTCACAGGTTTTCAATTAATGGCCACTTCTACAACTATGAGGTACGAATGTTCATGCTTGTCTTTAATCACCTGAGGTTAGGTACTGGGGCAGATGAAAATGCCCAGCGAGCTTCTGGACCTCCCCTGCACCCCCTTAGCCGAGAGGGGCACTCCCCACTGGCCCCGCGGCGTGGCCCGGCCGGCGTCCCTGGGCCTTGGGCTCAACCCTGGGGTCTGTTTTCGGGGACTGTTCCAGAAGGTGCGTTTCAGGTGTGCACGGCCACTGCACGGTGGGGGTCCACAGCGGTCCTACGTACCAGGGCCGCTTTCCGCCCGCCCTTTGCTCGATGGCAGCAGTGGCAGCGTACCTGACAGCTTGCTTTGTACCAGAGCTGTGCTGGTTTGTAGCCTTTTGAGTCCCAGCCATTGAGTACAGCAGTCCTCATACTCATGCTCTTTTGCTGTTCTTTTTGTTCCTAGACGTCAGTTTTTACTCCAGCTTTTGGATCAGAAACCAAAATAAGAATAAACAGCCAGATGAGAACAAGACAAGTAATAGAACAATTGCTTCGAAAGTTTAAGGTAACTCTGCGTGTTTGCAGAAGCAAGTGCAGCCGTGTTCTAGAAATGTTCTCAGGTGTGTCACACCAGTGCTGTGTGAAAGGCAGGAAATAACTGGGAGGGGATAGTGCATAGAATAGAGGGCAGAAAGAAACCACGCGGGCCTTTTTTAGGGAATGGGTTGGTTTTATTTTACATATGTTTCACGGCTCTTTGAGTCTGCAAGAGGCGCATTGGGTGTATAGTGTGCAGTGAAGGAAGAACTACGGAACCGCTTCTCCATAAACTCACGCACGGGAGGGGAAAATGCTGCCGCACTTTACGCGTTTCCCAGCACGGAGGAAGGATGTTTGTTTGATGCACATGGCCGTGCTTCCCTCTAGTGACGGGCACTGGTAATTGTATTTTGCTTAAAAAGAAAGGGAATTCTCGTTAGGCCGAGTGGCTGGGATGTGTGTTCTGTTAGATCCAGGCACACAAGAAGCTCCAGGAGGTCAGAGTTCAAACTAGTGCCATACTGTCAGAGTTGAAGATCAGTGCCATACTGTCTGAAATTACTTTTTTTCCCTTGGAGTTTCTTTGGTACCATCTTCCATTAATATGGTTATACCTGGTCAGAAGTATATTTACCGTTGGTGTTGTATGTTTCTCCGATATCTTAATTCTATGTAGCTTCTTAGTGTACAGTCTTTGATAATTCTCCCTTCAACTTGTCTAGAGACTTTGCTACTGCAGAATTACTTCATACAGTTAGTAAGACTTGGTAGTGTAATACTAAAAGGAGAAGTTGACTTCTATGAGAAATAGCATAATAAGGAATGGAATAACAAAACAGGTTGTAAAGTTGTAGAGACTAAGTTGAAAAACAGGTGTTCAAAAGGACTGCTATTTTCTGAATGTGGTTGTGCAGGCAAGGGGATAGGAAGAGGTCGTACTCCTGGCAAATACGCCAGTCCTCTGAAAAGAAGGTTTTGTGAAGTAGTTAAGGATGCTACAAGACTGTAAAGATCTGGTCTTGTCTAAGAGGGTATGTTACTGATTTGGGCAATATGGTCATGTAAGCCATTTTGAGGTAGTGGGGTACAGGGACGATGAACATGGCAGCATAGCTTTCTATCTTATCCAGATCAAGTACTGTTTAACTTGTCCACAGACAGGATCCCGGTCTCAGACTTGGATTTAAATATCTGCGTTGAGAAGCACAGAGAATATCTGCTGGCAGTGAAATGCTAGGGAAGTGTGTCAGTCAGTCTGAATAGACCTTTTTGTTTGTGTTTAACAGATAGAAAACAGCCCACATGAATTTGCACTTTACATTATCCATGCGTCCGGAGGTAAGTGTGGACCGCTTAACTTGGGGTGGCAGCATTAATCACGGGCGTCTGTCTTAGTTCAGGCAGTGTGGGATCAGTGTGGCATTTTGGCTTTTCTGGAGACCCCTTAGAGATGTGTGGACCTCTGATGGAGAGGAAAACCTGAGTAATTGTGTGCTGGGTGCTTTCAGCGTGCTGCCACTATGCTTGGTTCAGGTAAGCAGGCCTTCGTTTTTCCTGTATTTAAGGGCCGTGTTTAAGATGCTCTTCTGCTCTAACTTTTGTTCTGCACGGCCCCACTGCAACCGTGGAGTGCCAGGGTCCCGCTGGTAGTGTTACGGGATATTTTAATTGACATTTTTGGATGGTAGTCCTGGATTCCAGATGCCTAGTTGAAGTGCTCATTTTTCAGTGGGAAAATGTTTACTTCCACAACACAGTCCGCTCTCTTCCTTCAGGAAAAAGGAAATTTTATCGTTATTAAAAGGAATACTTGAAAGAATGGTAGCGAGAACTGATGGGCATATACTTCAAATGTCTAAGTATGAAGTTGAAATGATGTTTGAAAGTTATGAAGTAGGTTTCATTTTAGGGAGTCATGGCCAAGCCGATGGGCTTGGGATCGGTGTCTTAAATGTGTACTTGGCTACCTAAATTGCAACTCCTTTGTGTTGCATCTTTCTTTCAAAATGCAATTTCTTTCAAAATGCAAAGTGTAAGTTAGGTGCCACATCCTCCTGCAAATATGTCGTAGAGACTTGTTAGGTATCTAATAATTGCACATCAGTCAAATACAGGATCTTTGTCAAGAAAAAAGACTACCAATGGCATGAGGTATCTAGAGGCACTGTTGCATGTTCTGTGCATCACACCATTTCTTTTTAATTGCAGAAAAGAAGCAGCTGAGGAGTGGAGACGTTCCCTTACTGCACAGACTCTTGCAGGGGCCCTCGGAGAAGATTGCCAAGTTTTTCCTCATGGACAGGGATGTGGAAGAGATTAGCAGTGATGTACGTTTATCATCAATTCTAATAGTTCATGGTATTCTTCCCAGTTAGCGTACTCGCTAATGGGCATTTCTTGTTACCATCTTGATAGGTTGCTCAGTATATTCCATTTCACCTTCCCTTTTTGGAGTCAATTCTGCACAGAATAAATGAAGAAGAAAAACAGGAGATTCAACAGACAATTGCAAGGTAAGTAGAAGTAAAATGAGTGGGGTCACTTTGAGACAGGAGCATTTTTACAGTCCTGGGTTGGCTCAAGAGGTGAATGCAGTTACGTAGCAGAGTGCAGTTAGAACACTGTGCTGTAACTACTTCAGTGAAACTTGGTGGGATTTATGATTCTCTCTATAACAGATGAGCTGTGGCTGTTACCGATTCCAGAATGAATACTGACTACATACACATGGGGGGATCTTGGCAGAAAATGAGGACCCGCAGCGTTACTTCTGTTTACTTTTTGTCTTGTGAGCCTTAGACTGGTTCCTCAGTCTCTATTTGCTGCTGTGTATTTCCTTGGAAAGTGTAAATGCAGGAGATATTGTGGTACTATTTAGGTAGCACAGTATTTAAGCTAGATTAGTGCCAAATTCTTCATGTCCCTGTGAAACTTCACTTCTGATAAATGGCATGAGTTCTTCTGACAGGAGCTCAGAATGCACAACAGGTAGAAGTTAGTAACGCACTGGTATTCCTGAACATACATGAGTCCTGAGGTCAAAAGCAATGAGAGTCTATATCAGCTGTGGATCTGTTATGAAATGACCATCTGATAATCTCTTTGAATCTAAGCGGCCAGGAAATGTAAAGAAAAAACCACGTAGCCATTGCCATTACAACACTTTTCAGCCATTCAACTAGCACGTTAGAATTTGGGTTCAAGTGGTGCAGGATTCGCTGTTACTTAACTGCATTCTCTCTCTCTTCATCTCAGGTACCTAAAAGAGAAGCGTATGATATGCCAGCACCTTCATAGTCGAACCGTTAAAAAAACAGAGACTACTGTTTGATGTGAATGGCCTATTGCGAATACCCCACGCACCGCCTTTGCCAAAGGAAAGTCAGTATGTTTGCTTGAATGTGCCATGACTGCAGAGCACTTAAAGCACGAGGGTGTACAAAGCGCTCCAGTTTCTCTTGATAATTATGCAACCGAAACTGAACCCACTCCTCCACAGCTCTGGAATACAAGTTGGGAACCACCTAGGAAGCTGCACTAGATGCCCCAAAGGACAGATGCTGAATCTAGCTTGAAACTTAAGATAGCGAAAAAAACCCTGCGAAAAGCACAAGGCTTTAAAACCTATTAATTTACAAACGATTACCAGAAGTCTAGCATATAAGAAAATTATTGCAATAACCAATGTGTTAACCGTACAGAAAATATTGAAATTAAGTATATGGTTTTCCTTCTACTAGGGAAATGTTGAATTATATTAGGAGGAAGCTTTTCGGTAGAGATGAGTGGCAAAAGGTATTTATGTACCTAAGATTGAAGTTAAGCTTTTCACTTAAGTTAAAAAAAAAAAAAAAACAAAACAAAAAACAAACCCAAAACTGTGCAAGAGAGACCTGAAATGCCACTGGTTTCAGATTAGTAGATGCCTAACTTGCTTAAGCTTTGAGCTACAGCTAGAAAAATAGAAATGGAAACCTTGCCACTTAATAGCTAGTCAGCTTTTAAATGTAAGAGGGAATTTATCTCTGAAATAGCTCCTGAACTGCAAAGTAAGAACTCTCACTAGATACTGGTGCAAATGTTTGATGGGGTCCTGGAAGGCACCTCAGCATTTTTGTTGTTCTTGTGAAACAAATGATTCCTTGTTACTTCTTAGGTTTTATATTTGAAGACGGAAGTGAAAAGTGTTCAGTGAGAGAGGCTGAACATCTCAGCCGCGATAGGGTTGGGTTGGCGTCCTTCCCACAGATGCAGTTTTGGGACAGTCTGGCCCCAGCGCAGCGTACAGTAGCCAGCTGTCGGGTCCTGCCTCGTTGACTTGTGCTGAATATTACAGTCAAATGGTAGAGATGTAAATAAAATCACATTTGTGCACAATTAATTGCCCTCCTGTATTAGTTTGTGGTTTTTTACATGGTATCTGTGTTTTGCCTCAGCTACCTTCGGCTTATGCAGATAACAAGGCAAACACTGTGAGAGAGAGGGAATCAACGTGCAGACAACGTTGCCTAGAAATCACGTGGAATAAATCAAATGTGGCAAACTTGAAAGTGCCCGAGATGATGTTTCTTGGATGGTAATTTAAAAATGAGAAGTCAGCGTGCTAATGGAAGCTATTGTGGTTGGGGCAAGGGGTTTATTTTATGTACAGTCTATTATAATCCTGCCCAGGAAAACAATTGTGGGCAAGGGAGCACAGAGGGGAGAAATAAAAATACTACAGCAGTCAAGACGCATGGTATTAAATAACAGTCGCCTTCGAGGTGCAAATATAAGTTCCTTGAAGCAACAGAAGTATGCACGCAAGCGTCACTGAAACTTCCCCAGGGACCCATTCAAATACAGGTTAGCCAAGTTTTAGGAAGTATGAAACTCACCCTAAAACATCACAGGTTCTACTTGCGAGGTAAGGTGAAATTTCAGTGGAGTCTGAAGTGGACCGCAGTCAAGTTCTTCCCCAAACCCCAGCAGAAGCTGCAGTGTCAGCCAGGTCGCGGGTGGAGTTTTTTGTTCCTCTGAAGCCAGGCACGTTTCAAGCACCAGCTGGCTATATTGAGGCGCTGTGGAAATGGTGCTAGAGTCAGAATTGGAACAGACCTCTTTGTCTGGATTTCTGGCTTTGTTCTGCTCACGTTACTATAAGGAACAGATCAGAGCCCATTTGCAAAGCAATATTCAGATAGCTCAAATTCACGGGCAGGGAAATGAGCTCGTCTGCACTCATTAGAAAATGGCAAGTGCTACAGAGATCTCTGCCTGCACTGCGGCACCTGTTTCGCATTTGAACCAGGAAACAGTATTTAAGTATTTTTATGCAGAATAGGCTATTTCGGTTACATGTTCCATTTAATAAATGCTTGAGTGGTTGTATGAAGGTACAGTATGAAAATACTGGAATATGAAATACTCGTAATTCCTTGGTCTGAGATGAAAAGATAAATCAGTGCACAGACCATGTGGAAAAGAGAGAAAGTGTTTTCAGGCAGGTTCTCCAATCCTCTGTGTATGTACACGATTCCTAAATTGAGCCATTTTTGCCACCGTCGGATATTAAATACTTGAATCCTTTTTATTTCGCTTATCCTGCTGAATTGGGACTAAAAGATGCTGGAAAATAACTATGGAACATAGCACAGATGATCTGGAGTCTGCTGGGTTTTAAGGGCTACTGAAATAAAGCTGTGACTTTGCCGTGGTGTTACTTCTTCTAACAGTGAACACTGTGCTTGTTAAAATGAATCGTTTCTGACAAATACAGACGAGAACAGGGGAAGAATTTATTCCAAAGCATTATTGGATATTCAAGGTAACACAGCGATGAAAAACAGAGGGGACAGAGGAAACGGGGGCTGTTTTTGAATTTGGACCCTAAGCCGTTAATCGTAAAGACAGCATTTAGAGCGTATATCTTGCCTGAATTTCTACTACCAAGCTACCCCATGAGAAAAATCCAAAGTCATCACTGGATTTCAAAAAACAGCAGAAAACCCAAACCACCCTCCAAAGTCCAGAAGGCTGATCTTCATCAGAACATAAAATTTTAAGGAAACACAGTGCTAAGAGAAGCTCAAGATTGCCATCTAGTCGTTGTTTGGGTTATTGATAACATCGCTGACGCTTAGGTAAAGCCTGTTAAATACTTGTGTCTCTCTCACAGCTCCCCACCTTTCCCAGACGGTTGATCCTGGCGCTTTGTTCCCTTTACCAGGTATTGACTGGCTGCTTTTTGTACCGGTGTATGAAGGCTTCCAAGTTCCTGCATCCTTTATTATTAAACCAGGCAACCCCTATCTATTTAGCTTTCCTTATGTGTTCTTTCGTGTTTTCTGCATCATTGACTGTTACCGTTGTTCTCTTTTCAGGGAAACGCTTTCTAGAAGTGAGGTACCCAAGATTTGTCCTAATGCTCCAGCAAAGTCCTTACCAGAGGTGAGGAAAATGAAACCATGACAGGTGTATTACGTAGCTTGTTCTTCCGTTTTATCTGTTGTTCTGCTTATACCCCTGGTACGCAAGCACGATGTTAGACTGCAATTAGCAGCAAACCGTTGGTGACTCTTAGTCACCTTGTGATTTACTATAGCTGCGTAGTTATCCATATAACTCCCTAATGAGTAGTTTTGCTGTACTGAAACGGTGCAGCTGCTTAATCATACCTACGTCCTGTGTTAAATTAGTCCTCGTAGAACATACCTGGTTTTTTCTAGGCTATTTCTCTAATTTGCCAAGACGATTTTGACATCTAAAATGTTCCTAAGGGATTTGCAACAGCGCGTCTCCATCTTGCTGTCAGCCACAAATCTAATGAATGGTTTTTCTTCTCATTATTTATATCCTTAATGAAAATATTGCCTCTCAGTATATACAGGATAGATTCTGCTGGAACTCAGTTTGGTGGACCCCTTCAATCTGACTCTGATGGTAGTACTTTAAGCTGGGTTTGGATTTGATGAGACGTTTGTTTGGGCACTGTTTCTGTATCTTGCAGATACTTTGAAATGCTCCGAGGATAACTACTGCTAGGTACATCCACCGAAAGTATCTGACACCTGGGTATCTCTTTCTTCGAGCCAAGGGTTTCCAGAAAAAAAATTTCTTTCTTTTAGTACTGTTTTTGACATGCGATTTTTAACATGCCTTCTAATTTCTTTTAATGTAAAAAGAAAGTAAAAACCTAAAAGCTGTTTTTGTGTCAAACCCCCTGGAGCGTAAATTTGGCAGCCTACTGGTGCTTTCTCTAAACATTTGTCTGCTGACCAGGTGTTTCAGCAGTTCACGTTCTGTCCTTGCCATGACATTTTGCTCGTTTTTCTTCTTTCTCACCCTCTTCGGGATGCCCAAGATAATCTTTTTCTTTGCCTAAAGACAACTTCACAACTCCCCTAGAGCAGCCCGTATTTGTGAGTGCATGCATTGTATTTCAAGGACAGTGCTATAAAAATGCAAAAATAATTACTTGGCGATTGAAAAATAATTTAGAAGTGGTTACAGGCAGATTTTCTTAACTTGATCTCATTTGCATTTATGCTTCGAAAGCTTAAGTTTTAACAGGTCTGTCTTTATTTTGGTGTCTGTGACTATTTGATATAAGTAAAATAAAATTCCATAGCGTAAGATGGTGGCCACATTCTAAACTCTGAATTTCCATCCATTTAACTTATTCTTTCGGTGGATTTCTTTAAGGTGATGGACCCTCTCTCTGGACTTAAGCTGGCCTTAAGTTACTTGTTTTACTTTAAATTTTACATTTCCTTGATCATTTTGAATCAAAGTGATAGGAGCCAGAGCTGAAGTTTGCGTACAGGTTTCTCCCCCATCTGAATAAAACGGATAAACAGGTTTAATTTTCAGGTAAGCTGAGGTCTGTGAGCAGACCAGGTTGACAGTTCCACAGCTCGGCAGATTCCATGCGGAATTTAGATGTTTTGTTCTGAGGCACCTCTTTCACCTTGTTCACAGCGGCAGACGGGACAGTGGCAGAACTGTAGCTGGTGTAAACAGTCGTGACTTCATTAGCTTTGTGAGTAAAGAGCCGCAAGGTCATTTTCTCCACTATGACAAATTGTATGTTCCTGTTTATACTTCATGACCATTTAGAAAAGATACGCTCACTGTTAAGTTGGTGTGACTTCCTGTCAATCATCAAGCATCTTCCAATATGCTATCCACGCTTTTTATGCTGACAACATTTTTTCACTTGTAATTATAAGTTCTGGACCCTGAAAAAAAAGCAAAATATCTATGAGCAGTAGAGTCGGGAAGATGATGTACCTGTGCACAAGTTAAATGAGTTTGGCAGCAGTAGGTCACGTTTTATAATCTTGGCAAGTTGTGTACAAACGCTGTATATGCAGAGTGCATATACATATATTACTATGTTTAATGTACGTTTTGCTTCGGCTCAGGTTGCCTTAGAAGATTTGGTATTTGTCAGAAAAATACTGAATAAAGTTCTGTTAGGAAGAGTTAGTAGAATGCTGCTTTGCGGATAATGCTGTTTGGATGTATTCAGAGGTGGAAATTTCTTATTAATAAAAGAGAGAATTTTCTGCATTTTATCATTTGAAGCAAAGCAAGGCAAAGACTTAGGAAAAGAGAGAGCAAGGCTCAAGGGTCGTGGATGGTTTGTTGAAGCTCAGTTAAGGAATATATTGAAAAGAGAGAGATGAGAAGTAGGCAAAAGCAGATTTACTGGAGGGTAAAGAGAAGCCAAAGCAGCTCTGCAGTATGGAGTTCAGCGAGCTAAAATAACATAGGAGAGACAAGAGGAAAACGGAGGTAGGGAGAATAAACAGGGAAAACGCTTTGACCTAAAATTTGAAGATACCTCTCCTCTCCCTATTGTAGAGGAACTTTTCAAGAGAAATTCAGTTAGGAACTGTAAGCCAGGGAAAGACCTTCGCCCATATCCTTCAGCACCGCAAGTCCCAGTGACTCCCCGAAGCAGCAGCTGTGGCTGAGCTCTGTATCTGCAAACTGCTGCACGTAGGCACAAGACTAGTGAGATAAGTTCTCTAGCGTTCATTCAACTGGTACACATATCTACTTGTGCAGGCAGTAAAGTTTCTCTTTGGAAACGTAACTGTGGGAATTCTGGCTAGGCGGGCTTTGGCTTTGCTGCTTAATGGAGACGTTTCCAGTCTTGCATACATTCCATGTTTCTGTTTTGATTCAGAATGCATGGGTGAAAACAGAAGCGATACCTCTCTCGCAAAACACGCCTCACGGTTTTCTTCTTTGCAGCACTGTTCCCTCATGGCAGTGAAGGCGGCCGTGACGGAGGTCAGCTGTTGCTGCGTGATCTGGGGCTTGTATTTGATGAGGTTGACGAGCATTCTGCAAGAAAAGCAAAGCAAGCCCTGTGAAGCTGGGAGGTAAGCACACGGCTTACGAAGCATTTCTCAGACGCTAGTCCTGCAAAGTCCCTGATTTTTTACTGCCCGCTTCCTTTCTACGGCTTTTTCTTACTTATTCACCACCCAGATAGGTATTCGCAGCAGGGAGCAAAGACGCGCCCCGTTCCCCTGTGAAATAAAATATCAACGCTCATTTTTGAGTTGCTCCACCATGAATATCCACGAAAAAACCGTGCAGATGGCTTCTGTGTTGCGCACCACTCCAGAGGGTCCAGGACAGTATGGGTTCACCCCAGCACAAGTTAAGGACCAAAGAGGTTTTTTCTTCCTTGCAGTGACAGTGGAGTGGGGGGGAGCATGCAACTTTTCTCTGACCGCGGCAACCAAAGACCAGAGCTTTTCAGAGACTGTAGCAGTGCATGGGATAAGGAAAAATGCGTGGGCTTTCCCGTTCTGGGAAATGAGCCCTAATTAAGCCGTAAAGGTCATGCAGGACTTTAGGCCGTAGCTTCCTCGTTCTTTTGGTATCTTTTTATGCAGTGCCTTGTGCAGTCCCCATAAAGGACGGTGGGAGGGCATGTTTATCAGACCTGACTTTGGACACCTACTGCTTCCGCTCTGGTGGTGTATATACCAGTGCGGCTACCCACCTCTGAAAGTGACTTTCTTCTAACCTAAGGCGGGTAAATATAGGTTGAACCGGATAGCAGAAGAAACCGCGACTAGCGTGAGAGAAGACAAAAGGAGCTTGGAAGAGGGGTTGAGGGGTGTATGGCTGCTACTCCATGGCGTATTGCAGAAGAAGGAGGCCAGACAGAGTGGACAAGGGAAAGGTGAGCATTGCCAGGATAATAAGAAACACAGGGGTAAGAGAGTCAAGCAGGCGCGTCTTACTCCTGCTTCTTGTGCTGCAACTTTTCCTCTTCAGTTGTACACAAGTCTTCATGGAAAGTGAACAGACCAGGAGTCAATGATAAGGGCACATAATTCTCATCAATTTCGAGTTTCCCCATGCATGGCCTCCTGAGAGCATAGGAGCTACTACAGCAGTGGCAAACTCCTGCGTTGATAGGATCAGTCAGGTGTCTTCTGCAGATTTCTCCAAGCACGAGATCCAACTTTACCAAGAGAGGTGAAAAAAACAATGTAACGTTATTTTTTCATTTTCAAAAATCCCTGAAATACATGCTGCTCTTAGTAAACTTAAAAAAAAATCACTGAGAATTTAAATGAAACCTTGTTTGTAAGTGAGACAACAGTTTATATTTCTACTGAATGCTGACTTCTGTCAGTGCAAAAATGGCTCAGACTTTTCAGAATAAATATGTATGTGCGGTTTTAGGGCCTGTCCTTTGCGCGTGGAAGTGATGCGATTTCTTCATAAAACACTTGCATTTCACTTGTTATCATCAGCAGGGTTTCTGTGGCTGTGTTCGGCTGTTCTTGTAAAGGTGATGGTGTGCAAATGGGTGGCTGGAGGACAGGCTGAAGCTTTTTGAGTGCTTGGGTTTACGGGCCTGGAGAACTCTTACGGAAGAGCTGTACAAAATTGATCCTTTCCGTGGAGCGCTACAGCTTCGGGCGTCTAGAAAGGATGAACTCAGACAAGAGATCATTAGCTTCAGAGGGAACAGGGTCGGATTGTCTGCACTGCGTAACTGCTAACTGCCTAGCACTACCCTGACAGTTCCCTGATCCTCCTGTAGGAGGAGGATGAATTGATTAATCAATTAATTATTTCAAGCATTAATTTCAATGATGCTGAGTTACGCTGACTTCAGGCATGTATCTGGAAGTACATCTTCAGACCCGTTCAATAGCTCAGTGAGCGTTTTTCTCATTGACCTTTACTCCCAAGCTCTCGGAACCTGCTGGCAGCAGAATTTGCGGCAGAGTTTCAGGAAGAAGTAGGACCAAGATGCGAAAGAAAAAAACTCACGTTTTCCTCGGCACAAGGCAGTAGCTTGTCCTGGCTTAACTGGCAGCATTTGGAGCCGATCGTGGTCATTTGCTTGGTGAATTTTATCAGCTCTGCTGATGTCAGCTGAGGCATCTTCTTGGTGAAGCTCATGAGAAGCCTGAAATGATAATTTCTTTGATATTGGTGTTTTTGTTCCACCGGGCAGCAGTGAGCAAGCCTCTGCCTTCGCATGTGCAAAGCTCCAGCCAAACCCCACAGAACACTCGTTAGTACAAGGGCAGGACTAAGCCTGGTGTTGATAAACTCAGGTAGGCGAGTGTAAGCGTGCTCTGTCTGTTTGAGCGCTCTCCTTTTTCTGACCAGTCTCTTAGCAGGCTAAACAAATAAAATTAACGATAACATTGCCCGTTTTATGTTGGTGGCCCCCCTTACCAGATGGTACATAGGTTTTTCCCGTGTTATTCATTTCCCTGGGAGTGCAGGGAGCTTGTCTAGGAGCAAAATAGGACTCGGGTGACTTCTTGGCAGACTAGATGAGGGCAGAAGATAAGCTCAAAAAAGTTCACTTGTTTTTTCTTGTAGAAAAACTGTGCTTATTAACCATCATGGCCAGGAAAACCTTAACAACTGATACAAGAGGCAGAAGCAGCCCACCAGGTTTGTTTGGAAACCTCTAGTTCCAAGGGTATTTTAAAGATCCAACATGCTCGGGAGAGCAAAAAGCCCAATATATCTCCCCAGAGCAGGCTAGCTGAAGCCTAACTTTGAGTACGCAAGCAGTTGAGAGGTTTCATTGAAATTGCTTACATACTTTAAGTGAGGCATGTGCTCATTAACATTGCAAATGAGGGCCAGAGTTCCTCCAGGAGGCTTGTGCCTGCATGTTGCATTTAAGCATAGCATATGGCTCAGCTAGTCCGGTTTTGCTCCGTCTACTGTAGATGGATTTTGGTTACAATTGTTAATGTTTACATCTGCTGCAGGAGCTGGATAGAGCCAAGTCTTTTGCAAAAGACAGCGCCTATCTTCCAGCCAAATTTATGACTCTTAAGTTAAGTTACAGCCCACAGCTCAAAATGCAGCTATAAAGCAAGAACATCGTAGGAAACATGGACGGGAGATTGATCAAGTTGTCCCTTGACTGCTTCATGGGTTAAGGAGAGAACTCATGAGAGGCCAGAACATCACAGAAAAGATAAAAAAGAAATCCTAGAAGCCGTTAGTATATTGGTCCAAATATTCAAGTGGTGTCTTTTAGTCTAGCTTTTTTGACATGCGTGGCTTTACTCCAGCCTGAGTTGTGCCCAGCTGGTACAGGAGTAACGTAAGCATATAAAAAACTAATACTCGTTTTGGAAATAGTAATCTCCTTTCTCCTTGTAAATGTCACAGCTTGTCTTCATGACGTTTTCAGTTTCATAAATATGTTTCTTCAGTTCTTCCTCCTGAAAAAAAAAAATTAATTTGAGGAGTCATTGTATCAGAGGGAATGCAGAATGCCCTATTGCCTCATGATAAGGCCTGGATATATACAGCTACCTCTCACCAGATATATACCACCCGTTTTTAATTCCATTAGAAAGTCCTCATCTGTCTGAAACCTCTACAAACTGCCTGAATGTGATAAATGTCCACCTTAAATCACCTTGAAATATTTAATTTTGTATCACCGATGGAAGGCTAGGTCAGAGACACAGGGTGGCTCCTAACTTCAGACGTGTACAACGCCGCTGCCTTTATCTGAGACAATAACCGTAACCGCCTTTTACGTTTGCAAGAGGGCAATTGGCACGGCTCGGGAGCCCAAAAGAGAGCAGGGCTCACGGAAGCGTTGGCTCCATCCCTTTCCCCGGCGTCTTTGTCTATCCCTGTTAAATGCTTTGCAATTGAAGATTGCGAAGGCTCTGTTGGTTCTTTTTCCATATGGGAATCGGTCGGGCCTTGTAATATTTGCTGGGTTTGTTACAGGAGCTGTGGGTTCTCGCTCTAGACCTGGAGCGGGGATCTTCGCTACTTAGCCAGCACCAGTCATGTGGTCACAGGCTTGAATCCATCGGTATGCTGGGTGAAGCACAAGAGCACCCACCCCTCTGCTGCGGCAGCCGTCTGCAGCACCGGTTTTGCAGCACTCGTTCAGGAGGTCCTCGTATCCTTTACCAATTCTTAAAAGCATTTGAGCAGAAAATTCAGGGTGTCTCCTGGAATATTCATACAGAAACCTGCGAGATGCGGAGTATCAGGAATTAGAGATAAGCCAAAACAACTGCCCTGGAGGGGTCAGGGATGGTAAGGACAGCAGGGGTGCTTTCGGGATGGTTTTGTCTGACGTCGGGTGGAACGGGGAGAATTTCACAGCATCTCAGCCCTGGACTGAACGGGAACATAACATGCCTGACTGAGCACCGCATTGCCCGAGCAAGTCCTGTGCATGTAACAGTCCCAGCGCAGTGTTAGCTTAGGTCAGGCATAGCTTAGAGCTTTGTGAGGCTTGGCGTTTTGCTCTTTCTTTAATCCTATCTAAATGGTAATGAAATAATTTCCAGTAACAGACCCGTTTCTCAGCAGACGCTGAAAAGATTGGCTCTGCTGAAGCAGTCACCCCGCACAGCAGTTGTGCCCAATCCATTAGCTGCACTTTTCGTAAATGGAAGTCATGTACGTTATTTGAATTGAATTCTCTGTCTTTGGGACTCCATGCTGTTTCTGTTGCAGCCTGTGGCATTCTTGCCAAGTTTACTAGGGGTGGGATCGGGGCTTCATTGCACAAAGGAACACGGCTACAACAGAAACGGACCAATCTTGCTTGAAACAAGAGATGAGTCTGACTTAAATGAGTATTTTTGAATTCCCACTTAAGAGCAGATCAAAGCTGTATTTTGGGCCTGAGCTCAGAACTGACAGTACCTAAATTGCACACGAGTTTCTTCAGTTTTGTCTCTGAGATAACCATTGTGCCCTGTTCGGCCTTTGTTCCTATTCCATACCTTCTAGGGTTGAGTGGTGTTTTACTAACATCAACTTGCACAGTACTCCATGCCTACATGCTCACAGAGGAGATAAATTTGAGACTGATGAGCTGGGCTTTAAAGGCCAAATTGTCACCTTTCAACCCAAGTATTGAAACAGCAAAATTGAAGAGTAGAATGCGACCCACGTTACCTGGCTAAGTGTGTATCTTTTTCCTCGGCAAAACGTTCACATATTCCTTTGTCTTCTATGAACTCCCTGACGTGGGGGGACAAGTCTGCAGGTTTGTCATCGTTTTCTGCATTAACTATGCATTCACTTCTTTGTAACAGAGGCTTTTCACAGCACTTCTTAATTTTACTTGATAGGATGTCTTGGTTGGTGCAGACATAGTGTAGAATCTCTTCCTGTAAAGCAAAAAAAGAGAAGGAAGAACATTTTACCTTTAGTCTCTTTTTTTTTTTTTCCTGGATCAGTGTTTTTATCTCCATTTTACAGGCAGAGAAGGTGACTGCCAAAGAGAAGAGGTGGCTGGCCAAAGCTGAGCAACAGACATCTGGCAGAACAAGGAAGAAGACTGAAGTCCTGTTGACCTATTCGCTGCAGTCCCCTGCTTGCTGTTTGATAGGTGCTTCTAGGTAGCCACCTAAACCGAGAAGTTAGCTGTCTCGCTGGACGCCACAGACAAGCAGCGAGGTAAATGGATTTGGTATGTTAGAAGAAGGTAGGGAACGGAGGACGGGCAGACGCGGTGTTTTGCCTGGAGCTGCACAGAAAATACATGGCACGGCTAGGAGCTGCAACCAAATCTGCTAAAACAGTGTTAGGTCATTTTAGTCACAAAGCGATCTTTCTGCTCTGGTTGATGACTTCACACCAGGAAAAGTCAAATGGGAAAATCAACCAGGTTTTGAGACTGAAGAGTTAAACTCCAGTTTTGGAGAGCAATCAGTATAGCACAGGAGGAAAAAAACAATGTGAAAACAAACAAAAAAATGCATTCCATTTCTGCAACTATATAAATATTAAATGAGTTTTACCCTGTCGTGCATACAGTCCAGCATATCTCCACGACAGCAGTCCTTGTGCATGTTAGCAATATCCATCACAAGTTTGCTAACAGTAACAAAATCAGCTTTAGGGAATTTTTGGCTTATCTGAGCAAGTTTCCTACAACAAAGAAAAAAAGTTATTGTTTATATTCACAGTGTAGGATGTGATAGCTATCATCACTTCTCTGTGGTGGGGGTATCCCAACTGCTCAGGCCCGGTCTCCCCCTGCTCCCACTGAAGGTAACAAATAAATGTCCCTTGAAGGGAATAGCTGAGATGTTCAGAGTTATCTAAGGATCTGAGGTGAATTTCAGTGTGAGACGGTGGAAAGAAATGTGGCAGGTGAGCATGGAATTACAGGAGCAACTTGGTGTCAAAAATGGTTAAGAGAGATGAGTTGTATTTAGCTCACAATCACTCTAACTTTCATCACAGAGAGATGGATTCGTTTCAAACTTTGGGTTTAGATTTTGAAAGCGAATGGCAGTTTGTAAGGAAACGGTGACTGCACAAATCGGTATTCCTAACCTATATTCCTTGTTAAATGCTACTAGTGACCTGCACACAAAAAGGACATGGCTGGTATTTGGGGTCACGGTACTGCGTGCAGGTATGGAGCAACGTCCACGCTTTATTTCAAAATAATGATAAACATGGGGAAGACTCACAGCGCCTTTAACGTCCTTTCTCCAAACTTCTTCAAGATTCCACAAGTGTGTTCCTGCCTCAGGCCATCTTCTTCTACGGGCTTCACCACCTTTGGTGCCTGGTAGAAAGAAGACGCAGACCATGGAAGTGGAAGAAAAGCAAAGACAACGCTTTACGCTAAAACTACTGCGGCCACAGTTTTTTAAACAGGGATTTTTTATTAGCGAGAGAAAATTGCTGTCCAAGCTGCAATAGGAACTAACTGTTGTGTTTGCGATTTACTCACCAGCATTTATTAAGTAAGTGTTCTGTGAAAAGAAACCAGAACCCTTTTAGACAATAGTTCAGTGGTTTTAGCGTGGGGGAAGAAACCGTCATCTGGGAGCTACGTGACTGGCTTTGCATTGCTATGAGCTCATGTTAAGCTGTGCCATCGCTTGCAGCCCAGCCAAGCTGCGCGGAAGGCATATTCAGCCATTCAGCAAGGGCAGGTTGCCTATGCTTATTTTGCACCGTTACAGGTGGTTTGCTCTGGATTTCTGACGCTGGTTACGTGTGGGGCATGTCCCTGCAGTGCAAATGCTCGGCTGAGCAGGAGATGTGGCATGGGGCTACCAACAGGAAGAAAAATCAGACTTCTGCACTAGGCATAGCACCACGTCCCCTCTCGGCATCCTTACGACAGGCCCGGTGCAGGTAGCAGAGTCGGGGTGGGCAACCATGCTATCGCAGGGCGTCGGGACTGCCTTGGGCTCCTTGGGAAGCTACATCTGCCCAACACCCCTTGGTCGGGCATTTTCATTTGGGAGTTGAAGGTATAATTCAAGACAGCATTTAAGTCTGATTTGACCTTGTCCTTAACAAGGTGAATTCTAATACCAGGCTCAGATGCTGAAAAAGAAATGGGTGATACCTCTGCTTCGGTATTTGTTTAGCTATAGGCAAGTCCCTGGTTGCACATTGATAAACTAAAGCCCTGCGGCGGAATACCTGTCTCTGAAAGCATTCCTCCAGGTTACGACCGTGGTCTTCAGCACTTCCGCAGCAGTTCTTCATCATCTCATCGTAACGGATAGCGACAGAAAGGATTGTTGGGGCATAGAGGAAAGGATGCCTTCTGGAAACCTCGTAGATAAAACTGAAAGCGAGAGAGAAACGCCTTTAGTTTCCGAGTAAGCCCTTACATGCAGGGGGCAGCAGTGTTATTGCAGCATCTGCCGTATATTAAAATAATAGCTACTAAAAGCGATTGTTTTCCTGTCATAACGAGAAGCTGTATAGTGCGGTGTTTATCTTGGAAAAATTCTGATGGGGCTGACGTTTTCCCGGAAATCCTGGCTTAGAGGCTGCAAAACATCTGCTGGGCTTTTACAGACTCAAGCAAGGCCCTTGGTTTCAGATCAGTCTTTTACATAGGCGACAATAAAATAGGCCAGATCGTCATTTGGACCTATGTTGAAAGGAGGAGGTGGCAGAACAGGCTTCACATAATGACAATTACAGCTAGGCGAATTACGCAAATAATTAACATTAGGAAGAAAAATTGAGTACGAGATTACAGAGAATCTTAGACTGAACTTTTTGGTTGATACTGCATTTGTTGTCTCTCGGCTCTTAACAGTCGTATCTAGGCAATGAATCTATTATTTGTTTACTTACTGTCCTGTTAATGAATGTTGATGCTGTGAATGATTTTTGCAGGCAGCTTCAACTTTTGGCCTTTCAAAAGGAGAAATGAACCCTCTCGATGAATTTTTCAGGGAGAGGAAGCAGTCATTTCTTTCAGGATCCTTTTTAGCACAGCAGTCAGTAAACCTGGGAAGGTTTTCCTCCTGGCATATTATATCGAGGAAAATCCTGTCCTGTGAAAAATCAGAGAAAAATTAATTTGTCTGAGGATTCCATTTTATTCCTGTGGGCTCTCTGAGGAGGCTACTTTAAGCCAACAAGCCCTGACTTGCATGAACTCACAGTTTCTCTATTTATTAACTCCTGCTTTGGCTGCAGTGAAAATCAGCGTGACCTATAAGTGATGATTTCTCAAACTCTGTTACCCGCTCTTATGTCAAGACAGACTTCGAAGTGGAATGGTTTTCAAACACTCTGAACTTACAACATTATTCAGACCCTTTTTCTTGATAACAATCAAGATGATTGTTTGATTTGTGCACTGCAGTTTGCAGCGTAGCAGGCTCTATGCTTTTCTAATTACAGTCAGGTTCGTACGACGAAAAGTGTCTTGTTTCGTGTTCAGCAAGTGGCAGTGCTCACGTCCGCCTGACAGTCACGCCTCAGCTGGGAACTGTTTTAATTCAGGGTTTGTTTCAGTGTGTCTAACAAATCAGAAATGAGTCGTAACACAGACTGACATTCATGTTCCATGATTCAGTCTGCCAGCTCCAAAAGCGTGTTGGAGCAGACACCGACAAAAACCAGGAATGTGCGTTAATGGAGTGGAGTAAATGCCTGTAAACATCGGATTTGCTAGAAATATCTAATTTTGCTTCTCTGGATTTTGTTCCACCAGCCATAAAAGCACAACTTTCTGAACATCTTTTAGAAAGATAGAGGTCAAGGATTTCAGAAGATTCTGTGCTATTTGGGATGGGGGATGGAGGGGAGGAGAGGGGCTTTGTTTTCCTCCACTTCTCTTGAGATGCTTTATAGGTGGGAGCCTGGAGAAGGAGAGTCAGTAAGGCCAAACGTGCAAACGCAAGGAAGTCACGTCTCTTAATAACGTGTTCATTCCTCTTTGGAAAAACGCATACCGGGGCTCTGAAATGACAAGTTACTTCTGACGATGTTTGCCACGTTAGAAGCACAAATGTGCTTACCAAAGGCTTCAGACAATCCGGGCCGTCTCTGGCTGCAGCAGCACACCTTTTGGCAAGGTCTGTGACATCTTCTGCCATTTTGACTGCTTTGCCAAACGTGCCTCCTTGCACATACTGCGCAAACATGATCATGGCACTAGAGAAGAACACACAGCATTAAACCTGCTCCTGGCCACCTAAGAACTAATAATGTAACTTCTACGTGCGAGACAGCGAGAGGATCCGTATCGCCCCGGGCTGAGTTGGCGCGGGCCGGCCGAACGGGTGAGTGTTTGACTCACGGTACGTGTTCATTTCCAAATGACACAAGGATGTTCGGTGACAGCAAATTTGCAAGTAGACGCTTTACCTGGACAACTTACATGGCTTTAAAATTATGCTCCTGCAGCTGAGAAAACCGTTGGCCGATGCTGTTTTTTTCCTCTGAAAAACAAGATAATTTGAATTTGAAATGTTTGCTAAATGCTTCATCAAATACCTTTTTTTTTTTTTTTTTTTTTGGTACTGGAGTCCTGGAGAAAGACAATTTGGTGCCTGGCGTATGAGCACTGGGAGTAGGAAGGCATAGATGGAACTTCCTGTTTGACTTAAGCATGAGGATGTGAAAGTATTTGTTTCTGACCTATAATAGAATAGGGCCAAAATAATTTCCCTGCTTAGCTCAAGTGTTGTGGGGAGGAACACGGTAAAATCTGGAGGGCGTTCAGCTATGTCGAGGATGCAGTTCACATGATGTAATAGGCACCTTACCGAA
This sequence comes from Calonectris borealis, assembly GCF_964195595.1. Taxonomy (NCBI): domain Eukaryota; kingdom Metazoa; phylum Chordata; class Aves; order Procellariiformes; family Procellariidae; genus Calonectris; species Calonectris borealis. The sequence continues at coordinate 84,436,740 of NC_134315.1, read as the reverse complement.
CACCTTTTAACCTTGCATTAGCTAGTTAAAGGTGTGCTTGACCGCTCGTCAGCTACAGATGAAGGATTTTTTGTGCAGAAAACATGGGATAAATTGAGGACACCATTGGTAGGCAAAGCTCCTCAAAAATTCACCGAGCTGCATCCTTCTCCCATGTTGTGAACTGGCCCAGAGGAAAACAAAAGTGTCCAATCTACGTGAAGATCCTGTGCAAATATTTTTCCTTTGCCGCTGGGCCTTTATTAATGGGCAAACCTAAAGGCAATAAATTCTTGAGTTACTTGTTTGCCAGAGAATATTCTGAGAGATTAATTTTAAAATAAGGGGCCTGTTCCCAAATCAAGATGCTACTGTCTTACCCTCGTGTCGGTAGGGCTGAGATCAGTGTAAAAGGATCAAACAGATCGAAGACGTAAGACACAGCTTCTCCCTCTGTGAGTAATGCGGGGGTGTCCATTGAGACGATAACATGAGATAGATAACATAAGCATCGGTTCCGTTTTACACTGTCGGGCCATTTAGTGCATTTGGAAGTTATGACGATTCAAAAAAAGATGACTAATGATAACAATGTGTAATGTGGAAGAAGCATCTGAACCGCACGCCGTTGGAGGTTTTCAGTGGAGGTTTTCAGTCTCATGTTAGGCACTTAACCTTAGTGAGAAGTGTGGTCGTTGTCGGCTCCTTCAGCAGTCGGTGAAGAGAGTAGGACCCCTCCGAAGGATAACACAGAGCAATAGCGTAACCTAGCTGCTCTGCGTGGCCACCTGGAGGTAGCATCCCTCTTGGACTTCCCTGTCTTGCTTCCTCACGGACCGCGGAGGGAGGCCGGAACAACCACAGGCTTTCCTTCAGCAGCTTTTGGAGTACCTAAAATCAGTGGTGCAACCCCATCCCTGTGGATTAAATTACCCTTCAGTAGACTTCCTCTCGGCAATCGCTGGCCGTCCTGCACGCTACATAGATTCTCAAGGCACTAAGAAGCAACACATCGAAGGCTGATCACAAAAAGATTATACAAAAACAGTTTTGTTGTATGCCTTTGACCCATAAGAAAATACCCATGTGGAACTGGTAATGGCGAAGTGAGACACCAAATAACTATGCATGCGAAGTTGCAGCCATCAGGAGAATAGAGTAAAAGTATGAGAAATATTCTTACCTATGTCGCGATAACTTCTAGGCAGGGCTTTGACGGCAGTGAGGCTCACCAATAAAATAACGTAAATGATTGTTTTCCAATTCATACTGTCAGATTTTGGCAGGGGCCTGCGGTGAGCTTGGCTCATCTGTGAAAGGCAGAAAGAATGAAGGGGAAAGAGTTACTTATACACTCTCCCAAACGCTTGCTGGTTAATCGAAACCCTTTTACGGTCATAGATAACATTAGCCCTTTTGGAATATTCCCACAATAATTAAACATGCCATTATTTGCTCAGTATGGTGAACGGACCAGCTTGTTGCAAAGAAAGGACCTTGGAGATGCTTTTTTTTCCTGAAATTTAGACAAATAGACATTTTTAAGTTATCGCACTTCAAACAAGAAGTTTAAACACTCCTTGGGCTTTTTATTGTGCGTACTGATCTCATCTTCTTACAAATTTGTTCAAAGGTGATTGCTGCGCAGAAGGTGCCTTCGTAACACGCTGTTGACTGAGAAATCCCCAGTTCAGCTGTTACCTGGTATTTTTGCGTCCCTCCTTGCTGTAAAGGTCTCTCGTGCTCCCAGCTCCCAAGGTGTCATGGTGAAAAGGCGGAATTAAGTACCCCCTACAATACTGTCACATCATTAACAATTACCATCAAAATGTCTCCGAATCTTGAAACAAAATCAACTCCAAAACTGTAGAATGAAGGGAAGAATTCCAGGTCATACAGTTATTTACTGACTTTTTAAAAAGTACGCTGTAAGCATCAGCATGATTAAAATGACAAATTTTTGGAGATAGAATGGCTTTGGAGAGCCACAGGTATTTGTAACAAAGAGGTAGGCGGGCAAGGATACGTGTATTCGGTCTGAAGGAAGAGGCAAAGACGGAGCTTTTGATTTCTTCAGAGAGAAAATGGCAATGCTCCTTGTTCCGTGCTGCGGGAAGACGACAAGGGTTGCTTGTTATCACATGAGATGGTATCAAAAAGAAAAAGGATTCTGAGTGGGAAGACGGGAGCACGGTCATGAGAGCAGGCGATCCGAAATCTAAGGTGAAACCACATCTGTTGAGGAAGACGCAAATAAGCTCTGTCATGCTGTTAACTACAAACCCGATAGGAAATAGAGAAATCTATTTGAAAGAAAGAGGTCTGGAGGTTATGGACCGTATTTCCACATACGGGATCCTCATGAAGTCCCCAGGAGCAGATCAGAGAAAGCTCTTCTCATCCAGCTGTTTCCAAAAAGCCGATTCCCTTATGCTCTTGGGCGCCAGCGCTATCTCATGCCTGCAGGGTGCAGATTCCTCCCCGCAGCCCCCCGGGCTCGGCAGCCCCCCGTGTTGAGGCTGCCAGGGCAGAGTCCCCGCGGGGCAATCTGGGGACCGTCCAGCGTGTTGCTGCTGCCGCTTCCCCAGAAGCAGCAGGGAGAGAAGCAGGTTGATCCTCTCATTTTCAGAGGAACACCTTAATGCAACCTTGTTACTATAAGCTATAAAAATAAAGGAGGTGGGGGTGTATTGCTTGAGGTAGAGCTGCAGAAACAGCTGGGACGCTGGTTCTTCTTTGGCCCAGAGGAATGTGTTTCCGAGGGTATGTACGTGTAATGTGTTGTCCTAAGTATGTCTGGCAGCTGCACTTGGCTGCTGCATTTAAAATCCTTTAAATTAAATTTCTCCACTGCCCTTTTCCATGCTCAGCAGGGTGGTTAACTACTTTTCACTTCTCTTTGAAAATACTTGCCAGTATTCAGATGGCAATCTGCCTGTTTACAGTGAACACTCTCTCATGTGCCGGAGGGAAACGTATGTATGGTATTTAACTGGAAAGAAAGAGCGTGGCAAACACTGGAAATGAGATCCAACGAATCGCTTAGGTCCTCATTAAGCGTTCCCCTTGTCCTTCAAAGTACGGAAACCATGTTGACCTGTTCAGTTTTACACCCGTTGAGAACCCAGCTGTTTCCAGAACTTCTTAGAAACTCTCTTGCAAGGCCAAGATAGAGCTGAAAGCAGCTGACGGCCCTCAGGGTGTGGAGTTGTGAATTCCCATCAGCTGGGGATGGCTGCTGGGGGATGCTCAGGAGTCTCTTGAAATGCCTGGGCAGTGGCCTCCCGCCAGCTCTTTTGCTCTGTGTGTTACACAGCAGAGAGGTAAGTTAGTTTTTTTTTACTGGATATTTCTTTTTGGTGATATTTACCCATTTTAGGAGAAGGTCTCTGTGTCTTAGGTTGATGTATGTTCCTGATACACTTCAGTGATTGATTATCGTTCTCAAACTAGGCCAACAAAGTGCAAACGTGTGTGCCCAGAGCTCAGCTGGTTTGTTTCTGTTCTTACTTATGAGAGCAGAATTTGTGGATCCCCCTTTTGCTTGGGTTGGTTTCTTCATGATTGTATCAATACTTGAATTCTTTTTCTTGAAATTCAACACTGGTGTTTTCTGGTTATGTTAGTAGTGTACGTATAGGATTCAATTACATTCTTTCTTTATACTTGGCGAGTATCATTCTTGTCCAGTCCTGAGCATTCACTCTAAGAAGAGTAACTTTCACGGGAAGTTCACGCACCTGGAAGAATTCAGCTTCTTCCCAAGTAGTAAGAAGGTTTGTCCTTAAGAAAATCTCAGCTGTTCTGATGCGATATTTGGAGTAATTTTCCCTGTAACTAACTTGAAGTACTGGGATGTGCTCTATAAGAGGCGCGTTGGAACTTTATAAACGGTTTAACAAAGAAAACATCATTTGTGTTCGTGTTTTTAGGTGGAAATATCATGAAAGGAAGCTGGCTAGACTTTATCTGATGGTGTATTTTTGATTATGTCTTCTTTTGGTAGTGGGGTCTCCTGCCTGGAGAAGATAGGATATAGCGACACTTCTAAAACATGAGTTGGTGATTTCCCCCCTCCTCCTTCCCAGTGTTTCTCTCTGTTGCAGACCCAAATCACCACAGCCTCAGGAGTTCCTTAAGTGTCGGAATTCGTGCCTCATCCTGGGGAGCCTACCGCAGGTAGCGAACCTCAGCACAGTCTGGTGCCTGTTTACCACGGGGTCACCTGGTAGGTAGGACATCCGCAGTTCTCCAGCTCTGACACCTCTCCTCTAGCGTGCAGAGCCGGTTGCTGGTGGCAAGAACAAGTTTCCAGCGCTTCCCCCTCGCCCCAGAGGAGCGAGGCAGCTCTGCGGGTTGCGGGACGCCTATTTCGGCGTGTTGGGCTGTGCTCCTCGATGGCCCTGGGAAACAGACTTTGGCTGAGAGGTTGCTTTAAATTTACAGAAGTGATCAAATTACATTCCAAAGAAATGTTTGCTAATTATGAAGAGTGACAGTCCCAGCTTGTGTAAACTGGTTCTGCTGAAGGCAAGGTAATTATCCTAATTTATGTTAGCTGAGAATCTAGGCCAAATTTCCTGATGTTGCAGTTTGTTTTTTTTTTTGCTGGTCAGCTGGGGCATGGGCTGGCCAGAGGAGAATGGGAAACAGCAGTGACCAGTAGCGTTTTTTTAGTAACTGCAAATATGTTAGCATGTAAAGGACACAGTTTTTGTAATTTACCGTGTTTCTGGCAAAGCAGTCTTTGCGGGTAACTGAGACATGGTTTGCAGTACGGTAAATATCTGAAGATGGAGCCCTAGGAAGTTTCTTGGCTAAATAAAACCAAAGACATGAAAAAGAAAGGGAGGGAAGGAAGGGGCGGAAATAAAAAAGTTGTAAACTTATATTGACGTAAGTTGCAAGTTATTAACACTTCTGTAACTTCTGTGGATCTATCTCCCCAGACAGCCGCACAGTATGAGCGTCTCTTTAACCTACAGGTTATTGAACCCTCATTATTCAAACCTTTATCTAGCCAGCCAAGGAAAATGAGGTTTAGATCCCACCCTGGAGAGATGGTCTCTTGTAACCGGGCCCTTTAGTAGTCTAGGTCTATGTTTCTCTCCCGAGGTCTCCCTGCTTAAACTTGGTGCTCCATTGAGCAGGAGTATGACGGTTTTGCTGCTCGTGACAGCTTTATCCATATCCCGTTTAGCTCTGCCTTTGCAGGGCTGAGCCTGCCGCTTCCTGTGTTCAGAGAAGGCTCGTAAATCCGTTCTTAGCTCACACGCTATTTTGCCTTTTCGCAGAAAGGGAAGAAAAACATAAAAGATGACCATCAGAGAATGAGGGGTTGCCGGTGCAGTTACTCACTGCCTTCCTGTAAGTAGTTGTGTCAAAAGACAGAAGCAAGTAAATACTTACATGCACACACACAGAGATGGATTTGTGTGTGTATGTGTGTGTATACATATATATAAAAAAAAATCCTATTTCTTTTAGTTCTTTACTCTGTGCAGATTGTAAAGGTGAGGTGGTCACAGATTGCCCTTGAAAAATGTCATCCACAGGGAGTTTCATTCTGTATTGTTAAAAATAAAGAATCCAGCTGGTGTGGAGGTTGGTTCATGTGTGTGGAAACAGCCTATGTTGTCTATAAGGCATCTAGCACTGCCTGTAAATATTGTGATTGGCCTGTCTGTAATGAGGTGAGCTTACATATACCCTTGTTGATCAAGAAATACACCCAGGATGTAAGTTGCAGCGTGCATTTGTTGATCTGCTGAGCGCGTTGGCCCACAGCGGTAGCAGAGCTGCTGTTAGGATGGTGGGTGGCAGCTGCTCTGCCCTCGTAGCAGAACCTTCTGCCGTTTTGGAAATGAGGAATAATTCCCTGCTATGAAGAAAAAGAACTTGTAATGACTGGATTTAAAAATAAAAGGATAAAAGTATTGTTTTAAATGCTAAAAATGCAACAAAGAAAGTCTGGTTCATTTTTCAAGGTTTGCTTTGTTTAGTTTTCATCGAAAACCTTGACTCCGCTCCTCCTCGTCTTCCAGTAATTGCTTTGTGGTTGAATACACAGAATTTTCCATTGAAAGCCAAAAGCATTTCAGCTTTTCCATGTTATTCAGTTAGATAACTGCAGATTCCCTAAGAAAACTCACTTTCATAGAACATATTTGAGTCTTTTCTGCAAATATTTAGCGCAAAAATCAACAACAGTCCTCTGTCCTCCTGTACATGTGTGTGAACGGCATTCCAAGTGCTCTGAACCGGGATTAGGCTCAGCACCTCTTGCTAAAATAGACTGAATTTACCGTGCTTACTATGGCAGCATGGGCCAGATCCAGCCTAATTCACATGAGAGCCTTTGGCTGGAGTGTTACACCTGGAGGCTTAGTGAAGCAGAGCAGAGATTTGTATTTGGCTTCTAGGGTCTACTTTGAAGAAGCTTATTGAAGAGAGTGGGAGGTTTTATCTTAAAATCACTTGCGACAGTATGACAATTGGCACTCATAGCTGAATCTGGGCCTCAAAACTTAAGGCGTGGCATGGAACATATTATGTAAAACTGCATTACCTGTATATTCAGCAAATATTTTCCGGTGTGTGTAGCCTGGAGGCAATAGAGGAGGAAATCCAAGTTGTTCACTCGATTGCTGCAAATGATTTAACATGATATGGCTATGCCAGGAAGTCTGAGTAAGAATTGCTCTTTTCAGCCCCTGCAAATGACTAATTATATCAAAATCATTTATGAACTTCTATTTGCCCTGGAGATTATTTACCGAGTGGGTGTATTTTGCCAGAAGTGCATGTCTTAATCTCTTTTCTGACTATATGTGTAATTTGGACCTTGTTGTTTTCAAAAGGCTTTATAAATTTATGGACTATCAGTTCATAGAGAAGTATGACTTGTTTCCTGAAAAACAGGCGATTTTTGACATGATATTAAAGCATTCTCTTGTTCCCTAGCCATGGCTCCTTGCTGATATACGTTGAAAAGATGTTCGTGGTGTAACGCAAACCCTAATTTGTCTAGCTAAAAGGATCCCATTCAAATTCTTTTAACTTGAGGGAACAAACAGATTGGTATATGGGGTCTGCTTTCTTCCTTTTTTTAAGTCACTCCTAGGTGTTTTGCGTGGCCCCTTGGTTTGATATAAATTGACAGTTTTTCCTTGAATCCTGGTCTTGGGGAGCGTTCACCCTGTGGGTGTATAAGCGTGTCGGCGCAGGAGACGGGATAACCTCTTGCAGTACAGGTGGGAGCGTGCCCAGGCCACGCACGCCTACGTGCTGCCGTAAGTTGGCAAGGAGCTCCTCTGGCCTTTGGTTCCTCTGAGTCACTTGGCTGGGAATGAAACAACTTGCCTCACTGCTTTTTTGGCAGTGCTTTTCTCTATCCCGTTTGTCTCCGGGCTTGCGAGGACACATGCGCTGCGTGTTTTGTGTCAGAGTGGCACGTGGGTGGAAAGGGCAGTGGGTGCTTTGCGTGGTCCCAGTGCTGGAAATGAACTGACGGGTGTCCCGGGAGGACTCGCCTGTGCGGGTGTTTGTAGTGTAGGTCTCTTAGCATGCCAACACAGGAGAAAGCTTTAGGTTCCTTTACAGTCCGGACCTGTTAAACAGATCTCCCTTCTGAGAGGCAGAAATCGGCGCACAACAGAGCGTCAATCGCACGTCTCCCCCAAGAGCGGCTGCAAGGAAGTCTCGTGTTAGCAACCCGGGCTCTCCTTCTTTGTCCTGGTGCACCAGCTGTAAGACCTAGCCCGCTGCAGGAGCTGGTGAAGCTCACCAGCTTAGTGGGCTGCCAGGCATGCTGTCAGTCCGTCAGTGTTATTGTATCTATTGGATCGAGCACTAGAAATCTTGCCTTGTCTTCAGCTGCTTTGATTCTGGTAAATTTTTCTGGAGTATGACAAAGAGAAACAAGGAGGAACAAAGCCTGTTAACAAACCAAGAGATAAACCTTCATGTGCAGGATATACTCATTTGCTTTGGACTCTGTAGCCCTCTTTGCAAGATAAATTCACTGCTCTCCAGGATGTCTGCAGGCTGTGTCATACCGTGTGGGTAGCAGGGTGACAGAGCCATCCCGTTTTCTTGGAGAGGTTCAGTCAGTGACTGATACGCCGTGAAAGGTCACCTTCTTGCCCTAACAGATGTGATTGATTGTTATTTATACGCGGTGAGGGATTCCTGGGTGACCTGTTCTTAGGGAATTACTCTGAGCTTTGAAGAGAAGATCCAGGTTTCATCCATGTTCAAGGATACTGTCCCAGCTTCAGGTGCATGAAGCTGTACCTTTCTCGCAGGCCTGTTAAGCAACAAGAGCCTAAGAGGAAAAAGCAACCACCCCGCGGTGCTGCCTGCTGAAGTGGAGCTCCATGGCACTGTTCCCGCTTCTTCCATACGGCGTGCGGTCAGCCTTTTACTTCAGTCTTTCCGAGTACAGGATTTCAGGCTTCCATCTGAAATGCAATTTGGTCACCTCTGTGACGTGAGGACCGAGTTGTACCCTGTGTGTTTTGTGAGTAGTGCCCTACTCCTCCACTTCCACTTAATTCCAGGACCACATCAAAAGCAAAATACACTTCTCCTGTAGAGTACAAAAGAAACATTCTAGTAACTCCAGGAGCTATTGCTCGCCTCAGAGGCTCTCTCTTTTATAGCAAACTTTTTTGATAGTAAAAAAGCGAGAGAAAACGGATACCTATTTTGGACTTGGGAGGACTGACACCTCTATTCAGGAGCTCAGGTCCCAGTCTAGTTCAAGGGGTGGTGTTGGCGCCAGTATGGCTTCATCAAGAGAACTGAGTGTGTGCTCTTGCTCTGTAGGATGCTTTCTTTCACACCGTAACTGGATATAACCTTGTTCTGCCTTAGGCGAGGATCTTTTCCAGGAGAGACTCTTCCACTTTCTGTATTCGGTGCAATGAATGTCCTTCTGGAGGTTCTGGACTGAAGTAGTTATCACCTCCTAAGAGGGAGGAAAGAAGTAATCATTGATCCTGGGTGGTTCCTGCGTATTGGGAGGGGGATCTGCAGCCCAGTATTTAGTGTGAAAGCTTCGAAGGAGTTAAGTTTTGTAGAAGCTGCTGCATATATGTTTGTTACCAACACGATATGCCCCTTATTGGGAAGCAACGCCTATAGGCCAGCTCATTATGAGAGCATAAGATGAACCTACAAGATCAGAAATGGAAGAAGTAAGAAATACCTCAAGTGAAAATCCTTGGCCCCTGACCCACCCTCCCCTTAACTTCCTAAGCAAAACACTGCTTTTATCTATGTTCCAAATCCCACCGTGGGTTGATTGCAGCTGAACTGGACACAACAAAGTACAAAGGGTGACATTTACAGCTTGTCCTTGTCTTTATCTGGCATCTGTAGGCGTGATGATCTAGCCGAGGGAAGCGCCATCGCTGAATGTCAAAACAAGTTATCTTAATACAACACCATCGCTCTTATCTTAACACAACACAAACTTAGGTTGCTTACCAAGCACTTCTGAGGAAGGCAGGGAACTCGCTATATGTGCCCACAGGTAACGCAACAACATGCATGCATTTTTGAGAAGGCCCCAATTAATTCCTTGCAGCTGCTTTGTGAAGGGCACTGCTCCCAAGACCTGGAGTATTGTACAGCTCACTCTGGATCTGGGGCAGTGTTGGTTTGTGGAACACAAATCCTCCCTTGACTCCTGGAGTCAAGTGTCTGGCACGGCCTTGTCCGGGCTTTCTCCTCTGACAGTCATCCTTTTGTTGGGTCAGTTTTTTACGCTGGTGGTTCTCCTCAGATGACTCCATTTGCAGCCTACCCCTCAGGCGTGACTCTTGCGGTGGCCGCACAGAGCAGACAGCTGCCAAGTCCAAACCCCCTTTTGAAGCCACGCTGCCTGATATTTGGTATCACTTTCTGAAAGGGTTCAAGTGCACATAGTGGCTCTTTTTGCCTTCACTTGCACGGGGAAGGTTCATCTTCTGGTCCACCAGGTTTCTGTAAGGGTCTGTTTGAGACACTTTCTCCAGCCAAGGACCCTGTCTCTCAGTGGATCTTTTTTCCCTAAACAGGCCAACACTGCAGTGGGTCGTTGGCTCCTATCCCATCTTCAATTTTTCCTGGCAACTTTTAGGATGTTCATGTAATAAATAAGGTTATGGTTGAATAAACAGTTTTGCAGAACCGTTGTGAAGCCCTGATAAGTATTCACCTCAGAGTAAAGCCTGTACGTGATATTTTTTTTTTTTTAAAAGGAAGAAAGAAAAATACGTTGACTTTTCCATTCTACACATTTTCTTTTTTTCCATGGGCTAACACTCCCTGTGTGTGCGCTTCTTGGCTTTAAGATGGAAGCACACACGGTAGGGTTGAGTTCCCTGAACGCGGAAGCTGAGCGTGACACGTCACCGCGTAGCTGCAGTACAGTGTGAGAGTTGCCCAGAAAACACCTGTGACCTTCTGGAATAGTAGGTAGAGACCGGGGAGGTTACCTAGGGTATCTCAAGTGGCATTAGATGCTTACTTTTAGGAATTAAATCAGCTCTTCATCTGTTTTCACTATTTTTTTGGACTGCTCCTTTTATACCTTTATATACCATCTTTTCCTATAATTTTCAACTTTGCCTGTGTCAGATACCTGAAGTGGATCAGTCATGAGGAAATTACCTTATATGTGTCATGGGTGACGTATTTTGCAGCGCAATGTAAAGATTAAGTAGTCTGCGTGTACATAAAGGTGTAGTTTATTATCTGTGGGCAAAACACACGGCAAAACTAGCTGTACCAATGGCCGCTGTAGCTGGCCGAATTACTTGATCTAAAAGCATTCGCTGATATTTGCTATGTCAGCTTCTGTTGTCAAGTGGTTTGTAAAGATATGAAATACCTCTTCGCCCAAGTATGTCACAGCATCTGTTTGCTTGCAGCATTTGTCTATCATAGCAGCGAAGTCGGCAGTCATTTTCTTTACCTGTCCATCTGTCATCTGGGCGTTGTGTTTAATGAGATGAAGGAGCAATGCCGGGTCAAAGGAAGTCAAGTGCAGGGTTAGCTCTCGTTAGTGAAGCTTGACATATCGATTTGTAATATCATCCGGAGTTTTTAATCGTACAGTGTGACCAGAAGGGCATACACCATGGCTGCCGCCTGCGGCTCTATTTCTATCTCACTTTGTCTATTTCTCCCACAACTGTCTTCTCCCTTTCTTTTCCTTCACAGTAGGAGGAGCGGTGGGAATGGTATTCTTGAGCACACGTTGATATTTTCAATTAAGCCCATCAATATGACCTACGTCTGCTGGGATACACGCTTCAGTCTAGTCAACTGACGTATTGATAAGAAACTCTATGCGCTATTGGTTGAACAGATGTTCTCAGCTGAATGCCACTTCCTAAAGTCAGTCGTGTTTGGAAACACTGGGAACGATAAGGCCTACTAGTCTCTAGAAATGTGATCCAACATGCCAAAGATTTAAAAGAAGTCATTGGGACTAAAATTTCCAATGCACTTCAATGCTTTTGCACATAATTGTGCGCATACTCCTAAGGATATGTCCCGCAGCGTGAATTGTTCATTCAAATGGTAGGGCGTGGTCCCAGAAGTCTGTGTCCTTCCAGGTTCATTCCCCTCTCCAGTGAGTTATTTTTATGTTTGTTTTCCTATCCAAAACCTTATGTTGACAATAAATACTTCAGATGAAGACTCCTCCTTGTGTGCTTTTTACTGCTTGAATCCAAGAAGCTTCTAGGTGCTTTATGCGCTTAATACTTAATGGTAACTGATAATAAAATATTTCTCTGCCTCAGCGTGGCTGGTGACGTATTTGTGAGGGTTCTTTTCGCATTCCCTTCATTACTAAGATATACTGGTTAGGATTAAGATTCTCGGAAAAGGCAACGTGTCCTGCCCCAAGCTGTCACGGAGGGGCTACCTGCCGAGGCCCTACCACGCGTGTAGTAGAGGGTTGTGCTGCAAGGATGTGCAAGGTGGCACCGCTTCTGGATTCAAGCAAGATTCGGGTATTTCTGTCTGAGCTAGGTACTGTCTATGCTGTGGAAAAGCAGAAGCATCTGTCGAAGGGAAAAAATATTACTGAAATGAGAAATGTTAAACTGATGGTTCACTTAGACCGCTTTAAAACTTCTTCCCTGTAAATTCCTGGATCGCCGGACAAAATCACATTTAGATTCTGGGGAACAAAGGAAGAAACGACGAGGCTTTGTCTGCAGTTGCTGGGGGGAGATGTTGTGTGCATTTGCTCCTTTTGGGAATTAAGGCACTGGCTTACAGTTTACAGGAATGCCAGTTTTTCACCAACTCTTGATGGGAGTAGCACCACTACCTTCACCTGGTGTAGACCAGACTGGTCTTAAGTACGTTGTAAAATGTCACCCTTTGACTGCCTGCTCCTAAGGCATTCATGGTTGTTAACTCGACATCCTTAAAGGCTTCTGCAGGTCCCCTGAGCTGTCTAGTGACAGAGTATCTGTGCGTCTGTCTGGAAGAGCTCAGGCCCACCCTCAAAATGGTCATAATACAGTTACAGAAAATAACTGGTGCAGATCAGCAAGGACTACATGCAAGTATCGGTTTTGGCTGGTTTTGGTTTTTTACACACGTGCACACACGCCTCCCCTACACACACACACGTGCTATTTTAGCCAATAGTGTCAAATAAACGTATGTGGCCACAGTTTATTTGGAAAACATTGGTGGGCTTTTCATTTTGGAGATCCTGAAAATAAAGGACCACTAGACTGGATTCTGGTTAGATTAGATACAAATCATCACCCCAAGTCTTCCGTAAGAGATAGGATCAGTTGGAAGTTTTCAATTTGTCCCACTCTAAATGAATGTGTTAAAACAAGGCAGGTCTTTGCATACAGCAATGTGTATCTGTATGTAAATTTGAAGGCCTTTATCTAGCATTCATTGAAAAATTTTCAATACGTAGGAAGCAATTACTAAAACTTGTAAGACAATGAGGATTCCTATATACTGAAAAATGACTTTTAAAATCACATTATTTGGGGGTTTTGTTGATTTCTGTAAATGTTTTTTTTTTACTTAAAAGCACATTTTTGTCTAGAAGTAGTGAATGTTTCCTTGAAAATAAAGATTCTTACCTTTCACTGAAATTTTTTTCTTTTTTTTTTTTTAATGGGAAATCAGAATCTTTAAAGAAGTACAGATTCATCCTCTTTGGGGGAAAAAACCCCAAAACAAAAAAACCCCAAACAAAACCCAAAACAAAACAGAAAAACCCCCAAAACCAAAACTATAATGTTTAACTCGCCATAGTTAGCATATTGTAGGTATTCCGGTAGGCTGAATAGAAGGGTGTTTCACTTAGTGTTCATTGTGAAATTACGCGAAACTAACTCCGACCAGTTATTGACGCAGTTGCAAAGCTTGTAAGGAAATCATACGAAAGAAAGCAATTCAACTAGAATGTTCTTACCTGCCTCTCAAGCAAATCTTTTCCGATTTTTACATGTAGCAGATCTGGAGAAAATAAAGGAAATAAACAGTATCCGCTTCACTATTGTGGATTATTTGCAGGTGTAGACCGTGCAGGGAAGCTTGGAAAAAAGAAGATGGAAGGCAATGAAATAATTTGTATGCTGTTATCAACCAGTCTCTGTACACAATTAACCATACAATGGCAAATTGCTGTAAATTTCTATTAAGACCTGGAGAGGGCGCTCAGACTGAACCCACCCTTGCTAAAAGGGAGCATGACACAAAACTAGGTTTGTGATACAGAAGGGGCAGTTTTGAAAAGACCTTGTAAATCCAGATTTTCGCGTTGCCCAGCTACATAAGAAATTGTGCAAATTAAGAACAGGGTTGCAAGACTTCATGTAAAATGTAACTTGGTTTAATCTTAGAACTGTGCTCTCTTCTGCTCCTCCTTTTTTCAGGGGGTCAGTGGTGGAGGCAGCGTTTGTTGTGTGACAGTTTGAACAAATTGTCAACAAATTGTTCTGCTATTGCAGAACAACTAATTGTTCTGTATTAGCAATTAATGGCTGAGGCAGAAGTGAGAACTGCTGTCACAATTCACTTAGGACTGCAAACTATTAGAAAGTTAATTTACAATTTGAATTGCTTTACATGAGCGTAGGTACAGTTTCCTTAGCGTGCTCCCGGAGCTTTACACGCTTCCACTGGAAGAATTAAAGCGGAGGTTCACTTTTGTTCATGGGGAAGCCCAGAACAGACAGAATGCACTTGTGGATCTGGTTCAATACTTGCATCCAGTTAAATCTGGCAGATTCAGATGAGCCACTGCTGCAGCCAAAGCAAAATACCATGTGTTTTAATCCTGGTACCCTGCCATGCAATAGTTTTACGTCAGCTGAAATGCAATTTACTAGTGCTAGTAAGCATAAAAGTCACATTCAGTCTTTGGGCAAAGACAGTAATAAATCATGAATCAGAAACCACCAAAAATCAAGTCATTTAGACAGTGTTGACTACTAAAGCATGCTTGTTCATAATTAACACTTCAGATGTATCCCCTGCTGGGCAGCAAGGCAAGCGATACACGTAGCGTGGGTAACAGAGAGCAGCCCTGGGCAGTCAAATAGGTTGTAAAACACAATATTGAGGAAATGTACACACAAATGTGCCAATGGAATTCCTTGTACGTTTTAAAAACTTTGCACATCTTCATTCTGATGCAGTCAAAAGGTTTCACGACGCTTACCTGTGAGCAGAAAAGGGTGAAGCACTTGGGTAACCAAAAGGAATTTTTCAGACTCGCAGGAATATGCCCTGGTCCAAAGCCACTGCCCATTACCAAGGCCCCGCACACGCTCTACTGTATTTTGGCTAAGGCCGTGTGCCGTGAGATCGCCATCGTAAGCTGGTACAGAGAGCTGGAAGAACACTTTTGCTACCCGATCATTCTTTTATTTGCATTGTCATGAACTGGATATAAATATTTCCAAATGTTCAGGTGAAAGCTGCAGGATGCATGAAAGGAATTCCCATACGCTAAGGCCACCGCTAGGAGCCTTCTTACAAGAGACACGCGAGGGTCATGATACTAACCCTAGCTCCCAAATATCAGCAATGAATGCAGCGCAACCGGGGCCTGAAGGTCATGATATTTCATCAACCTCGGAAGGACCATGAGAAAACAAGAAGCCACACAGAAATGCCATGACTAAGAGATCCAACTTAACCCAGTGACCTAGAGATGACAAAACCTTTTAGGGATGCCCCTAAGAAGACCACTACCAACACCCACTGTTTTAAAAGGTATAGGAAACTGTGCTTACAGATGGGACAACGGTCACTTTATGGTTCAGAGTGTGGCAGAGGTATGGAGAGGAGAAGGTGGTTGAATAATTCAGGGATGAAGAAAGTAGGGAGCTTAGGGCAGGTGGGAGGGGAGTCTGATGGATGCAAATGATGAGTGATCAGCTGAAGGAATTAAAGACTGAAGGCGAAGGCAGAAGGAAACGGATGTAGCCCCTTACCCTTCCACAGCAGGAGCAGCAGAATAAAGACTTTGTCTTCTAATCACCTCAGCAAAAAGTAGCATTTCTAACTTCTGGATCTGGCTGTTACTTTGGGAACTTTGGAATCTGCAGGCAGAACTTCTTTGTCCAGCAATGGTAGGTTTTGCATTTGTTAAGAATCAATGATTTTTTGATTGTTTATTTCTCTGTCTTAGTGTAAGAAATTTATATATAGCAAATAAGGTAATTTAGAGGAATCTGAGGAGATTTCTATCAGTTAGTGTTAATGGCTGGTGCTGCCAAAATTGTGTTTCTTGTAAAGGATGGGTGTGTAGTTCCCATCAGGCTTTCTCCAAAGACTGGAAGGAGAGGGACCTTCCAAAAACTCGTGTGTGCCGTAAAATTGACGTGCTGTTTATTGTTTTGTTTTCCCCTCTTGAATACTCGGGAATACTTGCGTAGTTTTCAGTGAGTTCTAGGGATTAGAAGTTGCAATAGAAGGAATATAAAACCTAAAAGACTCTTGAAATAACCTAACAAAAGCTGGTGCATGAAAACAAGTCACAGGTGTCATGTTAATAATTATTGTAATAGTTGGCCTTTCTGAAATTTGAATCCATCATTCAGGTTTGGTAGCAGAAATTTTAAAATGTTTCAGGTAATTACGGGGAGGTATCCCTACCTCGTTAGGCGGCACTTAAGTTGTTAAACGGTACTTCTGTATAAGTGCAGTCTTAGCTATGGCTGCAGGTGTGCTTATTCCTCTTCCTTCTGAACTCAAACTCTACAAGGTAAAAAGGAAAGTCACCTCATTACAAAGAAACCCAGACGGACAAAAACATATCAGTTGTGGAAAACAGCCCAAAACAGAGCCCCGGGAATACAAGGAAGATTGCTCAGCATGGGAGCAAAAGCTCTTAAGAAATAATTTTCAAAACCGTATCAACACCGAGGCTTAAGATACTTCTTTAAGTGCTGCAGCTTGGCTGAGGTGCTCTATCTTCATGCAAACTAAAAGACACTGTGAAATGCCAGAGTGAAATAGATGGGTTCTTGTGACACGTAGAAATGGGAGTGGGGTGCAGGGAAATCAATTCGTTTCACGTATTTTTGGTATACTGATATTCTACTCGACTACTATCTTGACACATTACTCTTTTCAGCATTGATAAATGACAAATGCCGCCTGGGAATCATTTATATATTAATTCTGTATATCTCTGGAGCCAGCAAAATTACAGCCACCTTAATTATAAACACATTTTCAATTACTAAATCTTGATGGAATCCTTAACCTGCTTTGTATTGGTAATTATTTAACATGCAGTTGAAAAGCCATACCAGATGTGACAGGAAGCTAACCAGCATGCGTAAGAATCGTAATGTGATATGGCATGGGGATTAGCTGGAAATCTAATGAGAAACCCACACTTCTTGATAGATTTGTGGGGCCAGTGCTGATTTCTGTGCCTCGTAAGCTTCACTGAACCTCTTCCTCAAACAAGCTTAACTTGTCCTAATTAACTATGGCCACGCTGTCCTAGAGCGGGTTAGTTTTAGCTGTGGTGAATGACTGTCGGCTTTTTGGATGGTGAATTAGATAATGGGAATGGTCTTTATAATGACTATTTGTGCTCCCTTAAACTAAGGGAAAAGGTGCTGAACTGCAACTGACGAATGATTCTTCCTCCAATTCACAAAACTTTCCGTCTTGAATGAGATGTTTGCGAATGCCTTGGGGTCGCATAAACTCTTCTAAACCAACACGTAACTATGACTTACAGTGGTTGAATGTTCAAACCTTTCAATCATAACAAGCTTGATGATTCTTGCTTTTAATTTTTCAACCCGATGTCTCTGAATATTTCATTCTGAGTGTACTTCTATGGTTCTGGAGAAGATTCTCAGTTCATGAACTACAGGCACAAAGAAAAGGCCAGGAAAACTGCCCTTATGAAATGCCTCGTTATGCAAGGGCTCTTCTAATGATGCCAGGGTTATGCAAGGGTCCTTGTTAAAGGGTAGAAGATTTGGGGGTGTTGTGTTCGTGGACTGAAACTAAATAGATACTAGAAAATCACACTGCTTTAGTGGCATAGAACCAAAAAATTTCTCTCTTGGGAGCTTCCTGCAATGAAGGGCATGATTTGGATGGTGGGCTTTTCAAGAGACATCTCTGAAGTCAAAAGCTGTTTCAAAAACAACTTAAGACATGAGAAGAAGGGTCTAAAAGCAGATCTGTTTGCAAGGCTTTGCAAGCGAAGAGATACTTGATTTGTGCCTGATGTAAAAAAGATCTTTCTTTTTTCTTTTTATAAGAGCTCGTTGCTAGTTATCTTACTTAAACTGAACAGTTCCTTTGAACATTCTCTTCATGTGTAACTATAATTGCTAAAGTAAAGCGTAAAATGAACCTGTAATTGAATCTGAGTATTGAAGTCTAGCTAAATGTCTTGCCACCTTTCATATTCTTTCATACATAGTTTCCAAGAGCAAGAAACAGGAAAAAAAACCCAACAATGGAATCCCTGCCCATATATACTACTTATAGCAACCATTTTGTGTAGGGAGCGCTGCAGAGCTTTGCCGTATGGTAGTCACCAGCAGACAAGGACAGATGCAGATTTATAAAGCTTTTATTTATTATTCATTTTTTTCCAAGTAATAGAATTGAAAAGTTTCTGGAAAAGCATGTGGTTTGACAAAACAAGATTTATGAAATACTCATTCAATATCAAAGGAAAAAAGGTAATGGGCAGGAGAAGTTACACAGAAGTATTTTTCTTCGTATTTTTCCCACTGGCAACCTAAATCGGAGAAACAAAAACGATTCTTTTGTAAAATGGTAGCATACTAGTAGTACTTCAACTTTATGTACGCTGTGTAACGGCAAATGGTAAACCACCCATAAGAAAAAAGCAAACGCCTGGTGGTTAAAGGGAAGCTAGATGCTTTTTTGAGTTGAAGGAGTGCAATGGGTGGGAGGGTGCGCAGAGAGGGCTAGATAGATAGATGACCCGATACACATGCATTACTGCTGTTACCTACCACGTGTTAAGCGCCAATTCCTAATGTGGCTCTGCTCTGGACTATTAGGTTTGCACCCTGGAAAAAGGAATACAAACAGTTGTGAGAGAGAAACCAAGGGACCAAAGTCTGTAGAGCTTCAGCAGGAACACTTATAAACTTAAACTTGTGTCTGCGTTATGGTTGGAAGGTTAATTCTGATGGTACTTCGTAACCTTAGAATCTGTACGTTCCTGTATGTTGGGTATTTTTCTATTTTGCAAAGGTAGAAAATAAACTTTTAGAGTGAATTAGAGACAAAATAATTCTTTCCTAAGTCTTCCTAATATGTTTACCTATGCAATACTTTGGTTATAAATAGAAAAGGATTCAATCAATAAGCAGTTTAAGATGTTAGGACTACAGTTCCATGCTTCAAGTGATAATGAGGTTGCTGTTGGAAACCGTCATTTATACATCCTGTAAATGCTTTGTGCTTGCTCAGCAATACGGCTACAGATAAACTTCTCCTGTGGTTATTTCATAGACAAGTAAATGTTGAATGAATGAATGTATTTGTGGTGGATGAGTTTGAAAAGAACGGAATGACTGTTCATAGGACATAATTAGCTGGACTCCCCCTGCCGATATATCTGTATTTGCTAGGTGTCTCTGATAATTGATCCAGATGCGCTTTTTACTGGTAATCCTTCAGAGTTATGTAAGAATCTGTAGCGCAAAAGGAAGTTTACATGTGCTATAGTTTAAATTCTACACATACATATTTTTCAACTGTGGCTTGTAGACATTCAACTCTTCCGGACAAGGCCCTGAAGAACCTTATCTAATCTAGAATTTAGCCGTGCTTAGAGCAGATGACTGGACTACATTACCTCCAGACAACCCTTCCATATGAAATTGTTCGATGACTATAATCTATGACTATAATCTGTGCAGTCAAGATATACATTATGATCTGCAGGCAAATTTTTTGTAAGGGCACACAGAGAAGTAACGGTAGCCGTTTGCAGAACCACTGTCGCAGTGCATGGGTTCCTAGTGAGTTTCCAGTTTCCTGCATACGTTTTTTGTGTTGTGTTGTTTTGTTTTTTTAAAAGGAGATAGGAAATACCTCTTCCCCAAAGCATGTATCAATATCTGATTGCTTGCAGCACTTGTCTACCATGGCAGTGAAACCATCAGCAATTGTCTTGATTTGTTCTTCAGTCATCTGGGGCTTGCGTTTAATGAGGTTGACAAGCAATCTGAAAACAAAGCCACGACAGACAGTTAACGCTACCTGTTGTAGTTTGATTTCCCAATTTAAAATATGCCATTCTATGCAGATACAGCTCATTTATGAGGTTTTTTTTTCATGTCTAGAGAAGTCTGTGCCTATTTGTGACTCCAAACTCCCAGTCTACCACAACCATCTGTTCGCTTTTTGTTATCCTGGTTATAGGTGGGGAAAAAACTTATTGAAATGATCTGTATGTTGTCTTAATTAACTATATCTTAAGACTTACACTGGCAGTGGACCTATATGAAACCGGTCAGCTAAGACACTGATTTTAATTGAAGAAAATACCCTATTTTGCCTCTCCCAAACCACATGAAGTTATGCTCTGACAAGCTTAGTACAAACACATAGTTCCATCTGGTTTTCTCTCTGTCGCAGTCAGATGACAAAACAGAGGGTATGTAGCTTCCTTCTCCCCCCCCCCGCAAGGTGTTACACTTCAGAATTTTTCTACAAGGTATTTCTTTTAGCTTACTTCATCTGCCCTAATTCCCGTTCAGCAGGAGCAGCAGTGCACAATTTTTCATCAAAGCTGAACATGTCAGGGTCAAATGCTGGAGGCACATATTTGACATCTACTCCCATGGAAGTGAAACATGGTCTCCTGTAAGCATAGGAGTCGCTGCAGCAATGTGAAACATTGTCATTTATAGGTGTGGTCTCCTGTCTCCTGCACATATCCTGAATCACAATGCTCAGCTGGAAAGAGAAGGAAAGAAGGACTAACATGAGTTACACCTTCTAAAATAACAGAAGAAATATGTGATGTTTGAGTCACAATAGCATAGCTGGAAGTGGAAGCTGTCGTTTCTAAACATCTGCTCGGAAATGGCACGGCCTTAAAATTTAAAATGAATACGTATTCCTGGAGTTGGGCATTTCTTAATCTGCAAACAGTCTGTCCATTGGGCTACAATCACTAAGTAAGGTTGGTTTTTTTTTTAAGGGACTGTTTAGTTTTTCCAAACGCAAGCTGCCGCAGACCCAATCGGCTTAATTTTGCTTTCTGAGGGAGAGCTAAGTTTAGCTAAAATTTTCACAAACTGCCATCGGACAAATATTTAGGTCCTCACGTCCATTAAAATAGAACAGACTTCGAATTTTCTTAGGTAGATGCTTAGCTTGGGGTTTATGAAAAATCACTTAGAGTTTACTATCTCACCAGAATTCAACGTTTTTGAGAACAGAAGAAATCTCCAAGAGGAGTAGAGAGAATAAACAAATGTACTCACATATGCCTCAGAACAAGGTAGGCGTTTGTCTTCAGGAAGATGGCAGCACTTAGTACCAATGGCTGTCATTTTCTTTCCAATTTCAATCAAGGTATCAGTTGATACCTGAGGCATTTTCTTTGTGTAGCGGATCAGAAGTCTGAAAAAGTCGTACCAAAATGACCGTTTACTCATGTTTGAAGCATGCTCAACTGCGCTAGACCACTAAAGTGAAAACAGAAGTGAAGAGCAAATAAATTTGCCCAAAGGAGCCAGCATCACTGATAACACTCAAAATATTTATCTGAAAGCACTTACGCTTTAAGGAAGTCTGCCTCGCCACGGGTAGTGAGAAGCTCACAGTTTGTCTTGACAACATCCTGACTTTCTATGATATGTTTCTGCAATTCGTCGTGCTGCAAACAAATGTAAATTTATTAGTAATGCTAGAGCAGGACATCCTGGTAACAGTCATACCAGTATACCTTTTGACCTCTTCTAAACCTTATTAGCTGTTAGACAGCCATTTTGGAAGGCCGATCGCTTCCATACAGCCTGGATGGTGTAGGGAGGACTCGATTCTATGTGAATTCTTAAGTTCTAACAAAAATTCCGTTAAAAAGGCAGCAAGATTTTTGAAATTTAATTTAAATTAATTACCGTTGGACATAATTTCTAGACAATGGGGGTTTTTTGTTTGTTGGCTTAAATCGGGTGAATATTTTTCAAGGATAGGATTATCAACCGTGAGGGGAACGTCATTGCTCAATCCCTTGGCCAAAGCTGTCGGTGACTCAACTTGTGCTGTGACTTCTGTGCGATTCAGTTAAAGATTTAGGAGACCTAAGTTTAGGCATCTCTATGTGAGCTGGCCATGCAGGTTCCCATCGTAATCCGTGAGCAGCTATACTCAGTATAGGCAGTGGAGCCCATAGAATAATTCAGCTAAGCAGCGATTAAGCAACTTCTTCAGGACAAGCAGAATCACTTCTGAGAGACAAAGGCATCAGGCAGTTCAGTGAGACTAGTCTGAAATTTCTTAAGGTGACCAACGAAGTTACTCTGTGATCTGAGAAAACTCTGTATCCTTGTCATGGGCCCTGGACTGCTTCATCTCCCATCAGAACACTAACTTCCCCTGGGATTAGTCTCAAAATGCTTTCTGTTTGCTCTTCTGTAGGAGCTTCTCAACCCAGTTGTTTCACGATAGGTACCAACCAAGCATTCTAGTTATCTGCAAACAAAGCTTTGCACCTACAGCAGTTGCGTAGCACTCAGCAGGGTTGTCTGTTTTGCAGCACTTGTCCAGGATTGTTTCATATCCCTTAATAACTCTCAGAATCAGCTGTGTGGAGAACTCAGGGTGTCTTCGTCCGTATTCATAAATAAGCCTGAAAGACACACAAGCTGACAGAATTAGAGCTCCCAAATAACATGCTGCTTTCTTCATCCACAACACAGTAATTGACAATGACAGTTCCTCAGATGAGATCAAAGAAGGTGGGCAATGACCTTGGAACGCCGTTTGCTTGTTTTAGTGGAATTTTTTTGGTCGTTCTGTTGTCTGCCAACAGAGCAAATATGAGAGGAACAAAATAGTTCCCTGGGACAGAATACTTCGTAAGCAGATAATTTATGCGGGCATGCACAAATCCCTCGAATAAAAGAAAGGCACCGATAAATTCAGCTTTGATAAGTCAGACAATGCTGAACAGAAACAGTCACAAAGCATGAATGAGAGACTAGGGGTTCAACTAGAGTTGAAGCTGCATTAGTTACATCGGACTTCCATGTGGTCATCTCTTTTCTCCGTGTGCACTGGAAACACCCAAGCGGACAGTTTTTCCAGCGGTGCAAAAGGCCGTAGTACTTACTCTGACAAGAATGCGTCACGGCCTGCCTCAAAGCTTTTACACACTTCCTTATCATGTATATATCTTGGAACTAGTGAAGGAAGATCTTCGGGTTTCTCATCAAAATCTGCTTCAATAATGCACTGGCTTCGTTCCATAATTGGCTTCTCACAGCAGTGTTTGATTTTACTTGAGAAAACATCTTGTTTAGAGCACATATAGGTCATAAGCTCTGCCTGTTAAGTTAAAACATATTATCAGACAAGCTATGAAATAATAATTTAAAGATAGATTAATTCGTCTCCTCTCTCTTTTTCAGACTCGTCCCTTTTCGTTCAGGTCACCTATTTACTTAGCACTTTCCTAAAGAAATGCTGCCTCCATACAAAAAGAAATAATCAGAGGGACGGGCACGTCCCCGTGCGTGTTGAGCACGACGTCCACAGGCACGGAGGAGAATGCGGTTCCCTCCCTGATTTTAGAAACTTTGAGAAGACAAACTCTGGAAAGCCAAGGGAAGTCACTGAGCGGTCTGTCAGAAGGACGCCTGGGTGATCTCGTCAGTCCCATCAGGTGCCCAGCTCTGACAGAGGACAAAACATGAAAAACCCCAGAGCTTCATAAAGCCAGCGCTGGACACCAGCTGGTTTAAAAAGTGTGTCCAAGTTCCAGCCAGACAGGCAGTATTTAAATCATGTCACTGTTGCACAGTTTTGTTAATCCTCCCGTGCAAGCTGTTCTCCAGAGTTCATTGGCACTACAAGAAAGCAGGATTAATGGCAGCACACACAACAGGATAGCAAAAAAAATGTGGCCTTTTGCCTCTGCTTTCTTTTGCTGTGTTTATGATTGATTTGAAGTGAGTAAATACCATCAAACAATCTCCCTGATAAATGCTTTGATTTCCACGAAACACACACGCTATACTATAAGTAACAGCTCCTTGCCCTCATGATTATAAAGGGCTAGATCCAGAACTGGTCCAAAACCCGGTTCCAGTAACGGTCAGTTGAGCTGGCTGTGTTTTTCAGTGGCTGAGGAACCTTCCAGCAGTGTTGAGTACAAGTTCCCTGGACTGTGAATGAATAGCTGCACAAATTACTGTCTTCCTAAACATTTTTCAAGTATGTAAACATATTTGAAAAATACTTAGCTTACCCTGTCATCCATGCACTCTACCATGTCCCCTTCACAGCACTCTTTGTAGATACCCTTAACATCACGCAGAACTTTAAGAATTTCTGAGAGTGGAGCCTTGGGATATTTCTGGCTCAGGAGAGCAAGTTTACTAGGTGGAAAAGAAGAAAAATACACTTGTTTTAAAGCTCTGTGTAGAACAGAAACCTTGCAAGTCACTAACACTTAGGATACTGTAGATCAGCTTTGTTTCAAGTAAATATTCGTTCATTCTGCTCGTCTGAGTTCTGGTGGCTAGGAAAAAAAGCAACGAAACCTACACCAGTAACGCAGTGGTCCCTTAAAATAGGCAGAAAGAAACAAGTTTGTGATTCTTCTGTTCTATTTGAGCAGTCTACGTAAGAATCGCACCCTAGAATTCCCTATCGCTCTTGAGTGACTGTAAAGCATCTCTAGATTACTTAGCACAGATGTATATAGTGCTAATTAAACCTTGCAATCAAAGCTGACTTTATCTAGTAAGGTAATCCTAGTCAATGTTAGTGTATTAGACTAGCCACAGAAAGAAAGCAGTTCTGTGCTTAGGCAGGTGATCCACTTATTAATTGCAAAAGTCTTTCTTAAGATTAACAGCGTACCTTTGACAACAACTGTGATTCTGCCAAATTTGACTCTTTGATTGCCTAAAGGTTCAAACTAGCAACTTACTTTGCTGATTACCGATGTGCCTATCACTAAAAGCTGTAGTCATCGGAACGGGGCACAGCTTTGGCAAAAATGTAGATTAAACACACTGGAATCTCTGGTTCTGAGTGACACTCCATCAGTTAGCTCCGCATCTCCTGGATCGGTTCTAGAGACGGTAACTCTCATGGCTGATCTTTTTACTAGTAGTCACTATCAGCCTGGAATACATAGGTTCCCCTTTGCATCCAGTCCTTAGGCAGAAACCTGATCAGAATTAAATTCTACATTTAAATAAATAGGCTAAGAAATCGTTGTTGGCCTAGTGTTGAAAGACCGACCCACTGATCTCCATTGTGTTGGACAATGGTCCTCAGCCAAAAGTATGCTAGGAAGTACCATGAGTGCAGTTTTCAAACTCGGCATATAGAAGTGATTTATATATGCTGATGTTTTCCTCTTGAGTAGTTTTAGGTTTAGGTTAACAAGCCTACTTTTTGTAAAAAACTGATTGGAACTTACTCTGCTTGGAAAGTTCTCTCGCCAAACTTCTTGAGGATTCCACAAGAATACTGGTGCTTCACACTTACTTTCTTGGCTCTTTCTTTTATGGCAGCTTCCTATAGTAACAAGATGCACATTATCACATTAAACTGATTATATCTCATGGACTGAGAAAAAAGCAAACCTGAAAATCACACTTCAGAAACACAGCGGGTTCTGGTCCACTTAGCTCTCATGAAAAGCCAAGCCAACAGATAACTCCTTAGGCAGTCCTAACCAGTTCGCAACCAGCATTTAATTTCTAGTCTATACAGTGTACCTTAAGGCATGGTGCAATTATTCTACGGACATGCTGCTGTTCACCAAATACTTCAATTTCATTGCAAGTGGCTTCAAAGGAACCTAAGTTGTCTATTACACAGAAGTCACTGGGACTGAGTTTGAGGCAAAGGGAAAGTTTGGCTCCTGCCATTCTCGAGGTTAACATGAAACCTTGGCTGCAGTTCTCTAAAAAGCATAGCTATGTGGAAATCATCTGCTGTTGACTCATCGGGCTAACACACGATTAATCCTGACCCTTCTCTACAAGTTCTTCATATAAAGATTCGCGTGAACAGGAAGATTCTACCCATTTCTCACTCCTTCTCCTCCATTTGCTTGGGCAACGAATAGGGGAAGAATAGGAGAGATGTCTCATACACCTACACGTTGGATATGGCGATGGCCTGTTAGGATGCCAAGCGAGCTCTGTCTTTCCCTAGTGCCTCTTCGATAGCATGCCTTCTCGCTACAGTTTACCACAGATGAAAAAGCCCAAGTGCTACAGGTTATTTGGATTCAGCGCATCTGCGCAATACTCATAGCTGCCTGATAACGTATTACCAAAGGGACAAAAAGACAAGCTTCACTACCTACAGTTTGATTCTTTTGTTTTTTCACTTAAAAAAGTAAAAACGTGAATTTTTTTACCATCTTAGTTTCTATGAAGCCATATAGAAACGCTTACTGAAAACCAGCATGGGAAAGGACAATTTTGGAATTATAAACCGTAATTTAACATTAGCCTTTTAAAGTCACTTCTCGCTTTAAAGAGAATCGCTGCTAAGATGAGAAGAGACCTTTATGTAGCAGACCAGTTGTTTAGTTTTCATCCACGGTGAAAAATTTAATGTACCTTTTCATCCAAGCAAGCACCGACATCGCTCTCCTTGCAACAGGTTTGAAGTGCATGTTCATAATCAGCAGCCAGACTGAGGATTGTTGGGGCGTACAAGAAGGGGTTTCTTCGTGCTACAGAATAGATGAAACTACGAGGACAAGAAGAACATAAGTCACATATTCCGATGACGACAGCAAATGGCCTTAAATCTCTTAGAGCTTCTATGACTTTTATGTCTAGCTTAGAAATGTAATCTGTTTTCCTAACATAATGCCTACTCATGGCAAACGCCCTGCTAAAGCTCACTGTTTCCGAAGCAGGACTCGAGAACGACGACGGAAGGATGATATCCTTATATTGTCAGCCACTTAGTTCGATGTACATACGCTTTTTTAAAATGCATTGTCAAATACTTGAAAATTCTGATTTTGAGTGTGAAAAATTCATCTATGGCCATTTCACCCAGATTTTATTGCCGATTTTTATTCTTTTTACTGTTATCTTTCTTCACCTTTTCCAATTACAGTGGGGGTAGTGGGAAGCAGGAGCAAGTAAATTATTAAATCGGTATTGGAAACGCTCTGGTTTTTCAGAGTTTTTTGGGGGAAAAAAGTCCCCCAAGAGTTAGAAAATGTGATCCCTTAAAGCCCATTTTTGAATGGAAAAACCTGCTCTAGCATTGAATGAAATAACACGATCAGAGCTTCGGATATTTAATGCCTGAGCAACTGTTTTATACATGCAGATAGGAGGTTGAATGCTCGCAACTTTTTCCAACGTCCTGCATGTCCGCACACTCTGTATAGCTTGGGGATCCCTCTTGTGCACGACTAAATACTTAAACAGTACAAAATGGCCATTTTTCTTACTGTCCCAGGAATGACACCCGGTTGTCCTGGTACTCCTTGCATATCACATCAGAAGCCGGTCTTTGGTATGGCTGAACGAAGTCTGGCTGGGGAACTTTAAATGACAGGAAACACTCATTTCTCTCAGGATCAGCTTTACTACAGCAGTCAGCCATTTCACCATATGAGTCGCGGAGCTTTTCTACTTGGCAGATTTCATCCAGGAAAATGGAGGGCTATAAGGGAGATGCTGAGGGTCAGAATTATTGTTTATAGACAGTGTAAGATACATTCTATTTATCTGTAAAAGAAAACCCAGATTGAAAAGTAAACGCATTTTTACTGGATAAGATTAGACCATAGATCAGAATAAGCCATTGTTTTCAACACAATTTCACGAAGTTTTATTTTATGTGGTCCAATCAAAACTGTTACAATGCTTTATTGAAAAAAAATTCATTTTAATTATAATTTAAAACACTCTGTGCAAGACGGTGATCTCCTTTTACTTATAATCTGGCTAAACCGAATTTTCAGATGAATTGAAGCAGGGTTTAATGTTCTACTTGACGATCAGCTTGGGAAACCGTTAGGGAGAACTAATGTAGTCATGTCCTTTGGTCTGAATGTTAGAGCTCGCAAGAACACAAGCACCTAACCTTCTGAAGGGCCGGGCTGAACCTACTAGACATCCAGGGATCTTACATACATGCAAACTTCTTTTGTTACCTGATCTTAGAGGCGTTTTTTAAAAACTCCTTAAACTAAGTACCTTGAATGATCACACATAGCTTTTCAAGTCACCCCAGCGTGAAAACCCACACACTTCGGTCGCTTTAATACCTGGCATTAGACCTGTATTTTACAGCTGGGGCTTTTGTACGGAATGCTAACGTTTATTTCCAGGCAATGCTAAACCGAATGTGCCAAAGTGTGGTGTTTGGGCTCCAACGTATGGCTCCACAGATCATTTAGGCACTTATGAAAGGCAGAGTTTCAGAACCCGACAAAAACAAGTTCTTTGTTTCAGCACTAAAATCTGAGCGTTGGTCGACGACAACAGCAACACCTGAAAGGATCAGGTATAAATCCTCAGCGAGGATGATTCCGGTAGATTCTGCATAGAATGAGGAGAAACGCAATACCAAAGGATTTGCTGCCTACCAGTGATTTTGTGCACTCAGGAGCATCCTCATTGGCCACACACTTCTGTGCCAGATCAACAACATCCTTCACCAGCTTAGACAGTCCGTCATAAGAACATCTCTGGAGATACTGGGCAAATGTGACCATGGTACTGAAACAAAAAGCACATTTTGGAATATGGAGATAAGAAACATAACAATCAATATTTCGAAGGTGCTTCTGGATTCAAAATAGTTTGTTCAAGTGACACGCACAAATGCTTAAACAGAGTACCATGAAGAGCATAGTACCAGATCCCACATCCTTCCTCTTCTCACCTCCTTTCTGAAAAATGTTTTTAACCTTACTTCCCAAGAACAAAAGTCTTGAATAATAGATTAAAAACAAAACAGAAAAGACTGTGATTTGAGTTTTCTGCCACTTTTACCAGCATATTCGTAAATGCCACAAACTAAGCTCTTTTTTGCCATTGTTACAAATTATGATCTTCAGGCTGCCTTCTTTCAGAAGTAGTTATGTTCCTGTCAGAGCCCTCTGCCATTCCTAAAACCAGTTGCAAAAGAAAATCATTGAATTGTCTCACAAAACCTGTCGCAGGTTTGTTTTTTGACGGTGGTGGTTTGGGTTTTCTTTTTTCGTAATGTCTCAATCCAGCACAACACCTCTCCATCCTGAGGTTATCAAAACCGTATTATTCATGCCTATTTTCCTTTCACATAAGGAACACAGGTTTTCTCATAAGCTTTGCAGGGAGTTGTTTCCCAGAGAAAGTTATCGTGACTTCTGCAGATCTTAAAATATTCGTAGGCTCTGTATACTAAAAGTAAGGAGGCTAACTCAAGCAAGCTGCCATGCTTCAGTGAGACACACACACTCTTCACTAGCTCGTACAGGGTGTTTTAGTTTCCCTATTTTGTCCAATAGCAACGGAGATGGAAAACAATCGGAAAAGGTAAGCTGAACATTCACTTACACTGCCTTAAATGTCTCTTCCTTCAAATCATTGTAGCGATGGGCAATCTCACTCTTGTGCTCTAGGAAGAAAACCAAAGAGAACAATCATGCTCACTGTCACACTGGCTGTGCTAGACCCCTTAAAGAATACATCCTGGGCACCTTGGGCCACATTTTCAGAAGCGTTCGGCATTCACCCAGCTCTTATACTCAAGGGAGTAATATCATTGTTTTGAAACAGACCAAGCTAATGCTGAGCACTTGCAAAATCCCGCCCTTGGGTACACCGTCCTGGGTAATCTGTACCGCTTTTCTGGGAACTTCAATCTAAACCTTTCTTCAGGCCACCTTGAACTCTTTGTTGTCTCAGATGACCATTCTTGTCCATTTGTCTGCAGATACCTCACTCTTAGGCACGCTCATCTTTCTGAAGGAACCCAAGCAGGTGATTTTTAGGATTCTAATACAACGTTTACCTCTGTAAGCGCATACTTAATTCAAATATTCAAAATTACTGTAGCTTACTATTAAGAGTTAGCAAACATGTCCTTTGCGTAACCAACAACACTATCACGTCTACACTACAAATAAAGGAATGCAGCTGCAGTTTGATTAGAGCCAGCATTAGCAGAATTTTCTCTTTTTGAGCACAAAATGATTAACAGATTCATATTCGCGTTCCACCCAGTGCATCCGTCCTCTTCGTGAGAAAGAAAGCAGATAAATCCTTCACTTGGTCCTGATGTAACAAATACAGGTGGTAGTTATACCTCGTTCTTGGTGGGAAGACTCCCAACAGATACTGAGGCATACGGCCACGCTAATGAATGAGCTAGAATGGGGCAGTTGTTTTCTTCTAGAAATACCATTCAGGAGCATTTAGAAAACGTGAAGAGTAATTCCTTTATCTAATGGAATATAATTGCTTTGATAATAAGGGTTTCAGTACAGAAAATTGTAATTTAAAGATTTTTTGCTGCTGTTCACAGGCATTTCCAGCCAGCTCCTGAAAACTCAGTTTTGTTAAATTGGAGTATTTTCATGTTTCAAACAAAAATCAAAAATATCGGTGGAAAAATTTCTAGACTGCCTGCAGAAATATTTGTTTGACCAAGCTCTATTTTTGTTTGACCACGGTCTAAAGAGAAATGACACAAAGAGGAGTTTTCACCCAGCCTTTTTATAGCCCAGACCGAGATGTAGATTTTTGGATTTTTGACCTGTTTGTGTGCAAACTGTTGCCTTTAATTGGTGAGGAGCTTGCTTATGAGCTACCATTCAAAAGACAGCACTTCCAAAAGCACAGTCCATCTGCTTTCTCCATGCTGGAAAGTAACAGATTCTAAATAATCAACATCTGTTCATGCGCCGCACTGATGTTGCAAAGCGACATCACCGAACGCACTCGCCCAGTTAAGTTGTCTGCAGTGTTCTGCTCATATCCTCACCGTTTCTTAATTTAGTTTCTTTTCAAGACAACAAAATTTTTCTGTTCGCTTTGGATCAGGCTTGCAAGAATTGTTCATGAAACTGCATTAAAGACATAAAATTGATATTGCAAAGACAACTGATTAGTCCTTTCTTACCTGCCTCTCGAGCAACTCTTTGCAGATTCCTGGATCTGGCAGAACTTAAGAGGAAAATAAATGAAATTAATGTTACCCACTTCATGGTTGCAGATTATAATGTGGGCTAAATTGCTCAGAAATGCTAGGAAGATTGAAAGGAAAGCATTTGCTTATATACCCTTCACTACTCGTGCCTGTAAAATATTAACCATAGAGCTGGCGTTTGTAGATTTCCATTTGGTCTGAAGAAGATTACAAAACTTGGACTGTCCTTGCCAAAAATGAATTTGATATTATTTGTTTATTATGTGTTACTCGGTGCCTTTTTGTCCCGAAAAGGTTGAACTCTCCAGCACCCAAATAGATAAAGTTTTGCGTAAATTTCCTTATCAAATGACAAACAAGGAGTTCAAGGCATCAGACAAAAAAGTCATCAAGTCTAATCCTATAGCCGTGCTTTTTTTTTTTTTTTTTTTTGCTAGTATTTGTTCAAAAGCAAAGCAGGTTGGTATTGTACAGTAACAATTCACCCAGATAGGACTCGGTCCACATACTTGCATGTAATGACAGAACTTTAATTTTAAATCACTTTACAAAGATGAGATGGTTCACCTAGACTTTGGTATAAAAAATACAGATTGGGGAAATACAGCAATGAGTACAAAGATACAGGTAAACAGCATCTCCAATTTCAATTGGCTTCCGAATCCTTAAAGAAGTGGAAGGTAAAAGTGTGGAACGGGTACCGAGGAATCTGAATCTCACAATATATGTAGCTCCAAGGCAGAACAATTTCATGCAGACAACGGATCTGTGTCAGTAAGTTGGAACCGACGCTTTTACACTGTATAAGGCTGCGTCTCACTCCAAATTTTGGGACGTACGCTTAGGGTAACATCCAAGAGGAAGGCTGCTCAAACAGCCAAAGGGCTGATTTGAGCACCTGATTTGTTAGATCCAGTTCTGGTTTTCTGTGGGTACCGCTATTCACCAGGAGCCAGAAAACTGCCAAATATACGTGTAAATATTTGCAAGAGCTGTCATTTCATAATTTCTGAAATTCCTCATTTGCGCTGACATCCTCCCAAGAGTAATTCCTTAATTAAGCACTGCTCTTCTCTTTGAAAATTGTCTATTGATTAGTCGGTAACTTAGGAGATCAGACACAGGAAGAATTGTGAAGTTGGCACAGAGCTCCAGGACATGGAATAAAATTGAAATGATTTTGCCAGAACACTCAGTGAGAGGCTTCAAAAAAAATAACAAGGATAAGTTTGGATCCTTACTGAGCGCAAAGTGATGTAGTTCCACAGTGGGAAATACTACGATTTCCTTTTAATGAATTTCTCTTTCCGGTGGCTGGATGTCAACCCAGACAACTATTCTCAGTGCCTTGCTGGAGGTCGTGCTCTGCCTCGCAACTCATTGGTTCCAGTAGCAAGTACCCACCTGGTATAGCTTAGAGCAAGGTCTTCTAACACTGCCTTAGTCCTTCAGGTTCCCTCTTCTAGTCTTTTTTTTCTCAAGTTGGCAGTTTTGCCACAACTGTGTATTATTCCTACTAGGAGTAGTATGAATAATTCAATATTCAGTTTTCTGGAAGTTTGACAAAATGAAAAAAGAAAAAGACTTTGTTTCCAAACTTGACTTTTTCAACATGTCTTAAATAAATCAAATGACATGTCTAAGCATAAAATATTTGTAGGCAATTTCCATTTAGAAAAATGTCAAGGTAATGCATCTTTCAGAAAGACCATTCCGTTCTCCGTGAATAACCACATAAAACTTAGAGGACTTTACAGAATAGTTTGATACAGTGAAATTTGTACTAGCTGCTGCTTTTGCAAAAAAGTTTTGCATTTTCCCAAGTCTGGTCCTGATATCTTTGTAGGTGAAAAACAGCATTCTTGTTAGTGATTTAAAGGAACAAGGCTCTATTTTGGGAATTAAAGGTTATCCGGATAACTCTTACATGAAGGATGGTGGGGAAAAGCCAAATTTGCAGAAAAGCACTCCGGTTTTGTCATAATGCTAGAAATAGGGATTATTTTCAGGTGGTTGTAGCAAAATCCCAATTTTCTGGAGAATGATGGGATTTATGATGAACAATCTGGACCTTTCAGGCCTGTGCTGCTTTAGCCTAACAAAATCCCAGGAAAGAGCTGGTTAAACACGTCAGTCTGTAACCGGTTTTACTGACCATATCCCTCTGTCAAAGAAGAACCCATCACTAAAACGTGGATCTTTTTGATTAACCTGTCGCCTTCAGAATGGCTCAAGACTACCTAGCAGGTTTTTTTGCACACTCCCTTAAATCACTGGCATTTGGATATATCGGCATTCTAAGTCTGGAAACTTCTGCACACATTTTGCATTGATATAAATAGTGAGGAGAGGTGGAACGGTGAATACAGGGCCTTAACAATACTTTTTCCGAGATCTCAGATAAAATGAATGGAAGGAGGTAACTCAGCAATCTGACAAGTACCTTCTGACCCGATGAAAGCCACTGTAAAAATGAATACAACTTTCCTACAAATGTCAGCTTGATTTACCTGCGTCTTGAACCTAGGTCTCCTTTAAAATCTTAACAGAGCATTCAGTGAGACGTAAATACACATAGAAGTGTCTTGTTGATAACCATGAAGTGACTGTAAAAGGCAACCAGACTGGAACATTGCCCACGTTCAAGTGGCGGAAAAATGTGGTAGAGGCAAATCATGCCGTAGAACAGCTCTTGAAATGCTCTCAGGCTGTATCAAAGCGGTCTTCAGAAAATGACAGCTAAGGACTGGGAGGGGAAAGTATGTTCTGTTAAACTGAAATTTAGCACAAGGAAAAGTCTCGATATGTAATGTCGCATCTTGAAAGCTATCTGGAATTTTCCCCTGCAGCTTTGTGCAGTGTTAGCAAGAACACTAGTGGTCCCCTAGAGTTAATATGTAAGTTTGTAATACAGGGTCCATGTTTATTTCTAGATATCTTCTGTTGTCTGTCCTGTACTTCATGCCAACATTTCATATAACTGCTGAAAGAGAGATCTGAACTCCAATGCTGATGTTTGTTTAACAATATTAAATATTATACTGAGCTTCCTGTTACTCAGTTCTTCCATACTGTGTCGAGTACACTTTCAGCAAAGTTGTCCTAGTATTACAGAAAGGAATACATCAATTGCATTTTATAGAATCATAGAATAGTTTAAAGGCCATCTAGTCCAACCCCCCTGCCGTGGGCAGGGACATCTCCAACTCGATCAGGTTGCTCAGAGCCCCGTCCAACCTGACCTTGAATGTTCCCAGGGATGGGGCATCTACCACCTCTCTGGGCAACCTGTGCCAGTGCCTCACCAGCCTCAGCGTAAAAAATTTCTTCCTTCTATCTAGTCTGAATCTCCCCTCTTTTAGTTTAAAACCATTCCCCTTGTCCTGTCACAACAGGCCCTGCTAAAAAGTCTGTCCCCATCTTTCCTGTAGGCCCCCTTTAAGTACTGAAAGGCCGCAATAAGGTCTCCCCGGAGCCTTCTCTTCTCCAGGCTGAACAACCCCAGCTCTCTCAGCCTGTCCTCATAGCAGAGACGTTCCATCCCCCTGATCATTTTCGTGGCCTCCTCTGGACCCGCTCCAACAGGTCCATGTCCGTCCTGTGCTGAGGACCCCCGAGCTGGACGCAGCACTGTAGGGGGGGTCTCACCGGAGCAGAGCAGAGGGGCGGAATCCCCTCCCTCGACCTGCTGGCCACGCTGCTTTTGATGCGGCCCAGGACACGGTTGGCCTTCTGGGCTGGGAGCGCACGTTGCCGGCTCACGTCCAGCTTTTCCTCCACCAGTACCCCCAGGTCCTTCTCGGCAGGGCTGCTCTCAATCCCTCATTCCCCAGCCTGTATTGATACCGGGGGTTGCCCGGTGCAGGACCTTGCACTTGGCCTTGTTGAACCTCATGAGGTTCACACGGGCCCACTTCTCGAGCTTGTCCAGGTCCCTCTGGATGGCATCCCGTCCCTCAGGCGTGTCGATTGCACCACGCAGCTTGGTGTCATCTGCAAACTTGCTGAGGGTGCGCTCGATCCCGCTGTCTACGTAATTGATGAAGATATTAAACAGTACTGGTCCCAGTACGGACCCCTGCGGGACACCACTCATCACCAACCTCCATCCGGACATTGAGCCGTTGACCGCTACCCTCTGGATGCGACCGTCCAACCGATTCCTCACCCACCGGACAGTCCACCCATCAAATCCGTACCTCTCCCGTTTAGAGAGAAGGATGTGGTGGGGGACCGTGTCAAAGGCCTTACGGAGGTCCAGATAGACGACATCGGTAGCCCTTCCCATGTCCACTGGTGCAGGGACTCCACCGTAGAAGACCACTAAGTTGGTCAGGCAGGACTTGCCCTCGGTGAGGCCATGCTGGCTGTCTCGAATCACCTCCCTGTCCTCCATGTGCCTTAGCATAGCTTCCAGGAGGATCTGCTCCACGATCTTCCCAGGCACAGAGGCGAGACCGACGGGCCTGTAGTTCCCCGGGTCTTCCTTTTTTCCCTTTTTAAAAATGGGGGTTATGTTTCCCCTTTTCCAGTCAGCGGGAACTTCACCGGACTGCCACGACTTCTCAAATATGACGGATAGTGGCTTAGCAACTTCATCCGCCAGTTCCTTCGGGACCCGCGGACGGATCTCGTCAGGTCCCGTGGACTTGTGCACCTTCAGGTTCCTTAGATGATCTCCGACCTGGTCTTCTCCTACAGTGGGCGGCTCTTCATTCTCCCAGTCCCTGCCTTTGCCTTCTGCGGCTTGGGCGGTGAGGCTCGAGCGCTTGCCGGTGAAGACCGAGGCCAAAAAGTCATTGAGTACCTCAGCCTTCTCCGTATCCCGGGTAACCAGGTCTCCTGTTTCATTCCGGAGAGGGCCCACATTTTCCCTAGTCTTCCTTTTATCCCCGATGTACCTATAGAAGCTTTTCTTGTTGCCCTTGCCGTCCCTGGCCAGATTGAATTCTATCAGGGCTTTAGCTTTCCTAACCTGATCCCTGGCTGCTCGGACAATTTCTCTGTATTCCTTCCAGACTACCTGTCCTTGCTTCCACCCTCCGTAGGCTTCCTTTTTGTGTTTGAGTGTGTCCAGGAGCTCCTTGTTCATCCATGCAGGCCTCCTGGCGTTTTTGCCTGACCTCCTCCTTGTTGGGATCCTCTTTGTTGGGAATTTAAGATGAATGCATTTTCACATACATTTATGTCTAAAGTTACAGGTGGTAACTGCTATTTCAGATGTGGGGGACCAAAGGACAGTAATTCCAAGAGTAATTGACCTGGAAGAAAAGGACGTGTCATTTTAAAATATTCCATCATACCATGCTGTGCAAAGTGAAAGAGTAGATGCAAAGTGGATTACTTCGTTCTCAGACTCCCACCGGAGAAATACTTTCAGGGATACCTGTTTAACTAACTTCTGTTTGCATATGGCCAGGCTTTACTTTGTACTGTGTGCTCTCTTAGGCTGGATACAACACAATTAGTAAGGATGAAGAGATGCCATGGTAGAGCCATAGCTCTTAAGGAATTTCTGGGCCACGAATTTTACAATAACACCTCCTTTATCAGAAAAACCCCAGCCATTCACCTCTGTGTTCAGGTGGTTTGCACTCGAAGGAGATTGCAGGAGAGTGGAAAGCATTCAGAAATTGAAGGGAAAGCTATTAATACTTTACCGGGATTAATGTTCCTACTAAAAGTTACACATATGTGGACCAAAATGTACTAAAATTGTAATGAGACCTGAGTAACAAATTTGATATATCATCTTAAGAACAACTGCCAGAGCACTTTTGGAAAGTAAGTCCTTTTCAAAGTGATCTCTCAAAAAACACAGACTGTCAGTAACCCTCTAATTTTGTGGCCCTCAATTTTATTTACTGCTGTTTCTTCTTTGTTTTAGAGACCAAAAGTTTTGTTTGTGTGAATGGACTGTGACATATAAACCTAGAGATGTTCATGTGCCAGGATCACAACTACTGCTGGTAACCGCAGTTCTGTTTTGGAGGTGGTTTTATTCTTTTTGCTTTGGCTTTTTACGTATCCAACGATAACATGAAGGAGGGCAGCCAACTAGAAAATTTTTTTCTTCCTCAAAGTGAAAAATAGCATTCTGCCAAAGCAGATGCAACCAGCAAAAAGAATGCTTCTTCTCTTCTCATCTGTCCGCGGGTGGAGGTGAGATATTGCTGAAAAAGGTGTCGCCTATTTCCAGTCCTGTGTCAACAGACATGTGGCTTAGCTGTTTTTTTTTTTTTTCCGTTGGACAGCAGTTCATTTTTAAAATAACTGTAATGATCAGTATATTTCTAAATAAATGTCTGTAGTTTTGGACACCAGGTACCATTCTTTTCCTGCTCTGGTGCATTATGTTTGCTATTCTTATCACTGATGTTTGGCTCCCC
The DNA here is from genome assembly GCF_964195595.1 of Calonectris borealis. Classification (NCBI taxonomy): domain Eukaryota; kingdom Metazoa; phylum Chordata; class Aves; order Procellariiformes; family Procellariidae; genus Calonectris; species Calonectris borealis. The sequence goes on along the minus strand of NC_134315.1, from coordinate 84,399,493 downwards.
TGCAAAACAAGTCAGATATGTGCCTTTTATTTGAACTAAGATGGACTCTAAGATGAGCAAGAAGGCCCATCTGATGAGCAAACATAAACATGGAAAGGATTTAATCACTGTAGCAGAATAGGCAGAGACCTGCTAAGGTGTAGCTAACAGCATTCTATGACGGGGCATATCTTCTGGGCACATCCTCAGTTCTGACGCTAAGCCATTCATCTTAGGTGATCACCCAACTCATCTGCAGTTTGGCAGAGTTTTCTCTCATTAAAATAAACATTTTTAAATCAACCAGAATGACTATTCGTCGTCTCACTGCACCTAAATAATTCAAACATCTAATTCCAATTAGCTCAATTTGTAATTTACTGTCTCATTCCTGTAGTCCTCTGCTGGAACAGATTCAAGACCACAAATCTTCATCCTCAACACCTAAATAGTTTTGCAAACCTGAACTTTATGCCAAAATCCAGAACACAGACCAGAGCTGCCAGAACATGCAGTATTCGGTGCTTACTTCAAAGTGAGGGAGAAAGACCTCAGACAGGTTAACATGCAGACCTCACTGTCTCCTCTATGCTCTCTCTCTATCATCAAGTCCCTCTGGAAAGCAGACATTTTTTTCATTGTGCTAAAAAGCATATCGAAAACCATCATTTTCATATGTGTATGAAAATGTTTGTATATGTATTGCTATGTATGGTGGATGTATGTTTTCCAGATTGCAAAGTTAAGCTTGAATTTGATAACCCGATTGCATAATTTGACATTATATCTTCCAAAGTCCACCTCCAGACACACACACACACACACACACACACACACACAGAGACACGTATATATGAATGGCTCTGCTTTTTTAAGTTATTCCTTTCTTCTTGTTTAGGTAGTCCCCTAATTACCCGTTAACAAGGCATTTACCGTGGCAGGGGTTGGAAAAAGGTTCTCTCACACCATGCTAGCTCTGAAGGCCTTGCAAGCAGGTGGAGGAGAAGCCAGCGCAAGTCAGTTTTCTCTCTGTGTCTTGTTGGTCAGGTCTCAGTAGGCTGCCTACTTCACAATGCCCTATATTGTCAATATTACTGTTTGTCATTTATGGACTATAAGGACTTACAGCTTCATTAAAGTGAATTCAGTGCTGCCTTCCCTGAAGAAGAGGGTATCTGTTCGTCAGACACTTACTTTCAAGTGCACAGTTTGAAAATGGTTCATGGACGGTCTTCTGCTTGAATTTTTCTGCTAAGCTGTTCGCCTCTTGGTTATATTAGGCTTCAGACAATACATGCTTTCCCTGTTCTTCCTATTTTGTCCTTTACTTCACTCGCAATGGTAGGGATATTAAGATTGCCAGCATCCGGCTTCTGAGTCAGCCTTCTCCTATTCACTGTGGCATTTGTGTATATTTCTTCGTTGCTGTGCTCTTTACTACAGTATTGAGAAGTTCACCCGGTAGTTTACCTTTACTATTTTACTGTCTGTGATGTAATGAAGATGCAACTAAATGTCTGTTTCCAGCCAAGTTGCACCAACTGGCTCCAAATCAATTGCTGTAGTATAGCATCCATTGAAATGCTATGTTGCTTTGCTTACAGTAATCCCTGCAGCACTATCTGACAATAGGTATCACTTCCAAAAACCTAGACAATGGTTTACAGCAAGGAGATAATTTATGTGCATTTCTAATGTATACTGAGCTTTACTGGGAACGTTGCACATTTTCATTGTCTGGACCTAGATTTTCCTACGGACGACATAGCTATTTAGCAGGTGTTTCATCTCTCTTACAGTTATCTGCATATGAGAAGTCAAAATGGCTCTAATGTATATTTTCAAGAATGACTTTTCTCAAGAATATATGTTTAATAGTATATTGCTTATATATGATACCTTTGTTTCGTACGCAGATCTTCCAAGTATCTTGAGGATGCTAGTAGCAATTATGACCCTCTGATCAGAGCTTATTCTTGTTCTTTCAAGTTCCTGCCTTCCACCTCCTATATAGTTGCTTTAAATGATGCTCTCCCTTAGGAAGAAAAATGCATCTTTCATAGCTTTCTCTTCGTGATCTAGGACTGCTGTGTGAGAAGTCATCTCTATGCTTCTCATAGTATCTCAGTTTGAGCTCTGCTATTCCAAGATCGTCATATAACAGTGTTCTGGGGCGTGCGTAGGATACTTCATAAAAATGCCTTCTGATTATTTACAGTAGTTTCTGAAGACTCTCCTTCCCCACCATGCCAATAGAGCTTATTACACATGCAGGTGATTGCAAAATACTTCAGGTTGCCCATACATTTTTCTGTGGGTATTAGTAAGATTGATGTAAAGCTCCTGGTTGCCATATTTCTAGAAACAATGTCCCAATCCCCATCTCGGCAGCAACAGGCTTTGCAGCTGTCTACTCATTCACACTGCAGAATGTCACTGAATTTCAGAATGGACAAGTTAGTCCCTACTCTTTCCTTTATCGTTTAGATGAACTGCGTCTCTTGCATTTCCATCTTCTGCTCATCCTGGGGGTTAACATATACTAGGCTGACATGGAAAAAAACATGTTAAATATTTTTTAATGAAGGCTTTGATATGATGTAATAATATCTTCTAGATGTGGCATATCTTCTCTGTTGGTTTTAACTGTTGAAAGCAAGCTGCGGGTAATTTAGCAAGTGTATCATGTATGCTGCAGCAATGAGCCAGAAAGCACCTTGTTCCTCCATCTTCCCTACTTGCATTGATCAAAGAGAAGAGATGGAGTTCATACCTTGCTATACCTCTTGTTATGCTGCCTTTACATCCAAAATATTCTCTGCTCCAACATTAATCTCGAAAGCGTTTGAGTCCTGTTAGTGAGTCTTGTTGCCTGTCCTGCTTTTCAAACATTTGGTCCCTAGGGCGTTCTACCATCCCCGCCAATTTGTCTCATGACATCTACAACGTGGTGATGTAGCCGTTCTCCTTATCAGGGAACAGTTGCCAGTATCATCCTTTGGCAGCAAGTAGAACGGTTTTGTTTTGCCTTGCGAGGTAATACCTTACTGATTGTACGCATTTCATATTGACTCCTCTATAATGCATTAAATTGCTTGAATCTATCCAAACATAAAGCCTTCAATGTTGGGTGAGGGCTATCAGCTGGCAAGTTCTGTGACTTCTCAGAATTAGACTCTTTTTTCCATGTCACCGTGTCTTTTTTTTCTTCTCAATACAAGTAGGTAGTCTGCAAAGTAGATGAGGTACTGGCTTGATCATTTTACCTATTTCTAGTTACAAAGTCCCTCAAAAAACATCAGAGTGATGTTTTGGTATGAGTGAAGTGCACATCTAATTACAAAATAGATGTCGGAAAGAATTATCCTAGGTGCAGCGTTACTCAGTTCATTAAGTCCTTATCAGAAAGAACCTTTTGTTTCAGTATTTTTTATAAATTTCTTTGATATGCTATCTGGAACTTAAATTGTTGCAGTGGTGTGATTGATGTTTGTTTCACGGTACAACTGTGAGTGGCGATCTTTTTTCTTCCTCTTACATAATTCTCCGGGGGCCTTTGGAATCCAGTACGTTCACTTGTGCCCTAGAAACTTTTTGGCACGCAGTTTCCCATTTCCATGCTGCTGCCTGAGCTTTGCAGCCTGAGTTCTTCTGAGTTTTATGATCCACCTATTTTTGCTGTCTTCTATCCTGCTGATGTCGTATCTCCACAGAAGCTCATATTCTCAGTGGCTGCTTGCATTCTTCTTTAAGGCGCCATTTAAAAACAGTTGGCAGAGCTGATATATGTGGAACCGTATACATTTCATTAGTGTGTTTTTTCAATAGCACACCAAGCATTGATTTTGTTTAAACTCTATTTTTATTTGTGTGCTGCATTTCCCACCAATTCTGATACATTTTTCAGGTGTTTTCATGTTTGATAAACTGTTGTTGAATCTGTTCTACTTCACTTATGTTTAGCTGTGAGCTACTTAATGTATTTCTAACGATCCTAGCAGATCCGCTGTAAGTTCTCTGAAAATTCTCCCTAAGAGTCTCCACAGTTCATCCTTTTCACCAGTCTGTCTCTGTTGCGGCTATTTTGTTTCCTATAGCTAATAAATGGCATTCAACCTCAAAGAAATTGTTGGTGGCACTGTGCCTGGAAAAGTGCAACTGCACTGAACCGAAGCTTGATGGTCTTTGGCAGTATAGAAGAACCATTCAGTGAACAGAGTTCAGTCAAGAGCCAAAGCTGAAAGCTTTTGTTCGACAAGAGATTGTTAGTATTTCTTCCCTATGCTTGACGTACTCCAGGTTTAGCAATGAAAGAGATACTGAAAACTTCGGCAGGAAATGTTTGGAGGTTTTTTGTTTTGAATTCATTTAAGGCATTTATCTGTGAGTTCCAATTTATAAAAAACATGGCCACAAACTTTTTTGTAAGTGTAAGCAGGCGTAGTTGCCAAAATCAGAAGAAAAGCATGTTGAAAATGAACCAATGATTCTGGGAGCCATTGGTTTTGCTCCCAGCTTGAAACACTTTAAGAGTTGAAAAAATTGCTTTATGTCTGTTGGGGCTGTAGGACTTCTGGAAAACTTCTGAGATTTTACACAGAGTCCCCCATTCTGCAGCCGACACACCCAGATGTTGCTGCACCACTGACAGCCTTTGCCCCTCAGCAGTGCTGACACTCTTACTTTGTCCTATTTTTCATTTAGTTGCACTGTAAACTTACAGTTTTCCCATTCTGGCCTAAAAACTGCAGAGCTGGTAAATATTTTCTCTTTCATGTCCATCTCCATAGAAACAGAATCTGTGTTACTGCTATAATTGTTCTCTGATTTTGTGCTGGTTTTTCTGTTATGGCCTCTGGATTGTTTCTTGGGAAGATACTAGTTTACCTATTTAAGACAACTTGTAAATGTTCAAGCATTAAGGAGAAAAAGAGGGTGATCCTGTTCTCATTCTTTCGTCCATTCCTGAGTAAGCAATTCCTGAAGGTAAAGGCCTCACAACTTTGAAAAATTGAAAGATGGTTATTCTAAATGAAGCATTTTCCGCCTCAAATATCCCCTACTGCCTTCGGAATTTCTTTAGCTAAGAGTCAGGGCCTGAATTGGCACCTTAACAGGAGAAGAGATGTCTGTAGAGCCATTTGTAGGTCCTCGTCGCTGGAGGAATGTTTATAGCGCAAGCGAGACAGATGAATGTGTAGGGAAGAATCCTTTCAGTCCCGTATATACTGAACAAAGTTCTATCACAGTTGTATTCAAAAATATGGCTCCTTTCAGCACTCCTATCAGAACCCAGGTTTTCATTTTCCTCAGAGCCAGTAGCTGGATGGAGGTAGGACTCTCCTCCCGACATCACAGCGGGGAACTCTGAAACTGAGAGCAGAGGGCTAAGGATGAACAGGAAGAAACGGGGTCCAGAGCTCTGCAGCCCGCCGAGCAGGCCTGCCACAGCTAGCACTGAGCCTGTTCCGTTCTTTCGCAGCAGGCAGGTTAAGAAACTTTGAAAGTTGGCACTGTCATTTACTCACTGACATAAAAAGATAATCCGTTTCTGCATGTTATTCTGCTATAATGAATTCTAAGGCTCCATGAATTAAACGTGAAGCTTTCTGTCCCCGCAGGTGAAATCCAAAAACACAGTGATATATTTCAACATTTTTGTCTTAGCCTCAGAAGCAAAGTTCAATAAGTCAAACCTAAGCATGTGTACTTTTCTATCTGAAAAAATCAATCGTTTTTAACAGCTAAAAGCTTTTCAAGCAGCATTCAAACAGACCACATTTATTAGGTGATCTCTGGCCTGTAGTTCCAGGTCCAGTACTACCTTAAACGTGAATCAGACTCCCAATGATATTACCAGCATGTAATGATCTCTTAGAAATGAACTCGATTTGCAGCAGCAGCAGCAACAAAACGTTGTCTGTCTTCTGGTTGCCCTTTTCCTTCGTATGTTCTCCTTTACCTGTATTTGTTACAATATAGCATGTAATACTGGAAACCTGGGATTCCCAATGTTAAGGAAGTGACTAAAAAATAGTACGAAACTGAGGAAATGTTGCTTGTTTTGTTTGTTTGTTTATTTTATCTTTAGAGTAGCGCTTGCAAAGTCTGATTTTTCAAAAGAGACAAGTGATTTGGGTTACCTAATTTGAGAGCCTTCAGGAAGACCTGATTTTAAAAGAGAGGTTCCCCAGTACATTACAAGAATCAGAAAAATTTCATCCGAGACCAAAAAATGGGATTAAGCTTAGCAAAGTATGGTTCATGTGATTCTCTTAAATAAGTAATAAAAAGACTGGTCCAGGCAGTCACATCAAAGGAATTAAAAAGAGGCACCAGATAGATCTGTGGCTTTGCAAAGTCTGAAGAGCTGTGTTGCTGGTTTTTTTTAATTTGAAGGCTAACCCGAGAATCCTTCACAAGTCATGAAAAGAAATATTAACAAACTCTTTGCACATGAAGCTTTTAGTGTTGTCTTTTGGATCAATTAGTCAGTGGCTATACTCGCTAGGCCATTCCTCTATACTGCCCTCCAACCCCATGCTGACAGTCCTTGACTTTTGCTTTCTGTTCAAATGCCTTTTATTCTAATACCAACAGTGGTTCAATATTGCCAATTGAGCATGTTCATATTCTTTCTATAGGTCTCAAAAATAACTCATGAAATTAAATGGTAAGAATGAATTTATAATTGCCCTTATCTGGCTCCGGTGCTTTTAAGTGAACTTGGTTTCTCCATGACTATGAGTGCTGGAAACACAGAGTGGGATGCATTTTACTAAGTCTCGGGTGTCTACAATACAGGCACCTGAGCTATTCTCACCGCAAAGAGACTCGAGGCTTCCTTTAAAGTCAGTGCAGATCTAGTCAATATAGTTACGGAGTGAAGGATGCGTGTCATCTAACCAAAAGTGATTCAGAAAGAGAGGAATCCTGCCCTGTGTCCCTTACGGTAACAGGGGGGATCCCCCTGTCCCTGTTCATAAACAGCTAGTCGTTTTACCTGATTTATATGTTATATCTGCCTCCTGTGTCTTAATAAGTATTTTCCATGCCAGGGTTACTTAAGGCTGCCAGATTCCTGGCTCCCTGGGAAGGGAAGTTGGAAGCTGTGCAAATTATGCGTTGAACCAAATTTCTCACAGTTCCTACTGGCAGAGCGGAGAGCCTAGTGCTGAGCCAAGACCTAGGACTCCGCTCCTGGTGTAAGAGCTTTCCTGCCTGAAAATGTTGAGAGCCTAACACGAACGCAAGTCTCACGGTCTCCGAGGTCCTGCTGCACGGTCGGGCACTGTAGCCTCATTGCTGTCAGCACTGTAAGAGTTTTGGGACGGATGCTTTGGCATGCCAGAACACTGATGTTCTTGGCTCTTTTGGCTGGGTGCCCCAAAGCCAGAAATCCTACAAGCACAGGGTCTGCCTCCCTGCAGGTTTGTTAAAGCCGATACGGTTCTGTAGGAAACATAACTTTGGATTTCATGAAAGTTTATCAGAACTCTGATGTTTCCAGTGAAACATTTTGGATTCAACTAATTGACATTTTATGTGAAAACTGTGCAATAAATAGGTAGACCAGGTCTACTTTATGTCATAATGGTTGCTCGATCAGAAATATCACCGGCACATTTTTGTTCCTACTGAAGCAATAGTAAAACCCCCAACAGGAGTCTGAGCTATGAGAGCACTGAATCCATGGGAAATTACCCTTCTGAATGCATTCGTTGTCCCCGGGGATGGTGTTTTGTGATCTACAACCAAAGCAGTTCAAGAAAGAGTGAAAGTTTAAAATGTTCAAACCTTTCAAATGACAAACATCTTTTAATCTGCTAACCCTGACCTAGGTCCAAGAAAAATTCAAAACAAATTAACCAACTACAACACTACTACCCTAGAACCAGTACTCAACTATGACCTACACAGACCAATGCCCATTTCTCAGACTAGGAGTGACACAGTCCAGCTATTATGCCTGACCTTGATGTCTCTTCTCAGAGACCAAGACTGGCCACTTGTGACAGACTTAGCCTTTTAGAGTGGTTACTGTTTTCCTCTTCAGACTTATAGGAATGTGCAGATAGATTGCATTAGTTCCAGTGACGCTCTCAGACATATAAGCCCCCTCCCACTTCACGTCTTCCAACTTGTAAATGCAAATCTGCGTGTTGAATTTATCCTGCCAATCGTAAGGAACAATCCTAAATCTCGAAACTCGAAAGGATTGAAATAGTCACCCAAAAGATGATTAATATAATTCCTGAAGATCTTACACTGGAAAATATACAAAGTTCTGTATGCTTTAAAAAGACCAAGCCTCGTGTTCCTTGCGTACTTCATTTCTGTCAGAAAATCTGTATAAAAAGGAACACAACTGATGTGCATGAGGAAGTGTGGTTTCAGTTAAAATCCTGCATATGGAAAGGGCAGGATCCATCGTTATCGGCAGCGTAAGTTCTGAATGTTCAATGCCGTTCCCGCTAACAAAATAGAACAAAACTTCTGATCCTGCAGGCCCCATTTTGTCTTACACTGACTATCCCATGAAACTGAATGAATGGAGACTAACGCGACCTGAATTATACCTGCAAAACTGAACTGTTTTGGCAGGCGCCTGATTCCATGCAATAGTCAGATGTGAATAAGAAGATACCCTGTAAACAGACCTTCCATTAAAAATATGACCATTTGAACCAAGTACAAAATCAAGAGAACAAAAAGATACCAGTTTGTCACCAGGTCTGCCTCTAAAATTAAGATATCATCTCTATGTAAGTTCAGGAATGACTTTTTCTTTTTTAAGACCTACAGACCCAGACCCGATAAAAGATCTGTAGTTGTCGTGGCTTTAGAACGACAAACGAGGAAGCCCTTGGCTAGTAACCTTCACTGTTTTACTGATAACATGTATTTTTATCAGTCCTCATGGCATTTATTCATGAAACTTTGCACTGAATTTTCTGTTCTCTGGAAAAAACACACAGTTATTGTACCATGTGGCAACAAACAAAAACTCCACTGATATGGACTTAGGTCATTTTATCTTGCCACCCACAAAAAGAGAACTTCATAATCGAGCTGGTCATAAAATTCAATACAGAACGATGTAACGTTGGAACTAAAAATTATTGTGTGGAGAAAGTGAAATTTAGATTAGGCTTCCCAAGGAATTTCTGTGTAGTTTTGCTTTTTTTTCCCAAAGAACAAGAAGACTATTTTATTTGATTCCTGGTTATCAAGTAGGCAATCTATCTACTTCCACTTCTGAAAGGAAAATCAAGTACTCCCTTCCTCCTTTTAGTATATAACTGCACTTTAAGTTGGGTAAGGGCAGATTTAAATGACACAAGGAGGGGCTGGTGGGGAACGTGAAGCTCAAGGGCAGCCTTGGCTGGGGTGACCATGAAATGGTGGAGTTCAAGATCCTTAGGACACCGAGGAGGACGCACAGCAAGCTCACTACCCTGGACTTCAAGGAGAGCAGACTTTGGCCTCTTCAGGGATCTGTTTGGTAGAGTGCACAAGTTCCAGCACAGCACCTCTCCTCATGGGGGACTTCAACCACTCCGATATCTGTTGGAGGGACAACACAGCAGGGCATAAGCAATCCAGGAGGTTCCTGAGATGGGTTGATGATAACTTCCTTTTCCAAGTGATAGAGCGCGGGAAGATCGTGGACCAGATCCTCCTGGAAGCTATTCTAAAACACATGGAAAATAAGGAAGTGATTGGTGACAGCCAACATGGCTTCACTAAGGGCAAATCGTGCCTGACAAATTTGGTAGCCTTCTACGACGGAGTTACAGCATTGGTGGATAAAGGAAGAGCAACTGATGTCATCTACCTGGACTTGTGCAAAGCATTTGACACTGTCCCGCACAACATCCTTGTCTCTAAAATAGAGACGTGGATTTGACGGATGGACCACTTGGCGGATAAGGAATTGGCTGGGTGGACTGCAGCTCAAAGAGTTGCGGTCAATGGCTTGATGTCCAAGTGGAGACCAGTGACCAGTGACATTTCTCAGAGGCCGGTATGGGACCAGTGCTGTTTAACACCTTTGTCGGCGACATGGACAGTGGGATTGAGCATACCCTCAGCAAGTTTGCTGACGGCACCAACCTGTATGGTGCGGTCGACACTGACGGGAAGGGATATCATGCAGAGGGACGCTGACATGCTTGAGAGGTGGGCCCATGCGAACTTCATGAAGTCCAACAAGGCCAAGTGCTAAGTCCTGCACATGGGCCAGGGCAATCCCAAGCACAAACACAGGCTGGGCAGAGAATGGATTGAGAGCAGCCCTGAGGAGAAGGACTTGGCGGTGTTGGCTGATGAGAAGCTCAGCATGACCCGGCAATGTGCGCTCGCAGCCCAGAAAGCCAACCGTATCCTGGGCCGCATCAAAAGAAGCATGACCAGCAGGTCGAGGGAGGCAATTTTCCTCCTCCACTCTGCTCTCGTGAGACCCCACCTGAAGTACTGCGTTCAGCTCTGGAGCACCCAGCATAAGAAGGACATGGACCTGTTGGAGCGGGTCCAGAGGAGGGCCACAAAGATAATCAGAGGGATGGAACGCCTCTCCTATGAAGAAAGGCTGAGAGAGTTGGGGTTATTCAGCCTGCAGAAGAGAAGGCTGCAGGGAGACCGTATAGCAGCCTTCCAGGACCTGAAGGGGGCCTACAAGAAAGCTGGAGAGGGACTTTTTACAAGGGCAGGTAGTGATAGGACAAAGGGTAATGGTTTTAAACTAAAAGAGGGTAGGTTTAAACTAGATATAAGGAAGAAATTCTTCACTATGAGGGTGGTGAGGCACTGGAATAGGTTGTCCAGAGAAGTTGTGGATGCCCCATCCCTGGCAGTGTTCAAGGCCAGGTTGGATGGGGCTTTGAGCAACCTGGTCTAGCGGAAGGTGTCCCTACCCATGGCAGGGGGCTTGGAATTAGATGATCTCTAAGGTCCCTTCGAACCCAAGCCATTCTATGATGTCTGTGATTCTACTGGGCACTGATATTGCCTAAGTAGCTATTTGACAACTCAATAAGGTTATCAGGTCCTCAGTGTAGGATTTTGAAATATATTCAGCATTGGCCTAATTCTGGTCATGTCGAACTCAGTGCTAAAACTCGCCTGACTTCACTGGAAACTGAGTTAGATAGAACTGTGTGCTTTTGAAAAGCGCACTGCTTATTTACCCCAGTTGCGACCAGAGAACTAGATAGCTCAGAAAAAAAGATGAGAAACCGCTGAATAATCAAGCAATAATCAAACTTTTTTTTGAGTAAAGTAATATCTAAAATCACAGATTCATTCATGTAAGGTCAAAATTAAAATCTTTATCCTGCCGTGAGGTCTGTGCAAGCAAGCCTTTATATCAGTGGATCTTCAAAGATGTGAATTACAAGTACACTTAATTGTGTGCACAATGTATAGCCCCATTGAAGTCAACAACGTATGCAAGGTTAAGCTCCAGCAGAGACACTGGTTAGCATGAATGGCACAGAAACAGTTTATTTTACACAAGCGGAGAAAATTACAAGTGGGATGCTGTTCTTGATGCAAAAGGATTTTTAGGCCTTGGTTTTGGAAGGTAGGGGATTAATTTATAAAACTGCCAAGAAATAACGTATCTTGGATCTTTCCATACGGACTTTAGATACTCTCTATAATATTTTAAGGAAGTCATTTCACACCAAATTACACAAATGTTTTTAGTCTGGTTAGCAGAAGAGTAGGAAATGTCCATGTCGCACAGCAGAGAATTAATATAGGTTTAATTACCTCCTGCATGTGCGGCCAAGCAACCAGCTCAAAACTGCAGGTGAAGACTCGTGCGGATGGAACAGTGGTAATAGACGAAAAGGCTTTTGCAATGAGCTGTGGGAAAAGTACGGGCTGGGAGGAGCTCTGGCGTAAATGCAGAAGGCACAAGTATGGACAGTAAAAAGCAGGTCTATCTCAGGTTATATTGAGATAATTCTAAAACCGATGGTCAAGCCTAATCCTCTCCTAGAAGAGAGCTCTGGCAGAGAAAGCTACTATGCGTCTTGAAGTACACAGGTATCAGCATTCGACTAGTACTAGTCCTGATTAACACGCAGCGAGCCTTTTCAAAGTCCTCAGGCGAGAGAAGTATGCCACCTACTGTTAACAAAACTCTCTGGCACAGAGAAGCCGTGGACCTCAACGTTAAGAAAAACGTAACGTTCCTGTGGGCAAAGAAAGGGCTAGTCTTTCAGTTAATCAGAGACATCATTGCTACAAACTATTTCTATTTAGTGACTAACTATTCCAGGATAAAAAGCTTGTGAGGTGTTTCTCCATAGTTTGTTGCACTGGTGAAAGATGCTAAAACATAAGAATGCCTCAGCAACATCTAAAAACATCTAGATTGTTAAATTATTTGTGCTAGTTTGACAGCTACTGCAACAATCAGGCCACACTACTACACCAGGATAAGAGTTTGCTTTCCGTTAATTGTACTGTCTTCCCTCTCTTATTCAGGCTGCGGTAAGTAAAAACCATGGAATCTGTAATTGCACATTACACGTGACTAGAAATGATCAGACTGATACTGCTGAAACAACCCTGGGAGCTACCTATTGTAGCAAATGGTCAAAGGCAGAAACATAGGAGTAAAACCAGAGAGAAAAGCATTTGCAATGGATAGGTCCCGTTCCTGGCTTTGCCACTGATGTTCTGTCAGACCGTTTCTACTTCACTAGGTCTCTTTGCGTCTGCTTCCGCTCTTAACTTTTGTAAGATTTATCGTCTACAGCACAAATATTTGCGGTCAGGACTGCCTATCAGCAAGGATCTCTATGGTACCAATAGAGAAATCCCGAGGTGCCCGAGAACGGCATTGTTCTCACGAGACTGAGCCTTTTTATATTTTCTTCATTTAAGAACTTTGCAGAAATGTTTGCTACTTTAAATAGTGATATTCAACAAGCATCGGATAACGATATTAGGGGCATGAGTGTCAATGAAATATATAAAGATGGTGCACCTGTGCAATTTCCCTTTTCTCACTGGCCCGGCAGGGCCTTTGGCATTCTGCTCTTTGGCCGTGCAGGCAGCACTACCAATACCTAGCAGTAGCCTGACGGAATAAGGCTCCTTGAAGAAACGTTGTCCATTCCTCAGTATAAAATACCACTTCAGTGCGTTATGATTTTATCCGTTTTTTTTCTTAGGGAAAAGATTTAAAGAAATGTAAATACTGTTACTCTATCTGAGCTACACTGTAGCTAGGCACCACTGATTTTGCCTGTATTGCTTTATATGGGCCTGCAGAGCCAGCGATTCACAAACCACACGTCTCTTACCTGTCTGTTTCTGTGAATATGCACGACACACACAACACACATAAATATACAGGTAGTTAACGTCCCTGTCATCGCAGCATCTGTTAAAAATGTGGTCACGAAGCGATTAAGGGATATCTTAAATGAGAAAAGCAGAACAATGTGTAGTGAAACTAGCATTCATATCCATAAATCTCCTGCATTCGCTCTGGTAGCAAAACCGTTTAGCTTCCTCTTGTTTGGCATTGGGGAATACACACAGCACAAGATCCTTGTCAAACACTGAGCAGAAACTACAGTATAGGGAAGCATCTCATTTTTTCCTTAGCTCTAAATCGTCGCAGTTTCTTTTACAGGTAAGCTGTCTCAAGCTGAACTTCATTAAAACACTGTAGGGAATGATCATGTGTTGGTTAGAAAAGGAAAATGAATTCAATTTGAACTACAAAAATAGCTTATACAGTTATAAGAAGGGGAAGAAGAGAAGGATTCAGCTATGAAGTTGTTGTCTGATGATTTCTTAAATTGTCTTTCTTCCAGCCAGAAGGTGAGATTTTCTTTTTTCTTTTTTTAAAATTCTTTAAAGAGCTGCAATTTTGGCTCAGACTGCTTTCTCAAGCTCAGAGTTCTCTGAATGCATAGATGTCGCAACAATTTCATTGGCAAAGTTGTCACCTAATGATTACAATTATTAGTAAGTGTCAAATTGAATGCTCCTAAACTCAAATGCTTTATAGGAGACATCATATAAAAAAAGTCACCACTACCACACTAACCGATTTTTTTTGTAACGTACTCATTCCGAATTTCAGCTCCCCAACACCATGTTTGAGTCAGGTACCATCACATAGCTTTTTCACTTTATGGATGAAAACTGTATCCGAAAGAAGACACATTTCCCCAAACCAGCTCCTTCTAAGGATCCGATCCGTCGCAGTCCAACCTCTTCTGGGCCAGCTAAGCACCTGGGTGCAAGGTGCTGACCACACTTTGAGAACACTTTTCCTGAATGCGGTTGAGGAAGAAAGAGGCCTCTGGCAGGCTGAAACGGACCTTCGTCTCTGTCGTTGCTGGAGGCTGAATGGCACCATGAATAGTTAAGAACAGTCTTCCCCAGCTTGTCAACAGTCGAATCAAACCGCAACACATATAATGTAAAACCATTGCGTTGATTAGCACGAGTATCGCATGCTGAAGAAGTATTATTTTTGCAATAGCTGCCTGCTAAAAGTGGATGCATATTTGTTGGAATCCAAAAATAAAATAAAAGCCAAAAGCTAACAGTACACGGGATCTGTCTGCAATGCATTGAAGTTGCAAGTTCTCTGACTAACACATACAGATGCTGACAAGAAATGAGCAGAACGTAGGAAATAATTCCATGACAGATTAAAATACAGAGTAGAATAGTCATTAAGTAAGCAATTGCCTCTAACGTAATGTGTTTAATAAAACTCAAGTGTATCAGCTTGGGACTGACAGTGCATGTAGGCGGGCAAGTAATATTTAGAATATTCTAGCGCACAAAACAAAAAACCACATCTAATATTCCGGTGACAGTCTTAGAAAATTGCCATAATGAAGCATACAACAGAGATCAGCTTTCACTGGGGTTTTGATTTATAATGAAGAGAAAACCTGACTCGTCAATTAATAAGGATGTGTGGTTTATTTAGTGCTCTTATTGCAAAGAATTTGTGGAAGAGTATTTGAAGAAGTACTTTGATAGAAAAATGTTTTCATTGTCCTTACCTGGGTCTTTTTAAATTAAAGCAAGATATTTGAAATACAGAAAGTGAGAAGTTATTTAGGATACTAGGTAACACGGATAAAGCATAGCATTCCAAAAATTCTGAACAGCTTTTCTGGCTGCTAGTAGTCACTAGCTAACAAAGAGGTGTGCGGGATTTGGAATTAGAGTACATAAAGGTCACACGTAAAGCGCTTTGCTGAATGCAAGCAGGCTGAAGCAGATGTTTTAAATCTCACTGAAGTTAAGTGGCATTTAAGAGCTTTGCCGAACATAGAGAGACTGTAGCGATGTCTGAAGGTAAGCTTGTGAATTTGTGTTCAAACTGATTTCTGGAATACAAGGTTAAGTATTGAAAAGTAATATTTTGTGTACAATTGAAAATCACACACTTGAGAAAACAAATATGATGTTTTAGGCTGAGCCTGTGCATTGAAATTCGTGAATGAGAATAAATGATCCAGATTTACCTTTCAACACATGCGTAAGCTCGCTCACCAGACATCTATAGGTAAATGTGTATTTTGACTTACTGCAGCCCTCTTTTCAAGTATTGTCTAGCGGTACTTCCTCATTTAGAAATATAACTGAATTCATGTTTACGAATGAGAAAATAAGAGAATGACAGGTGACAAAATTAAAATTCACTCCATCAGCATTTTTCCTCCCATGTACACGAAATGCTTATGGAAGAGGACACTAATTCAGGAAGACGAAGCTATTCGAGGCAGCACCTAACTTTGTAACCAGCTTGCATTAAAGTCAATGGCATTGTAAATGTCACACAAGAAAAAAATCCCTGTTTAGCCTGCTGGAAATAAATGACAAAAACTTTATATTTACTATTGAATGGAAAAAATATTTTTAGGACATATATGTTTAAGAATCAAACGCTTTAGTAAAATTTCATTTCCACAATGTTGGGAAGAGTAAGACTTTGTCATTCATGGCCCTCAATTCTGGATAGTTTTAGATGAAGGTGGATTGCCAGCTTCTAGCTCCATCTACTGAGTCAAACTGAAATAACAGAAAGATTGATCTTTCCCTTTTTTTTTAAAAACTGTATTCCAACCTCCCCCTAAAATAGGAGATCAGGATTCAGCAATAGATAGCCGCTGAAAGGAAATGCACTGAATCCAAGACAAAATGGCAAAGAACGTGAGCCAGTAAGTAGAATAGCACACCATAAACGAGGTAGGGAAGGTTCTGTTTTGAAAAAGAGAGGCTCCACAGGATCCTGGGAGGGTTAGATAATTTTAGACGATTGAGGGCTTTTAGAAAATTTTTCTAGTTATCATTTGAACTTTGAAAAAAGCGTTTTTTCTTCCAGTTGACATACCTTTTTGAGGTATCAAAGAAATTTCTTACATTGCCTTCACTGAAACCAAGATCTTAGGAAGTTTTACACGGAGATTCTCACCCCCTTTCTTGTGCAGAGATAAACTAGCCTGATAGTATAAATAGTTTCTAGGCACACTTTACACGAAGATAGAAAAGCAGCATGTTGTTCTTGTTGTTCTGCATGCCAGCAGAAAGCTGCTTGCATTAAGATCTCCTGAGCTGCACAAAGAGAAGTAATTTCAAGGACTAATTTCAGAACTAATCAATTGTTTACTTAAAAAGTGGTTACTATAGAAATTATCATTATGGACGGGCAAGACTCAAGCAAAACATAAAATGTAAGAAATGTTTAACCTCCTAGCTGACTCTTGTGTAGTCCACAGTTGATGCTACTCCAAACAACAAAACGTTACTTTGACAAGTAAACTTTGACATTCAAATACAGGTGGTTTTGACTTGAGAGGTCTCATTCACAGTTTTGGATTACAGATCCATTATATGTAAAATACACAAAAACTTCTCTTTATGTTACGATTTGTCTTGTTTTTATTTTATTTTTATCTTCTACAGCACTTGAAGAGAATCTGAAAGAAATCCAAAATCTCATCCAGATGCTATTTGCCTCAATTTGCCATGGTATTTTTCAACTTCATACTCACAAAGGATAAACAGTTGGAAAGCACGTGAATCAAATTAGAAACCTGAAACGTACTTTCAAAAATCATTTATGCATGTAAAAATGTAAGTCTTACAGAGTACTAGTAAGTTTTAGGATTCCAAGCGCTTAAGCCGTTTCTTAGATAAGACACAGACTCCCAGAGTACTAAATACATTACAGAATTAACGTCATTCTAGCTTTCTCACTTTAGGTCAATTGTCAGCTAATCATCCCTTTAGAATTTCAAGTTCAAAATACTGTTATATGCTGGGTAGTACTGGGACTATAGAGAAGGGTATAAAGTAGTGACTAGTTTGTAAAGCCCGTCGTAAAAAATACAAAGTACAAAAATTGCATCAAAACCTTAATTTTAATACAAAAGGTATTGCTTCCCTCTGCCTCATCAGGCTTAGGATGTCTGCCTAATGCCTCTCTGGGGCCATCAGTGTTTCAGCCCAGTCTTCCGTCAGAGTCAATCATCTTCCATCACCTACACTGTACACAGATTTCTCAAGTGCTATCTTAAACTGTAGTCTTTTGCTTGCAGTACTCTTACAGGAAGACTCTTTCCAAGTCTCATATCTCTAACTAGAACTCTGAATTTCCAGCCCCAAAATAGCAGTGGTGTATTATATATCCCTATTTACTCTTGTGCCATTATTGTATTTTTAACACTTGCCAGATTCTTTGAAAAAACTAGGCCAGCATGGCCACAACTAGCTCACTGTTACGTTAACATGCACGCCTCTGCCCAAACGCCCAAGGTAGAACAGCGAGACGAAAAAACTGCACCCCAAACATGGGAGTGCTTTCCCTCAAAAACACACCAGAAGCAGCAGTGAGTAAGTCCCACTGAACTATCTGAACCAACTCCAAGTGTGCTGGTAGACATCATCGCATTCAGACCCAAACCAGAACTCTTGCATGCCACTGAAAGTCTCCAGCACTCCTACTGGCCTCCCAGCAAATGCCCTGGTATCAAACACCACTCTGATGTCTTGTGGGTGGATGAATGCGACGGGCAACACTCCTTGAGATCTCGTTGATCGCTTCCAGTAATGACATCATGAAGGAAGAAGGACAAGGTTAGTCCCGGTCAGGAAAGACTTAAGTGGATGGAATGCCATCGTTTCCTGTAGAACAACTGCACTTTTTCTTTTTTAACAGAGCACTTGCATATTTCTTCAGAAATATTTGAAAGGTTTTGCTTGCTGGACTTGTTTCTGCTTTCCCAGTCCTCCCCGTGAGGAAGTGTCAAAGCTGGCATGATGTTGTATTAAGGTTTAAGGGCAACTATCAGAACACGTAATCTCAGCATCTGAGACAGAATACGAATAATTTTCAAGACAGTCAAGCAGGATATTTCTGTATTTCAAAATGACACCGATGATGGATAAGCATAGCAAATGGCAAGATCACCTGGCTTACCATGCCAAATGTAGGCAGAAGGCAAGCCCGAATGGGCCTTCATACTGGGTGTATTTGAGTGTTAGCATTAATGTAAATGCTTTACCTTCTGCACACATAGAGGTGCTGTCCCTTGAGGAACAGGGCTGCCGTAACTCTAGCACCGCTCTCGTTAAATTCTGAATCTGTCTGGATTTTCTTTACTTTCTTTACTCACACGGCCACACCAACTGAGATGCTCACAGAAAACTTCCTGTAACAGAGAAATACAGACATTAAAAAAATGTAATTTGAAGTAAATGCCATGGCTGTATAAAAACAATTTTTAATCATTCTTTTCCACGTGTAATTTACAGTTAGTAAAACTGTTTTAGACAAACCTTAAAATGTATGTCACAGAAAACAGTACTTCTCTGAATGTAGAGACATTTGTGTTCTTTTCCTTCTTTCTCCCTTTGACTTGGTCAGCAGCAACTGCATAATTGCTGAACAACTTCAATTTTATTATTTCTGCTTAAAATAATTAATGGTGGTCTAATTTTAGTTTATCTTGTCTTCCATTTCGGATGGATCTTCCATTTTTTTTTTTGAGCCAATGCTACGCATCAAGGAGGTTCAGTGAGCCAGTCCTTTTGGTACGTGCGTTGAAGGAATAGAATCGTTTGGGGTTCACAATTCCCAGAACGATATGAATAAAAACATTGCAGCACATATAGAAGCTGCAACAATCGCAAAACTGTAGGCATCAGAGATAACCAATGAATTCACTCATTCTATAACCAGTGAGAATGACATGGTTTGGTTTTTGGATTAAATCCATAGTTTATTTGGATAATCATCTCATCTGGAGATGTATAACTTGTGTGCTCCTCCTATGTTCCTCCTACTGTGACCAATATTAAAACTAGACATATTCAGTCTCGCCATGAAGAGACATAAAGGTGGGGGGTGTGGTTTTAGGCTGATGGCATTCGACCTTTCTAAGAGGCAGTCGCTCTTCAGCCCTTACGGGAACTCAACTGAAGCAGCTGTATTCACAAGAAGAGAAAAACGAATACTGAAACTGCTAGAGTGAGAGCAGGGGAAAAGGTAGCCTTGTGGCAGTTGTAGCCGTCCTGAGTTTGGGTTAAAAATTCAAGAAGTTTTCGCAAAAACAAATACAGAGAGAAAATACATTCCCCCCTTCCCAAAAAGAAAACTATTTCAGCGATTCAGAAGTGCCATTTCAGTGCATTTACAATAAAAGTTATCGAAGCTAAAAGCTAGATTATTTAATCTTTGCACATCAAGAATGAGACGCCTTCTTTCACCCTTTTTTCTCTCCAGCCCTCAACTGATAATTTCTGATCGTCGTTCAGGAGCTCGTAGGGTGAGAAAATACCTACGAAATAAGAGCCGAGCGTGAACAGAGTGTGTTTAGGACTGCTGGATGGCACGGCACAGAGTACGGGTGGGCTGAATTAGCTGACGAACTGGGAGGGAGAGGATGCACGTGTGTGTGAAAACACGCATGTTACGAGCATGTGTGTGTGTTGGAGTGGTTAGTAAAACTCAAACCAGGAATAACTTTTTTCAGTTCCTGCATTGGTTATAACGGCAAACAAAACTCAATATCCCTGCTTCCTGACTTTGATGATGATACTGCTTCCAGCAGTTATAAATGAAACTGAAAGCAGATCCATACAGATAATTACAGCACAGCATAGGTTTAAACGTGGGAGTTGTCCCATAGAACTTTTTAAAGAATCTGGCACACACGAGACAGTTCCTGAAAGCATTCACTGAATTCGAATCTCAGTTTTTCCCGCTATTCATATTGAGTGTTCGGTGGAGTGATCAATAACCAGAAGGGAATTTAATAAATACTGAAGTAGAAGTCACAGATCAAAGGGATAATGAAGGATTATTATTTTTCTCAAGATTTCCTGCAGCTTTATGCCAGCAACAAACCCCAATGTCCCAAGTTAATCAACCTCACAGGCTCACGAAAGGAAGTGTATTCGTAAGGAATTACTTCCCTGATTAGGGCCTACGCTGACTTTCCGTTGCTATATAATCCATCACCTCAGAGGCCTGTGAACAGGAAATACAGCTTTGGGTCATGCACCCATAGGGAAACTGGGATATATAAAAAATTATCTTAACTATTTACTCCTTCATTATAAGCCCGTCTTGATGATTATCGTGGTATCTACAAGAACGTTTTGTTTTGGGTTTCTAAAGTATAAAGCGCTGTTATGCAACCGGGAGAAGTTTCACGCCTTCCCAAGGCGTTCTCTCGTTCAAACCATCACAGGATGGATAGCTGACTTTGGTTAGCGGCTTTTGCCCATGACAAAAACAAAGCTTATAAGCCCACCGAATCTAACCCTAAGCTTCTCTAAAGACCACAAGTGTTTTTATTGCTGTTGCACTCACAAAAGGCTCAAACTACTAAGAGTGGTAGGGAGAGCAGGTAGAAACTGTATGTTGTAAAAATGGAGGAAAACGACTTGCTCTACACTGCAAGATTAGAAGGAGCAACTCTTTGATCAGAACAGAGGTCACCATTATAAAAGAAACTGAGCAAATAGTCTCAGATAGGCCGTGCTGCCTGTGCCAACAACCGTGGTGTTTTTTAACTACTCCACCTGATTCAGGGCTTGAGAATACAACGCAGTGATAAAATAATACGGTTCCTTCATTAGCCAGAAAGTGGACTGGATGACTCAGACGACCCTTTCCAAGCCTAACAACTTAAATGGATACTTGAAGTAATGTACAAATGTCGTAGCCCATTATTAAAATGCACATTTGTAACACAATCGAACTGAGCATTACTGTAACCCCGCTTGGCCTAGATCAGCTCAGCGGCGGACCGATCCTTCGGCGCCATTTCCCAACCTTGCGCTGCACCGGAAAGGGACAGAGAGGGCAACTCCTTGCTAACAGCTCAAAGGGTAAAATCCAGTCCTGCAACCGCTCTTCTGAATCCTAACGGGTGAGTCTGGTGCAGTCGGACAATCTGTTCCTCTGCTGGGCTGCTTGTACAGCCAAAGAAATCTAAGACGTGTTTTGTTTAAAGAAGTCGGTCACCTCTTGGATCAAACTATGAAGACTAGGTCAATTTTCCAGGCTTCTCACTTGAAAAAAGTGACATCCTTTTCACACGCACACCAGGCTGAGGTTACCTATATTCACTTACAATTCTGTTTTCTGCTTGTTGTGACTACAACAAATCACAAATGCTTAATTTGTGTCTGTATCTCGACAGAAACCAGTAAAAATCAATGCATTTGCCACAAGAGGACAAAAGCATTATTCTCACTGATCTGCCGTCACGCATCTTGCACCGTTTTGAGATTTTTGTGCAGTCATACCAGGAAGTAGCAGGTAGCTGGCTGGGACGTTCAGTTTATTCCTCCTGCATCACATCAAACTGTCATCTACAGAGGTATTTATAAATGTATTGTTCAGTTTAGACCTCGTACCTGAAGATTAGAGGTTAACAACTACAGTTATAGCCGGATGACTCAGATATAAAGCTGTGACTTAACAGTGGTGCTGTTACCACTAATGCAGTCCTTTTATTAAGAACATATAGAAGCATGTAACAAGAGGTAGGTTTTGGTGGAATGTAAGGAACGTGAAGACTTGGGGGAAACTGTGCAGACCTGCTTTCACGATGAGTGTTAGTTCTTTGCAAATTTTTTTTAAAAGCAGTGTTTCATTTCAGAGGTGCTGCGGACATGACCGGTGCTTTCCAACATGGTTTAAATAAGACAAAAGACAACACTTAAGAGTAAAGTAATCAAGTAACGACAAGCTCTTTGCATTTCTTTAAAATATAAGTGGAATAGACGCTATCGGCTTGAAAGACCAATTCCAAAACATCCGTAGCGTAACAGTGCATTAGAGCCGTTACCAATCTTTACAATCACGTGTTTCTGTGGTTAAAAACGTTTTCCTTCTCGATTTCCATCAGGTCTAAAAAAAAAGAAAAAAAAAAAAAAGCCCATTCTTTTAATGAGCATGCATCGACTGCCTATATTTAACTGCCACAAGACTTTTGTTTCTGCAGGACGTGGAGGTGACACCAACGGAGGCGACAGTGTTTTTCTGGACAAAAAACCAGCTGAGTATTAATGTCCCAAGTACGTCTTAGGGATGAAAGTCCGGAGCGGGGGCCTGAGGGAGTAAACAGGATATAGTGACAGAGTTAAAGGATGTAATTAAAGCTTACGGTCGAAGTGACACAAGATCTTGACGTTTCCTACTTTTTGAGTGATACTCCACCGGCCTCCTTTTAAAACAGGGCTTAGGAGGTTGCCTTTGGATGCAGAGTGTCCAGTGAGCACGCACGGTGTGAAAGGACATCACTTGTCACGGGAAATGTGTATATTGTGGTTTCACGACGGTGTCGAGCTAAGGCCTCAGCCGCCTCCTCGCTACGTCCTGCGGAGGTTTACCGCGTATCGCGCCCACCCCCACGCACACACCGGGGCCGGCACGGCCGAACTGCTCCACGGAAAGCGGTGCTTGACAAGGCCCAGTCTTACCGCTCTCCCGGCATTTAGCTTGACGAGGTAACTCAACGTCAGGCAACAGCCACCCGAGCGGGCCGCCCGCCGCTTCGCTCTGGCGGGAGCCGCCCCACCAAACCGCCTTCTCTCTTCGGCGGGGCGCAGACCCCCCCGCCTTTCCCCTCGCTCCTCCCCCTCAGCAGCAGCCCGGCGGGAAGGGGATGCGGAGGCGGCCGCCGTGCCGCCGAGGGCCGGGGCCGCCTCACCTCGGCGGGGGCGGGGCGGGGCGAAGACGGCAGCGAGGAGAGGAGGGAAGCGGCCGCCCGGCGCCGCCGCGGCGGGTGATGACGTCGCCGGCGCTTCCGGCGCCGGGGCGGTGACTGAGGCACGC
Organism: Calonectris borealis; assembly: GCF_964195595.1. Taxonomy (NCBI): domain Eukaryota; kingdom Metazoa; phylum Chordata; class Aves; order Procellariiformes; family Procellariidae; genus Calonectris; species Calonectris borealis. The sequence continues at coordinate 84,376,164 of NC_134315.1, read as the reverse complement.
ACAGAAGGGGTCGCCGCCGGGAGGGTGCCGCGACGGAGCGGGCGCGGGGAGGGGCGGGGGAGCGCGGCGCGGGGCCGGGCCGAGGCCGCGCGAGCCGGGCGGCGGCGGCGGCGGCGGAGCGGGGGGGCGGGCGCGGGGCGGCGGCGGCTGTTGCGGCGGGAGCGGCGCCCGCCTCTGGTGAAGGCGGCGGCGACGACAAGTATCGCGAGAGGTGGCGCGGCGCCGGCGCTAGAGGTGACCGAGACAGCGGCGGCGGCCCCGGGTGCCTCCTCCTTCTTCCTCGCCGGGCGCCGGCGCTGAGCGAGGCGGATCGGCGGCCATGGAGAAGGCGGCCGGCGCGGCGGCAGCGACGGCGGAGGGAGGCGGTGACGGCGGCGACGCCGGGAGCGCCACGGCGGGGCCCGGTCCCCCGGAGGGGCTGAGCGGCGGCGCCGGCACCTCGCCGCCGTCGTGCCCGCCCGGAGCGGCGGCGGCTCCGCGGGGGCTGGTGCGGGTGTGCGACCTGCTGCTGAAGAAGAAGGCTCCGACGAAGGCGAAGCGGAGCGGGCGGGCGGGCCGGCCGGCCAGCAGCAGCGAGAGCGGCGGCGGCGGCAGCGAGAGCAGCAACAACGGCAGCGAGGAGGAGGAGGAGGAGGAGGAAGACGACGAGGAGGAGGAAGAAGAGGAGGTCTCCGAGGTACCGCGGGGACGGGCGGTCCCGGGGATGGGGAAACGGGTTCGCGGGGGGGGGCGGGCTGCGGGGACGGGGCTGCTCCGGGGCGGAGGGGTGGAGGGGGGGGCGATGCCCGGGGAGGGCAGGCCCCGGTGGCGGGGCGGCCCCGGGGGTTGCCCTACTGATCCGGTTTCATAATTCTTGCCCGCTCCCGCCTCCCGCGGGGCCCTGCCGCAGCGGCAGGAAGGGGGCAGCACCGCGCCGCCCGCCGGCGGCCTCGTGGCGGGGCGGGACCGGCGGGGGCCGGGGCACGGCGGGGCCCCGCGGCCGAGCCGGGCCTGGCGGGAGGCCCCCGCGCACCTCCCGCCTGGGGGAAGCCGGCGGGAGCGGCCGGCGGTGCCCGCCCGCCTTCCCCCGTGCGTGGGGGGGTGCCGGGGTGTCCCGGGGTGGGGGTGGGGGGTCTGTTAGGGCAGGTTTGGAGGGGGGCCGGGGTTGCCCCGGGGGTCGGTGGCTCCCTGGGAGCCTCAGTCGGCGAGTGCCTTCATTTGAGCTGTTGGGCACGTGTGGTTTTTGTCGGGCGCTGCCGAAGGGAAAGGCCCAAGAAATGTTGCAGGTGCCTCTCGACACCGTGTTTTGTGTCTACATGTGCCGTAGAGCAGCTCGGATCGGAGCTGGAGAGCGTAACGGTGGGAATGCTGCTGGAAAACCCGGGCTGAGGCTTTGGAGACAGGCCTGAGCTCTGGGCGCGTTGCTAGAAAGCTGATTGCTCTCGCAGTCGTGGGAATAGATCATCTTGAAGAAAAGCAGGTGAATATGCAGCTGAAGCGAAGGCTGCCATAGAGCCCTGGGCGTTTTGCTCTCATCCGACGCGTTCTCTGAGCCTGACAGCAGCCGCTGTTTCAATGTAATGCTGAACCAAGCATGAGGAAGCATGATTAATTTGCTCTCGTTTAATGTTAGGTTTTTCAGGTAGGTATCGCTGGAAAAGGCTAAGCAAGACTTGAAGCCCCTTATTTGCATATATAGTCACACAGAGTTGCTTTGCTGAGTAGTTTTAATTCTGTAGCCTTCGAAGCTGAGTGTTTGCTTCCAGTTTATTTGAATAGCGTCCTCAAAAAAGTCCGCTTTTCTTTGAACTTTATTTCTAAGCGGTGTGGCTTTTAAGTGGTATATCTACTTCTGTGTTAGAAATTAAAACGAGCAGGAAGAAAGGGAAGGAAGAGCCTGATACGTTTAAGGAAGGGCAAGGCTGAGATGGTGATAGGTTTTTCCACGGTTAACAAGCACTCTGCATTTTACTTCTGCAGAAGTTGATACAAGAAGCCTTTTATCCAACTTATGTGAGAGAAATTGCACACAATGAGCGTGTCTCAATTAACAAGTAATTATGCCTGGCGTTTTGTTTCTGTAGTGTTTGTTTTTAGGAGAATAAATGTCATCATGTAGGTATAAGTTTTTGAGGTGTAGAACTTGTAAGATAAGCAGCCATGGTTACGTGCTGAACCGTGCCGCCTTGCAGTCCTAAGATACTTGAAGAACTCCGTTACTCTCTTGAACAGAGTCCATCGAGTTTGGTGGTGGCGCGTGGCCAAGGGATGAAGGCCCCCCTAATGACTTGGCGGATGCATCGGTTGATAGTTAAGCGTTGAGACGAGTTGTATGTGATGGCAACCTTTAACAGAATTTGTGTAAAGTGAGACTTACTGGCAAAATCGTCGGCAGATTTATTTTGTAGTCCGTAGCCATTCTTCCTAATGGCTCCTTATACTGACAGCTTTCAAATGGTACAGTGCGTATGGCATGAGGAGAATGGCAGAGACGACGGAGGAATATATGTTGTCTTAGGTGAGGTGAGCCTTTGCTTGCATGCTGTGCCTTACGTAGCGATAGGTACCTATTTAGTATGCTTTGAGACCTGCAGAGAGAGAAAAAAGCAAATGATCGTTAAACTGTCATAAGGCAGCGGAAGAATACTTCACTTTTTTTTGACAGAATGACATGTGCTGTAGACACTGATAGCTGGCAAGGCAGTTTTGACATCTGGAAGCTTCCCTGACGTTTTCATCTTATGCGTAGTAAGTAAAGGCTTTCCCAGTCTGGGTAGTCTGGGATTAAATATTAAGCAGGGGTAAGTAAATAAGTGATAAACAAGTTAGCAATACTGAGTTTATTAAGTTCAGGATAGCGTACGTTTTTTCCTGTATCGGCTTCATTTACAGTCTCTTTCTTGATCGTTCACGTTGCTTGCAAAAAACTGTTCTAGTCTTTTTCCCACTGATTTCAGGATGAAATGGTACTGCGTGTAGAATATGCAGAGCTGAAATCACAGTTTTTAGGAACGTGAACATGCGAATGGCCTGGTTAATGGAGCAGAGGATCTAACTTCAAAGTACTTCCCAGCAGCTCCTGGGGAGGCAATGTGTTTTGAGTGTTCTCAGCGAAAGGGAGTTTTCCTTGCCTGAAAGCAACCTGATGTTTAATTTTGGCTTTTAGAAGCTTTTTTTTAAAAAAAAAAAGTTTTCTTTTTTTTCCTTCTTTTTTCTACTGTGGGATTTTTATTTGTTTGGGGTTTAAATTTTTTTTTAGTTCAGACTTACTTGAGATGGGCATAGCTGGTGTGGCTTTCAGCAGTTGGATTGTGGTCTTCTGACCACTGGCGAACTGGAAGGCACATAAAATGAAAAGCACAAAGAAATCTAAGTTTATGTTTTTCCTGTAAATGGAAACTATTATGGAAACGCTGCATGAGATGGTGTTTCCTCCCAACCATTCGGTTCATTATCTCTGTAAACTTAAGACAGTTTGTCTTAGGCTATTTTTTGCCCTTCCCGTGCTTAATACATTAAGACTTCTCTAATCTCTGAAGCGAAGTACTTCTAGATTTGACTACTAACGAGACAGCCTCTAAAAATCAGGAGTAGAGTAGCCACAAGTCAAAGGAGTTATCATCGGAAACGTGGCAGATACTAAGTCACAAAAACCCCATGAGTGGAAAGACATTGTTTGGCTCAGTTGTTGCTGAGCTGATGGAATGGAATAAAAAGTTGTAATCAGATGTTTTCATCTCAGTCTGTTTCTAAACTCCATTAGATCTCAGTGTGGAAGAGAGGCACTGGATAGAGCTTTGGGAGAAGTTAAATGGAAATTTCATACCAGCAACTTAATGAGCTCCTATTACAGTGTTCATGGCAACCTCCGAGGTTGCTTTTTGAAATTGCAGCAAATTGCTGCTTGCCAAAAAAACCAAGATTCTAGGTAGTATTCTAGGTCCAGTAGTGTCTGTCAATGGCAATTTGCCTTCTCCCTAACCACCAGTTAATAAAAAAACGGCAACTCTTTTCAGTACGAAGGAAGAGGACTCTTTAGGCAGGAGAAAAATGACAGTAGAAGTTACATACCGAGGGAGGTCAGCTTGCATGCTTCCTGGCAGAATTCTGGCGTCAGTTTATGAATGATCACGTACAACAAGCAGAATTGTTCAGTTTTCATTGAGGTAGTCTCTTAAGCTGTTTAAGGAGCTCTATTGTTAAGTAGGACTGCAGTGCCACTTAGATCAGGTGATAACTCACAGAGACTATGCATTCAGGCGAAAATTGGATAGGTGCAATTTCCAATTCTTCATATGGAAAATGTAATCAGTTGGCCCTAGATGTTTAAGGGTGAGATGCAGGTGCATCTCTGTTCTCGGTGAGAATCGTGTGAGGAGTGTCATTGTAGAAGACGATATTCTTGGGCCGGTCTGTTCATTGCATCCCTAATGGGAAGCTGCTTTTACTTTTCAGTGGGGCTTTGTACAGTGTATCCTCCACCCCCCATTTAGCATGGCTTATTATTGATATGTAAATATGTGAAGCAAATACAAAGAAAACTGCCCGTCAAATTTGTGCCTTAGGTCAAGTCAAAGGCCATCTTAGGAGATGCTTAAAAGAATGATTTTCAGGACGTGAGTCAAAAAAAAAAAAAGGGGGGGGGGCAGGTTAGGCTAATGAAAGCTGACATATAATGTGACGCTTGGGAACATTATTATTGTTTGGGAACTTTATTATTTGCTCTTTTTTTTTTTGTGAAGACAGGGTTTAGCAGTTTCTCTGAACAGGCTCAGGTAAAAAAAATGTGCAGGTTTCTTGAAAGTGTTCTTGTATGCACTGATTTTGTTAAATATTTGTCTTCAATAAATAGTGAAATAGTGCAAAAAATCAGCAAGTCCTAGTAGCAAGTTGCAACTTAAACATCTGATGTCCAGAGTGGATTAGGGCTTCTCTTATTCAACAGAAAGGTTGAATATAAAAAAATAAAAATAAAATAAAAAAAAACCTGTTTACAAGCTTATTTCAAGTCTTTGAACTTACAGGATGTTTGCTGCTGACAGTGAAGTTCATGATTGCTTTTCCTAGTATCATATCCATTTTAAGAGTTTGTAAGTTCAGTTTTCTCCTTGAGCAAAAAGTCTCGTGATGATTAGATGTAGATCAGTCTTGGATTTGTGTGTTGCTTTATGTTCGTTCTTTCATTTTTTTCTGACTGAAAAAAATGTTTGTTAGTGGATTCTCATATGATGTGCAAATTGCCTTTCCTAAACATAATCCTCAATAGTGTTAGCTATACCTGAAAGCGCTGCCCTACGCCAAGGATGTTTTTGAGATGTTTTGGCTGTTTCTTAAGCGTTCCTGTTTTTACTTGGGCCTCATAGCTGCTGTAAATAGAAGTTCATTTTTGTTTTTTCAGCTGAAATTGAATTAGTAATTGAACTGAACTAGTAAGATGAAGTAAATAAAACAGCAAAACACCACCAGTCCTCTAAAAATTTCTTTATGCGGAAGCTCCTCTTCTTTAGTTTCAGATATAAGGGGTTAATCTGAAAATTTGGGTTTACTGGTGTGATTTCAAGAGCGTCACAGGCACACGGTTGTAGTGCTTAAATTGTAAAAGGCTTTAACAGCTTAAGTGTTGAAGTAAGCTGTTGATTTGAAACACAGAATTTATTTTATAATTTTTTTTTTTTAATCCCAACCGTCTTAATTAGGATCCTGGAATAAGGCCCTTGGATTCTTCAGGGCTGCTAGAGAGCCAGTATGTCTCGCTTGAGTGCTGTATGATATGTTCTCTGTACTACCATCACTTCCGTCTCCTTGTGTCTTCAAATACGGGACTGAACATAGGCAACTAATTGGGCTCTGTCCTTGCCAGCGTGTGCCAACCTGATGTACAGTTCAGTCTCGTATTCTGCCGCGTTGTTCATGCTGTAGTTCTTTTCTTTCTGTCTACTTTGGCAGTTTTTTGCCTCTACCGTTTTGTTTCTGCCCTTCAAAAGAAGAAATAACAGTGAAATCCCTTAGGAAAAAAACCAAGCTTGTGTAAGACCTGAGGTGATTTGGCATTTTGCTCATCAGTATAGTTACTACTATGTGTAGCTTGCTATAGCAATAGTTACCTTACATCACTCGAACTGATGTGACTGAAGAACCAGGTGAGCCGCAGCGGGGTCCGTGGCAGGCTTATTTTGCATCTCTAGGAAGAACCTTGTATCATGACTCTTGAGAAACGCCAGTTCTCACCTGTATGTTACGTACTCCCAACACGAAGTCCAGTCTTAGAGAAAGTATTTTAACTGGGTGGGTGCTACGGGTGAGATTCTTGTTTTATCTTGTGAGAGATATGGTAAGTATGATGTAATATGACTGTCAGGAGTTAGCATCCATTAATTGTCTCTGAAGATGAGTAGAATTAGAGATGGCCTGGAAGTGCGTAAAGGATGTTTCTCAAAAATCCCTGGAACAACAGGGCTGATAGGGCTGTTGGTAGGCGAATCCCGCAACCAAGTTTCACCATAGTGAAATCTGCTGTAGCTGACCCCAGGAGGCATTAGCCAAAAAGGTTTGCCAACCCTTTCTTATCGTTCCCTAGACTAGGTTCCAGCAAAATCAGTTTGGAAAACTGGAATAATGACTTGGCTGGCTTTGCCATTCGCTGCTAACCACCTTTCAATCGTTACTGGCAGCACCCTATAGATGAAGACTAGCTTATGCCCCCTTATCGAAGGGAGTTACGTTACTAGAATTCATATGCTAGTTAGGAGATTGAGTGTACTGTTAACTGGCTGAGGGGGTAAGCAAAGATTAAGTAGCGTCTTTATGTGCATGGCAAAGAGTCTAGGTATGCAGAGCTGCTAAATGGTGTCTGGTTAGACCTAGTGCACATTTAAAAAAAAAAAAAACTTAAAGCTTTTTTTTTTGTCTACTCGACGTTATCGAAGTTACTAGTGAATATCTGGACTTAAAAAGAAGCCCACTGCATAAAATGACCACTGCAGAAGGTGGAGGTAGGTATTAGTGGCGCCACGTGAATTTGTTTACTTCCTCAGATAATTCTCCAGGAAATGTCCTTATAAACATAGCTCCTGTGTGCAGGCTGGAGCCAAACGCCCCATATTTTAAGCTAGTAATTTAGTTCTTTAAAGAGAATGATTTCTCTGGAAGAGATTTAGCTGAGAAGATTTCCTCATCTGTCAACTTTGAAGGCTAATGGGATTGTGTACGTTTGGTTTTTTCCTCTATCTGTGTTTTAAAAACAAAACTATTTGTGCTTATTTAGAATATAGCTGATTTGGAAATTGGATTTAGGAATTGAAAAATCAATGCTGCAGATCCAAGATAAGTAAGAAGGCTTTGTTTCTGAGGTTTAAGAAACAAGCCCTTTTAACTTTGAGTTAATACTGTGATACTAGTTTTTTAGGCTATTTGAGGCGGAATCTGTGGCTGCCTTGGTAGACGTTATGTTTTTTTTCTGAAGTGGTGATGTGCTTCTGGTTTCTTGACGGTATGGCATTTTAGGTGACCAAGCTGAAATAACATCTTGAAGGCCTGCTGTATCTGTAGAGCTCCTGTACCAGTCTGGGACTTTTTTGTCACGTCAATAACTTTTGATGTTTCGAGAAAGAATACTATTTGTGTGGGTGGGGAAGGACTTATTGCTAGCAAGTGGTTTGGCTTTAACTCATTGAACTAACGTATACTTAGGGGAAAAAAAGTCTTCGTTAACACGTGGTTAGCCTTAGCAGTGAGCGTAAACACGTCTTGGTGTTAGTGTGTGAATTCTGGTGACCTCTACGCAGTCATTGTGCAGTGTCAACAGGAATACTTGGAAAGAATACGTGCTTGACGAATGACGGGCAGCATTTCCCCTCTGTTTTCACTCAGCAGTTAGTGCTTTGTGTTAATCGGTACTGAGAGAGGTTATCTCAGTATTCCAGATGTTTTTCAGCCACATTTCCCCCCCCCATATGCTATCCTAAGCGCTAAAGCCATGTGGAGGTATTACTTAACTGTTGTGTCACCTTGCTTTCACATTAGGTAATAAGTTGTATGCCAGGCTAAAAATCAGCCACGAAACCAAGTATGTCTTTAATATATCTTTGTTTGTGCTTACAGTATTTTCTTTTAGGCTGAATGTTGTAATTATGATGATTTTGTTTGCATTACGCAAAGCAGTTTTTGACAAATTTAAATTACTGGTGTTTGATGTGCAGGTGTTTTTCCTCTGCTGTATTTTAGCTGAATCCTCAAGTCTTAGGAGTATAATGGTGTATTCTAGGAAATGAGCTGAAATAAACCTTGATTTTATTTTTTTCCCTGCCCCACCCTGATATCTTGGGTCTTTGTGGTGTTAATCATCAAGAATAGATAATGTGTCCAAATACGCAGCTGTTCAGATGCTAGAAAGCAGAGCTAGAAGGAAGTTTGGAGTACTAAGAAATATGACGCAACGTCACTATTTAGAAGATCGGTTTGGGGTTTTGGCCTCCGTTCTCCTCAAGTTCAACTTGGAATAGTCAAAAAGTTAAGTGTCTGGATTCTTTTTATTTAGGTTAAAATGTAAGGCGTCTTTCATACAGTAATAGGACTTCTTTCTACTGATAAGGAGGCTACTTCGGATTTGAGCTCAGGTTTGTTTCCCCTTGCCCAAATAAAACGGGAATGATTGTTTCTAAGCCTGTGCATCTGTCCTTCCTTGCAGGAACTGTCTTGTGGATTACAGCCTCAGCAGAAGGGGAACATCTGAAACCTCTCTCTAAGGCAGGGAGTGATTCAGAGATAAGAGGAGAAAGACGGTTTTTATCCTCCCAGTTTTTCCCACACACAAGAATAGAACCGAACACTTTGTTTAACGAGAAGCTGGAGGTCCCTAGTACATCTGTGTCTGGCAGGTATCTGGTGACTCACATGTTTGCCTGTCCCTGAGCTTTCCCATTTCAAAACTTCAGGTATTTCTCTCCTTTTGTTCAGTCGTGTCCCGAAATGCCTTGCCAGCGGAGTTTTCCTTTTTATGCTGTTCTGCAGGTGTGAAATGTTCTCCTCCACAGAATGGTGAACAATGCTTTAATGAAGTTGAAAGTTTCAAGTCATGATGTGACTTAGTTTTTTTTCCTCAAGTGCTCAGTGTTTTTCAGCTTCGGTGTCAGCGTGGGTACTAATCCCACTGAAGTCGGGGGAATTGGGCTTGTAGGAAGGTTGCAGGGAGCACGCTGCTGCCAAAAAAAAAAAAAAAAAGGCGTTCATTGCTCCTCCCAGCCACTTGGGAAATGATCTCGTTGAAAAAACCTCCGCAACAGAAAAAGCATGTTTACAGTTGATCAGTTCCTTGATCCAGTTTGTCAGGCAGTCGCACAAGAGCTTGTGCTGACACAGCGAAGAGCCAGGAACTTGGGCAGGGAGGAGGGACGAGGACGGCCTTTTTTGGTGGAACTGTTCATTTAAATGCCTGTCAAAGAAACACTTGCTTTGTCTTTGAGGACTCGAATTGTTAAGAATGGTACAGATCTGTGAGAATTTTTGTGTTCAAGGGCAAAGTAGTCCTCCTGACGCTTCCTTGGGATCTTCCATTTGAAAGTGGCTGGCACAGTCCTGGAAAGATAAATCGCGCGTGATGATTTTTTTTTTTTTTTTTTTTTTTTTTTTTTGGCATGCAGCTTTAACACTTGAAAGCTTCTTGAGATAAAATCAGCACTGACTTTTTTTGTCTCTGGTATTTGTTAAGGTTCTTGAAAGCAGCGTATTAAGGATAGGGAGAAAGAGAGGAACGAAGCAGTATTTCCTTAAAACGTTGCTGCGCCTTTGGGTATCACCATCACGGCTTTTGCGTCATTTAGTGCAGTGCAGCAAAGGAGTCACTTTGTACACTGACTAGCATAAAATAGGCACAAAGCCCAATTGTGATCAGTATGGTAATCGTAATACAAATAACCAAGCTAGCTTAAAGAAAAAGAGTACTTTCAATGTAACAGTCTGCTAGATAGATCAACATATGCCTTCCGTCCATCTCAGTCACTAACAGAAGTGAAAGTTGGCATAACAGCATGCTGGTATTTTTGTGAAGCGTCAGCTTCATAAAGGATCTCCTCAGTGATAAATATAGTGGCAAACTTTGTGTTCAACTTTGAAAAAGGGCTTCTCTGAACCCTGTGTGTGGGGGAAATGTTGATGCTTCTACACAACTTCTGCATAAAACCACTCTACATGCTCTGGTATCTTTGAGTTGAGAAAATGTGCTGGCGTCTTTGAGTTGAGGTGGGTTTTTAGAAACATGCTAATATGTGCACCGACGTTAGGTTCTGCAAAAGTATTTAGGATATAGGATGGCATAATGTGTTGAGTTGATCTAATAGCTTACCTCTGCCGAGAGGGGGGATTCGCTTCCTCTGAGCTCTTCCCAGCTGTGCGTTTACACTGCTTATGTTTCTCCAGCTATCTCTGTGGCAGGTCACTGGCCTGTGGTCTGTCTCAAAGGTGGTAAAGTGGGTACAAAGGGGGAAAGGTGAGAGAGCTGCGCCGAAGTTTTTGTTCGGCTGTTTTTTCTTTTGAATCTGGAATTGATGTGTTATATCAGCTCAGGACGTTGCCTTATTCACCTGTGTGGGATTTCGTATACCCTCTTTAGCTGAGCATTGACCAAACAGCTCTGCCAAGTGCAGGGTTTGTTACGAAACCGATCTAGATGCGAATTCCTCCTGCGCTTTGGAAGTGGTGTGTGCCGTTCTGTCCCAGCATCGCTTAGTTATGTCACTGTATGGCCAAAACCTCGGTTGTGTTGCAAATCTCCTTGCCTTCAGTAATTTTGTCGATGTTACTGGTTTTGAAGAAGTGTGTGAAGTAGTGCCACCTAGTAAGCACTCCCTTGAGTGAATTAGACTTGAAATAAGGTTAGTAGTAGTATTCTTGATAAACTTGAATTAAAAAAACCTATTTTTACATTTAAAAAAAAAACTCAAATGTTTTCAAGAAGGGCAGTTGTCTTTACTGGTGGCTTTCATTGTAATCCAGAGATGGGTATTGCGGAGTATGCAGTCTTTCCAAACCATTGGAATACTTGTTAATACAAATAACTTGAGCAATTGATTTTGTAACAAAAGTATTGTGCACACAGTCTGGGACATATTTAAATTCATTTTTTTTAACTTTTTGTGAACTTACAATGCATGTATTAAATTTTGTCACAGTAAAATAATTCCTTTAGGCTTTGTGAGTATGATTTAATTTAAATGCCAGTGAAGGGGGAGGGGTTCTGCTATGGGAGGGGGGCGCGCATATGTTGGGTTGAAAGGGGACCTCAGCTGTCGGGGTGGTGAGTTGTCTAGCTATGCTGTTGAAGTCTACTGAGTATTTTTTTGTTTTGGACTCTTGAAAGCCTTCAGGGTTACTCTTGGGCTAAAATTAGGAGCTTACTGTGAGTGCATCTTCAATTGAGAAGGGCAAATGTTTGCAAGTTAATTGTTGTGTTTTTTTCCTGGTAATACGAGATGATCTGAACAAGTGAATTTATTTCTGAAGTCCCAAAAAAGAAGAGATAGGGAACAGGAGCTGTTGAACTCCAGTGAACAAGCAGTGTTCAGCTAGAAGTATTTCCATCTGGCAGCTGGTTCACTTGCACGGATCGCAAATGCTGTGAGTTTTGCTGAGTGCTCCCCAGTCTGTCTTGATCTTCCAAGTCACTTCAGATGAAACAAGAAGTGAACAACCACATTAAAAAAACATAGAGAACACAAAAGTCTCTCATGGTTTTTATTCAATTTATGTATTTTTCCTTCTTTAGCCTTTTCTTACAGCTTGCTTGCTGTTAAATTCCAGGCTTGGTATTGCTGTGAATGAATGGGGTAGGTTTTCTAGCCTGTTTAGTTGGTGAACTTGAAGATGCCAGTTAAGTAAATCTGATTATTGAGAGCTCTGTAAAAGAAAGAAACATCAAGTGCATTGTTACGGGTCCTGCTTGTTTCCGTAACAGTTAGGACAGGTCTCACAATCTGATATTAACCAAGTCCAAATTCATTACGAACAGCCTACTTGAATGTCGGGCTGTTGAAACGACTGTCTGGTTCACAGCTGGGAAACGGGAGACAGGGACACCTGGATCCAGCAGATCCCGGATTAGAATTTGGCATGGAAATACTTTATATTGATGTTCACTTAATTGGATTATTATGCATAGGAGAAAATGATGGACTAGGCCACTTAACAAGGAGGAGGAGACTTTGTTCTAGAAAGTGGCTTTTCCTGGTTGAAGGTTTTCTAACTCCTTGCGGGGAATGTGTTTGCACTTAAACTAGTCAAGAACTTCTAGTGGCTTCCTGCAAATAGTTGCTGTTACCTGCAAATAGTGCTTAGATTTAAAACATTAGACAAGTTCCAATGTATATTCATGTAAGGTTAATGATTAAGAACTAGAAATAAGGAGCTAGCCTCCTGCATGTTGCTTTCAGTCCTATTTGTGGTTACGGAGTCTTGCATTGTTATTTGTTCATTCTGTTCTGCGAGTGCATAGCCAAAATTGGCAAAAATACATTTTGTTACAGCAGGTATAAGAGAGAGAGTCTATATTTGGGAGCTTGCATACCAATATTAACCGGGTGAAAATATAAGAGCAACTTCTCCCGCAGTAGACATGTTCTCCTACTTGCATATCAAATAGAGTGCACAGATAGAGCACATGGTGAATGAGGATGGTTTTGACCTTTGTACTCAAATTTTCACATGCTCATGTGAAGATAGCTTGGATTAGTACCTATCCTAGAATTCGAGAGGCGTTAGTATGAATGCTGTTGGACTGTACGTGACTCCTACATGTGAGAAATTATTACTCTGTTGAAAGGCTATTCAAATACTGCTTACATTATACATAGCTTTCCTGTCACCGATATTTCACATGTGGAATAAGAAAGGAATATTTTTTAATTTGTTTGAAGAGGGAGCCTCCCTGTCCCAAATGGTTGTCTGTTCTGAACATGTTCCCCATCTTGTGTTTAGCTTAAGACTAGGTTTCTTTAGTGCATTGCAAGTTCTTGGACGGAAGGCTTGGAACTTAGTGTTATCTGGTGAAAACATGGACTACTTAAAGCAGAGAACTTAAAGGAAGTTCTCTTACAGAAGGCTCCCCTTAGACAAATATTTGTGCCGGTAAGCTTACCCTTCCGATGAAAAACACTTTTAAAATGCTTATGTAATGCTATGTAATTTTGTCTCGCTTTTGCACCTTTGTGTCAGTCTAGAATTTGCCTTGGGCAGTTCCTCCATAGCAAAATCGTAGGGGCTCCTCTAATAAGAGAGAAAATGCACTGGAGAAATGAGAACGCAGAACCTCAGGAATGTGTCTTGACTCAGTTGCTTTTTAATGATGGTCCAGTTAAGTTCATCTGCAGGGCAGTGCTATGGATGAGTAAATATGTTTTCTTTCCTCCCTTTTCCATGCTTAGATTTGGCTTAGAGAATTGAAATCCAAAATGATATGGCTGATGTAAGCACTTACTGGGGAAGAAGGCTTTAGCTGATTAGAAGGGGTTTTCTCACTCTGTGCCAGAATGCTCCTGACTTGCTACGCTGGAATACTCTATTTAGATGTGAGTTTCATGGAGGCATAGATGAAGACTTAATTCGGAAATACCTTTATATTGTGCATCTACCTTCTGTTTAGAGATGGATGGTGTAAGAATAAGAGGCTGCTAATAGAATTTAAGATGATTAACTTAGGACTCGGGACTGGAGTGTTGCAATCTCACTTTAGACTGAGCTAGCTTTTGAAATCCCTTGTCTTAGAGTTCCTAGAAAAAGTGCTATGACCTGAATGCTTTTGCTTTGAGCTTTTCTGTGCTGTGGTGAATCCTTATCGTTTCCTTAGCTTCCTGGCATTATGTTGCTAACTTTTTTCAGTTGTGGAAGTGATTGCCTTTTTTTATTGATGCTTGAATGAGAAATCTTCTATGAAATGGTAGTGCAGCGTGAATGCTGAAATCCCCCAACTATTACTGGGAGGAGATAATATCTGTTTGAAAAGGATTCTCTGGATATGGAGTCGTCATCGTCCCTGATCCTGCCAGAACCTGATGGTTCATGCAAGCTGCCAAGTATACTTTGCTAGTGTTGTGCTTCTGTTAAGGGAGAACAGATCTGAGGAGGGTTGTGTGAAGTGAGTTTGGCAACTGTATTCCATCAGACGGGTCATAAACATCTGACTCTGTTGTCAACAGTCAGTCTTTAAGCCTTTTTAGTTTTATGCAGTCTTTTAAATTGACATAAAAAGCTCAGGATGTATTTATCTTGGTGCTTTCAAAGATAGTTAGGTACAGGCACCTGTCAAAGATAGTAGTTTCCTTGGAGCTGTGGAAAACCTAGGTCTCAAGAATACCAGGTTAAGGCCCCTTAAGGAATATAGTTTCCTCCTCTCCAGCTTTATATGCTTCCCAAAACGAGTAAAACTAAATGAACAGAAAATATTGAATGTGGCACAAGGGTCTTGAATGCCTTGCTGCCCTAGGCCAAGCGAAGAATACGCTGGACAGAAATGGAAGATCTGTCTTTGGAGTAAGCTTAGTTTTTGAGTGGGAAATTATCTTGGACAGTCAAAAAAGTTGTTACACACTTGTTACAGAAGAATATGTGGATTCGTTATGGAAGTTTCCTGATCTGTGGGAGTTAACGGACCTGGAACAAGGGTGGTGTGATAGTAAGGATGGGCAGCGAGGATCATCTGCAGTTTTTGGCAGACCAGTCTGAAATGCTCAGAAAGAGACACTGAATTATAAGGATAAAGGACTAAAAAGAAATTAGAAAAGACGTATGTGTTAAAAGTGGTAGATTTTATCAGGTTCAAGCCCATCATCCCCACGTGCCCCCACCCTCAATAATAAAAATGAAAGAAAGTAGCTATCTGGGATTTGAAATTCACTAAAGCACCTACCTGAAGGATGTTGGAAACTTAGTCAGGCTGACAACTGCGGAGCTGTGATTGCTGTAAGAAGTGAAGAAAAAGAAAACAATGTACTAGGTGAAAATAGAATGAGCAGATGAGGGTCATGACTTCAGATGGTTCCTGAGGTTTGGTTTTGGACGGACTCGATTTTATGTAACCACCAACCACTGAGGATCAAGAGTAAGG
Organism: Calonectris borealis; assembly: GCF_964195595.1. Lineage (NCBI taxonomy): Eukaryota > Metazoa > Chordata > Aves > Procellariiformes > Procellariidae > Calonectris > Calonectris borealis. Next base: position 84,361,094 of record NC_134315.1, on the reverse strand, counting down.
AGTTTGATTAATCTGCCTGGAGAGAAAAGTTGAAACAGTAGGTTTAAAGCTCTTTTTTTGGTATTAACATAGAACTAGGGGACTTCACAAAGTGCACCAAGTGATAACTGATGCAAACTACTGCAATGTAGAGGTCACGCTTTTGCGGTATAACAAGATTTTTGTGTTTAAAAAAAAAAAAAGACATGATATGAGAAGTAACAGAGAAGAACATGTATAGTGTCTTAGTGGCTATCTGAACTAGCTACTGATAAGATGGAGTGATGGAAGGTATACGCACAGCTGGGGATGTAATTCCTAATGAAGGTTGATAAATACTACTGCAATTTTACAAGGCAGTGAGCTTATCTGGAGGAGTGTGTACCCTTAGGGTGTCTGTTAGGGAAACATTCAGTTCTGACTTAATTGTAGAGGATTTTGAAAAACTCTATTTTTACTCTAAGAGCAGATAGGAAGAACTTGGCTCAGTCCAGCAAAATGAACGTGGGTAGGAGTATCATCACCCTCCAAAAAAACGAAGAAACGGACCCAGCACAAAGCTGAAAGCTAGTATTAGCAGAAGGAGGAGGAGATGTACATTAGGTGGTGGGTAATTGTAGTGTGTCATTTTGAGTGGTTTACCCGTTAGTGTGTCTCCCAATGAAGTTAGGTTTCTTGCTTTTTTTTTTTCCCCTCGTCCCTGTGCTATCTTTAAGATAATTTTGCTGACTGCATACTCGTATTACAGAATAGTTTCAGTCACTGCATGTGTTTTAGAGGCACACTGGCTTCCTAGATTTTGATGAGGTTCTTGAATTTTAAGTGCTGTTTTGGTCATCCACTTCTGCAGTCTTTAAGACAGAATAAAGAAAGTCAAGACTAGAAAAAGTCATTCTTTCAGCGTGATGACTCGTGAAGACATTTGATTGGTTTTGGTTGATGATTCTGTAGGTGATTTCTTGTCTTAGACATGTTTTTTGCTCTCCCCTTAAGCAGCAGTAGGAGTGCTCTCCCAGTACCAATGATAAAGCTCGGGGCAGAATCTCTGATGGGTTGAGTTCCTACGTACTACACCACCATATTCACTGCTTTACTGCTGCCATCTTGGATGTGCTTCTCACCCATGTAGTCTTTCAAACACAAGTTTGAAGCAGCCTTTGGAAAAGCCATCTGAATATTACTTGCACATTGAATGTTTCTCTAGCATATAAGCAAGTGCTGATGTATCTTACCTGAGGGTTTTTTGTTTCGTGTTAGAAGGCGGAACTTGGTCATTTGAAAGTTTTAAGGATGGAATTCTCCCCTTTGTGGATTAATGGAGTTTTCTGATTTGATGGGTGTTTCGAAGCCATACGAAGCAATAATCTTCTCTTTGCAAGTGTATCCTGTCATATTCAACATGTTCAAATACATTTCGTTTGTGATACATGCCTCAGTTTGCAAGGTATTTCGTGTGACAATGGTGGGATTTTTGCCTCTTGGTACTCTACACTTAGCGGAAAATCAGAATGTCACAAAATTTTGTCTGGAAACCCACTCTGCTTTTTGGTCTTAACTGTCTCGCGAACTTTTTGCTTCTATTTGAGGTCATCTTGTTAGGACTGCGTACCTACTGCTGGGAAGAGAAATACTTGGGAAAGCCATGCTGAAGGGGATAACTGAGAGATACTTTGTACTGCATTGAAGGGCTGTTTTCAACTCTTTTTTTTTTTTCCATTTCAAAATGATTTGGTTTTTTAGTCATGAATGCACCTCATGGTTCTGCTGAATAAGGTGTTAGCATCCGCGTGGGACACGATTTAAACAACCCAACCTTGACACTGAGCTCTGTGACTCTGAAAACGCACAAAAAAGTGTGTTCATACGCTTTGGGACGGTTGGTGACCAGTACTGCTTGATCAGCTGTAAATAGATAACAATGTGCTTTTGTGATATAAGAGTGGGAATTGTCTGATCAATTGTTCAAATGCTTACATTTCTGGGTGCCAGAATCTGTCTCGGATCAATTGTTAAAATGCTTGTGTTTGAGGGTGACGTAATCCGAGCGATGCCAGTTCAGAATTCGTGGTGGCCTGTGTGGTACTGGAAGACTGAACTAAGAATCTTTTTAAAAACTGTCCGCTATCTAGCTCTTGAGCATTTATAGCTCCGCTATGTGCTTCCTCCTGCATGAACAACTGTGTTCTTGCGGATGCCTTCATTCTCCCGTCGGTCATATGCTTTTCGCTTAGTTTTAGTTACTAGTGTTGTATGGGGAACGTAGCATAGAGTAAACCAACCTTAATTTGTACTCATCCCTGGCTTTGGCTTTCACAGAATACTGTCTCAGGATTCCCTTTGGTCTAACACGCTTCAGCGTAGCTTGAAATAATGCTCTATTTTCTCCTGGTTTTAAGCAGTGCTGTGCTAAGTTTGTCTCCTCAAGCTGCCCTTCGAGTGTTTACTCTCCCACCTTCTGTGTGGGGAACATGAGGGCTTTTCTGTGTTTTAGGCTTACAGAATATAAGGGACCGTAATAAGAAAACATGATGGGTGTGCATGACTTGGACGCTTGTTTTGTTTTAAGGTACCACTTCTTCGGAAGGGTGCTTTTTAGGAGTGGATAGTAACAGATGAGAGTACTGACTAGATCATGCCTTTCCGGGTAAGGCAAAATAAAGATAATAAGCTTTCAAATAGAAACTGAGATACTTCAAAAAGATAACGTTTTTTTTTTAAAAAACAGCTAGTTCAAGTGATGCACAGAGGTGGACTTGAAAGCAAGGAAGAAATGGATTTGTGTTGACCTTTGCCAAACTTCAAGGTACATTTCCTGACCTGTGTTTAAAATGCATAATCACACAGTAGGAATATGAAAGAAATTAGGCACGGACATTTAAATAGGGGTTTTTCTGTTTGGTTGTTTTTTCCCCCCTCTAGATACCTCTTTTTCTTGCAGGAACAGAACGGAAGCCTGCGTTAAAGCCTTTACGTTTTGCTGAAGATCTCATAGTGGTGTAAAGTTAAGAGTTGGGAATAGGGTTTTTGGAATTTGATATTCCAGACTATAATTTCTTTTTTTAAGTACTAAGTGAAGTCGTGGGTGTCATCGGGCAAACAAATGCTGCTTTCTAAGCCTGCACGAGAGGGCTGCAGATCAAGGCGGGACGGGAGAGGGGCGGAGGTGAGGGGACAACAGGGGCACAAAGGGGATGGGCGTCTCGGGGTTTTGGGTGTAAAAACAAACAAATACTGAATGTGACTTGCTTTCAGTGGAATATTTAGCTGGTTAGGTTGTTTGCTGTCCCCGTTGCTCACGCGTAGAACCTGGCTCCTCGTGATGTGTCTGATGGTGTAACACAACTTGAGAAGTTCTGAATTATTGTTTCGGTTATGGTTTTGTAAATGAAGGTATGTTGTTGCATACAGAACTCTGTTCTCTTCCCAAGTGGGAAATGGTTCAGCTCTTGAGGTGAGCTTGTTTCTCCTTCTCCTGAAAATCTTGCACTTGTTTCGTAAAAATGGAGAAGGTGATGCTATTCCGTTTGCTTTGTGTGGAACAGACAACTTCTTTTGTTCCAGTGTTATGCCGTCTTTCCATTTGAACATGTTTTCAGTGTTGCCATATGTATATTGTCTTAATCTCAGTGCAAAGTTGCGTGTTTTATGCTTTTTTTTTTTTGGTGTGATACAAGGTATCTGTTAATTCTTTCCGATGCTCAGAAGACTGAGTAACTAGTCTTTTGAGACATGGCTGTTGGGTGGGAGGTGGTAGCAGGTTTTTTTTTTAATATATAAAGGAATCCTTCAAGTTGGCAGCGATAGCTTTGTACTTGGGGTGACATTTGTGTATAATTGCTAGGTTGAATGTACACAGGATCAGTTGCAAGGGGCTGCTGAGGATATTAGAAATGCTGATCTAAAAGCACTAGTTGCGAGGTACCACGGAATTTTGTCCTGTGATCCTTTGCACGAATAACAGTTTCCTACGGAAAGTAGGCTGTGATATGTAGATGTCTGTATGATTCATTTCCCTCAAGGCAGCTAAGACTTCTATGAATCTTCTTGACTATCTAACTTCAGATTGCTGAGCTTTTGCTTCCGTAGGTACACGTGCCCAACAAAGTTTGATAGGAAATCAGGAAGGCGTTTCTAGAAGTGATCCTGCAGCAGGTACTGTTAAGACAAACCGTAGTGGGTTGAAGTCTGTGGTAAATGTTGGCAAATGTTGTCTTGTCCTCAGAGTTAACCTCCTATAAGGAGAAGTCATTAGATTTTTCTTTTTATATTGTTTAGAACTTAAAAAACAAACAAACAAACAAAACCCCAACAAAAACAAAACTGGCTGAATAGCAGACAAAATAGTAATTGCCGGATTTATCAATTAAATCTTCCAGTATAGTACCTCTGAAAGGAAGCCTGACCAGCTGAACAGGCAAAGTTCAGTAAGGTATTTGGTGAATAGCATAAAAATTCTCCCGTGACAGGAATTATGTAGGACGTACTAAGTTCCGACAGCAGGATCGGGACAAGTTACACAGTGTCCAAGATGAACAGCCCGTACAGGAGGTGCTCCTTGAATGAGTTCCAGTAAAACGGTATAAAATCTGGGGTGTTCCCTGAAGCGGAAGAACAGCATGGACTGTCTGAGCAGGTGTAGAGTTCGTGTAGAGTGAGGGACTTTGTGATAGAGGAGTAGGATATATATTTCCCATTTTTTCGGGTTAAAGAATAGAGGTTTTAGTGTAAGAACATAGCTGTGCCTAAAACTTAGACTGATTAACTAGAAAATTTCTTTGTGATGTTAGTAGTCGGCCTGGTCAGCTGTGTAAAACCAGGTAAGAGTCTTCTTGCTGTTATGAGAGTATTTGTTACAATTAGAACATTTTTTGGGAAAAAGGTGATGTTGATTAAAAGAAGCGATTACTACTAGCATTTCTTCAAGTCAAAATGTGAATTTAATTCGTTTGGCCATTAGACCTTTTTGTGCTGTGCTAAAATGAGCTCATGAGAGAGGAGATGTTTGTGGGGTTGACAAGATTTATCACGCTGTATTTTTTGAACTGGGAAACTAAATATTTTTAGAGCTGTGGATATGATTGCTCAATGATTTTGACCTGCTCCGTGCAGAATGGATATCGCTGTCACCTAGTGTTTGAAGGAACGTGTAAAATTAAATTTTTCTTGGTCCAACTTATCGCTTGATGTTTTGGGTGAAGCAGAGAAGCGTGGAGATGATGACGGTTCTCAAAACTACCGTGCGGAGACCTTGCTTCGCGTGGTCAGTGCCTTTGTTGTTGGAGTCGCCGGCTGTTTCTGGAACTCCTGCAGTCCTGCATTGCCCTCGAGCAGTGGAGGAGAAAAGGATGGGGTGGTTGGAAATGCGGTAGCTGACAGTGCAGCACTTAAGGCAGGTTAGCTGGTTTTAGGAGGTTTGGCTGTAATGGGAAGCCGGATCATAGCACGGAAAAGAATGTTGGGCCGTGCTATAGATCTGCTTAATCTAGGGGTTGGGGTTTTTTGAGAATTTTTGAGGAGCGTGCGTTGTTATCAAGAGTGGTTAGGATAGGATGGCAATGAATAGACTCGAGGAAAACCACCTGAAGTGGATTTGTGAACTTGATTGGGTCAGAAGGAGTATGGAGCTTAAAGCGTCCCCAGCCTCACCGATGTGCACCCGAAGAGTTGGTCGGACCCTCCCGGCACGGGGAGGCCGGCAGCCGGCCCACGTACCGGGAGGAGGCCTCCCGGAGCCGCTGCTGGGGGGAGACCTCGCGGAGGCAGCTGGGTGAGCCCCCGGTTTTGGGGGCCGCCGGGTGAGCCGGTGGGGCCTCGGCCACCCTTGGACGCTCCTGGTAGCGTTTGCGTGTGGCGGGCGGGCGGGTTGTGCTGGCCCTGCGGGTGAGGGGAAGCACCAGCGGCTGAATTAATGGCTGGGGAAGGGCGGTGGAATGCATTATGAAAAACATAAAAAGGAGCTGGTTTCGTTGGCGTTTTTCGTTTTCTTTCTTCTTCTTTTTTTTTTTATTTTAAAGGCTCAGGTGCTGCTTGAGAGCCCGGAGCAGAGGAACCCCGAGGGAGCAGCCGGGCGGGGGCGGGGGGCTGCCGGCGGGGCCGTCCCTGGGGCGGGGGGCGCCGCCCCCCCCCGCGCTCGGGTGGTAGGTGCCCGCCCTGCGCGGGGTGGAACAGTCCATTTCCTGTTCCCGTGCTGACAGCGGGGGGGAGCGAGCGTGCTGCTGCCGGGCGGCCGGCAGCCCGTCCGTCCGTCCCGGCGACGGCGGGGGGCGGCAGGGAGGGAGGGGGCATGGCCGGGCGGTGAGGCAGGGCGGAGGCGGCGGCCGCCGCGATGGAGGCGTACGTGTTGGAGGACATCCTGGAGGTAGGGGCGGGAGAGGGCCGCAGAACAAAGGGGTGCGCGGGGTCGACGGGGGGAGGCGGCGGCGGCCGAGCCCCGGGCAAGCGCCCGGCCGCGGGGGCGAGCCTGGGCCTGACGGGGCGGCGGGGAGCCCGGCTGCCCGCCCTCCCTCCCGCCGCAGGGCAGGCGGGCCCCTGCGGCCCCGCGCCCGGCCGGGAGTTGGTTTTGGATGCAGACGCCCACTCGGGGCCTAGGTTGGAGCGCGGTGCCGCCACGGCAGCCGCCCCCCCCCCGCGCCGCCCGGGCCTTCTCCCGGCGGGGTGTCCGCGGGCTGCTGGTAGCTGGGTGCCTGAGGGGGCTGGACACCGGCGCTCCACGCGCCAAGTGTTTGGGGGGGAACAATTACTGGAGTGCTGCGGGGGGGGAGAGGGAGGCCTCCTGCGCCGTGTGATCAGTGAGCGTCTTCTGGAGTCCCTGTGTGCGCTGGGAGCTGACATTGCAGTAGGATTGCTATGGCTTTCAGCCCCTCTGCAGGACAACTGGTTGTCATAACTCTTCTTTTTTTTTTTTGCCAGTGTTCCTGTTCCTTGCACTGAGTACGTCTTAGGCCTGTATAATTTCTATTACGGTGTTTCCAGTCGTCCTAAGTATGCTCTGCTTCTACTTCCTCTGCAGAATTAGGTCCTGCATTATGAAATAAATGACATTTTCCCTTCTTGTGAGTGAAACTTGAAAATGCTATTTCAGCCAAACGAAAAGAGGCCTGCTTAGGAATTGTAAAGTAAAACTTCTGTTCAAAGTGACACAGATCTCTATTCCAGATTATATTAGCTGTAATAGTTCAAGGAAATATCTTTGCTGTGTTGTTCCTGTGGTTTTTCTGGTTTTGCAAGCAAAAACATGATTTCACTGCCAGATGACTTTTCAGAATATTTGCATGTATTCTTTATTGTTGCAAGAAGCGGCTACCTTATTAGCTGCTGTCAAAATTTAAACAAAACAGTGCTTTCAGTGATGCTTGTCCTGTAGGTTTTTTCCCTTAATGGCCATACTTACATTGCTCTCTACGTTGCTCAGAAAATTTAAATCAATAGAAACACTTGTTGGTGTTAACTTCCTTGTGAACCTTGGCACTGTTTAACATAATTACATCCAGAATGTTAACACAACTGCTCAGTTTGTGCTTAAGAAACCGGTACAGATGTAGGAACAAGACATTTTTACTCGTATCTGTCTGTGTGGCTGGGTTTTTGTGGTGAGGTAGGAAGACCAAAAGTGAACTGGGCTTTCTGCCATCAGGCAAGTATTTCAGTACTTCACTTGTCTTATTGAATACTGAAAGCTTTTCCGTGTTTTTTCTCTTTATTTTAACTACAGTTGTTATGTGCAACTCTCCATAGTGTGTCAAATTAATAAAATACTTGGTATTTATTAATGGTCTTGTTTGGAAAGGCAGTTAGCAAATTAATTTTGTCAGTATAGCGGTATTTCGGGTTTGTGGGTGTGAACTAAGCAACTAAATCTTGGTTCTCAGAGTAGGATGCGGTGACTTTTCTTCGGGTAATTTCGTCACACATGGTCTTCCAGGTCACGAGACCGACTGTATCCAGGTAAAACATCTTCAGAAAGCAAGTATAGCTTGTCTGACTTCAGATGTGTGTAAAATATGACTGATTCGGTTGTTCCTGAATCTCTAAAATACTCCGGTAGCAGTGGAGGCTGTTTATAATTTCTTAGTGCATCAGTAGAAGCAATGTATTTGTCTTGCGTTCCCAGTAAGGGTCCAGAAGTAAAACTTGGTTCCCGTGAAACTTGTTTCTGTTGTAACTTTCAACAGTGTGTTTATGGTGTGTGTTTTATTTTCCTGTTTTAGGGCTTTGTTTCTCCTGTGGAGCAGTTTCTGATGTTCGTTCAAAGACAGCAGCGTGAAGATTGAGAACTGCTCTTGCTTAGGCAGCAGAATCTACGCCTGGTGTCTGTTTTATTGGACAGACTTGGTACTGCTTAGTATTTAGTTAAATTTGGAGGGATCAGACCTTGCCTTTTCATAAAATCTTCAAGAATGTTTTCACCTGTAAGGTTATAATTTGAAACAGGAAAAAAAAGGCATTTTCTATAGCATGCTAGTTATGTTGAGTTAGCATAGAGACCGAGGCTCAAGTTGTGTTAGAGGTCCTTACTGCAAGAAGCGAGTGGGTGCTTCTGGGGCAAAAATCCCTTCTGAGTTAAAAAGGTAGATAGTAATCAAGTAATTCATAGTTCACATGTTCTAGCTTGCCCTAGTGTGAAGGCTACTTCCTCGGGGAGAGGAAGAAACGAAATGAAGTGAAAGCATACTTTCTGCTTGTTTCATTACTGAAGCTGCAGGACTCTCTTAGAAATAATTTCTCCCAATAACTCTTTCCTATCAGAGGATAAAACTAAAATAACTCTACAGGAAGTTAAATGCAACTGCAGGCAAAAATGGTCGTTAGCCTGGAGGATTTCATGCGGCGTCCTGGCTGCCGTGTGCTTACGCCACCTACAAAGAAGGTGTACTTAACGCAGAACTTGAGCTGGCTTTGCTACTGTCAGCTGAAGATGAACATTGTCTTGGCTCTGTTACTTGAATCTGGTATTGAAAGTGCTGTGTGGGAATACAGTTGAATAAAACTTAAGTACGGTGGGGTTAATCTGCAGTTACCTTCTCCTCATTTGGTTCTTCTGTTAGGTGTATCTCGGCCATTCTTCTTTGTTGATATGTGACCTAACTGACAAGGCTTTTTTTGTTAGTATAACTTTTCAGTTTTTGGCTCGTACGTGCTGGTGAAGGAATAATTATGCTACAGGAGACCTTTCTGTGGTATTCAAAGAGAGGCGTAAACCCGTAGTTGAGTTTTTGACGTGAGAGTTAGTCAACAGAAACATTTTCTCAGTTGGGAGAAAAGAAGGTATGTTTTGTCCTGACAGATGAAGATGTGGTATGTGTTGTCGTGTGCTGAACTCAGACTGACAGCACAGAAAAGCACTTAGGAAGCTTATGACAGTAGAGGGGTAAATTTATATTCCCTATGTTGATCTGAGACTTTTCAAGAGAAGCAACCGTGTGTTCTGACTTTCAGGTTCTTTGAAAGCTTGTTAGTGCTTGACTTAAGAGAAGTGGACTGGAGTATAACGCAAGCCCACATGTGGCAGTTTCTTTATGTCCTTAGTAAGTGCATTTAAAAAAAAAAAATCCTTTAACTTCTTAGCTTAAGGTAAATATCTTTCATCTATCTTGAACTGAAACTGCAAATCATGGTGACCAAACCTTCATTTCTTATTGTGATAGTGGGAGTATTTCCTAACTGCAGAAGTTTTTTTTAATTTTGTACTAGAGTCATGGGGATATTTTAATAACCCTTAAGATTCTACCTCGGTTGCTTTGTGTGTAGCTGCCACTGATGTCGGTGAGAGGCGAGGTGATGCGAAAGGATCACCTGTTACACCCTCAATAGCCTAGTCGAGCCACAGTGAGGACAGTGGAGTATAGGTTATATGGTGACCAAAAGCTTTATATAGAGTGGAGACTGCCCTGCTTGAGCACACGGATGCTTGATGAAAAAACAATGGAAGGAAGAGCAAACATAAAATTGAAGGGTAGTGTCTGTAATGCATGCTGAGAGACCAGGGAGGCCTCTGCAATGTAATTTTTACTTTTTAACAAGCCAAGGCTTTTAATATTTATAAACCTTGCAGTCTCCTGGTTTGAAGATGAAGATCAGGGTTATACTACAGTGTTTCTGTTTTGGGCATTAGTAGCTTTCCCACGTTCCAGCTCTTAAACAGGCTAATCCTTTCCCTGTTTCATTTCTCATAGTTTCTCTTGGTCATCTTGTCTGTTTTACTTTCTACCTGTTTGCCTGTCTTTTTAAAGAGTTTGCCTGTATGAAGTCAGTGTTGGCTACTAATGTGCTCCAGCAGTTCCTAGTGATTTGTTGCAGTTGTTCATGCATTGTCTGTCAGAGCAACGACTTCTTTGTGTGTTGTTTTTAAGTAAGCTGGAGCATTGCTGTAGTAGTTCTTTTATAAAAGACATCATTACTAAGTCTGGTGTGCATTTAGTCCCAACCCCAGGTGATGAATATTGGAAGCTTATGTTCCTGACTGGGTCCGAGGCAGTAGGATTTCTAAGATTTACTCTTAAGAAATATTGAGCTCATGTTAACAAGAGGACCCCCACTTAATGCTCTGAGGTCATCTCCCACAATGACGTTTAAAAGGTTTAGTTGAAGCTGGTGGCAAAGCAGCGAGAATGCAGTATGAAGCGCTCTCAGTACGTCAAGAGCTGGACTCTTCCTTGCTGTGGTGCTGTGGAGTTGTGCTGTTGTCTGGTAGTCTGAAGTAGAAATGAACTTTTTATCAGACTGTGTGTTGTTCTGAAGAGTAGGTACGACCCTGTGTTTTGTTAGTCATTTGCATCTGGTCAGTGCGCTTGTGTCAGGCAATAGGTAGCTGATCATGCCATAGTTTGCCCAAACTTTTAAGACGAGCAGATCGTTTTGGTTGCTGTTTCAAGGCATAGGACTAATTGTTTGAGGTGAACCCGTGTTCCGGGAGCTCTCGGCGTGGGTGAAAACTGAATGTAGCTGAACATGCCTTGTCTGAAGTATTGTTCAGGGGGAAGAACTGGCCTGAAGGAAAGCAAGCTGAGCATGTTAACAGAAGAGGCTAAAACGCATCAGCCATCTTATATTCAGGAGGTGGCCCTAATACCCCTAGTGATGTGCGGTGGAGATGAGTAGGAAGACCAGGATGCTAGCTTATACCATATCCTTGTTTGGCTGGTAGTATGGCAGGAGTCTTAGGAAATTTCAGAGGAAAAAAAATATTTTTTTGCCCCTTTCTTGAATCAGCTGGAGAAAGGACAGGCTTTCTGACCTTACTGTCTAAGATGCCTAGGCAGCTTACTGATTACTATGCAACTATTTATGTAGCGAAAAACTCATTGTGCTGCCGCCGCCTTCCCCTGGCTCGGTGGAATTGACAGAATGGTGTCAGCTTGACTGAGTAGCGGTGATGGCAGTCACCTAGGCTCTGCGAGCTTGTGTGTTTGCAGCTTCACGAAGGTGAGTGGAAACTAGAGTGAAGGTGCCTGGCTGCTTCCCAAGGGCTCTTTCTGTATCGTTGTCCAGTGCTTTCAAACAAAACGTAGGAAGGTGATTTCTCTTCCCTTGAAACTGCTCTCCCCCTAATACTCCGTCCTCTGCCCATTTTTCCTGTGGTGTGAGGCAAAGAGCTTAGAACAAGTGTACATGTTGAGTCTTCTAGGAAAGCAAATCCTATCTCTGATTGCTGTTACTTTCCCCCTTCCAGTTATTTTGTAAGAGTGTTTGGCAGGACACGAAGGTAATTTTCAGCTCCTGGATCGGGGTTCCCTTGTGTGACAAGCAAGAATTAAGAGCTGGTAGATGTGATTTCTTTGGGTCTTAAGCTGTTTCTCCTTGACTTGCAGGAAGAGATTACAAGCGTGATGGCGTAATTGGAAACCATTCTTGGTATTTATGTTTTATTGCTTTATCTTTTTCAGTAATAATTTGTTCTTAGTACAGTAATAGGAAAATGCCATTATTGTGTGAGAAACCTTTAAGGCAATAAGTAACTTGGTACTTGGGTAACTGCTGTTAACAAGGTCAAGGTTATTCAGCGGTTGTGTTTGCCAGTGAGTGACTTGCTAATTGGGATAACTTAACCAAGGCCTTGACTAGCAGGTGGGATCAGATGATCTGCAAAGGTCTCTACCAATCCGGTGTGTCTTTTAAGCCGTTCGTTCAAATCAGGAACTTAATCAAAAACGGTAAGGGAATTAAGAGAGACCTTTTCGTCAGGTGAATTACGTTTTTTTCCCCCCATGCATCCTGTCTTTAAACTTTGGTAGCAACGTGTAAAAAGCTTCTTTTCATGGCTAAGGTACTTGTCCCTTTTTTCCTGCATGTGCATAAAATCTGTCCAGATTTTGGCCTTGCTGGAATTTGCTGGCTGTGTTGACTGATAGGAAGTCACATGCTGTAACCTACACTCAAAACAACCTGTTACACTGCCTCGGCATCAAAACCATGCAAGAAGGAAATCTCAATAAGTGGCTAGTATAAATAGTGGTTCTTTGTCACTTTGGCCACCACCTCCTGTGCTATGTAGTTTCTTCAATTGCGTAGCACTTAAACCAGCAACATTTCTGCTAGTAGGTGATGGACTTGAACATTGTAGATGCTGTTTTAGGAAGAAATGTGTTTTTCCTGTCTCTGATTGTGGACAAGCGCGTTGTAATAGGAGAAGGAGCTTTCTACTAGCAATTTTATGTGTGATCTACGTATAGCGCAAACGTAGTTTGTGCTCAGGGGAGGGAAAGAGAGAAAACGAGTCGTGATGCAGCTTGTCCTACTCAGAAGCTGATATTGGAGCTATGTTCATGTAAACATTGAATAAATATGCTCAAATATCTTCATGGAACAGATGTGATCAGAAGCACTAAGGGGAGAGTAGGAATCAAAATTGTGGTAGTGATTTGAGGGAACTTGGCACATGATTTTTACATCTAGCATGCGGAGCAAATAGCGAAAAGGAAGGACTCCACTTAAAACTGTTGTGTTTGCTTTGCCCTTAAAACTTGATTTTTTTTTTTTTTGGACCTCTTTTTGATAAGGGGGGGGAAGTTATATTTGGATTTAATCAAATAGTTGTGCATTGCTTTAGCTACCTTCACAAGTCTGTTAATTTACTGTATGAAAAACTGTTCAAATCTGTTCAATATGCAGAAGCTTTCAGTTGGGTGTGCCAAATAGAGCAAAAAAAAAATTTAATTTATTTATTAGGTATGCCTAACAGCAGTTTGTATTGAAGGAAGGATTCAGTGACTGTCAAGCTTGTCAGAATTTTAACCAAATGAGTTGAAATTATTAGAAATAATTCCCGCTGTGCTCAGTTCCCCAGGCGGTAACAATAGGAATTCTAATCAGACACTGAACTCCTACTGTAACTTTATCCTCTCGCTTCTCATCAGAAGAGAAGATGGGTATACTAGGCCATACCAGTTCCTTTATTGAAAAAAAGACTTGGAACAGTAAATCCCTAAAAAGGAAGAGGAAATCCGCATTATGTTTCAGTTGGTTCCATTTCACTTTTTTGTTGGGATCAGTTTTTATATCTGTAAGTGTGGTTGCTTGTTTTAGGACAGTTGCATAGCTATTTCTCCATTTAACTTTATAGGACAAGAATACATCCCAGTAAACAAAACTGGAATGACTTGAAATAATTTGAAAGCTCTTGACCTAACTAGTCATATCTTCCCAAACTATTTTTGGTTAACTTCATAAATGTCTCTACATGCGGCATGATCAGAGATACTGAAGAGAGATTTCACCAGGATAATTACATGGAGAAAAGGAGATGTCCTCAAAGGACCTCTAGTTTCTACTTTCCCCTTCCTGATCCTGACGGGTTGAATTGGATGCAGACCACAGCACTTCTGGAGGCGGTGTGCTAGCAAGTTCTTAGTTGTCATCTGCGCAAGACAAAAAAAGGGGTTTTTGTAGTTTGCTTGGGATGAACCATTTTCACTGATCTTGACTTAAAGCATTTTCCTTAAGGAGCCATTCTTCAGTCTCCTGGCTCTACTTGACAGTGAATTTTAAGCAGTGGCAGCATGGCTGGTCTCTTTGCTGTTCCCTAGCTTTGGAAGTTAGGGTAGGAGAGCATGGTAGCTAAACCTGCACATGCTAAGCAGAATAACCATTTTACTTAAACAGTGATGAGGTTGGAAACAAAATGCAAGCGTCTGCCATGTCTCCATCTTTTTTTTATTAGTAGAGAAATGTTTGAAAAGTCTGTCCTTCTAGTAGCTATAACTTTCCCTATATTGTATCATTTTCCTTGTTTGTAATGTGCATTAATGTCTTGTCTGTTGGTCACTTAGTGTAGCGTGGCTTGACTAAAGGAGCTACCCCTAGGGTCAAGGAAGATGACTTGTGGGACGTGCATAAGGTTTCTTTGGCTTTTTAGTCCCTGGAATAGCATATTGCGGTAAGGTCATGAAGAGAGGGATGGAGTCGTCTTAAACTCGTACCCCTGTGCCCTGTACGGTGGACTATTGCTCTAATTACGTTGATCATGGGAAGGGAAAGCTGTGACTAAGCTAACCTATGCGTTGCTTGAAGAAAAAAGTTGTTCTAGCATTCCTGCACTTTGTTTTATATCTCTGCACACAAGTTGATACTGTATTGCTGCGAATGAGCCCATGCACACATCAGTGTTTCATTCATGCCAAAGGGAATTCTGAGTTGGACTCAAACAGAATAGTTGTTTGTGCGTTCACCCTGTCCCTCCTCCACATGTCCTCGTTCCCTTCTGCTGCTTCATCCTTCGTTGCAGAGCACTTGCTGCTATTGTGAAGAACAGCCGACCAAAACTACTTACAGAAGGGAATGATTTCCTGCCAAATTTGTGTAAGAAAACATGTGGGCAGCTTAAAACTATTTCTGTTTCAAAACCAACTGTGTTATGCAGTTCAGGCCACTTGCTGTGTTTTATGCTCAGTAGTCACAGTGAATGATAGAATAAATTTGCGTGTCCTTTTGGTGACTGTGGACCTGAGGCCTGAAATGCACGTGTGGGAGTATGTGCAAGAGTGATCAGAATTGAGAATCTGAGAGGGTTTTTTTTTTTAACAGGAACAATGAGGAAGCAATACGCAGCTTAGGTGAAAAAGACTTGTAGTGCTGCTGAGCATCACTTGTTTATTGAGGGCAGTGAAAATATTGTTAATCTAAAATTTTTATCTTTGTTTTTTCACTATATTTTTTTCCCAAGGCTTTTATCCCCTGGTGTTGTCTTCAGGAGAAAAAAGGTTCTGGAGGGAGTGTAGGTTATATGTAGTGGGCAAAACAGGCAGACTGGAGTGGGAGGCAAACAGCTTTTCTTTCTTGCTGTGCTGGGAGAGATGGATGTGTGCCATTGGCAAATCTTTTCCTCTAAAGCAGATCTTCATTTTTCTAAGAGCAAGCAGAGAGACAGTCTGCCGCCGTGGAGGGGACAGACAGGGAGGGGTTGGGCGTGTGTTGTGCGACAATATTTTTTTGTAGTGCACTACAAGGTTTCTTCAAGCCCTGATGGTATTTTGGACTCTTTTGATTTGTACCCTTTCCAACATTGTGGCAGAGAAGGGAGGGAGAGAGCTGGTAGGTGCAGCGGGGTGCGCGCCTCACCTGAGGCTGAGAAGGTCTCTGCCACGCTTTGTTTCCTATGCTTCATCAACCCGCTGTGCTACTACCACAAAATGCAATTTTGCTGCCCCGGGGTTGGTATATCATCCTTTAAACGGCAAATTTCAAGTTGGTGGTTGTTACTGCAGCTTTACGCTAACTTCCACATCGGCTTCTATTAAAAAGAGAAAATGGGATGCTTTGTGTGGAAACCTAACTCTTTCATTCTCAGTACGTTTCACTTAGAAACGTAGTTTTTGGTATGCATCTTCATTGCTGTGCAAGTGATTTGGTAAAAAGTCTCTGATGGTTATATACCACGATATCAGTATAACTGCCACAAGCTTCTCTTACGCCTTATAACAGCTGATGTAATGGAAGCATGCAGTTCGTGATCTGTGTTCAGATAAGCCCTAAGCACTTCAAGCAACGTGTTAAAGTAAATAACGAGTTGTTGCAACACAGTACCACTAGTGCAGGTTTGTGAAAAGCGTATCTGAAAAAGCCGCCTGCTCCTGTAAACGCCGAGTGCATAGAGCCATTTTGTGCCTCTTCTGGACAGGTGGTCTTGCTGTACTGCTTCTGGTTCTCCTTCTTGAAGGGAAGTTGATTTCAGGCAGGACACTATCGAAATACTGGTCTTGCACTATGATTTCTCCAGGAAACAGTTCATGTAGGTGCCTGACGCTGATTCTTGATCCTGACCAGGAAAAAAAAAGAGGGAGGAAAAAAAAAGCTCTGAGAGTTTTTAAAGCTTTGAGATGCCGCAGCTGGGTGACCCCCCCCAGCTGTTCTGACTGAGGAAAACTCTCCTGGTAGTTTTTAGACATGAGAGGGAGTTCAAGGTGCCACTACGGAAGTAAAATTGGAGTCGTTAGTGTAGCAGGGAAATCGGTTTTCCTTACTTTTGCTGGTAACCGAACAGCTTTGTGGTTGGGAAGGGGAAGTCTTAAGCATCAGGTTTGTGTGCACCCCAGATTCAAATTGACTAGTAGAGTTTTGAAGTAAATTGGTGTGATGCACAGAGCCTTTTAAGCGTCTGTTGGATTCGCAAAGGTAGATCATGCTTTCACGGAACCGCAGCGTTACGGGTTTCTTTACCCGCGACAAGAGTGCGTGGTATTCGCCGTGGCTGCGGAGCCGAGGACAGCTGGTCCTGCCGGGTGGGCAGCGGTGGGCGCTGGTGGTGGGTTTCTGCAAACGCTGTCGGGAGGGCCTCATTCCAAGAAAACACAGAGCTATTACCTTTGAAGTTTTGGGGAAGGGGAGGAGTTTCCTAGAGATGGGAGACGTGGTGTTGGAGTCAATAAAGCAGTGCATTAGGCATCAGGAGATCTGAGGTTTAGTCCTGAGGGTGACAGTAACTTATTGTGACGTAATACAAGCTGTTTAATCCTCTATTTATTGTTCCGGTTATTTCTCTTGTCCTGTGATCTGATCAATCTATGTATCTCAGTATCTGTGTTTGGGGATGAAAACACGTGGACAAACATGGATCACTTGCCTTCTGATACTATTTCAGTAAAACACTGCTGACTTAATAGCTTGTCTGCATGTCAAAAGTTTCAGGGAATGGAGGTCTTCCTGCGTGTGTATATTGCGGCCAGCGCAGTAGAGAGGTCTGTCTTCTGTTTGGAGGTTTTGTGGTATAAATGAGCATGTGAGCTGCTCTCTGTTTTGGGGTTGAGTTTGGCTTTAAGATCAGAGGTGGGAAACACACAGAAATAAGTCATTTGAAAACAGTTAGGGAACAGGAGTAAACTCCTGGCGGGAATTGTAGCTGGTTTACCACCACTGTAGTCACTTGAAGATGCAGGGAGGAATGAAGCCAAGCTGACTAGGCTGATGGTTGAAAGTTGTGCTGACTGAGAAATGCTTTCTGGCAGATTTAACATAGCAAATCTGAAGCATCTCTGTGTGAAGACGGGGGAAGTCGGTGTTTTCCTTCTTCTTAACCTTACAAATGGAGCATGCTCTGTCAGTGAAAACTGACCATGTAGCAGTGTTAGCGGAGACTTTCTTTTTGGAAATGTACTTTGAACGGACATATGATTCTGGTGTTTTATATCATACGTGTTGAGGGATGGGAAGATGGTCTTGCCTATGACTGACATGAATAGCTCTAAGTACCTGTCCTCTTTTTCCTCTGAATCTGCACAGTTTGCTAAGTTCGGCAGCTTCCTTGGCGTGGACTACAGAGAAGCTGCTTTGGGTCATCTGAGGCCCGGCCTCATTGCAAGAAATAAGCGTGTGTTCAAATCTGAGAGAACTGTTCTTGTATTAACAGACTTCAACTACGCTGTTAGAAAATCTGAGTGAAGGCAAGGCCCCATAGCACTGTTTCTGCAGAAAGCTTTATTGCTACTAGCTTTGTCTACATAGAAGTTATGATGTCGTGTTTCCATTGTTCAGCTGTGCTGATCTACAATCCTTAGAATAACAACTTGTTTCGGCTGGAAATGGATGGGTGTGCGCAGTTCTGAACTGAAACTTCAACCAAGTGCATCGGGCCAGTGAAATGGAAGAGGTGAAAAATATTCCGGAAAAAGCGCTTGTGAGAAGTTGGGCCACCTTTAGTCGTGCTAAGCTGCTCTAAACTCCCTTCTCAAAGGATTAGTTAAGGGTCTTGATCTGTTACAACAAAGCCTGAGAGTGACGGAGGAATGGCTGCTTATTGAGCTGTGAAAGGAAAACTCAAGGTGCTTCTCCTTGAAGGCTCTGCAGGCAACAAACATGCAGACAAGCCCCCCTGAAGTTAACCAGTGATAAAGATAGAAAATTATCATTGGGATTTCAAGCTTGGCTCTTGTAGAGGTAGCAGAATTGAAACAATGCATTTGTGCTTTTAACAGCTCGGGATTTTTTTTTTAAGTTTTCACTTTTGCCTTAGGTGTCATTTAAAAAGAAGGTGCTTCAAGGTTCTGAGTCGGTTGGCGTGGATCTGTCAGTGTAGCAAGGCGCTTCATTGCAGGCTTGGAAATGTCTGTATTGAGAATGCATCCATTAAATCAATCCTTGGAGTATATAGTCAAGGCAAAAGTTGGGTCCAGTGGAAAAGGAATGTGACCAACTGTTAGAGAAGGATTTTCTTTCTTGTGAGCTCACCTTCCTTAAACGAGGCTTAAGAGAATAATTAGTCCTTTGAAAGTAGGGCAGTGAGGAATAGGATGTAACAGTGCACAGCAGGACTGCTTAGTCCTTTTTCAGTAGTGCACACATTGTTCAGAGATAGTAGCGTTTCTGTGAATCGAGGTGCTCTTCAGGTCGAGGTCCAAAATGTTTTGTTAAGAGCAGAGTCGTGCTTGAGGTACTTATCAGTTTTTACATATTGAATGATAAAACGGAGAAGACTCTGATACAGCTGCGTTGTTCTGTACTCCTTATGTTCTCTGTATTCCTTAGTCCTTGCTACTAGATCCATCGAAGCTGGCCATATCACGATGAGGGGTCAGTCTGAGTCTGTGGTGATGGTCCTCAGGATGTGCATTAAGTGCAAGCTTATCCAGAAAGGTTTAGAGTCCTTGGACTGTCCTTCAGTGGGAGGAGAGGTGGGAAAACTCTGAAATGCCATTTATATAGGTGAGAAGGCTTGTCTTAAAGAGCCTGTGATGCAGTCTGGGTGGAGAATTGGCTGGGTGGTCAGAGGCAGCATAACCCCTCTAGGCTTTTTACAACTGTAATGACTAGGCTGTGGTTTGTGTGGCCGTCTAAGTAACTTGCTAAGTAGCTTAAGTGATGCTTACCTCAGATACTTGAGAGAGAGTCTTAGGGGGGCTCCAGTTGTTGTTCAGGTGTGACATCGGGGGACATTGGGGGATTTTGGCGACGCGGGGAGAGAGTGATTCTGGGAAGCTCAGGTGCATCATCTCTTGTCTTCATGGTTGTTATGTGCTCCCTGTTCTGTGTCTTTCTGATAGATAAACTTTTATCATTTGGGAAGATGTGAAGGTTACTTGCTAAGGGCAGGAAAAGTTGCCTGCGTAGGATCAGGCTGTCCATTTAGTATCCTTCAGTTGTCAGGGTTATTTTGCAGAGAGCGGTTTCCATTTTGGTTTTGCGATAGTATGGGAACAACCTTTGTTATAGGTGTGAACTATTTGTCAGCGGCTCTGATGCAGGTCATGACATCTCAGGGTTGATGCAGAGACCGCAGCAGTCTGAGTTATTCATACGCTGTCAAAGCTTTGCTTTTATGGTCAGTTCTTTCCAAGCTCACTCCAAAAGAGATGGTTTCTATCAAAAGTTCACACTGACCTTTTCCGTGGGGCTTGGGAGAGTGAAGGCGCATACCTGTGTTCAAGTGACTGGACTGGAAATCTGTCAGCTTTTTCGTTGTTCATATAAAAGTATTGTGTGAAGGTGAGCTTTCAGAAGCATGATGGCAGGCAGTTTTAGAGTAAGTTTTGTGATGATTTTTTTCTTGGGTGATTTTTATATCCTGTTATTCATGTCAGAGACTAAAACTTGTATATCTCCCCCCCCCGCCCCCGGCCATAAATGTGAAATTGGGGCAGGGAGCTTAATAAGATCATGAGTTGAGATGTTGTTATTTTTACGTTGGCACGAAATGTTTCTCGCATGAACAATTGCAGCTGAATACCGGTTAATGCATAAATTTGCTTAATGTGAAAGTATGCCAAGTGTTTAGAATGAATATTTGAAATGGGAAAAGAATATTAAACTGAAGGTCTTTTTTCCTTGTCTAGTTTCACAACCTTCTTATAGCTATAGTTTTCAGTCTGGCTGTTTCTTTTCATACTGTTGTTCGTAAGGCTGGGGCTACAGACTACGGAGGAGAGGAGGGAATTTTCATGTGAATACATCAGCACCTGTCTCGTCATCAGAAACACACTGCAGTAATAATGCAGGTGTCCCTGCAGCAGAAACTCTGTTGGTGCCAGTCATGAGGATGGTGTTATGCCACTTCAGCAGCACGGACTGTTATTCTTCTCACCGTTCTCCCTCCCTCCCCCTGCTTTTAATTTTTTTTAGCAGCAGCGAGAGAAATGGTGTGTACAGTTGATAGAATAAAATGAAAGAAGACACTGTTGCGATGTTCCAGCTGCCGGACTTCAGATTTCTGCTGAACAAGGCATTTAGGTTTGGGGAGGGTCATGGCGTGTTCGGAAGACAACAGATCTGATTATGTATCCCAGATAACTGGAAGCAGTCCTCACGGTACAGGGAAGAAATGCTGCTGTAAGACTTTGTCTGCAGTGACAGTACTGCTGTAGTAGCTGGGTAGGGCAAGGGAGAATCACACAGCTTGTTCCTGCTTCAAAATAGATTTGAAGAAAAAAGACAAAAACTGCAAGGCTGAAATTGAGTAGGCAAAATAGACTGCTTCACTTGGCTTCGGTGTATGCTCTCCTTTTCAATAACCGGGAAGCTGATCTTAATCTAAAGAAAATGGTGTCTTGTGTAAATATCCAGTAAACCATCACTTCTACTTCAGAGCTATGTCATATAAATTAGGTGGTCGTGATGTTCTGTTTCGTCCCCACAAAAATGGCAAGCAATACCAGAGGCTTGTCTTCAGTAAAGTTTTGAATGGAATTTTTAATATAATACATTATTAATGCTGTGAAGATCTGCATCTTAAAATGGCTTGAAACCTGTGTTAACTAAGTGGTAATTTCACCTGCCTTAGGTGAAAAGGCAGAACCGTACGCTTTGCCTTAATATTTAGTTTGATAAAGTCAAAATCTATTTTATTTGTATTTGTTATCTATTTATCTGTTTTATTTCAAGACATGTGTAAGTTGATTACTTAGTCTTGATGTTTCAGATCAGAGTATTTTCAGTCAGCTGACTTTCAACGAAGATGGGGTAATGTATTTTGAAAGTGTAAGAGGTGATATTCTGAGGGCTAAAAGGTAGCAGGGTAAGGGAGAGCAGGCATGAAGTTCTTGATTTAGTATGGGACGTGTTGAGGGGCTGAAAAAATTTCCTATCCTTTCTTACACTGAGCTGACCTGTGACTAAGATGAACAAAAAACGCAGTGCGTGTACATTTGTATGGGCATTAGGAAGTTCCTTTGGGATAGCGAGTGTTTTGTCTTTCTATGACTCCAAATGATTTCTTGACACTTAAAATTGCAAGCTGCATATAAAGACTTCGATAGCCCATTAAGGTTAAAAACACAATGGTATTGTGCATCGTAATTTGCAGAGGTTTAGGGTTGCCTATTTGTATGTTACGTTTTGGATGCCTAAGTGAAAAATTAGTGCTTGAAATACTTGGCCCGGTTTGCCACGTTCGAAATACATTGTCGCTTTGTTTTGGTTCACTCTTGCCTCAGGAATCCTTGATGCGCACTGTAGCTGGGAAAGTGAAGAATCTGAAGCTTCCTTGCTCTTCAAGCTAGTAACTTGTCGGTGGAGTGGGACTTAAGTTTATTAACTGACCTGGTAATGGTTGTCGTTTCGGTCTCGAGGTGCCTTTGCAATACCTGACAGACTTAAAAATCCTTGTTAAATTTCATACTGTCTTTTTGCTGTTCTCCAGAAATTTTGGAGCTGGGAAAAATCAACTCTTACAGCGCTCACAAATTGCCAGTAGGTCCTTCAGTACCTCAGTAAGAAATAATAGAAAAGGACTGTTGGTTAAGGTCTATTTGAGGTGCTGAAGTTTGCTACATGGCAATAGCCGCCAGCTGTTCCTTGTGCGCTGGGTTCATCGGAAAGGCTTTGTACTAAGTCTTGATTCTCGTAGGATCCATTTGGCACCCTCTGGGTATCAAACACCAAAGGCCCAAGCGCCAAGGTAAAAATGTAGCAAATTCTAAAATTGTCATTGGTGCCTAATGTGAGGCAAAAGTTGTGGGAGTCATCTGACAAAAGCTGAGCACAAATCTGCTGTTGGATTGCAAGCCTAGAAAATAGGGGCCAGCCCCAAGAATAAGAAAAAAACCTGCAGAGAAAGTATTTTTTAAGAAAGGTGTTTTCTGGGCCTTTTAAAATACTTGTCTGGGCTAGTGTGGTTCATCCAAATCAGGCTTCAGATGCTGTTGCTTATGGAGCTTAAAAACACTGAAGCTTAAAAACATTTCATCCTATTATGTAAATGAGTACGACTTGCTATTTCACAGCCTTCGAGATCTGTTTTTTACAATCCAACTGCTAGACACTTAAATGGGATTTCACTGTTTACTTGATACTTTAAGAACTGTTTACTACTATTTTTGAGCATGTCTTCATGTAAGGCTTCAAGATACAGAAGTTACTATATTGTCTGATTTTTTTATTATAAACAATGGCTAAAACACAGCTAGGAACCTGCATTGCTTCCAGAAAGATGTTGCTGGATGTTTGGCCAAGGGTGCTATTCAGGTTCTTATGAGCAAGTGTTTGGGCTGGGTTAATGACCCTGTGCCTAGATGTACCATACAATTAAGCAACTGTTTGCTGCCCTCCGTCTCTGTGCATCAGCTTTCAGATGGCACACGTTAGGGTAATACGATGTTAATTTTCATAATTTATATGGAATGCAGGGTATTGAATGTGTTAATTTCTGACTAAATGCTGGGAAGCCGTAACACATTAATACTGTGTGCGTGCAGGATGGCCTTAAAGAGAAGGACTGGGAAGTGGAATCAGCAAAATGTACTCTTGGGCTCTTGAAATCAGGAGGGGAACCTGAGATAAGAAAGAAAAAAGGACTTTTTACAGCCTTTTTTTAATGCCTCTGGACTGTGCTTATAGTACAGCTGTGATTGAGGAAAAACTGGTAAACAAATGCTAGAGATGTTCTGTAGATTAATGACCACAGCGATTCATGGCAGCTCTGTACTGATCAGATGGATAAATAATGGGCTTTTGTCATTCTGCAGTAAGGGCTTTAGTAGGTGGTCGGTGCTGGAAGCTAACTGTTTTCTGCCATTGTTAATAAATGAAATTTTAAATAGTTGCTTTTATTGTTCTCTACTATTGATAAAGTTGAGCTTATCATAAGGCTCTCTGTAACGCTTTGTGGGCGACTGTATTGATGTAAAGTGTAAATATTACAAAGGGTTAGATATGCATGAAAAGAGGGAGTTCAGACACTAAAGCAAGTGACATTGTAAAGGTACGAAAGTCATTGGCCTAACAAAAAGGCTTAGCTTTGCTCTTGGGTTCTTTCATTGCGCGGCATCAAACAAGATGAAAACTTCTTATGAGTGAAGTTGTGCAGAATCATGGTGGTCAGACGTGTAGGCTTGTTTTTTATGTTTTAGTGCGTATAAAGAGTTTTCATACTACATGGCCAATATGTGGCAGGTACTTCTGCTGAGAGTGAGATTAGAGTTGCTGTCATTTTAAGCTTGTAATGTTAATTTAGGTATTGTATACCAATTTTGGTAGTAAAATCATTTCACTAGCTTGATACCTTAGTTGATTATGAGTTTCCAGAGGAGTTGTTTGCTGAGTACTGGATTTCCATCTCCTAAGTATAGAAGATGCGAAGAGACAGTTGTTTGTAGGCGGAATCTATCTTCCGTCCTCCCTCCCTTCCCGGCTTGACATAAAATTAGGAAGACCCTAATCTGTGTTTAGCCATATAAGTAGAAAAAATGAAATCAATAGGTGACTGACTCCTCTTCAAATCCTTAACGTACGGGGTTTTTTTGCGTTTGTGGGTGGTGTGGTGGGTTTTTTTGGTTTTGTTAGTGTGTGGGGTTTTTTTGTGAGGGAAACTATGGGAGGAAGTTTATTGTCTGACCTTAGTTTACATCCGTGTGAGACCATGTTGGAGGCATATGTAATAGCTTGTATGACACTGGTATGGGGATATGGGGGTATGTTTACATCAGTGTGTCGGGGGTGGGATCTACGCTGACCGCAGTTTTATATGCGTATGGCTTGAGGGTGAGAGATTGATGAAGTTTGAGTTAGTGTCAGGAACTGAATTATGTCTTTAGTTGACCTGGCATTACACAGTGGTAAGAGCTGTGCTAGTTAGAGCAAAGTAACTCAGGTATGCTTTTTTTTCTGCTCTAACCTGGCATTTATTGAACTGTATGTTCATTATCTGGTATTTGGCAGTCAAAACATAAAAATACTGACATCTTGTAGGGCTGTCTTCAGGGTGTATAGGCATGAGTCCTGGTGGATCAGCTTTTACCTGATTGAGATGTCTGTATGTCCATGTACCAGATGGCAAAACAGTGCTAAAAATGCAGCTACTGTTCTTTATAAGAGAAAAGATACAGCCCCGCCCATAGATCAGTTCTTGTAAAAAGGTACAACTTCTGATTTCGGTCTCGTGAAGAGGAAATCCCTTCATGTTACGTTTCCCACTTGATAGGGGCAACAAAAGGAGCAAACAGATCACCCCGCGGTTGGAGAAGGAAAGAACAGGTGGGGTTTTGAGTCCGCACTTCGGAAAACAGAGAAAACAAAATGCGTAGGTCAGTGCACACAACAGGGTGCCTTGTGGGAGCCTGGGAACGTGCACGGAGAAGAGGACAGAAGAGGTCACTGAGGGAGAGGACGAGTGCGCGGAACCCAATTTGATGTTGTTGCAAAGCTTTGCTAAGTAGGGAAGAACTGGTCTTGCTAATACGAGGTGATAAAAGCACGTAAGGTTGAAAATGGAAGTTTAGTCTAGAATTACAATACTCGGAAAATTTAGAATTACTTTTTTGCCTAGAAAAATAGGACTTGGAACATATGCTAAGGTACTTGTAGCATGAAATTTCCTTGAGGTCTGGATTTACATAACTGCTAACGCCACGCTTTTCTAAGCCATTTTTAAATTTCTCTTTACAGTTGTATTCAGTGCATCAAAACTGTAGGCTGTTAGGTTTGAGAGAAGTCAGGACTTGGTAATTTTGTTCTCCTAGCGTATTTTTTGATTGAAGAAGCATCTAGAAGTGATAGACTAGGAGTGATTACGGGGGAAGTAAACTTGAGCAAGTACAGAACATGAGACTTTTATTGCAGGATGAGAGAGGAGGAGAAATCTTGTAAAAAGCCTTCTGTTGGGGACCGTCTGAACAATTGGATTATGTTAGAGTATTGTTTGATCGGAGAAATACTGACTGAGAACCCAGATTAAATATTCTGATATGTAAGGTGGAGCACTTGTGTACTATTCTACACGTTTTTTTAGTTAAGGGAAATAAAATACATCTGAAGACCATTAAAGGAAATGTCTGTTTACTTGGCCTGGTAAATGGAAATGCTTTGTCTTTAGTTTGTAGCTTCTGTAGAGAAGGCAGTATTTTCTGGGAAACAAAAGTGGAATTTTCACTTCTACCAAAATAAAGTTTCATTCACCGCTGTTAGACACTGTGTCTTTTATCACTATCACCCTGCATGGTATCCTGTGTCATGTTGAACTGGCTGAAAAGACAAGAGTGTAGATCTAAGGAAACCCTTAACCTAAAAAGCAACTGTGAGAATACGGAAGAGTGTAACTGGAGGCTGGATGAAAAGTTCTGCAAGCGCAGGTTGAAGATGTATCTCTTGTACCTTAGAAAAGAAAAACCAGCTATATTTAATGTCATAAAATAGTCTAAGTTTGTTATTTAGTAAATCAATTTCTTGAGAGGTTGCTCTGAAATGGTATAAATGACAGTACGTAATATAAACCTTTACACAACTTTATTGCAAGAGAAGTTTTCTCCTGATAACTTGTGGTCGTCTTGGTGCTGTATTGTTTGTAGGTGGATTGTCTTTTTCTCCCCGTTCTCTTTGTGTTATAGTTAGTTTTTTTAATCATACCACACTCATACTCTTAGCTGGAAGGAAAATAGGAAGATTTTTCCATTTGAAACTTGAACTGTGTAAAAGACTGAATGTGAGGGGGGAGGATGCGAGTAGGGGAGAGACATTTTCCTATTTTGACTTTTTTCTTAGCAAATATTTCATAGTGTTAGGAAGAACCGCCACCAGCTGTTAAATATCTCGCTCAGATGAGATTTTTTTTTCTTCCGGTTAGTCTAAGTAGTAGGGATTTTGCACGAGTTGGATGAGCCAAGAATCCTTCCGACTGCTTAGTAGTTTGTCTTTCTAGTGGTGAAATCTGTCGCTTGGCTCTTGAACAGCAGAGTAGTTCCTTTCTCTTGCTGCTTGCTGCAGCGGGCTCGGTCCTCTGGAAGAAGACAAATGACAAGACCTTAGATGAACCAAAACCAGCCTAAAAACGGCGTTGTGCATGCACGGAGCAGAGCTGGCAGCGACCAGCAAAGGACCCTGGAGAGGCAGGAGCGAACTGTTCCTTAGGGCTGGGGAGGAAACTAGGAGTTGGCTTCACCAGTTTGCCAAACTGGAAAGCTGCAGCCTGTGTGAGTATCACTTGGAAAAAGTGGTGCTGAGGAGCAACACGCAATGCTGCAGGATTGTCCTGTCGTCGGCACTTGTTGACATCACAGCCACTTTCATCCTAAGTTGGAAGTCATCCTCTTCAGCTTGCTGTGTTCCCAGGTTTGAAGGAGGGGGGCAAAGGAGGCTTCAAAGGAGTGGAAGGAGGCTTCAAAGCTGCCCTTGAGATGTCTACTTGTGTATTGCCAAAAGCTGTCTGACGGGAGATTTTTTTCTCAATGGTATCATTGAAGTGATAAATGGAAGTAATTTTGAAAGCAGTTTTCAGCCTACCTTCCTCAAGAAACAAGGTGTTTAGATTCAAGCTGTGTGCTAGTATCATATCCTGGTAAGCTTTGAGCTCGAGGCGGACGGCAGAAGGGCAGGTTGTTGTCTGAGCTCTTCACTTGTGACAAGAGAATAGATGGGAGGATGGAGGGAGACCTTTCAGGAGTCCTGAGATGAATTGGTCACTCTTCTGGTTTATCTGCCCACTTAGATTCTTAGGGCGTTCATCTGCAGGAATCTGAACTTGTGATGCTCATGAGACTGCTTTTAAACTTTGGAGAAACATATGAATCTGAAGAATAAAATTAATTCTATTTCTAACTTGATGAACTGTATTCCATGTGGAAATAGATTACTGCTGTACTACAGACAATAGTTGCTTTTATCCAAAGACGTTTGAAGTTTTTAATTACGTGGCACATGTGGTGTACTTGTCTGGCAGACTGGCATTTAGATTGATTTTGATTTTGGGTTGGGATTTTTTTTTTTTAATAATTTCTTGGATTTTTGAAGATGTGGATTTTTGAGGCTGTTGAGCTTTGTAAGGTTGTTGAAACTTGGTCTTTATAATCTATTAAATGGATGGATGGCTACTTCATAGGCTTAGGGGTTCATGGAACTCTTGGAGGAGCGTCTGATACAAACTGCTTGAGCCAGTCCTCCTTTAACAAGCAGTAAAGCACAAACGGATACTAGGGGCTTTTCTCTCTAAGATCCTAATCTCTTCCTTAATTTCTGTGTGTTTCACAACCAAAACAAACGGAGAGTGCAGGAAAGTAGGATTTTTATAACAACTTAGGCGACTCAGCATCTGTTTCCTGAAAAAGGCAGATATAATAGGTTGCTTATTCTGTAGGTCATGTTTTAAATCAAAGTTTTCTGGAGAAAGATTCTGTGAAACCCTTATGTTGCGTTTGAGTTGATTATACCTGGAACATGTTGCTGGTCCTTTTACTTTTTTTAAATATTAGATTAGAAGACACCAGACTTAAAAGAAGTGAGGTAGCTGAGAGAATTTTTCTGCAAGTCAGAAGAAAACGGTCGACACAGCAATAGTGATGACTTAGTGTTACTGGCGTTGCGTGCTAGTAGAGTTTAATGCCATTTGAGGGTAGGTTACTTCTTTGAAAGATGACTGGGTTGTGTGAAATAGAACAATTCTGTCTTTGTTATATGTAACTTTCATGCTTTGGGGAGGGGAAGAAACCCCAGACCAACAGCTTGCATAGAAACTCCTGGCAGCTACTACCTTTAGGCCTTCTGGGGTGATGTTTATTCTTTCACTTTTCCCTCCCTGTGTTAAGTTGGACTTGAAAACTGTGGAGGGCAGTGTGGAGATGGTGAAGTCAAACTTGTCTAGTATATCATGTGGCCTCTAGTGACAGAGCAAATGGATAAGATGATAAATACTTGCATTGTATGTGATTTTGGAAAATCTCATTGCTTCCATTGGTGAAATAATACCCTTTTGAGTCAACTGAGAGTAGTTTGGCTAACAAAGTACTTAAAAAGCAAATGCTTAAGTGGTAACTGCAACTGTTGCTTTTTGTGTTTCAAGTGTGTTTTGGTCAGTTATATCTTTCTTAAACCAGATCTGTTATTTTTCAGGTGGAATCGTTTATCTTGGATCAGGATGACCTCGAAAACCCTATGTTGGAAACAGCTTCTAAATTGCTTTTGTCAAGTACTGCCGATGGTGCTGACCTGAGAACAGTAGATCCAGAAACCCAGGCAAGATTAGAAGCTTTACTTGAAGCTGCAGGTAAGTATTCGTGTCCCATACAGGTTTAACCCTGAAGCCCTTACACGAGACCATACTATAACTGCTTGCATAAGTCTAATCCATATGAGCATGATACAAATGCGGAATGTAAGGCGGTGTGAACTTGGCAAGGTTGTGCAAGTCACTGAAGAGAAAGAAGTTCATTAAAGCATTTCAAATTCTGGAAAATAAGCTTCACGTGAAGGCTGTGCTTCTAATCAGATTCCTCCAATGTTGGATTCCTAAAAGTCTGAGTAAAAATTGACACCTGACCTTATGTCAAAAACTCAGTTGCTCAGTGAAGCTTTGTTGTGTAACAATGACTGTACAAAAAGCTTTGCCCGTTGCTTCTACTAAGTGGATGTCAATAGCTGAAAAACAATGCCTTCTGTGGATTGGAGGGTTTCATTCATGCCCATCACATCTGAAGTGTAGCTTTTAAATTAGTGTCGTAAACAGTTAATCCCTTCGTTTTGGAAGCTGTTGTTCATTATGCTTGGAATGTTTCAGCCGACAGATGTCACGGACTCAATTTCAACTTCTCTGTTTTCTTTTTTTCTGGCATGCGTACCAATTTGTTGAAATTGGAATGAAAGGAATAGGTAAGCTGTCTACAGCTGACGGTAAAGCATTTGCAGATCCCGAGGTGCTTCGCAGACTGACTTCTTCGGTCAGCTGCGCGTTGGATGAAGCTGCCGCTGCGCTGACCCGGATGAGAGCAGAAAGCACAGCAAATGCAGGGCAGACGGACAAGTAAGCCAAATTTTACACTGGATTTTTTCAGTAGTTCGCTACTTTTCAAAGCCGTTTTTCTTGTTGTATCACATCTGATGACACGATGGTGAAACTCTTACTCAGGTGGAATTAGTACCACGTTATCACCTGCGGTTCTCCTGTTAAATATTCTTGTACTGTCATGTCTTGCAACGGGGAGTGAAGCAATTACTGTTGCTTAGAATTCAAAAATCACACTCCAAGTAAAACTTGACCAACTATAGAAACAAAATTTCGAAGCTCTTAAAATAGTATGGGCTTTAGAACTGTACCAAAAAATAGCAAATCCTGAAACGGGTCATTCGGTGATAGCATGGAACTAGCTTTGAGACAAAAAAAAGACCCACTTTGTTGTTTTAGAGAACTTCAGAGTGCCTTTTTAATTGAGGAAGGAAAACAGTCTTGAGGGACTGAAGCCTTCGTGGCCCTCGGCAGCTTTCTCACATCGGGTAGGACCTTGGACAGAGCCTTGGCCAGAGAGTCGCTGCTTGTTAACTGGACTTTCTGGTTTTGTGACTGGTTTTTTTTTGTTTTAGTGGGATGTTTATGAGGGAAAGGATAAGAAGGTTCTCTTCTAGGCTGTCATTAAGCTTCAATAGAACAGAAAGGGAGCGTTAGTAGGAACAAGCGCGTGCTCCCGTGTTAGTTGGCAGTTTGTTCCTTGTATACCGAGATACTCCAAAGAAAGGTTTCTTGGTGTGTTGATCAGGACATACGAAGAAGAGCAAAATAGTTGGGGGTCACGTCTGCTTCTATTCTGTGTGCGTCCCTCCCTGCCTCCAGCTACCTCTTTTCTTGTGAACAGTGGCTGTTGCCAAGGTTGTTACCGGGACAGAGGATGTGGGAAGTAAAAATAAATGTAGGAAATAAAGTGAACAGACATATTTGTGAAAAAATTCTCTGCATATTAAGTTTGTGTTTGGCGACACAAACTAAATAGGAGTCCTGGGTGCAATGTACAGGTATAAGTTAGTCCTTGCTACACAAATAGCCGCTTTCACATCTTGAGTATTTTAAGAATTGCTCACGTTCGCGTTGAGTTGTATGGCTTGTAAAAATTTTCTGTCAACTACCTAATTTTTCCGTTCCCTTTTGAGTTAGTTCTCTGTTGATGGGACCTGCTAAATGGAGAAGAGTAGAAAGGGCAGTGGGTCGGGTGAGGCCAGTAGTCTTGGATTTATTATTACTGATCCAATTACTTGGAGCAGAATTGAGAAATACGTCAGACTTGAAGTTTTATTCTCACAAAGCAATAACTGTTTTGGAATGAAGGCAATGTAGACAGAAGACAGAATCGGGAGGGGCTGAAAATGTGCTTTCAGTAGATCCTTTTTTGACTGAAGCAGAATTGGAATGGTAGAAGTGAAGAATTCATGGAGTGACACCAGAACCACAAGTACGCTGACTTGGGGCTTACCAAACCAGGAGAATTTTACACTTGCGTGCTTGCTTGAGTTAGGGCCACAACTGAATCATCGGATAGCGTTCCAGAACTCTGGGATTTTCAGCACAGGACAGAGGGGAAGTGATTAATTTTGTTACAGGAGAAGGTGGTTTGTTTTAGTTGAACTAACAGTTACAGTGCTGAAATAAAGCGTTGTTAAGATGGACAGGCGATTTCTGTGTCCTCTCTGGTCCTGAGGCAAAAGAGAATGTGAATGCAACTCTGAGAAGTGGTTGCTGATTGGGAAAGGAATACTCCTGGTGTTGTACTTACTGTGATTTAATCAGTTCTCCTTTTCTTTGAACCTTACTTCAGAAAATGAGTGGGACAAAACCTGTGTTTTCCAACTGGAACTACAAAGCAGGAATGGGTTGAGACTGTATATTATGTCATAATTAGTAATATAAACCAACAGTGATTTGTTTGCAGTGCTATGGGATTAGCCTCTCAAAAGGAAAACTTATTACTGATTTCTCAGATGGTTAAAGGATTACCAAAAGAGATTTGTACTTCTGTAGGACATGACATGGTGCTGCACGTGTAGTGCTGAGACAGGAAGTCGGGTCCGTGGTCATGTCTTCTCTCAACAGTTGTACTTCAGTTTCTGCTTCAGTTGTACGTAATGCGAATTCGGTAGCCTAAATGGTCATCCTGCAGATGTTGCTCTTGCAAGCTTCTGTTAAAAATTAGTAACAGGCGTGGTTGAAGTATGCACGGTACTCAACTTTGGGAAGAGTTATGTGGAAAACCTGAAGTGTAAAAACGGCACCTCTTTAATTAGCAGTTGGCACTTCTTTAGTTGGTGTTTCCTTTTTGTTGACTGCATCCTCGTGGCGCGTTGGATTTTTACTCTGCACGTAGAGCAAGCATTTCAAGCATAATCCATTTTCACTTTTAAATGCTTTCTATCTTACTAGCCGCAGCTTGGCAGAGGCTTGTTCAGAAGGAGATGTAAATGCTGTGCGGAAGTTGCTAATTGAAGGACGAAGTGTGAACGAGCACACAGAAGAAGGGGAAAGCCTCCTTTGTTTAGCCTGCTCAGCAGGATATTATGAGCTTGCGCAGGTTGGTTTCCTAGCTGTTTTTAGTATGTG
Organism: Calonectris borealis; assembly: GCF_964195595.1. Lineage (NCBI taxonomy): Eukaryota > Metazoa > Chordata > Aves > Procellariiformes > Procellariidae > Calonectris > Calonectris borealis. Next base: position 84,328,918 of record NC_134315.1, on the reverse strand, counting down.
TGTATTGTACAAAAATAAGTGTTGAATTAATGTGTTCCAGTCTTACGCACCTGGAAGGCGGTGTTAAGGTAGCGGAAAATGTCAGTTAACTGGCAAACGAAGACTTAGGCGTAAACGGAACGTTGCGAATGCATTCGTTGTGCTTACTTCTCTAAGTGTTTCTAACACAAAGCTGTGTGTTGGTGAAGGTGGGGGCTTTGTGTAGCGTTTCGACCATCTTGATGTGCCGGTTTGTCACTTGCCAGTGTTGTTGATCACCCTTCTGTTCACAGGTTCTTCTGGCAATGCACGCTAATGTAGAGGACCGTGGTATTAAAGGAGACATAACACCTTTAATGGCTGCCGCCAATGGCGGACATGTCAAAATCGTCAAGTTGCTGCTAGCTCATGGTGCTGATGTGAATGCACAGTCATCAACAGGTAAATAAGTGTGTTAGAGCTTGTTGAAAACTGCTGAAAAGCTGAGATTTGCAGTGTGCAGGAAACTGTGTGAAAATTTGGGAAGAACGGCTCTCAGCCAAGCAACGCAGAATGCTTCCTCGTGGTTTTACTATTGAGCTTTTGCATTTTTTTAATGGAGCTGTAAAATATTGGTTGCACACATACAAAGGCAGATGAGGTCAACTAGTAACTGGAAGGTATTTGCGGACTTAGGATTTGTTGTCACATAGCATTTTAAGCACAGTTCCCGAAGTTTCTGTGTACGTAGAAAAATGTTTGGTGTCAGGGCTAGGAAACCAAGGGAAAAAAGTAAACATGAGAAGATGGCCCCCTTTTTCTCCCCTCCCTTTCCCCCCGCTTCCCATGGCAGTTTGGTAGGCATTTGTGTTCAAGTGCCCAAACTGGGAAATTTTCTTGGTTTGTGCGGCCTTGAAGTGGAGTGAATAGTCATGGACAAACGGAGTACTGACCCTGAATGATGAGGAAAGTTGGGATACCAGAAGACACCTTCCTCCCCGCCCCCCCCCCCAGTGAAGTAGTTCTGAGTAGTAATACTGCTTTGACCTTTAACTTTTTTGAAGGTATCTTTCATAAAGGCAGATGGATTGACTGTGCTGTTCAGAGATACGTTTTTATAGTTTTTTCCATGGAGATTGTTTTCATCTCCTTGTAAAGACTATGGGCATTTTTGAACAGCCGTTCATTCTGCTCCTTGTTTTGAGCTTTCCTTTTTACAGCATGGTATGTCCCTGCTGATTAACAGGATGGTCTTTTGTCACGGACGTTGGGATTAGCCGGGGTGGAAATGGGAAATGAATCAAAAGAGTCACCAGGCGCTAGGAGACCTTCGGTCTGTCAGCACTGAGCTACTTTGTGCAGTTACTTGCTTATTTTCCCCCTCCCTGTAGTTTTTGGTCTGTAGCCCAGAAAAAACCTTCTTCCGTAAGGTAGCCAGGTAAAAGCAATTAAACGGAGCGTAAGTTGAAGTTCCCAGTGTAGAAATGCTATCAAACTTTGTTTCCAAACCTTTTTCTCTTCTGGCTTCAGGTAATACAGCCCTTACATATGCCTGTGCTGGAGGCTATGTAGATGTTGTGAAAGTACTGCTGGAGTCGGGCGCTAGTATCGAGGACCATAATGAGAACGGTCACACTCCCCTGATGGAAGCGGGAAGTGCCGGCCATGTGGAAGTGGCCAGAGTGCTGCTAGAAAATGGAGCAGGCATAAATACGCATTCCAATGAATTCAAGGAGAGCGCACTTACGCTGGCTTGCTACAAAGGTATAGTACCAAATACCGTAGTTGCTACAAAGGTGTAACAAGTGTGGGAAAGCGTGACAGGTGTAAGAAGTCTTTTCAAACATTCAGCCTTGCTGTCCGGGACAAAACGAATTTAAAGGCTATGAATGGACACTTTCTGATGCTTTTATCCTGGCTGTGATACCACATAACATGTATGCGCCATATGTAAAATGATGATCAGTGTGGAGAAGTAAGTATAAAGATACAAACCTTTTGTCTGAGTCGTGATGATGCTTTCAAAGATTTTATGTTAAAAGATTTTCTATTAAATGAATTGGGAGACGAGGAACTAATACGTTTTTAATAGAATAAGTATGGTAAACTTTCTGTATTGCAGCTATATTATACAAGATACCTCTGCTTAGATACAGAAATGACTTTATTTTAAAGGACGTAGCACTTGGAAAGCATACAGAATCTCGGACCTTGCCTTTTAGGTGTCAGTGGATAGGCAACAGGCCTTTCTTGCCTCCCTTAAAGTGTCGGGCAGCTATCTTGCATCACCCAAGCAAGGGATCAAGATGTTTAATTACGAGGCCAGATGCGTTCACACAGCTGAACGGTTGCTGTTGCAGTCACTTAGGACGTGTTTTATTAGAGCTATTAGAGTGGCTCTTGGCATCATAGAGTAATTGATGTTGGTAGCAGAGGTACTTCTGTAGCACCTCAGTAGAAGATGGTCTTAGTCTTTCATTTACGTTTCTTGTATTTGCCTTGATACGTTCTTGGTTCACTGTTGCTGAACACCCTCATAAGCCATGGTCATCTTCTCTGTGATGTCTGTCAGAGCAAAGGCTGTGTTTGAAAGAGGGGAGTGGGACCCCAGAACATTCCCTTCCTGAGAAAATGCGCTTGGGCTCTGAATTCTGAAGTGAGGTTGGAAAGCAGAGATGAAAAATCATAAGTCTGTGCTTAGTCGGTTGTTCACTGTGACGTACGGGACAGAAGTGGAGATATCCACCTTACCCGTATATGATTTGTCTGTCTTTTGTGCGTTTCTGTGGTGCTCCAAATCTCATGTTTAGGGCATGCAAATAAGCTTCTAATTTCCTCATGTTGCTTGCTTCCTGTAGTAGAAAGACCTACGATATTTGGGACTGAGAAGGTCACAAACTTCTCTCGAGTCAACAGGGAAAGGTCAAAATGCAATGTAGCCCCACATTGGGCTGTGTCTGTGCTATTAATGGTGTTGCCAGGCGTAGTTCTAGTTTCGAGGTTTAGCCACGGTCATGTTTAGGTACGAAACAGAAGTTTTTTTTTTTCCTTTGACTTGGCTTTATATGCTTGCATGTTGTGTTGGTCATGACTGCGTAGCGAAGTTTACAGGACTTGGCACGCAGACAGGACTTGGTGAACTATAGCCATGAATTAATGGAGTGGTTGAGAGCAAATACTTTCAAAAGGCTGTTAGGTGTCCTTATCTTGGGAGGATTCCTATAGGTGGTTGAATTCCTAAGAGAATGCTTGGAACTGTGAAGGGTCCATCTGCTTCGTATGTTCTATGGTCTGAGGGTCGCTGTGAGCTCAGGGACTGGTTACAATGCCATTTATAAAAACAGTAACCCTAAATCCTTAATGTCAAGCAAGTAAAGGGGAAACCCTGACCCCCCCCAAAAAACCAACATTCCGTAGACGAAAAAAATCCGAACGTCTTTGCACAGAATAAATCACCCTAGTGAAGCTTCTGGAGCGTGCGCTACTCAGCTCTAATGTCACCTCAAGGAACTCATGTAGTGCAGAAGTGATTTTAGATACGAAGTGAATTGGGTTGTATTTATAGTAAATACGCTTTTAAGCTTCTGTGCGCATTGAATGCATAGATACGAACATGCCTTTCGAGAGTGTTTTAAGGGATTTATTTTTTTAATGTTTTAACATGGCCTTCTATTACCTTCATTATGTACATTAGACCTTTTCTATGACTTGTGAAACGCACTTTCTAACGTAGTTTTGATCCGTTAATTATTTTCTCCGTACAGGCCATCTAGAAATGGTGAGATTTCTGCTGGAAGCTGGTGCAGACCAGGAACACAAGACAGATGAAATGCATACTGCCCTCATGGAGGCTTGCATGGTAAGAGATGTATGGCTTGAGCGGTGAGGCGTACGTACTCTCTCTTAACTTTCTGAACGTGATCTAGGTGATTTCGTTTTGGTCTCTTTTTGGTACAGAACCGAACTATGTGATGTTTCCGTTCTCCTGTGTGCTTGATGGCCCTTTCGCAGAAGAAATTGGAGGGGCGGGGAGGAAATACCTGGTTGAAAAACAGTACTTCCTAAAACAGCAAAATTGAACTCGTTCCTCCTTTGGCTGACACAGTATTTGAGTTCTTAAGAGACGTCAGCTAAAACGTGCATCACATGAGCATTAGCAGGAGAGCTCTATTTAACCCATCCTTTGACTAAGTAGGTTTCTGTATGTCCAGCTGCACTTGATTTTTTTTCCTGAAGTGGCAGAAGTCAGTGAGTAAGGCTGTGCTCATTGTCCCAAAGCTGCTTCTGTAGGCTACATCTCTCTTTGTGTTGTTGTATGTCACTTGATCTTTGCATTTTGCCCTCATGATAATTGTGGAGACCTGGTTTGAAACAGATACGTTTGTGACCTCAGTTCAGGTAAATTAATGACTTCAAGAGATAGCCAAAAGTAGAGAATAGTAAGTTATTTGAACCGAACCTTTTTTTTTTTTGCTTTGTGTAATTTTGCAGGCTTCTGGGTGAGCAACTTTCCGTTACGATGGGCAAATCCTTTATACGGGCATCTCCAAACTAAATAACTTGGAAGTGGAAGGTTCTCAGTGGTTGTTGAAATGCTTTTAACAATTCTAATGTGCTAAACATAGGCAGTGAATATGGTCATAACTTGGCTATTGGAGGCATTTAATATACCTATGTCATGTTTAAGGAGTTCTTAAGCTAAGTTCTCTTTCAGTGTAGGTGGTTATGTTTAGGTGTGCGTGTGCGACTTGTTTCGGTATGGTTCACATCGCCGCGTGCTCCTTGAAAACAGGATCAGAAGCTGTTTGGGGAGCAGCTTGGGAAATAGAATGGGAAATTAACTTCTTAATAATAAGAGTACTTTCATGTTGCTGCTTTGCCCTTCTGAGGCAGTTGTAAAATGACAGTGTAGAATAGGTGATCTTTTTCTAAAATTGAGTGAGATTCTGAGAACAACTCCGATTTTTGGATAATAGTGTTTTGCCGTAGAACACAGATACATGTGAAGCTTTCGCTTGAAAAGGTTACGTATGGGTACATTTTAATGCTGGAGTGGTATAACTGTTGCCGGACTTAAGATTCTTCCAGGCTTTCGTGGTGAAGTTGTTAAATCGATGTCTTGAGATAGTTTTTCTGTTTGAAGTACCGTTAGGCTTGAACACCTGTGTAAGTCTCATGTATCTGCATCTTCTTTAAAGCACATATCCTATTTGAAATCTATTTCCTACATATTGCCTGAGGTAATAGGATTGAATTGCTTTGGCCTTTTCTTTTGGAGATTTCTTTGGAGTGGATGTGCCCATTTATTCCCTTTATTTCTCGTCCAGGAATTGTTTAGACTTTGGTACCCCCTCTCAGACAATTGAATACATTGCCATGAGTTTATTAACCCTGCACCATACCAAGGGTTGGCAGGGGTAAGCTAGCAGGGTGGAAAATCCAGCAGGTGTCAGTTTGTGTTTCTAGAACTGAGAACGTTTTGAAACTTCCTGCTGGAGAAGTGAAAATGAAATAAAATGGAGCAGAAATAGGTTCCATTTTTAGACCCCCCCCCCCCCCCCCGTTTTCTTTGTGATGCTGAATTGCAGTAGGCTGTTGAGCAACGCTTACTGCAGAGGTTTCCTCTACTGTTTAGGATGCATAGCTGCAGCATGCTTAGGGAGGTCAGTAGTTTGTTTATGCCTTATGCCAACACATTCCAAATCCTTCATCTGAATATGGGACTTCAATGTAAAACTGAAAACATGTCTCTCGGGTTTCCTTTTTACCCTCCTCTCTAAGTAGATTTCTCATGGGTTGGGTTTTTCACGTCGTTAGCCTTGTGTAGTGTCACGTTGTGAATCTGCGGCCAGAGGGGAGTGCCGCAAATCCTTATTTGTTCTTCCCTTTCCTGAAATAACTGTAATGGTTCTAAAATCAGCCACTGATGTCTATTCAAGGAAGTTAATGGCTTCAGGTAGCGGAATCATTACCAGAAACCATTACACTTCTCAAGAAGTCGTTAGAAAGAAAGGCATGTAGATAAACAGGACTTCAGCTATTGCTTATCTCCCTCTGAAATCTTAATAGATCAGCCATATAAATATCACGGGCGCTGTCCTTGCAAGGAGTGACGATAAAATGAGCTTATTTGGTGTTGCAGTAGCCTTCTCATCAGGACGGCTTCCTGATGGATCAGAAGTTTGCAGAGAAAGCTGTTCTCTCTCGGAGCCGTGGAGCAAGCCGCCTTTTCCTTGCCACCCTCTTCCCCCCTTTTCCCTCCACAAGTAGACTAACAAAAGTCCATGGGACTGGCAGAAACGTTGAGACCCATTTTTTACTAGGACTTACTGAGCAATAGGAGAAAATCTGTCTCCCTTATTTCTGCAGGAAACTGTTCCTAAGTAGGCATTTCCACGCTGCTGCTCAGAATTGACAGACAGTGGAGAGTCTCAGTACCTTTAGCTTTGCTTAAGACAGGGAGCAGCTTTCTACAGCAGTACTTAAAAAGGTTCCACTCTGAAATGAAGCAGTGCAGGGGCTTCACATCTCAGCACGTTTTTTCCGCCGAAATAGTTGTCACTCTTCGGTAGCAGAAGAAAACTATCTTCGCTAGAATAGCACTGAACTTGAATACATGTTACAGAATGGTTATATGTGGCATAGCGCTTACATACAAGCCAGCGAGACTGTTTAAACCTTGTCCTACAAGGCATTCGGGAAGACTTCTGACCGAGAGCCTTTTTTATAGACAGCGGTTGACGTTGGTTTAATGCAAATGAATTGCTGGGCAATGTGACTTGCCTCGTGGGAGCAAAAAGCAGGTTTGTCTAGTTTGCGCTTCTTCTCTTACTGAAGTAACCTAATCTTCCACAGTGAGGGCTGAGTACTGATTGCCCACAGTGGTTGATGTTTAAAATACACCTGGTGCGCTTGTGCAGATTGATCAGGCGACTTCTTGTGATAGAATAGCAGTTAAGAGGCTTTTTCTGCTGTTGTAGAAGAGCTGAGCAGCACCACCCCATTGCAAGGTTTGTTAAGGCACGGATAAAATTTCGTTGTGTGGTTAAACACCAGCAGTTATTCTCAAGGCTGCTTGGCCCATATGAGAAGCTTGGAAAGCGTACCTTTACACTGCTATTTGCCATGCTTGTCGTGAATCAGGGGTGATTAGTGAGCTGTCCTGCCAGAGCCTGATGGTCGAGGCACTGTCTCTGCATTTCCCTGAGGAAAGATTCTTTATGGAGTCTTGGAGTTTTTCCCTAAAATAGCATTGTCATTTCACGTAAAAGGTGAATATGTCCTAGTTAATGTCCTAGATATTTTTCTGAGAAGAAATCATGTTTTGCTCTCTGGATATCAGATGGAGGTATAAAACACTTCAGAAAATGAAGCGTAAAAATGTCAGATGCAGTTTCGTATTTTGGCTGGAAAAGAGCTTTTTTGGGATTGTGGTTTCTAGCTTGGCGAGGACAGCAACGGCTGCGATTTGCTGCCTCGTATTAGTTAATCTGAGATCAAGGTGTACTTATGTGATTCAAGGACAACCTTGGGATAGCCTTGTGTTCGTGGTAAGCTGCCGTTTTTCCTATGCAGTCCTCCTATGTTTTGTGTGTTAGACCTTTTCCAATTATGGTTACTCCAAGTTTGAATGATGGCAATTTCCTCGTGGAGAAAACCAGCTTGGAGAGTTTGTGCTGTTGTTGGACCGCAGTGATGAAGCCGGTCTCTGCTTCTGTCTAAACAAAAGCAGAATTGAATGGCAGTTGGATGTGTCACTGTCAGGCCTCCAGTGTAAGCATATAGCTGGAAAGCCACTTGAAATACCTCCGGCATTTATGGCATACTAAAAACATGACGAAGATCATATGCTCTAATATTTTCTTTGTTTCTAAAGGAAGAAAGCAAACTTAGGAGCTACTTTTTGGTGAAACGAGTTGGACAGCACGATAATGGTATCTGGAAAATCCTGCCAAGGGAAGGCTGTAGTTCAGGTGGCTCCTGTGATGTATGAGGAACCCCTGACAAACGGGCTTGTTTTGGCTTTTCTCTTGGAGGGAGAAAGTAAGTCCTGACTCTGCTAATAAATGGAGCAGTGAAATAGTTTTGCAGGAGCCAAGAGGCAAGCAATGTCATCAAGCGTGGCTTCTTTTTAAGAAAGGAAGGAAGCAAAATTCTTAAACTTAAATCCTGTCCTCTATTCCACCTTTCTCCCCAAAAGCGGGGAATCTGTAATGTAAATACTCGGAGACGCTAACGGTCTGCATGGATGTGAGGACAAACTGTATGTGTTGTTTTTATAACTAAAATACACTGTATTTAACAAATAACGCAACTGCATGTTGAATTTAAAACAAAATTCCCTCTCTTTGAGCAAGTGGGGAGCATTGGCGTTGAGTGACTGTTTTGCAATGTAAAGGTTTTGTAGTCTTTAGGAAGAACGTCAACCGAGAGAAGATTTTTTTTTTTTTTTAAACACTGAAATTCTTTTTAGTACTCCTTTATTTATTAGACTGCTTATGTTGTTAGTAGTGAAGTTGTTGCCAGAACGCAAGAAGAAATATATTTGAGTGGTAACTTATTTCTTAGAATTTGTGTTCCTTAGATAATTTAGCGTGTACCATTCTGTGTCTACAGTCTTTAACAAAGAAGAGTACTGGGTGTTAGAGGATTTTGGTATTGTGGAGGAGTCAAGCTTCTAAAATAGTGTCGAGCTCCCTCTCAACTTTTCGGGTTTTGTTTTCCTTTTATTTTCCCCCTAACTAAGCTGAACCCAAACGCTTGAACTTGAGTCTGATCCGAAGAAGTTGACCGGCTTGTTACTTATACCATCAGCAGGGAAGTTTGGTAGGTGGTTCACAATATCGTAGTTTTGAATTGAACATATTCAGTAAAACATGCTTGAATTTTCTTCAGCTGCCTATTTAATAGTAGATCTTTAGCCTTTATCCAAAAAATTAGGGAAAATATTTAGGAAAACTATTGAGCAAGTTTTATTATGTTTTTGGACTTCTTCACTCACTTGTTGCTTTCTGTGTCTTCTGAGGGAATTTGAGTTGGTGACTACTTAAAGTTTTGGAGAAGAGGAGCAATTTTTCTATTTTGACGGTCTTTTGATCTTGTGGTTTTTTTTTTTTTTTTAATTCCTAGGACGGCCATGTGGAAGTGGCAAGATTACTTCTTGACAGCGGAGCTCAGGTGAACATGCCTGCCGACTCTTTTGAGTCTCCATTGACTTTGGCAGCCTGTGGCGGGCATGTCGAACTGGCAGCTTTGTTGATTGAACGTGGCGCTAACTTGGAAGAGGTAAACGATGAAGGATACACACCACTAATGGAAGCAGCTAGAGAAGGCCATGAAGAGATGGTGGCGCTGTTACTTGGTCAAGGTAACTATTGCAGTGCTTCCCATGGACTGTAATTCCATAGGCATCTGCATATGTTGGGGGGGGCGGGAAGCTACGTTACTGTTACTTTTGTTTCCTTCTTCAACAACTTCTGAACTCCCCCCCGCCTCCTTCTTGAGCAGTTGGTGGTGGTTTCGTTTTGTTTTAAGCAAAATATCCTTTGCTCTACTCGTTTACTTTGTAAGTGGTCATTCTGAATTGTTCTTCAGACCAGGTTTGCATTTTTCAGACAGACATCGAGTATCGAACGTGGTTAACTTGCACTCTGCACGATGGCCTAGGCCAATCTTGAGATGGTGTTATTGCTGAAAAGCTGTAGAGATGTGCTTTGAGGTCCTCAGAGGGGTTTCCAAAGTAGTTAAATAAAGTTGAAATCTTTTAGTTTGATACACTATGGTTTTAGAAGAAAATTTCTGCAGCTTTACATATGAGATACGTAATAAGAAGGTGCCTTGTGTATCAGGAAATGGTTTTGTCTGCTGATACTGGTTTCAGTAACGAGCGTTTTCTGATGTATGTGTGGATTTGGTGTTGTTTTTCTCTTAAGGAGCCAACATCAATGCTCAAACAGAGGAGACGCAAGAAACCGCATTGACTCTGGCTTGCTGTGGAGGTTTTTTGGAGGTTGCCGATTTTCTTATTAAAGCAGGAGCTGACATAGAACTGGGTTGTTCCACACCTTTGATGGAGGCTGCTCAAGAGGGTCATTTGGAGCTGGTTAAATATTTATTAGCTGCAGGTATGGAGTTACGTTGTTAACAGTTTGTAGAAACTTAATGTAAACAGAAGAGAAAAATATCTTTTTCCATATTCATTACATTTTCATTAGCAGCTTCCTAAAGTTGACTGCAAAGGTTTGTGGAACCTTAAGTAATTTACTAGTTGGACCCTAATTTAGCTTTTGAAGATTAGGTTGATGTAAACTTGCTTGGAACTGAACCTCTAGTATATGTTTATTTTTTTTATTCCTCTAGAGTGTGATTAAGTTGTCATTTTCATAGATGTTGGAGTGGAAGGGGGAAGTTAAAAATTTGCTATCTCATCTGGTAAAGATTATGAAGAGACTTTACTTTCTGTAATGAACCTCATAAAGCTTACATGCTCGTTACTACTGCTTCAGGGGCTAATGTGCATGCAACAACAGCAACAGGTGACACAGCACTGACATATGCCTGTGAAAATGGCCATACTGATGTAGCAGATGTCTTACTTCAGGCAGGCGCAGATCTGGTAAGTCATTACCTTCTTAAAAAAATTTAATTAGGTAATAAAATAATAAACATAATTTTTTTTTTTTTTTTGTCCCGTGTTCATTGCTGAAAACTTAAGGAGTTTGCTGTTAATTGTTATAGTTGTATTCAGATTACCTTTTAACCTTTTTCTTTTAACTAAGTGAGAATTGGTGATGCTTTTCTGATAGATTTTAGGCTGTTTAATTACCTAAAAGTGCTTGGGTCAGTTACAGTACTCTGGCAACTGATATCTAAAGCATTTCCAAGCCATTCAAGGTTGCTTGTACAGAAAAATAGGGGGATTTTGTTCTTTTGTCATGTGCAGCCCTGTATGGTACTCAGTTTTGAATTGTTGAGCTGATTATGGGTTAGTACTTGTATCTGCAAATTTGTTCTACTCCTTACGCGGCAAACAGTTGATAGTTCTGATGTGATCTATTTGGTGTACTAAAATGGAATTAAGATGACGGACGTAAATTGATTTTTACATTTCAGTAGGATTGTATACCAGATTGTTATCAAAAAGTGAAGTTAAGCATGACAGAATTCATTTTGTTAAATTAAAATCCCCGCCATGTGCTTGAGTGCTTCTTGTCCAGGAGTCTCAGACGTGTACAGAGGTAGGTAGATAGTTTCATCCGTCTGCAAGATAGACTCAGTTCAAATGTTACGTAAATTTTTATGTCTGTAGTTTTTGAAATGCTAAAAGGGATCTTCCATGTCTGCTGTCATTCCATTCAAAAAACCAAAAGGTGAATTGCATCCTTTCACATGTGCTACTTAAGAATTTTGAATTTCAAGCCTGTCTTTATCTGCTCTAGGAGCATGAATCAGAAGGTGGAAGAACTCCTCTCATGAAAGCTGCAAGGGCAGGTCATGTTTGCACTGTTCAGTTCTTGATTAGCAAAGGTAAGAGTGTGAAAAGGTTTTGGGCTTCCTGCTGTTAGAAATACTCGAAGTTAAGAACGTGTCAGTACTAGTGTAACTTCCTTGAATTTCTTTCAAATACTTTAACTCAAGTAGGTCATTGATTCTCAAACTAGGCACGTAATGATCACCTCAGGTTTCTGGTGAGGTTAGTGGGAACTGCAACTACTTATAAAAATAGTTATATCCCAGTCTCTAATTCCGAGGAAAAGCAGGAACGGCAGTAGTGGTTTACTAGGTGTCTCCATGCTGCTGGTGCAGCTTTTGAGCACTGTCTTTTCAGAAGTTTAGCTTCAAGTGCCTGTTTGAAAGTTTTGACTATAACTTGCTTGATGTTGTCAGAACTATCAGCTCCAACCTCACATCTCTGTTGATACAGAGCTCGGAATTGCTGTTTTCTCTCCCTTGAGCTGATACTGACCGATTTTCCTTGTACCTTCCTCGTATGGAGGAGGAGTGGCCTAAACCTTCCAGTGTGATGTCATTTTCCCTGTGTAGATTGTAGTGGGAAGAAGCAGAGCTGCAACTAATCATCTGCTTGCTGGTGCTAAGATGCATGGATCCATGCGCTGGATCTTAGCATTTGTGGGTGGGGGTTTTTTGGTGGTGGTTTTTATTTTTTTTTTTTGGTTGGGGGGGTTTGGGGTTTTTTTGGTTGTTTTTTAAAAAAGAGGCATAGCCCTGGCATAATTGCTAGTAAATTTAAAAGCAATAGATTCACCTGCTGTGTGACATTCCATACTTACAACGTAGCCATTTGAACAGGGAGTTTGGAGTGCTAGTCCAGGTAGGGTTGCTTTTCTTTTTGTGACATGTTAAATGGTCTTCTGATGATAGTAATAATTGACTGTTCGATTTAATTTATCAGGTGTAAGACTGCAGCCATGGAGAACTACATTTTCATATTTAAGAAAAAAGTTCCTGTCGCTTTTGGTAGAGGAGAACTGGTAGAAGTCTCTTAAAATAATCTTTCCCCCTCTGTTTTTGAAGGAGCAAATGTGAATAGGACCACAGCTAACAACGATCATACGGTATTGTCGCTGGCCTGTGCTGGAGGTCATTTGGCAGTTGTGGAGTTACTGCTAGCTCATGGTGCTGATCCTACGCACAGATTGAAGGTTTGTCGCTCAACTACCTTATTTTCCTCTGAGGTAGTCTTTCATTAATCTTAAAACTAATGATACCCGAGCGAATTTGCTCCTTTTGTGTTCTCGGCAACCGACCCAACATGTCATGATTTAAATAGAAGCAAAAGGCAAGAGCTGGTATTTCCACAAGCAGGCGTTATGCTCACGGACACTATAGAAGTTGGAGTTAGGAGGAGTGCAGGTATATTGGTTACCATGAATGTCAAGGTTGCACTCCAGCTGTAAGGTCATAATTGTGGAAGAGGAAGGAAAATTTTAAAAACTACTAGGTTTTTTTGGAAATACTTAATAGAGTCCTTAAGTTTAGATGTGGACTTACTGCAGATGGAATGAATATTTATTAAAGCAGTCTTAATAGATACTGTGTCTTGTCACCCAAAATGCTCCACTGTGGTCATGTTTTGATGATGCTGTTTTCTAATACTGTGATCTTTCCCTCTTCAGGATGGATCAACTATGTTAATAGAGGCAGCAAAAGGTGGTCATACCAGCGTGGTTTGTTACCTTCTAGATTACCCAAACAACTTGCTTTCTGCTCCTCCACCTGATGCTACTCAGCTGACCCCACCATCCCATGATTTAAACAGGGTAAGATGTAAGGGCTGGTTATCTGTGGATTTGTGGGGCATTTTTTCATTTCCTCTTGCAGCTTATTCGAGGGTTTAAAGATGACAGAAGAGTCAGTCATGTCATTTCATGAACTACTGAACTGTAGGTGAACACACTGAAAATTACTTTGAGCTGTCGTGAAAATGGTGAAGACTCCTTGAGCATCGCCGTGTAGTGCTTTCATCGTTCTTATTATTGCTCTATAAATATTACTGGAAAAAGAGATGAGGAAAAAAACCCAGCAAGTGAAAAGGTCTGCTTTAATGAGGCTCTTGAGAATGATATTTGTAGCCCATTGTGGCTTGTATTTGTTTTAGCATAGTATAGCACTGTACCATGCTGAGATGAGTATTGTTTGGCAGTAATTTCTTAGGTTAAAAATGCAAAGGATATAGAAGTCAGATGATCTCAAATTGTTAACTATTGAACTCAGCATATTAAAAAACGTGTTAAATGTTGTTAGTCACCATTAAAGTCTGCTTTTCTAACAGGTTTTGTTTACCTTCTATTGAATTATAACTAGATTAGAGTATGAGGAAAGTAATCTGTTAGTATCCAACATTTTAGGCTCCTCGTGTACCAGTGCAGGCGCTGCCCATGGTCGTCCCACCCCAGGAGCCTGACAAACCCCCTGCTAATGTCGCCACAACCCTTCCCATCAGAAATAAAGGTCAGTCTTAGTTCTGCAGATTATTTTCTAAATATCCTTCCTAGGTAGAAGATAGAGGTTGCAATTCTAGCAGAGTAGTTCCTATGAAGAGTGTTTATGGATTCAGTCAAGGAAACTGCAATTTTTTTTTTTTTTTTTTTAAGGATTTGCTTATCCGCCAAATACGAAGTATCAGTCATTTAATCCTGTAATCATAAAGCGTCAAGAAATCTGCCTAAGTAAATATGTTAAAATATATTAGTCTGACATACTGGACTAAAGCAAAATGTCACCCAGAAGCCTATATAAATTTGATAATGGAAGTTGTAAAAACAATGTTAATCTCCATATCATAGCTGATTGGATAACTTGTGTTTACTTAGGATAGTAGTCTTGGAGTGGGTTTGACTAATTTGATTGAAGGCGGAATTTCTTGTGCTATAAAATATTCAGTCTGATGTGGCTCAGGTCCTCCTAGGACTAAATTTGCATCTATTTTGATATCGCCATTTTGACACTTAACGCTTTCTGTACTTAAGAATTCTCTTCCAAAACAATTTTTATCAAGGATCAGCGATAGTGCAAATACAGGCGTGCATGTCATAAAATTAATACTGTGTGTACACTTGTATTGTTCTGGAAATACAGCGAGGATGACTGGAAGAAACTGGGCACCTCCACTGACTCAAATCCTGAGTTTTGATTTGCCTTTCGCCCTTCAAAATTAACCGATTGTTCCTTCTCCAACCTGGTATGGCAGACCATGTCAGCTGTGTTACTGTGGACTTCTTCATAAAAGATGAATTGGATTAGTCCATCGCTCATTCTTACAGGAAGGCTGAAATATTTGCCTTGCCTGGGCAGAGAGCTGAGTTTTGACACAGGCAAAATCATGTCTGCTATGGATAAAACGTAGTGGCTAAACATACCCTGTTAGATCATGTTAAATATAAATGACTATCCTGGGTTCTAGCGCTGTTTGTCAACTGAGCAAAGCTGGATACCTGTAGTGAAAGGATTCAGTAGTCTTAGAAAGTGTAGTGCTTCCTAAAATGTGCCGAGTTATTCACAAAACTGGTGGCCTAGAACAAGTCACATGTCCCTCGAGATGTTTTTGCATCACTTTTGCTGTGCTTTCAGGGCTGTAACCATATGTTTATGGCTTAACACGATACTAGACGCAAAACATCGAGTTAAGAGACAGCATATCCTTTCTTTTTGTTTCCATTTATCTTGTAGCACCACTTGATAACAGCGGCTCTTGAGACAATGGCTTCATTTGGCAAAAATATAACAATTGTTGGAGTAAATATGTCAACGTAGCGCAGGGTTATTTGGAATGTATGCGCAGTAATCGGTACTGTTAAATTGCAATCTGACTGCTGTATTAAAATTGATAGCGAAAGATACGGTTTTCTTTGAGGGCCTTACAGTACACGCTGACCTTCTGTGGGTGCCGTGTCTTGGTGGATAACCGGCCATTTAGCATCCCAACAGTAGCTCTATAATGAGGATGCCATTCGTATGCACTTCCATTGGTTCTGAGGGGGTTTCTTTTTCACACAGCTGCTTCTAAACAAAAGTCCAGCAGTCATTTGCCAGCAAACAACCAGGATGTACAGGGTTACATCACCAATCAGTCTCCAGAGAGCATTGTAGAAGAGGCTCAGGGCAAGTTGACAGAGCTGGAGCAGAGGATAAAAGAAGCCATAGAGAAGAACGCTCAGCTGCAGTCCCTGGAATTGGCACACGCTGACCAGCTCACCAAAGAGAAGATTGAGGAGCTGAACAAAACGAGAGAGGAACAAATTCAGAAGAAACAAAAGATTTTGGAGGAACTGCAGAAAGTGGAGCGAGAGTTACAGCTGAAAACTCAGCAGCAGCTAAAAAAGCAATATCTAGAGGTAAAAGCGCAAAGAATTCAGCTCCAGCAGCAGCAGCAGCAGCAGTCTTGCCAGCATCTGGGACTACTGACTCCTGTTGGGGTAGGAGAACAACTCTCAGAGGGAGACTATGCACGATTACAGCAAGTGGACCCCATCTTGCTTAAAGATGATCCTCAGCAAGCTGCTGCGCAGACGGGTTTTGCACCAATTCAGCCTCTGGCGATGCCACAAGCTTTGCCTCTGGCAGCAGGTTCCTTACCTCCAGGGTCCATCGCAAATCTTACAGAACTGCAAGGTGTTATAGTTGGACAGCCAGTGTTGGGCCAAGCACAACTAGCAGGGCTGGGGCAAGGAATACTGACAGAAACACAGCAAGGGTTAATGGTAGCCAGCCCTGCTCAGACGCTCAATGACACGCTGGATGACATCATGGCAGGTGGGTTTATATTGTTATGAGCAGGTATAATATTTGCTTGACCAGTTGAGGGTATGTCCACTTCTTTATGTGTGTGTGTGTGCGTTTGTGTATTCCCGCTAGCTCTACAGCAAGTACCGCTAGCCCACTGATCCCTGTCTTTAGGAGTTCAGAAAACCAGTTTTAACTGTTCAATTTGCAGAGTTACCTTTCCTTTTCTTGAGCTAACTGGTACCTGTTTGTCAGGTTGGTATGTCGGAAGTGGCATTTTTAACTCCTCGTAGTTTTGCGGGGGGATGTGCTAGGGTCTCGCAGTTCTATTTCGGCCTGTTTGTAGCTCAGGAACAGCATCTTGACAATAATGGTTCGTACTTTGGACTAGCGAACGTGGCGCGCTCAGAATGGGCTTCGAGCAACTATAGCACCACATCAAGCCCATAATATGTGAAGAACCTGTAGGCTTGTCTTGTGAATGAGAGCTGCTCTAGTTGGCCTTAAATAGTCTACCTGTTGGAAGCTTTTACTTACGTTTGGAAAAAAAGATGATAATCCTATGACTCTTAAAAATGTCTACTCATAAAAATGGCTGCTTTATCAGCAAAAAAGAAATTTAGCCTTACCAAATTCTTCTTAGTCGCTTAGGAGAATTCTTTGGCCAGTGACACCAGTGCTTTAAGGCCTTTAGTAGTAAAATAAAAGAATGAAACAGGTTTTAAATACTGTAGGAAATGTGAGTTGTCAGTGTTGCTTTCCTTTATGTCCGCTTCAGTTGCACTTAATCCCCTTTCCATGTTAAAGTAGTCGCTGAAGTAATCATTTTGAATGCTTAGCTGCATACAGATTAACTGTTAGGACATGGTATTGAAAAAATGGTCTCGCTTGATGAAAATTTGCTGAGGTGCTCTTGGTTAAGCTGAAAATGAAATGAACTTTCGTTTTTAAAAGTGCTGTCTGTTTTGGTAAGTGTGCATTGTAAAGCATGCTAGATTGAGGGGCGTGTGCCGGAGGAAAGGCAAGTCTCCAAGAATGTTTTAGCCCAGAGGTGCATAGGCATGGAGCTGGTCCTGCGCATACTGCGAGAGTTGTTGGAGTGCAGTAATGGTGCAGAGTGAATAGAAGATAGGGTAATGATTAAAAACACTTGGTGGTGGTATTTAAAATACTTGGAACAACACTTTTCAAATTAGGCACCTAATGGGTAGCATGATGTTCAGGCAAAGCCTCATTAAAGATGACTGAAATTTTCAGAAGCTACAGAGATTCTTTTCTGAAAATCTGGTGTTAAAATTGAAGCCTAGACATACAGATGGGAAGCTGTCAGTGGATAAAAAACAAACTGGATGCATGAAAAATTAGATAAAACTACGTCCATCATGCATTGATAGTGAAGGCTTCTGTCACGTGGCGGCGCTGGGATACATAATAATACCACCTACTCAATTCGAGAGGTGGGATAATTACAGTTCGTGGTTACTTACGAAGAATCTGTGCAATGCGCTTCAATTGTGTTTAAATATAACGTAAACTTTGAGTTGGGACGTTTGTTATGTGTTTAACTGCATGTAACGTCTTGAGGATCTACGATTGCCACGTACCCAAATGCTCGTGCATGCCTTTTTGGAAAGGTCAAGTATTTCCAACGTGCATTTGAGTGAATGTTTTTGCACTACTTAATCCCAGTTCTTAGTATATGCATGCACACATGCTATTGGCAATGGGGTCTAAATTCATAGAATCACAGAATAGTTTGGGTTGGAAGGGACCTTTAAAGGTCATCTAGTCCAACCCCCCTGCCGTGGGCAGGGACATGTTCAACTCGATCAGGTTGCTCAGAGCCCCGTCCAACCTGACCTGCGATGTTCCCAGGGATGGGGCATCTACCACCTCTCTGGACAACCTGTGCCAGTGTTTCGCCACCCTCACAGTAAAAAATTTCTCAATTAAGAAATTTTCTCAAGAGAATTTTTCTCTTTCTTACTTTTCTCAACAGGCCCTGCTAAAAAGTTTGTCCCCATCTTTCTTATAAGCCCCCTTGAAGTACTGAAAGGCCGCAATAAGGTCTCCCCGGAGCCTGCTCTTCTCCAGGCTGAACAACCCCAACTCTCCCAGCCTTTCTTCATAGCAGAGACGTTCCACCCCGCTGATCATTTTGGTGGCCTCCTCTGGACCCGCTCCAACGGGTCCAGGTCTGTCCTGTGCTGAGGACCCCCGAGCTGGACGCAGCACTGCAGGAGGGGGTCTCACCGGAGCAGAGCAGAGGGGCGGAATCCCCTCCCTCGACCTGCTGGCCACGCTGCTTTTGGCGCGGCCCAGGACACGGTTGGCTGGCTGCACATTGCTGGCTCACGTCCAGCTTTTCCTCCACCAGTACCCGCAGGTCCTTCTCGGCAGGGCTGCTCTCAATCCCTTCATCCCCCAGCAAATTGTGCTCTGGAAGGCATTTGCGGCACGTCTGTTAAAAACTGTACAGGTGCAATTCCATCTTTGCTTTTCTGTGAAGTGGCGAATTTTAGGCATTTTTTTAAGCGAGAGCAGATACAGACCTGATACACAATGTAAGTGCCAGTTTGAATGCCCACGTGAGAACTTAGGGCGGAGGTGAAATGGGCTCAATGTAACTCAAAACATGTAAGCAGCAGCTAAATATTTTATCGGTAGCTTTGTGTATTGCTTCAATAGGAACCCTCTAGAGTATTCCCATGGATTAAAATCTCTGTTCCTGAGATGACTTGAGTTTAGTTCCATCACGGAGCTATGGCTTGCAGCACTGGTTACAAAAACAAATCTTCACCTTGACTGTGCAAACTTTATCTAATGTTCTTCTCTGCTTCATTAATTCCGAACAATGAGTTTAATTTCCCCATTTTAAGTACTTGTTTAAAACAAGGCCAGGTTGTGCAAATGCTGGTATTGGTCAGAGGCGAGTATAAGACATGGGTATTGGTGCTGTAGAGGTCAAGTGTTGTTGCTAGATCAACTTTGGGACTTCAAAGTAGGATTCCTTGCTATTAGAGAAGCTAATTGGTATTACCAGAGCTCTATGCAATTTGCCTGGAAATACAGTGAGAGAATGTACCGGGATAAGGGGTTTGGGGTTTTTTTTCAAGAAAGAAATAGGATAAGTTGAAAAAGTAGTAAATAAACTTTGAGATTTAACTTAGGACTCCTTTCTGATCCTGCTGGAATTGATGGCAAGCAAAAGGTTCGCTCTTCAGCTTCAGATGTTGGACAAGTTCTTTGCTTGCTGTGAGGCTAGTGAATAGAAGTATTTTTGAGGGTTAGTTGTTGTAACTCGTGAATGAAAACATTGCGTATGTTAAATGGTGTGTTAAGGATATGAAGAAAAAAATGTGTCCCTGTTTTTAATAGCAAACTTTTTTTAAAGTAGTAACGATCCAAAGGATTATGTCCAGTAACAGAGCCTCACAAAGAACTTGAGGAATCTTGAAGCACTTGATAAGATGAATTCCTGGCACCTACCTTGTGGGATGAGTCAGTTTTAACTGTTAACTGTTTAAATTAGAATGTAAGAACGAATGTGCATTGACGCTAAGTTCTTCACAGAAACTCAATTCTGAAAATATAACTGTAGAGTGCCAGCATCACAGAAAAATCAGGAGGTTTTGTCCCACTTGTAACCCGTGCAGGAGCTGCAGAAAACTGAGGATGCAGGCTTTTACGCACTGGTGTGACTACAACTGGTTGCTGGCAATGGTTACGCTGTTCTTGAAAATGGATGGTAAATGCATTTAGACCTTTGTCCTTGGAATATTAAGAAACTTTCACGTATTGCTAGGCAGCTGGTTTTGTGTGGGACTGAGCCTGTGATAGTCCGCCTCACAGACTATAACTAATAATCATCAAGACTACAGGTGTGGTATGCTTTTCAGGCTTCATCCATGGAGCTGTTAGTGCATGGAAGCAATGCTGTGTGTTTGTATTTGAATTCAGAACATAACTTTCACTCTTGTAATTCAAGGTATGTTATGCATCTGAAGTGTTCTGTATTGGTTTTAAGCATGTGTGGCAGGAACATAACTTTTAATAACTTAAGACGCTGCAGAGAAATTGGGGGCAGAGGAGAAGAAATTGATACGGAGCAAGCCTGTTGACCTGGCTTGAAACGAGTTGGAAAAAGCTGAGGAGGTATCTAGTGTATTTCTTGAAATGCAGTTTTTTTTCAGTCGCTCATCTTGGCTTATTGCAGTGTAACGTGAAACAGTTCTTTCATACATCTACTGTTGACATTACAAGAGATGAGGAATAAATGCCTAAGAACAATGCTTGTGCTCATGACAATCAGACAGCGCTAGTAAGAAACTTACTGGTCAACATAAAGGTGACATGGGATGATTAAGTGCTTGGTTTCTGTAACATCTTGCACTTAGTGAAAATATGAAGTATTCGAAGCAGCAGCGAACTTGAACAGTGCGAACAACGCCGTGTTTCTTTCCAAAATGTTAGGCTTTTTTCCAGATACACAGTTTGATTTAGGACATGCAGATCAGTAAGGAGAAAATCCTGTTGGCTCAAATGTTAAGTATCTTGTGTTAGTTTTCAGGTTTTCTAATTTGTCAGTTTGGCTGTTTTCTTTCCTCCCCTGATACTGGGGCTGCATTTGTTAAATCAAATGCTTCTCTGGATGATGAGGCTGTTGGGCATGGGGGAGAAGGTGGCAGCTGTGAGGACGTACTTTTATTCATTTAAGCTAAGAGCAACTTGAGATGTCCAGAAAGAAATCAATATGAAGAGCAGCTATGCTCCTAATATCACTGAGCACAAAACTAGTTGTCTGATACCCAAACAAATGCCACAGACTTGGACTAGAATAGCCAAACGGTGCTTGCAGTGATGTGTTCTGACAAAGAAGCTTTCACCTTGTTTTGTAACGTGATTAAGACTGGTAGCTGGTCCCGTACCAAGGCACGTATATACTAAAATATTATAATAGCGAACTAGCTTTGAAGACTTCGTTATCCCAGGCATGAAGTAATGATATTTTAATGTTGAAGTACAGACTTCAAGTTAAATTTTGCCACTGGTCCTTTAGAGTAGATGGAGGGGCGGAGGGGAAAGATGAACCTTTGACTGTCAGTGCGTTTAGATTTGATGATCGAGCTAGTTGGTTACTCTTTCCACTGCTCAAGACTGTTGTGAAAACCTTTTGGCTTATTGGAAACTCTTAGTATTTTTGTTTGGGTTCCATAAAGATCCTGTTCATTGCCCTTGGCATGTTCATTACAAATTTGAGCTCTGCACAGGTGATGCTGAAATAAATATAATTCAAGTCGTTACCCATAAAAATTAATACCTTGTCTCAGAGAAATGCGCTGTAGGGATATGAACTATATTTGTCTGTGAATTATTGCTGAAGCACACTTGAAATAGATTTAATATGAGAACTGTAAGTCAACATGCATATTCTCCTCTACTAGCATGCATGAAAACATTTATATATGGGTTATACAATAAAGGTTTTCTTCCTTGTGGAAAGAGTGGTGTTGGCTTTTAAACATGTCTCTCCCGTTTGTTTTCTTTTGGTTTTTTCCCTCCCCCTCGCTACAACACCACTGGTATAAAAAATAGGCTTTACCTGAATTGAGACCTTCCTAACTGCCTTGGTTTTGTTGTTTTTTTTTTTTTAAGTCAAACTTCAATAGTGCATCCTGTAATACAGTAGATGCTCCTCAGCCCCCATGTTGGGACTATAGCAGTAATTCTTGGCAACTGTTTAAAATATGTGTGCTACTGTAGCAGGGTTAACTTTTTTCACCTGTGGATTATTTGATGATGGTGCTTTTGTATCATCTGAGTTAAGCATATTTGGTTAGTTTCCAGTCCATTTTGTCATCTTTATCGAGTTGTTTTGGACTAGATGTGAGGGTCAAGAATCATGATCCTTTATAACTCCTTTACTGTTTTGTGCTGCTGTAACTTCCTCTGTGAACTTAAAGAAAGAAGGTAAATATGCTAATTTTTCAAAATCACTTGTTGTGATGGTATATGTAAAGAGGGGAGCAGGAGTTGAAACTGACAACTTCTTATCCTTCTATATGAAAGCAATTTGAAGTTGCGTTTTTAGGTTATATCTCTAATTTACAGTGAGAAGAAGGAATGAGACGAGTTTAAATTTGATGCTCCGCTGAATGATGTTCTGTTATGATCATTAGTTAGTTCTCCTCTGTACAGAACTTAGGCCATAGTTTCTGACCTTATGTCAGAATATTTTAGCTTAGCTTCTCTATGTTTCTTTTAATCCATTCCTAGCGTGATTTGTCTCGTAAGATGAGAAGAGTTTTCAAAAGGCACTCTAATACAAAGATCAAGGGAGCTTGAATCTTGATATACTCTTAAATATACGGTTAACCCTACTGTTTATGTTAGAAGTAGGGGGTTCTTTGTTTCTTTCAGTGACATTTATTGGCCGCTTTGCTGGGATTTGGTATAGGAAGTCCAGAAATTAAATTAGTAATGCATGAAAAACATAACTGCCAACAAATTGGCATGTTAGGATAAGTTTTTTGTGGCATCTGTTGAAAAACTTACCACTTCAAATTAAATATAGGAGCTAATTATCAATGGCTGACAGTTAGGAACACGGCTGATTATTAAACCCGTTTTAAAAATGAACAGGACTTGAAACGTTGGGGATAAAGGGGCGTTATTTTGATGTTCCATAAGGTTACTTGGTGGTGTGTACTAGATGAACACTGACAATAGGTGGAAACTGCATTTCTTTCATTTGCAGTTAAAGGTGCTTTTGTCAACTTGACAGGAGAAGTGTACAGTACTTTACTTTCTCCTTTACTGATCACACCTGACCAAGACCCGTAGAAATACTGGAGAAAAGTCGGGGAGAAAAACACTGAGTTCTCTAAAGGAAAATGGGAGTTTTCCCCCAAAGGCTGTTTAAGATGGAAGTTGGCTTTGTATTTTTAAACTTTATATGTATGAAATGAATTTCAGGGAAGCGTGGCAGTCAGTGCTATTTTGTGTCATGTCGATATGCTGTCATCAACTGTAAAATGGTATTACCTGTTGCTTATGCTAACAACCTTGACCAAAGTTTCTGCAAAATGACTGTTAAGAAGCTTCCACTTCTCTGGTTTCCACAAATTCTGCCATGTGAGCATCCTGACACAAGCACTGTTGCTTTTTTGTTATGTTTATGGGGGCTGGGGTGGTGGGGGTTGAAGGTTGGACAGACTTTTATATGAGAATCTTTAAACTGTTTTTAAGAAAAATTGCACAGATGCCCATTGATGGGACTCGTTCTGCAGTCCTGCTTCTAAAGGTATGGAACTCCTGGTCCAAATAATGACTGACTTGTTGTAGGAAATATCTTCGGTGTTTAAAAAAAAAAAAAAAAAAAAAAAAGAAACAACAAAAAAAAAAAAATTGTGGTGGGCTTCTAGAAAACATGCCAGTCTGATAGTTACCTATTTCTTTGATCTAATACAGTTAACCTTTTTCATAGTTGTTAAATTCAAAGAGTTAAAGGTTCAAAGATTGGGTTAAATGTGTAGAAAATAAATATTTGTGGAAAATAAAGTTTTTAGGGAGTTCTGTCTGTCGGTGGGAGTTGCGTCCCACTGTCCATTTTTTGTCACGTTAAACATGAGAAGTCAAGTGTTTTGCTTTTACTAAGTGTAATTATTCTGTTCAACAGCAGTGAGCGGAAGAGCATCTGCAATGTCAAACACTCCTACCCACAGCATTGCAACTTCTGTCTCCCAACCTCAGACGCCAACTCCGAGTCCTATCATTTCTCCTTCAGCCATGCTACCGATCTACCCTGCTATAGATATCGATGCGCAGGTAAGCCTGCAACTGTCACTGCAGCACAAATGCGTGAAGCTCTTTTGCTTCTGCATCCTGAATAATTCAATGATAGTAAACAGCTCTGTTGTATAATGAATTGTGTTATAGAGACTTGGTTTGCTGCTTGTTGAAAGCCTACACAGCTCCCCGGAGAGTTGCAACCCACTTTCCTCTGTGCTCTCGCTGAACAAAAGAGAAGGTCTTTGAATGACTAAACACTTGTATTTCTTACTTCTTTGTTGTCAGAGTGATGATGAGAAACAGCCAAGTTGTCTTCTGACAGAAATTAAGGTTTTTTCTGGCCTGATATCCTAAAACAAAAATAAACCTTAAGCTGTTGCACACTGTTTTTTCTGGTTGTGTTTGAAGTTGTTGGCCAACGATCACCCAGCTTGACAGAAGTATGCAAGTATTGAAACTAATAACTTCTGTAAGTTTTTAAACAAGAGGGAATAAATCAAACTCTCATTTCCACTAAAGAAAAAGCATTTCTGTATTGAAAGTAATTTTTAAAAGGGCTACTTTATGTTGACTTGCAAGTAGCTGGCCGTCAAAAAAAAAAGCGTTCATATACTAACTAGCATACGTATATGCATAGTTCTAGACTATACATAACACGGCTAAGATGTTGGGAGTGTGAAGAAGAGGAAAGGCTTGACATTCTTGTGGAGAAAGGGAGAGAAACCTCTGGAAAACCGGTCTTGGCTACTGCAGTTGCTCGCGGCACTTGGCTTGGTTTCTGCTGTGACCGTGTTCAGGAGGTCTTGCCGTAACCTGACCGGCCTCGTTGGTAGCTGGTGGACACCCATGCAGATCGATGTTACGATAAGTTTGCCAACTACCCTGGGTCATAAGAGAGTAAAGTAAAACTAAGTTCTCGTAGTAGCTAAGAAATGTGTGTGTCTTTCTGCGTTTTGGGTGGTTTTTGGTTTTTGTTGTTATTTAAGGAGAGAGGTGTCATTTCAGTCAATCCCTACGCTGTAACTAACTGGCTGTGCCAGTAATCCTCTGAGTTTCTCAGTTGCCCTTTCAAATAGAGTGGTGGTCATTTACATGGGCCCCGGAAACACTGAGAAATTAAATGCACGTTGTTTCATTGCAAGTGTTTAATAGGCAGAATCAAGGTTGATAAGGGCTCTGTGCTGTTACCGAGAGCTATCAACCGCTAGAAATGCTCACTTGGAGACAGTGTATGAGTGCTCTAAAGGGAAAAAACTTAAAAGCAGAGAGTAAGCTCAAAGAACACAACAGATAACTGTGACGTAATCAGTAGACGTGTCTTAAGCTTTTAGACGCTTTTTATTCTTAACAGATATAGTTGCACTTGGGCTAATATGCAATACAACAAGGGTTGTACTTGAAAAAGGAAATATTAATAATCTTGTCTATGTGATGTCTGTTTCTTTTAGACTGAGAGTAATCATGACACAGCATTGACACTTGCTTGTGCTGGTGGCCACGAAGAACTAGTACAAACACTGCTAGAGAGAGGAGCTAATATTGAACACAGGGACAAGAAAGGTAGGTATCTCACTGTGGCAGTGCAGAACTTCGCTGGTTTTCCAGTGTATCACACTAAATAAATACACAGTAAGCGTAGTCTTTATGTGAAGCTTTTAGGCTTGCTTTTCTGATGGTTTAACTTATGTCCCTTAAACTTAAGCTGTGAATGTGGACTCTCGAAACGTCCTTTTTCATTTCAGGGTTTACTCCGCTTATTTTGGCTGCTACAGCTGGCCACGTGGGTGTTGTTGAAATCTTACTGGATAACGGAGCTGATATTGAAGCCCAGTCTGAGAGAACCAAGGACACTCCCTTGTCGTTGGCTTGTTCAGGAGGGAGACAAGAGGTGAAGTAAAACATAAGTCTTAAAAAACAGTGTGTGGATTGCGTAATGTGTCAGTATACTAAAGCCGTCTTCCAGATAAATTACAGTAACTTAATTCACCGTTGTATTTCAGGATGGTGTTTTCTAAAAAGGATGCAAAGAGCTTCACATTTCCTAAGTTACGTATTGCAGCGTATCTGATATAAATTGCTTTTTCTGTTTTTATAAGCTGGACCAGTGCTGTGCAGATGTCCTCATGACAGTAATCATTAGTGGCTCATTATGGGGCTTTTACCAGTATAATTAGATGTAGACATGAAAGTGAATGCGATGAGTGTTCTTGTTGAGAAGCTGGACTTAGACGTGAATCGGCTCCCTATGTGAGCCAAGAGGGTTTTCTGATGCTTTCTGTGTAGGCCGTAGGATGTTGGAGTACTGCAGATGAATCCAGTGTCTCTGAGTAAAAACGCGAAAAAAGTTTTTCAAATGATAGATCAAAAATAAATGTAGAGAAGGTTTTTTTGAATGTTATGTGAAATAATGTATTTTGTGACTTAATTATGAAATCTGCGTTTTGATTTTTTTCTAATGGTTGCTACAAGTCTTAAGTCTATAATTCTGTGAATGCTTCTACTATTTGGATGGCAAAAGCCACAGCGGAAGCTATGTATTCTGGTGCAGGATCACCCTCCTCTGCCTATGGCCATCTGGAAATTCATGAGGTTGGATACACCTCTCCCACTTCCGCAGGTTGTCTTCACAGTGATACTGTGGCATTTACAAGGTGATTACTTCCCTAGACAAAATCTTATTGGGAACTTGGAGCTCTTCTGGCATGTGTTTAGTGCCATCTGGAAGATTTCAGACATTGGGTGGATGAGCTGCAATGACAATGACATGCTCTCTGGTGAAGGCGAAGGCCTGCTTTTTAGTGAGTCTCTCGTAGCAGACTTTGTGGCCAGCGGCCTCATATAGCAAAGGTGAATTTATGCTTACCGTTTCAGAGATGTGCTGGATCTGTGTTTCTCACATCGTGTTTTCTTTCACGTTTTTTGGTAAAGAAGATGGGAAAACTCTGGCCTTTGGGCAGTGGAGATGATGTCGGGATGCCCTCCCGCCCCAATTTTTGTATTTTGCAGTATGTTTGTTCTGTGATTTCAAGGGAAGATATTCTGATTGAAAAGCCCTTGGCTTCAGTTGTGCGGGTCTAATCTAAACATGTTTTACGCTTAAAAGCTGAAAGCGGAGCAAATACGACGTTGCACTGGAGGTGACACAACGGGTTTTCACTTCAGTGTTGATTTTGATTTTATGTTGCTAGACGGTTTAGTTTCTTGTCAAGTCTTCTGCAGAAACGTCATTACAGAATGTAAGCTTCACGTAGAATATGGGAAGCTGTGAATTGTTTGGGTGAGGAAGGAATAATCTAAGAAGTACTTGTGTTGGTTTTGTTTACCTATAGAGAAAACCAGCAAGGGATGCAAATGTTAATTTTTCTAACGGCTTTTGCATGAGATTTCTGTGTACAATCTATATGCCTTTTGGTGTAGTGGTGTAAACAGAGGACGTACGAGAAAAGCACGCAACTGCTTTCGTGTTTGCTCTGCAGCTTTTGTTTGAGAATGAGTTTTTAACTTAGTAGTGAACGGAGCATTAAAATGGGAGAGGACAAAAAGCAAGAGCACTTTGTATACCGTATTCAAACTGAATCTCTGTTTTTGGCAGACGGCTGAAATAATCATAAAAAGATACCAGTTTTTTCTTGCGATGTTACACTATTTGGTATGAATGATTTAAGCAAGCTAATGAGGGATCATGATTGATTTTTAAGGGAAGCTTTACAGTGGCTTTGGGAACATACTTGCAGCCTCGTCTGTTCGTGGAGGTGAGGAGTATAGGGAAGCAACTGAGTAAAATCACTTTTTTTACTGTTGGAAGATACCAGTGGGACATTTAGGCTTCAAAAACATTTGCCCTGGATAGATTTGCAAGTTCGGGATAAAACCAGATGTTATTTCTTAAAATACTGCAGGTGGTGGAGTTGCTGCTAGCTCGAGGGGCAAATAAAGAGCACAGGAATGTTTCTGATTACACACCTTTAAGCCTCGCCGCTTCTGGTGGTTATGTGAACATTATCAAGATTCTGCTAAATGCTGGGGCAGAAATAAATTCCAGGCAAGTTCCCTTTTCACTCCTACTCTTACAGTTTCTGTAGCGTTCTGAGTTATTACCTTTTCCAGAAGGATTTCTTGACAACTATGTGGAGCAAAACCTTACTATTCTTACATGATCACAACCAACGTATTCTTTAATTTGTAGCATGCTTCTTTGCTCTTAAGTTAGAAATGAAAGGGTTTGACTGTGCTTTCCTAATGCTTTTTTAAATTCCATCTCCCTCTATGTATTTTGTTAACTTGTTTCCTGTATCATATGATCAGTTGTCTTTGTCAAAGATAGAAATCTTGCTTTTTGCTCTGGTTGGCCGGCTGGATTGAAATTACTTCTGGGTTATGTGAAGAAAATGTGTGTGTGTGTGTGTGTGTGTGTGTGTGTGTTACCCCTTTGTTTTCCCTGTGAAGTTTAATGAAAGCCTTTCCTGTGTGTGTATGCATGTATGTAATGCTTATGCATCCATTGGGAGGTAGAAAATAGCTGAGCCGTGCGCTCCACAGGTGGACTCCAAGCAAAGGTACGCTCCTCATAAGAGGTGCCTTTAAATTTACAGCAATTAAAAGGTAACGTGTAGTGTCTCTTAAGTAGAAATATGTGTCCTAGGCAATGTTACTATGGAGAACGTCTTGTAGTTTCAGTAATAGCTGCTGTGTAGCCGATTTTTCGGTCTTGGATAAGTACTCTGCCTTGACTAGTTTTGTTAAAGTCATTTCAGAAATGTGATTGTGATTTAAAGAGTTATTCGGTTTTTATTTTTGCTCTTCCAGAACTGGTAGCAAATTGGGCATTTCTCCCTTAATGCTGGCAGCCATGAATGGGCACACTGCTGCTGTCAAGCTGTTACTGGACATGGGCTCCGATATAAACGCCCAGATAGAGACCAACAGAAATACAGCACTGACTCTGGCTTGTTTCCAAGGGAGAACTGAAGTGGTTAGCCTGCTGCTTGATAGAAAAGCTAATGTGGAACATAGAGCTAAGGTAAGGGGCAAATAGCTGAGTAAGTCTCCAAAAAGAGATGCTTGTGAGTCATCAGTTGGCTGTGGCTATCTGATTTTCTTCCCTTTTGTGCAAGTTAACTTCTCTAGTTCAGTTAACTGAACTGAACTATATATTGTAAAGAAAAATAATGGCTGCAATTAAGGGCTAGTATTTTGGTGGTTACACAGTTCATCAAAAAATAAGTTTCCTCCGAAGCCTTAATGCATCTTCAGGTGCTTACAAGCATGAGAATAGTAATCCATTAACTTAATAAAAATAGAAGGTTTTAATGTATTCAAAAATAGCTGGAATCTTGGCCTAGGTATGCTCATGGTCGATTCTCTTCTGTCTGGCCAGCTGCCTATATCCACAGTGGTGATGCACAATTGAAAGGGGATGTGTGCGCTTGAGAGTCTGTCAGTTGACCCCAAATCTTTAAGTGGGAGGAAAGGCTGTTCGCTAGAAAAACGGCTAGAATATTGAGGGGGAGAAAAAAGAGACCTCCTACAAATGTGCCATTCTGTTCTCCTTTTCCGCTGTACTTCATGGTGGCCATAGAGGAGCTCAGAAGGACCTTCACGGTACTGATGGCTGCTAGGTATTCTTCCTGCTAAATTTACGTGTTCCCTTCAGCTAGCCAGGTGCTTTCTGGATGTTGCTATGTAGGATCTCATAATGAAGGTAGGAAATGGGATTTGCATCATCTGTATAATAACATGGGCACTTCATGGGACTTACGGCTGACGATCCCCATGTGTTCGAGGCTGGTTGGGTTCGTTTTGAGACACGGACAGCAGCGGGCTTTGAATCCCTCTTAGCGCTGCGCAGTGCAGGGGGCCCCTGTGCACTGTGCTGCTCAGTGAAAGCTCTTCGCGAGCCAGCTGAAGATGAGCTCACCTTCAAAATGTTGCTAAGCTATTGTAAAATTGGCCAGGTAACAATTGGCATCTGTACACCAGAACTAGAAATATGTCGTTGGAAGTTGCAATAAATCCTGGCTCTCAAGTAAAACACACCCCCGCTCCCCCACCCTCAACTAATTGCTTATTTTTCCTGCTTGCTTGTCTTAGACGGGCCTCACGCCATTAATGGAAGCAGCTTCTGGTGGATATGCAGAAGTGGGCAGAGTTCTGCTGGACAAAGGTGCAGATGTAAATGCTCCTCCAGTACCTTCCTCAAGAGATACAGCTTTAACCATTGCAGCAGACAAAGGGCACTACAAATTTTGCGAGCTTCTCATCAGCAGGTACTGTATTTGCAAGTGTGCTGCTTGAAGAAAAATGTCTTGAATATGGCCTTACTTAAATTAATCTTTCCCGATATACAGTAATATTTCCCAACATACGCTACAGGGTAGGAAATTGGAAAGGTTCTGTCTGTCAACCATTGCTATGTATTTTTATTTATCAGTACTGATCAAATGAAGTTCTCTTTGCTGTTGAAGTGCTTGCTTTTGCCCAAATGGACTAAATCAGTTTTGCTTATCTCACTGAATCATGAATGTTAGAAATAAACAATTTCTTGT
Organism: Calonectris borealis; assembly: GCF_964195595.1. Classification (NCBI taxonomy): domain Eukaryota; kingdom Metazoa; phylum Chordata; class Aves; order Procellariiformes; family Procellariidae; genus Calonectris; species Calonectris borealis. Next base: position 84,298,382 of record NC_134315.1, on the reverse strand, counting down.
AAAGTTTACATATATGTCCTTATAATGACACACAGCCATTTTGCATGGTAGCGTTAAGTCCTTACACAACAGAAGATGTGCGCAAAACATACGTCATTTTTTTTAGATTGATCACAACGCACATTCAGTGTAATTACGTTTCCTGATAAGCTTAGGGATATCTATTTTCCAAGTAGTTGTACTGGTTGTTGGCTTGCACTTGAAATGTCGTAAGTTGTTTTGAGTGAGCTAATGAAGAATACAGTGTACCGATGGATGGGAGTTGATAAAGTAATGAGAGAAGCTTCAGAGACAGCTGAAAGGCAGCGTGACTTAGAGTATTGAAAATGTTTTTTGGCGCAATTGAGGCTCTAGACAGCATCAGAAGAAATAAAAAAGTAATTCTGGAAGCAGAAGCACTCTGTGAATGCATATGTTTGATGTAAGAACGATTATTGAATTTTACCTTACTGTTCTTGTGTTGCATGTCCAGTTTGCTAGTCTAGTTGATAACGAAACGAAAATCTGGTCCAGAGTTCTGATTGAATGTGTTTGTTTTTGTAGAGGAGCTCACATTGACGTGCGTAACAAGAAGGGGAATACTCCGCTGTGGCTGGCAGCAAATGGAGGGCATCTAGATGTTGTCCAACTGCTAGTTCAAGCTGGAGCTGATGTGGATGCTGCTGATAACAGGAAAATAACTCCTCTTATGGCAGCCTTTCGAAAGGTAGAATATGAAGTTCGGCTTTGGTCTTAGCTAGTACTGTCTCGATCGTCCCTACACAGTTATAAATAAAATGTAGCTGACAGAAACTACATATTTAAAAATATGTCAACTAATTTTAATACTTGGCATGAAATCTTCAAAAATAGGTATGTGTGTCACCTGTATAATATCTGTGTTAGATTCTAGTAGAAACTTGCTTTATAGGCACTTCACTGAGGCTGGTTCTCATGGGTCTGAGGTGAAAATTGCAGCGTGTTTGTGCGGAGAGGGGCAATATGTGATAGAACTGGGGGGAAATTGGATTGGTTTCTTTGACAAGAGAGGATGAGCACTTTTGCCAAAAAAAAGTGCGGTTGAGCTCGATTTGACTCTAGAGATAAATTGTTGTTAGCAAGGCAGTGTGGTTCAAGTGCTGCAGTACTTGAAAAATTGCAAATGACTGTAGGAGCCTGCAACTGTTAAGATGCCAGTGCTGGGCGTTTGAAAACTACCAAAATAGAAGGCAAAACTGTGTGAAAGTATGGCTGGAGTAAGGGCAACCTGGCAACAGGTACTGCAATTGCTTGCCTTCTCTTCCATCATAAATGTGAAAAAATATGCCTCACTAGTTTAGGAGGTGATAAAGATTCAAAAAAAAAAAAAAAAAATTGAGAGCAGCGTATGAAGGAGTTGAAAATAAATATTTTGCAATGAGTGCTTGGACTAAAGTGTTTCTTAGCAAACCAGAAGCAGCTGGCCTGATACAAAATGTCGTCCTTGAAATTTCTTTTTCAGGGTCATGTAAAAGTGGTGCGCTACCTAGTGAAGGAAGTAAACCAGTTTCCATCAGACTCGGAATGCATGAGATATATAGCAACAATTACTGATAAGGTAAGATTTTAAGAAAGAAAATATTTGAGAAAGAATAGTGCTGTGACTCAGCTTTGGAGTCGATGTTATGAATGGTCTTTAGCTTCCTGGCACAACAGATTTCAGACAAATGATGAGTCCCATTGGAATTCTTCAGAAAAAACGTTGCAAAAAATGGGCACACGCGGCCACAGTAACTTTATGCGCCTTAGTGCTGTCAGAATAGTATTAAAGGTGGTGTTACGTATTATCCATGCTTATTTTCAAGTGGTCTCCCAGTCGTTACTTCGCTTCGCTCTGCATTCCTCCCTGTTGAGCAAGTTTGTACTGAATTTATGGTGGCTTTTGCAGCGGGGTGGAGATAACAGAATGAACTTTTGACAAGAGCATGTGTGAGCTGAAGTACAAAGATTCACAATCTTGTAAAAAAAGTTTGTACTAGAAAGAAGATGGAAAACGTAATTGACAGTAAAGTGGTTTCTTAGAGCATATTAAGTGGACTGCTGCTCTTCCTTGCGGAGGTCCAGTTATATTTGGTTTATCTTCAGACCAGATGAAAAGGGCAAAAACTATTTTGTAGTAAGAGAAACGAGAAGAGCAACTGGTGCAGAAATAACGGTTGTAATGCTTCTATCTCTTCACTGATCCATTGCGTTGTGATTGAGTTGTCTTGTTTCTGGGCGTCAAGTTGTGGTGAGCATGTTGAGGCTGAAGAGGTGCTAATGTTTAAATCGGTATGCGTTTTATTGCCATTGGCTGTGACCACTGTCCACCTCCGTGATGCTAGGCACCCTACGCATTTAAACATTTTTCACTGCTGTGAAGCCAATACAGGTTTCAGTCGTACTATAAGAGTATAATATTAACATATTTCCCAAATGTCTTTTAAAAAAAAAAACAAAACAAACCAAACAAAAAAAACCCACACCAACGTTGCTTCATGGTACATTTTTATTTCTGCAGTTGCTTCACCTTTCAGACACTTTGCCTTTTATTTCATCAAATTTTTTGGTCTTCATAATGGGCATAGGTTATGAACTGTCTTTGTGCTGTTCATAGCACGTTGAGACATAGGTTACTGATTGCATGTCACACCTGTGACTGGAATATCAGTTTGCAACGTTGGGCATGAAGAGGAACTTACTGGAGGGAATTTAAACTTCTCCCGTAAAAAAAAATCCTGTGCAAATAACGTAACAGTTAAGAAATTACAGGTGTAAGCTTGAGATCATATATTCAAACATAGGCAGTGTTTTTCAAACAGAGGGTTGATGTACTTTATCATTTTAGGAGATGCTGAAGAAGTGCCACCTGTGTATGGAATCAATTGTTCAAGCCAAAGATAGACAGGCTGCTGAAGCCAACAAAAACGCAAGCATTCTTCTAGAGGAACTGGACTTGGAGAAGGCAAGTTGAAAGCGTTTGGAGCTGTGAATATTTATTCGATAAAATTCCAAGTTCACTTAGCTTCAAGATTATAAGAGCGCTGAAAGTATGTATTAAAGTATAGGAGTATGTGTAATTACCGTAATTGGAGTGTCTAGAGCTGAGCACCTGGTTCAGGTCATCTTTGAACTTTACTTTGACTATTATTCAGAGAACTTGGATCAAGAAACTCCAATATAACTATTTCTTCTGGAATAATATTGTACCAAAAGAAGGATTTCTGCTTATAATCTTTTGTCAAGTGCATGACAGATGGGCATTTTCCAGTCACGTTGGCGTGGATTTTGGGTCTAAACCCTGTTTTGTGTCTTAACAATGAAAAAATAATATTACTAGAAACCTTAGTACTGTACTAGAAATCTAAAGAAAAAATCGAAGTGCAAGTATAATGTCAAATAAGCGCACGCTTTATATACAGGCTAGCTGAAACCACTGCATGTTCTGATCTTTGAAAGGGAGATGGGTGTTGTTCAGACTGTACTGCTGAGACACACAAGGTTACAGAAAGAATCCTGCAAATGCATCTTGGAAAATTCTGACTTAAGTGTGTGTGATGTCTGTCCTCTGTTTCTACACTAACGTTCTGTTAACGTGAGTGAACAATCTGTTTGGAAGAAGTAAATATGTAAAAACATGGATCATAAAGAGTTTAGCTTCTATTTGGTAAATATGTTAGTCTAAAATGCAAGTTGAACTTCCTAGGAAATAGAAAGCATTTGCATTTCTTGAAATGTATGGGACGTCTTGTAATACTGTTCCATGTGCTTGACTTGCAGCTGAGGGAAGAAAGCAGGAGACTGGCCTTGGCTGCCAAAAGAGAGAAAAGAAAGGAGAAAAGGAGGAAGAAAAAAGAAGAACAAAGACGAAAACTAGAAGAAATAGAAGCAAAAAATAAAGAGAATTTTGAACTTCAAGCTGCTCAGGAGAAAGAGAAGTTAAAAGCTGAAGGTGATTTAAAATACTTGCCTCATTTTTGAAACACAGCGTTGATTTTATACCCAGTATTAAAAAATGCTTTTCTTGTCAAAGCTTGAATACCAGCTTTCTTATGACCTGCTTTCCTTTCGTTGACCTTTTCTATTAAGCCTGTAGCTTAGCACGGCGGCTTCAGTGAGAGTTATGGATTAATTTTACCACGGGGATGGTGTTGGCTGGTTCTTTTTTTTTTTTTTTTCCCCCAAGTCCCAATGCTTGAAACTAGGTAAAGTGTTTTGGTGTTTTTTTTTTTTTTTAGCTTACAAACAGAATTATAATAATGATTAGCTGAAAAAACTGGCAATATGGAAATTACAAATATGTATCTTTCTCTTATTATCCATCAAAACCTGGCGCTCTTGTATCTTGTGGCAATGAGTTTCATCTGGTGTACTGCGAAATGGTTTTCACTGGTTGTTCCCTCACTCTGATATGCTGGAAGAAAGGGAAGACAGATGACAATTTTTTCTGTTGTTTCCTGTGCTTAAGTCCCCTAATTGCTTGTGTCTGTCTTTCCATGCCTGAATTCAATTTCACATTTGTTAAATAGCTACTGCATTTGTTCCAAGAAAAGAATGAAGAAACTCTATGTAAGTTAGCATAAACAAGGGGAGAGGCTCCACAGTATGACATATACAGTAGTTTTACAGATGTCCGCATAGTTAGTGGTTCTGCATGTTTCTTGGAGTCTTGTCAAGTTACTCATGAGTCATTTGATAGGACAGGTGTGATTTGGAAGAGAAAACCATATAAGCTTCCTCAAGCCAGCTAAACTAGTACTGGTTTTTTTTCACTCTTCCATCAGATGATCCAGAGGTCCCGATGGAGCCTCCTAGTGCTACCACTACAACCACCATAGGTATATCTGCGACTTGGACAACATTAGCAGGTTCCCACGGGAAGAGGAATAATACCATCACCACAACAAGCTCCAAAAGGAAAAACAGGAAAAATAAAGTAACCCCTGATAATGTTCAGATTATATTTGATGATCAACTCCCCATTTCCTATAGCCAACCAGAAAAAGTGAACGGTGAATCTAAGAGCAGCAGTACCAGTGAAAGTGGCGATAGTGACAATATGAGGATTTCCAGCTGTAGCGATGAAAGCAGCAATAGCAACAGCAGCCACAAAAGTGACAATCATTCTTCCACAGCCGTTACTAACACACAGAGCAACAAAAAGCAACCGTCGGTTCTTGTCACTTGTCCAAAGGATGAGAGGAAAGCAGTAACTGGCAAGTCATCCATAAAGTAAGTTGCTGTCACCACGCGTGCCATTTTAAGGTGGTTGTGGGCCTACATTTGAACGCTGCGCGCTTGTCTTTGTGGACTTGCGTTGTTAAATCGGTTGTTAGGAAGTGGATGAGGCAGCGTGTCCTCGCTCTAGTGTGTATAAGGAGTATAAACATTGTTGCAGTCTGAACTTGAACTTAGTATTAGGTTCTGAAGCAAAAAACATCGTCGTGGATCTGGAAGTAGTGAATTGTTGGGGTATTTCGAGATATAAGCATCTCAATTCAAGCAACTTAAAGCGCTTTTGGGCTAAAAGAGAAAAATGGGTTGGAGGGGCTGCAGAATGGGCAAAATCCAAGTCGGCCTTCCTTTTTATTTTTTTTTTTTTTTTTGACTGCCTAATGACAGCTTTTGATTTCTTTTAAAGGTTGTCTGAAGTTATTAGCGAAGTGACGAGTAACTCCTTGTCTACTTGCACAAAGTCTGGTCCTTCTCCCCTTTCTTCTCCAAATGGAAAGCTAACCATTGCTAGTCCTAAACGTGGTCAGAAAAGGGAAGAAGGATGGAAGGAAGTTGTGAGAAGGTAAGCAAAACATTCCCCTAATTCCCCCTTGTTGACGTCTTTTTTCAGAATGATTTATTTAGTGTAGCCTCCTCTGGGGTTACTGAATGACCACCTTCTTAGCAGACTTGGTAGATTTCATAAAATTACTGCTACATAGGTTGAATCGTGAATTATAACATTGTTTTGACCAATCTGCCCACTGCTTCATGCCATGGAAGTGTTTCCCAGTTAATATTGTTTCTTTTTTGTACAGATCCAAGAAGGTTTCTGTTCCATCAACTGTAATTTCCAGAGTAATAGGCAGAGGAGGGTGTAACATCAATGCGATACGTGAGTGCACGGGAGCGCACATAGACATTGACAAACAGAAGGACAAAACTGGAGATAGGATAATAACGATAAGGTGAGCAGGCTGCTTGATTTGCTCGTTCCTGTGGGGATTTTTTCATTGTAGAAGACAGTTCAGTATAGGAAAATGAAAAAGCCTGTCCTCATCGTCCCTTGGAAGATCACTTTGAGACAGTCGGTTCTTTGAGGCACAGGGGACGAATGGGGTGGGGAAACGGAGAACAACTGCCAGTTGGTACTATCACGCTTGCACAAAAGAAGACTTGTGAGATAGGGTGGAGCATAAACGTTAGGGTTCTGTGTTTAGACTTGTTCGGATATGGCTAAATATGTAGGCATATTTAGGGAAGTAAACATTTTAACCGTTTGGGCTTTTTGGGAGTTAGAGTTTTCCCCTTGAGCTTCCTAAATAATTGTCAGCAGCAAGAACACGCCAAGCTGAGTCTTCAGATAGAGAGTTAGTTTTCTGTCTGCGTTAGCATGACGGAAGACAGGCTGGATCACGTGTTGGAGGTACTTTGCTGTAATGTATGTAAATGCTTTAGATGCACTTACCCTTTTCCCTTCCTTCTTTTTTATAGGGGTGGTACAGAATCAACAAGGCAGGCCACGCAGTTGATCAATGCTCTGATTAAGGATCCAGATAAAGAAATAGATGAACTTATTCCAAAGAACCGTTTGAAAAGTTCAGCTGCAAACTCCAAAATAGGGTCGTCGACACCTGCCACCACTACAGCTGCTAACAGTTCTCTCGTGGGCATCAAAGTGACCACTGTAGCTGCTTCGTCAACATCTCAGACTGCCTCCGCACTCACGGTGCCTGCGATTTCTTCAGCATCCACTCACAAAACCATTAAGAACCCGGTGAATAATGTGCGGCCTGGTTTCCAAGTTTCTCTTCCATTAGCATATCCTCCTCCGCAGTTTGCACACGCTTTACTCGCTGCTCAGACTTTCCAGCAAATCCGTCCGCCTCGGTTGCCCATGACACACTTTGGAGGTACTTTCCCACCAGCTCAGTCCACATGGGGTCCGTTTCCTGTTAGGCCGTTGAGCCCTGCAAGAGCTACCAACTCGCCGAAACCTCACATGGTGCCTCGCCATAACAGTCAGAACAGCAGCGGTTCTCAGGTGAATTCAGCAAGTTCTTTGACAACTAGTCCGACAGCTACAACAAGTTCAGTGGCTTCTACTGTGCCTGGTTCTTCTGCGAACGGCAGTCCGAGTTCACCTTCGGTCAGAAGACAGCTTTTCGTCACGGTCGTGAAGACATCAAACGCCACAACGACCACAGTGACGACCACGGCGAGTAACACGAGCACGGCGCCTACGAATGCCACGTATCCAATTCCTACTGCCAAAGAACACTACCCTGCATCTTCCCCCTCATCTCCTTCTCCTCCTGCGCAGCCAGCAGGCGTTTCCAGAAGCAGTCCTTCCGACTGCGCAGCAACCTCTCCGAATAAAGGGGCGCCTTCGTCTGATCCAGAAGCGGGTAGTCCGCCAGCAGTGGAAACGAGCAGCTCGACCGGCAGCAGGCAGCCCAGTTCTGGTACCGGCAGCTCATCTGTGCACCCTGCTCATCAGCAGCCTCCGGGAGCTCCTCTGCAAGAGGCAAGACCCCCTCTTCAGCAACCTCAGGTTCCTGCACCAGATCCTCGAATGGTTGTGCCTCCAAATTTAGCAGCGACAAGCTCATCTGCTCCTGTGGCAGGTCCGACAAATGCCCCGATGACCTATCCGATGTCTCAGACATCAATGGGGTCTTCTCAGCCTGCAGCTAAGATGGAAACCCCGGCCATCAGACCGCCTGTCCACGGAACCGGTAGTGTCCATAAGAATCCAGCTCCTGTGCAAAACTCTTCTGTCGCAGTCCTCAACGTTAATCACATCAAAAGGCCCCACAGCGTTCCTTCTTCAGTGCAGCTTCCTTCTACCTTAAGTACACAAAGTGCTTCTCAGAATTCAGCCCATCCAGCAAACAAGTCTATGGGTAACAATTTCAGTGCTACTTTACCATTTGGGCCCTTTAGTACATTGTTTGAAAACAGTCCTACGTCTGCCCATGCCTTCTGGGGTGGTTCCGTCGTTTCATCTCAGACGACACCGGAATCTATGCTATCAGGAAAGTCTTCATTTTTGCCAAATTCAGATCCTTTACATCAGTCTGATACTTCCAAAGCCCCAGGTTTTAGGCCACCGTTACAGAGGCCAGCTCCAAGTCCCTCAGGTAAGTCTGTGTTTTGCATTCATACCTTAATAATATACTGAAGTAATAACTGCTGCATGTTTTCCTTTTGAACGTGTAAAATTTTCTGCCTTAGCTTTTGTGGATATTTAGAGTAAAGCACTGTCTGCCCTGCAACAAAAGGGTGCTGTAATATAGTTTATTGTTTTTTCTGTAAGCCCAGTTGAGTTCATGTTCCTTTTAAGTGCCACCTGTCAAATCTGATAAGTATTTTGCAGCTGAGGAACTTGATAAAAGTCGAGCTGAGGCATTCTTTTTGCCATTCCAGTCTACTCTTCTGCGATAGCTGAGATAATAAAACGATTCACTGTTGTTTCTACCTCCCTTCCCTACCACCAGCTAATAACTATTCTAGTTTGTGGTAACTTGCTTCTTGTCCTGAGGCTGCAGAAAAACACGCAGCATCTTCAAAGTGTTAAGAATGATAAAAACATGTTGTGTTTCGATGTGAACTTGTAATAAGAGTTGTGTTCTCTTAACTCCTAGATTCGATCAAAAAACTTCATTTCGTTGACTTGCTCGGTTTTTTAGCGAGATGTTTAGCCTTCTGCACAAAGAGAGACCAAGGGGCTGTCACAGAACTTGTTCTGTAGCTTCCAGAAAGTACACACACAGTTTGTACCATCTGTGCCTGTTTTAATAGGACCTGCGAGTCGTTTGTGTAGCTTTGTTTATGAGTTGAGAGATATAAGAGATAGATAGTTTTTTCATATTTTGTCAATACCATGGTGTGGAGTAGCTTTTGAGGCACCCTGTGAGTTTTGTCAACTTAATACACTGGTTAGCATTTTGACTTTGGCACACTTGCACACCGTGTATCGCTTGAGCGTGCCTGTCAGTTCCTGGGGAAAAGCAGTGCTCGAACCACAGTCCTACTGTCACCTCGGCCGTTCTTCTTTTGGAAGGCTGCAGCCACAATAGATGAAGTTGGAGGTGTCTCTGGAGTCAGGGGGTGTTACGTTAGTTCATAGGAAAGTAGCCCCTGAGAGCCTGAAGAATTTGACAAAAAACAGAGGCTGGATCTTAATAACGGATGATGCGGAGGAGGCAGGTGCTGTGCTGCTTTGTTGTTCTGCCTGTCACGGGTGAACGGATTTTTTTTTTTTTTTTTTGCTAACTAAAACTACAAATTAAAATCTTTTCTCATGTACTTTACGAGTAGGAGAAGGATGCAAGTACCACAGCAGTTGGTTGGTAACAAGCTTCCTTAATAGTTTTTGAAACTTAAAATCCTAAGATTTTATTTTTCCCTTTCTTCATTGAGGAGAATATTAAGGGGGTGGTAATTCTTGTCTTTTTAGCCAGTAATGGCTAATTGGTGCCATTTGGTCTTCATAAAATATCATTTTCCTAAGCAAGTGAAAATGTATCCCTGGGTTGGAAAAAACCACTTCAGTGTTGATCATGGTGCACATAGACATCATTCTATAAAATAAAAAATGAATGGAGGAAGTCTTCAAATCTTTAGTATTATTTCCACCGTTCGTGGTAAAAAAATCATACTTCCTAAACCAACAAAATTTAAATTACAGTTACTTTTCCGATGTTCGGTTATATTAGGACAAGTACTACTTGGCTTAATTTATTTGCGTTCAAGGTACCTGCATGATAACATAAGAACCATTCTTGATTTATATATACAGCGTAACTGCACATACTGTCTAGACTTGCAGAGTATGAAGCTTAAGACTCCCAATTCTCTTTGGAATATAGTAACACCCCGCCCCCCCCGACCCAGCCCCAACAATTTGGTTGGATAAAAGTTTTACTTCTTGCTTTATTATTTCCGTGATAGGGGCGACCTCTTCACAGAGATCTTGGAGTACTGGGAGTCATTTGTGCCAATTTCTCTCGTAGGTATTGTCAGTATGGATTCGCCCTACGCTTCTGTAACACCTTCTTCTACGCACCTGGGTAATTTTGCCTCAAACCTTTCGGGAGGTCAGATATACGCGCCCGGGACACCTCTTGGCGGAGCACCTGCAGCTGCTAATTTTAACAGACAGCATTTTTCCCCACTTAGTTTATTGCCTCCATGTTCATCAGCATCGAATGGTGAGTTCTAGTCAGTGGGAAAGTAGTTTGGAAGCTATTGTACCAATTAAGCGCCCTCATGCACTGCCTATTTTAGGTAGGCTTTTCTAGTTTTGTTTATTTTTAACTTAAGGTTTTTAGATATGTTTTAAACCTTTATGCAGTCACAGATTTTGAGAGAAAATTTTCTTGTGCAAGTTCTGATCTCTAGTGTGGTTTTTCAACAGCTAAGGTCATGCTATTGCGGAGTTCTTGCTGCAATTAACTTTGGCCTGTTAACATATATGACATTCTTTTAGTCATCTTGCAAAGAAAAGGTTGGTTTCTTGGTTTGTGAAGGTAATATTCCAAGTGTGAGTTGTGTAAACCATTTAATGATGTTTTACTAAAGCTAGCTCAGCAGTGGTGATTGCTTAGTTTCTCTCATGTCCTTAAAACAGAACTGTGTAATGTATTCCAGGAAAAAATACTTAGGGCAAGTTCTGGTACCTTCCTCCATGTTCGTCCCCTGTAATTTTGGCTATGTAGCAAAGTTTTTTGGACAGAAAACAAATCAACTGTGGAGTGCTGGCTTGTTCAGGGAACAAGTTAGTCTGTTTTACTGGCAAAAATAATAACAAACAAAACCCACCAAAAAACCCCACAAAAGAGACCAAATCAGAATTAAACCCAAACAAACAAACAAACAAAAACTCCCCAAAAAAAACCAACAAGAAGAAACAAACCCAACCCAATAATAACATGGGTTTATTTCAGCTATACTTTTGGGTATAATCCTCAAATCCTCTATTGCTGATACACCGTAATGCTCAGTTAAGATTTTGAACCATCTGTTGTGATAGGTTGTGGTGTATGTCCGGTAGCTGAGCTGACAGGGCATGATAATCGTTTTATGTAAGAGACTAAATCGATGGTGAATGCCTCTCTGATCTGAAAGTAAAACCGTTAAAGTTATCCTGAAGTGTTTGCTGTATGAATCTGGCATTAACAAACTACGCATTTTCACGTGTTTGATGCATGGCTTGACATGAAAGGATAGGTTTGTGGTGACTTGAGAGGATCTGGCTGCCATTACTAAGTGCTCTCGTTGATTTTCTTGCAGAATCTCCTGCTCAGTCAGTGTCCTCTGGAGTAAGAGCACCATCTCCCACCCCTTCAGCAGTGTCCCTGGGATCAGAAAAACCTAATAATGTTTCTCAGGACAGAAAAGTTCCTGTTCCGATTGGGACTGAACGGTCTGCACGTATTAGACAAACTGGAACTTCTACTCCATCTGTTATCGGGAGCAACTTAGCTGCTCCGGTGGGACATAGTGGGATCTGGTCCTTCGAAGGTATAGGTGGCAGTCAAGGTATGTAGCCTTAATAGATGTCCCTGTGCTCGCAATTGACCACAATATTGTGTTTTCCTAACCTGCCTTTGGAGCTGAAGGATGATGCTGAAGCGAGTGCCTTCTGCGAAGGAGTTGGAGCGGGGTCTTCTGTTTGCCCTCCTACCCACTTAATTGTGTTTTAGCAAGGTCTCAGAAAACCTCAGCGTTCTGAAACACCCTGGCTGTGAAAATTTGTTACTCAAAGCGAAAAATAACAAGGAAAATAAAACCACAGGGTTCACATGGATGAACTGAGTGAGGATCGTTTGATTTAGGAAGAGGGGAGATGAAGATGTCTCAAGATAAACTGTATGTTTTCTTTCTGTTGATAAACAGATGATTATACTTTAATTCGTAGCCAAGACGGAGCTTTTTGTGCTGAGGATCGTGCAATTATGTTTTTATGAGTTTGAGTGTTCTTTGTTCTTTCCAGTCACGCCACTTGCATTTTACTAATGCCAGGCTCTTGGCTCTCCTGTAGTCACATAGAATTCAGTATTTCAGAATTCATTAAAAACTTAAGTTAGTGATGGGATAGCTTTTCTCAGCAAACACTTCAGGAGTCTTGGATGCAATTTGTAGGAGACTGCTGAGTTTTTTGGGGGTTGGTTTTTTTTATTTGATTTGTTTTTTTCTTATTTTTGCTTGGGATGAAGGGGAGGGAATCATGAGATGATGTTGGATGGGACCTCTGGAGGTCATCTCAACCTCCTGTACAAAATGAGATTTGCTATGAGGTCGAATTGGGTTGGTCAGGGCTTTATCCAATCTGATCTTGAAAACCTCCAAGGATGGAAACTGCTCAGCCTCTCTGAACAACCTGTTCCACTGCTTGACTGAGGAGTCCAAACAGCTTAAGGTTTTAATAGACTGACTGTGCACGTGCTTTGCATGCGATGAGTATACTGTCCTGTTTTTTTTTTTTCCCCCAAATACAAAATAGATAGGATGTATCAAACCTTTTTTTACTTCACGAAAGGTCTTTGCTCCGTCTGTGTAGTGAGACGCTATTCATCATTAAGGCCTTAGAAATTGAATACTTTTATTTGCTTTGTCTAGGTGTAAAAGTTGCCCTTTACGTCTGTCTTTGCTTTCGGAATGCTGCTTTCTTTCTACTTCGTGCAATTACTTCAACGTTTTGATTGGCAGTGTTCAGAATGGGATTGGCTCTTCCCTTGACGAGTATTAAGATGGCTTCAGAAATGTCTCTGTATTCCTTCTCCGCCCCTCCAAATATAATTTCCTTTTGCTTTATTTTGAAAAATTGGCTTTCTGGATGTCTGAGGTTTGAACTGTAGTAACAATACCAAGCTGCCTCTAATGCATTCATGTAATTAGAACATGAACACACGTCTCCAGCTGGTCATTCTCTCCTTTTGCTTTTCAAAAGTACTTCTCTGTCTCTTAGTTCATAAAATCATTCCTGAAAGAATGGTAATGAAGTGGAGCAAATAGCCTTCGCAGCGTACATACCCCTTTCACAGCACCAAATGCACAAGGAATTTAGTTTTTTGGAGGAGGAGGAGTTAGCACAAATGCCAGCTTTTCCTTTCAAATGAATGAAAATTGCAGAGGTGATGCTTTGGTTGCATATAACTGTTCAGAACGCCTTGCACTGGCTCAGAGTTCCTGCCGTGGAGGAACTCCGTGTGCAGGTGCTGTTTCTGGCGCTCTCCATCCCACACGCACCCACGTTCTGATGCAGGTAGATGCATAGGAACTACAAGCTGAGCAAATGCCACTTTTGGAAAAGTTACAGCGTGCAAACGTTGAGGCTGGAAAACGGATGATTAGCGGGCGTCATGTGTAATGCTGTTGCTGTGTCTTCTGTGTTGTTAGATAAAGTGGACTGGTGTCACAGCGGAATGGGGAGCCACATGATCCACAGGCCCATGTCTGATCCAGGGGTGTTCTCGCACCAAGCCATGGAGAGAGACAGCACGGGAATCGTAACGCCTTCCGGTACATTCCATCAACCCGTTCCTGCAGGATACATGGACTTCCCAAAAGTCGGGGTAATGACCTTCTTGGACTTCATATGCGCGGTACCGCTCGATTTCCGTGTCGGTGCGCGAGGCAGGTGAACAACACGGAGGTATCGTTGTGCGGTTGAGCGTGCGTAAGCTAAAATGCAAACTCGCCCTCACAGTATCGCAGAAGCCTAGATCTAATAAAATGAACTTGTCCATGATGTAATAAATACATGCATAGAAAGGTTTACCTTAAATTAAGGCATTTCATTACTGCTTTAAGATGGAGAATTTCTTTAACACGAATCGCCTTTTGTCATTCCGTACGTGCAATAGTAGCACTGTTTATGAATACATACTGATTCTTGCTTTTTCCTCCCCCTCAGGGTATGCCTTTTTCTGTGTATGGGAATGCAATGATTCCTCCTGTAGCCCCCATCACAGATGGTACTGGAGGCCCTATATTTAATGGGCCTCATGCTGCTGACCCATCTTGGAACTCGCTGATAAAGATGGTTTCAAATTCCACAGAAAATAATGGGCCTCAGACGGTAATTTCTCAATTCTTATGCTCGCAATTTTGTTTTAACTGAAGAAACAGTGTGGTGAAGATAAGGTCCTCGCTGTTAGAAAGTCTGAAGATACAGTGTAGTGTTCCTTCTTTTTGCTTGTGTCTCTAAGGAGCTGATAGAGCCCCCCTACTCACTACAGCACTGAGTGCTGATGTGCTTACTGACAACCTCTAAACATCAGTCATCTCTCCAAAAACAAGTGTAAGTTGTCCCGAGAAAAAAAAAAAAACCAGCATCCCTAAGTTACTGCAGTTCAACGGAGTGTGCTGTAGTTAGTTCTGTGAAGGTTTTTGTGCTTGAGAATGGGGAAGCTCGCTTCCAGCTGAGCTCAGAGAAGCTGCCTATTTAATCAAAGTAGACACTTGGTTAATTGCTGCAGGTCAGCTTTTTTAATGACGTGTTGTAGGCAAGTCTGGATAGAAAAGGTAGTTTTACACTGTATGTTCTACCCAAAATTATCATGATTTCTCTCTCTGTGCAGTTCTGCATTTGGGAGAACACAATCTATGTGCTTTTGTGAGAAAAGCCATTTGTTTCCTGTTACGTAAGCTTTCCATTCCCAAAAAGGGAGAACAGCATTAGGTCTAAAGGATTGTTGCTAGGCACTGAAAGGTATGATGTCTTCACTGTGCTAGGAGTTCACGTAGGCGAGGAGTAAGTAGCTCTTCTGTCCACTGCTCTGATCTTGCCTGGCTTATAGGCTTGTCCACTAAATATAATTTAGGTACAGAGATTATGTTTCCCTAAACCTCTTGCTCGTGCTCAGCCAGCAACTGATATTATGATGGATCATCCGTAGCTCTTGTTATATTATATCCTGTGCTTATTTTTAATTATACAGTGAGCTCTGTTATACCGTTATTAAATAAAGATATTTCTGGACTTAATTTGCTTGGAATCATCCAAGCTGCAAACAGCAGCTCCCAGCTCTGGCAGGCCGTAGGTGTGCAGAAGAGGCCGTCTGTTGTTTGGCCACAGTTCATGCATTGCTCTCAAGTGGCTCGTGACCATTATGAGGCAACTTCTGGTTTAGTGAGAAAACTTAGTCCCCCGAAGAAGGCTTTACTCAGTTATACTTGGGTTTCCCCAGAGCTGAGGGTGTTGGTATGCATCGGGGGAAAACAAATCAAGGTGCCAGAAATCAAGTTCTTGATTGTCTGAACTTCCTAAGGTAAACTCTGAAAGCTGGAGGTCTCCAGGCGCTGTCCTTGCAAATACTTTTGCGCATATTCAGAGTCCTGTTAATTCTCCTTGACAGCAGACCTGGCGTGCTTAGAGGGAGTACTTTTTTCCCTGGGTCTGAAGGGATACATATTTCCCATGAACAGTAATCTACATATTACATCAGTGTTGCTGTGATGGAGGAACTAGGGGGCGTAAATAGTGTTGATTTTGCTATGAAGGAAAGCAGTCAGGCTGGCTGAAAGTTTTGTTTTTTTTTTTTTTTTTTGCACTAAGTAGAAAGGAAGAGGAAGATGGACCCTTTGGCCAAGGTGAAAAAGTGCAGGCAGGAAAATGAAAAACCCATTGCCCTCTCTTCTCACCTGAAGTACAGCAGGATAAAACAGGGGCTGAGAGGAACTCAGTGTAGTTTGATGATTGATTGCCACGTTGGGCTTTACGTGGGTGCAGTAAAAACCATAAGCGCTGCAGTGTAATTTTGACTTCTGAACTGTTCTGAGCAGCCCCGAAGCATGGTGTTAAATGAAGCTTTCTCTTTCAGGTGTGGACTGGAACTTGGACACCTCACATGAACAGTGTGCATATGAACCAACTTGGCTGAGTGGGATCAACTTGCTAGCCTTGAGATTCCTTTTTTGCAGAGGAAAACACAAATGGCAGAAACAGTTTATGTGCTCCCAGATCATTCTACTGATGTGCTTGACTGAAGTGTGTAGGCTTTTTGCAGAAGAACTTACTAACTGACCTTTTTCTGTGAACATTGTGACCGCCCATTCCCCACCATCATACGTTTCAACTTAGTTAGCCTTTATTCTTTCCTTTCCCCCTTTTTTTTTTTTGACATAACTTTCTGTTGAAGCTGTTCTTTGGCTGGTTGGTTTTAGTACTGTAAACTGCTTCTGAGCAAACACAGAAAATTAGCAAAATTATGTAAACTTGATCCTGAAGTTTTAGAATGGCAAATAAATGTACAATTGTTTACATAACAAATGGCTAAGCAGAAAGTAAATTTCAATATGTCAGTATAGAGGCTCTACTTTATGTAGACTTAAATTAATGTGAGATATGTACCTTCATATTCAGAAATCTGGATGTTTCCTTCATACATTAAACTATTAATAAGCATAACTTTTCTACTTGTGTAATTTAAGTACATTATAAAAAAAATGGGCGTTATCAGAGGGCTTTTTCCAAATGTGTGTTGGATTTTTTGAGAAGGCATACATCAGTTGTAACCAGGTAGTGGGAGTTTCCATTTTCCTTCCGTGAAAGGCTTTTCGGCAAAACGCTCTTGAGAAAACATCCTTTTAGCACATTCAGAGTCGTCTCCCCACTGAACTCCCCTCCGTGCCCGGTAAACGGGGTAAGTGTATCACGCAGCAGCATCTATTAGAAACTATTCTTAGAGCTGGGTTGATGCAGCAAGGTCTGTTCTGTTCCACGAGTGCTCCCGGCACTCCTTCGGGTTCCTGCCTTAGCCTACAAAAGTCATTTCAGAACATACATCCTTGGTGTGCGTTAGTGTAGGAATGAGGCTCTTAACTAGCGGTTTTAGCAGAGCTTCACGGGTGAAAACCATCTCCAAAGGAAGGCTTATTTTAGAGCAAGTGGCTTAGTTGCTTGGAGTGAACAGCAGTACCGGGAGGCGAAGGCTCCGGGGACCTGCGAGGCAGGACTCGGTCAGCAGGGACAGGCAGCTGCAGTCAGGATCCCCGTACAGTTTGTGTAGGTATGGTTTAAAGCAGATGTACGAGTCGAATGTATTTTTGTGCAGGACACGCAAGGGCCAGCGTGATCTGTGGCTGGTTATTCTCCATGGAGGAAGGGTGAAGGAAAACTTGTTTTTTCTTGCCATGTCTCTCGAAGTCAACCCTTCTGTTGAAAGTTGCTGTCCTGAGAGATACTATCTGGGCAAGAAATATCCTGGATGAGTTAAATGGTAAGGCTGGTAAGGCTGGAATTTAAGAAGTGCTATTTTGTATTTATTGTGGTACTCCTTTGAAAACCAGAAGAAAAAAAACACTTGTCCAGAGAAACCTACTGCCTTTTAAATATTGTGGTATCTCTGAGGTGCCCAGAAGGTTTGCACTGCCCACGTACATGCCCTAAGGTGATGCTCTCAATAAAAATAAGCTCCTTTCTCCAGCTGTCTGATCACCTGAAATAGACTGCATGAAGAACCGGGTGTAGCAAAAAGGACGCCAGACTGAAAAACTGCTCAGAAACATGATGGAAACTCTGTTTCAGGACCTGGCTGCGAGAGCGGAACAGTGCCCTTCCAGTCTGCCGAGTGACCTCTTGCCCTCTCGTAGAATTTTTTGCTTAATGCATCAGAGCTGTGACGGATTATTGGCATTCTTATTCTGAAATAACCCTACTGCGAAATAGTGCTCAGTATTTATTACAGCCATGAATTCCGTGGGTCAAAATAACAGAGCTTCTTCCTTGTACTATCTTGACTTGAAAAAAGCAAAGTGGGGCCAGGGGCGCGCCGCCCGGATGCTGGCTTTGTGCCACGGTGCTTGTTAAATGAAATCCCTGGGTTTTCGCCAGTCTGTACAAGAAACATTTTTTTTTTTTTGGATACATATTTTTTTTATTTCCAACGTAATGGTTTTTATTTGACCAATAAAGAAGGAACATTCTCATCTTTATTTCGGAAAAAGGAACAAAAAGAGTTCAGGTGTTGGTGCTGCGTACACTGAAGCGGAAGTGAACGCGCTGGACCAGTCGCCAGCTCCATGTGAGGTCTACACGCTTTCTCTGCCTCTCCTTGCTGTGCAAGAGGTAAGCCGACACAACTCGGTGCACAGCTGGAACGGAACGTAACAGGAATTGTTAATTGCTGATGACCTATAGCCCCTCTCCCCTGCCCGGCCGCCTGCCCTTCCTCCTGCCCTCAGCCAGCATGGCCGCCGCGGCGCCCGGAGGGTGCGCGCCACCTGCGCAGCTGGCGCATGCGCGGAGGGGTTGGGGGAGGCGTGGCACCTACCCCGTGACCGAGGGCGGGGCGCGCGCCGCGACCGTTAGCCATGTGGCGGCTGGCGCGAGCGGGCGGCGCGGCGGCGGCCGGCGCGCGGGGCGGGCGGCTCGCGGTCGCGGCGGTGTCGGCGGCGCCGAGCGGCGGCCCCGGCGGCTGGTACGAGTGGCTGGCGCAGTCGGCGCCCGTGCACTGGGCGGAGGACGGGTTGGTAGCGCTGCAGGCGGCCGCGGGGCTGCCGTGGTGGGCCGCCATCGTCTGCGGCGCCGCCCTGCTCCGCACCGCCGTCACCCTGCCGCTCGCCGCGCACCAGAGCCGCCTCCTGGCCAAGGTGGGTTCCCGGCCGCCGGCCCCGCGTCCTGAGGCGCCCTCGCTGTGTGAGGGAGGGACTGGGGGCCCCTCCCGTCGGGCTTCCGGGTGGGCTTTGCGGCAGACGGGGCTGTAGCTGCTGGTGAGGGTGGTATTTTACGACAAAGTAAATACTTCTTTTCTTCTGTGGTTATAAGCCTGCGTTGGTTTTTCTTTGGACACGCGGAGTGTAAATAAAACTGGAAAATGGGAACGTGCTTCTTCATCGTAGCTACACGGAGATGGAGTTGCTTGGTGTCAGCGTCGGATGGCGTGTGCAAGGCACTTTCGGTGATTTGCCGACTTGACAGAGCTCTTGCTAAAGCTGCTCCAATAAAAACTTGAAGTTAACTAGCCTTTAGCAGTTTCTAAATATCTGATTTTGGTTAAAAATGAGTAAAAGGCTTGAGGTTAGTGAAGAGGTTATATGCTGTGCCTGCAGGGGAAAGGGAGCCTTTGCAGTGCTGCGGTGTGAAGTAGGGTGTTTCTCCTTTGCTGTGCTGTGTCTTTACCAACTAACGAGGACTTTAGGGTGGTGCTTCACAGCTGCCGGAACTCAAGTCTGACTTGGAATCAATTGGATGTTTGTTCCTCACCTGTGTCAAGGTCAGACTGCTAAATGCAGGTGTCTTTCTTGGACGGGGTTCTTCAGTGACCGTCATTCAGAGCGTGTTGCTGCAGGAGAAGCGTAATTTAATTCTTTTATTGAAGCGTGTTTGGGGTGGGGAGTTGTTTGTTTGTTTGGTTTGGTTTTTACAGTAACGATTGTTCATTTTTCCCGTTCTTTTGATCGCAGAAGTGAATATCGTATGGTACTCTTGCATAGTGGGGTCTCTTCTTATTCCTCGGGGTAGTGACTTTGGTGACTGCAAAGTTGTGCGTCCTGCTGGGCTTCAAATCTTTTGGAAGTGGCATTAAATGTGTTTTTGTTAAGTAAAGTAGCTGGTCAGAATTCTTGAATGAAGACAAAAAGGTGCTTATTGAGAACAAAATATGAACTTTAATACTGTATTTATTTTTTCTAGTAGTAACATCATATCTGTGGTTGTTAGTGTAAATACTTCTCACTAGTATCTTCACATGTTCATTTTGTTTAAAGATAAAAGGTGTTCACAGATGTGTGCCTTGTCCTTCACAGTCATTTTTCATGTCTGTATTGTTTCAGGTGGGAAGAGGAAGTGGTTGTTAGATGTAATTGTGCATAAACAGTTTTCCTTTTCTTTAGCTAGTTGGAAAATTTGCAGCCTGAGATTAAAAAACTAGCTGAGCGTCTTCGCTATGAAGTTTCTGTGCGTGGAAAGCAGCTGGGTTGGTCCGAAAAGGTGGCCAGGTAAGATGGCGGTTGTATCTACCTTATAAATCCATTCCGGATTGAGGGGTAGCAGGGGGGAAAGTCCTACAAACAACAATGTTGCCGAAAGAATCTGCTGTTACCCAAACCGTAGATTTTCTTGCCACTTCTGCGATTTATTTGTGTGTATTATATTGTCTTTCAGTGTATATTCATTTTAAAGTTCTGAACTTGTGATAGGCTTATGATTACAGGGCCGCCTCCAGGATTGTTTTTGTTGTCTTTACTTGTGGCTAAAGTTTCCTTAGCTGTTACGGTATCTAAATATTGTTGGAACTTGAGGCTTGAATGGTTGCGGTCCTGTTCGTTTGTACCCCGTGCAGCAGCACGATCACGTAACGGGCTGATTGCCTCTGTATTGAGAAAGTTATACCCTAGTTCAGACAAGAAGCACCATGAAATAAAATATCAAAAAAGTTGTTGGTAGCTGCCAATGACGATGGGAAATTTTGTTGTGAAAAGCTGCTTATAGCAACAGGGCTAAAAGTTGTGAAGGGAGGGGGTTGGCAAAGGAGAGAGGCATCTTTGAAGAGGAAAGACTTTCAGGTTTTCCAGAGTTGCACCTAAAGAAGCCAATTTGACATGCACAGCCTATAGAATTGTTATTTCGGAATTTGAGAAGTTACTCTGTAACAGGTATTGTGAGAGGGTTTTTTTTTTCTTTCTAACAGGTTCCACTTTAAGAAGAACCTGCGGAGGATTATTACGGAACTGTACATTCGAGACAACTGCCATCCCTTCAAAGCCACTTTACTGGTGTGGGTACAGATTCCAATGTGGGTTTGCGTGTCCCTCGCTTTGCGCAACTGCAGCGTTGGTGCCACGGACTCGGAAGGTGATTAGTCTGAACAGACGCACTCTTAACAGTCATTCTCTGTTCCGTTACTGTTTTTACAGATGCTTTGTTGGTTTAAGAACACAATCTCCTGACCTCGACCTATAAGCTGCTACGAAAACTACTCCACTACTAAGTTTTTAAACTTAATATATTTTAAGCATAGATAAATATCTGATAAAAAAAAAAATTAATTCCGAAGACTTAGAATAGGTACATTGTACTTGTTGTACTAGATTAAACCACAGTGCATATAACCAAAGAACTCGTGTCTGGACCACACCTGTACTTTTCTTCGGTTTGAAGTCTTCTGGCAGGTATTTGCAGTATCCAGAAGGTGACTGATCTTTGCTTATACACTCATCATTTGTAACAGTGTTGTGAGCTTTGTGGGATGCCTCTTTAAAAGCAGCGTCAGGGTCTGAGCTCTGGGAACAATGTGAGGCATTTTGTTAGGCCTTGTAAGCCTTTAATTATTTTGTGGTCTTCTGAAGATAGGGTTACTAGAGAAAAAAAATGTGTCTTGTGATTTTTTTTGGTTCACAAGATAAGCATATTTAGCATATTAATAGTGAACAGCACGTTCGCTATTAATCTGTTTTTTTTTCTTCCATGTGAAATTTCACATGAAGTACTATAGACAAGGTGAATGTCTGAGGGTTTTTTAAATAAAAATGCTGATCTTTTGATTTTTTAGAAAAGAGCTTATAGTTTGTTCTTTTGAACAAAAATGTAACAAGTTATGCAGTTATTAAGAAAAATAAAATTATTTCAAAAACAAAAAATGTGTAGTCACTGTAGGTTACTGCATTGCATATTTTCCTCATTGGCCGGTAAAATGGTGTTGAGATCAAGCTAGTTTTTATCGCAGGTTTACCTGAATCAGTGGCTGTATTGATTCACTTGTATTGCTAGCAGACTGCCTTGACTTGATCTGTGAAACCGAAGATTTCTGCTGTAATAGTATTTATCGTGTAGATAAAACGTATCTAGAAACTTGGATGATTTGATTGTAATACGTGGTACGGTTCTGACTAACTTGAGGTAGCAAATCATACTTAATTCTGTATTTTCTTTAAACTATTCTTGTAGTTCAAGAACAGTTTTCAGCAGGCGGAGCGTTGTGGTTTACAGACCTCACGGCACCAGATTCTACATGGATTTTGCCAGTTTCCCTTGGGCTCATGAATTTGCTGATAGTTGAGGTACGTTGGTGGAATAAATAGGATGATTGCGAAAGGATAATTCTTTTTATAGAATTGTAAGACAATATTACCTGGTTACAAAAACATGGTAACATAAGGGTAGTTTCAGATTATCACCGCTTTAAATGCAGTGGGCAGAACGGAGAAGTAACTTAATTGTTCTATGCATTTGAATGTGTGGGTGTCTTGTTTAGAGATGACAAATTCTGATGTGACATGTCTCGGATACTTTATTGGCTTTACTTGAGCCTCAGTAAAACTCAGTCTTGACTCTGAAGTTTCTCTTAGAACGACGTTCTAATGAGCTTCCTGGGTGTTAAGCATCCAAAAGCCCGCGTAGCGTTTTTTGGTTTGTTCTACACCCCTCACCCCAATTACTTGTTACTGCCTTGTGATCAAAACTAAGAATATTATGTGTTCTTAATAAATTGAAAAAATCCAGAGCTTTTTAAGGTTGCTGGGGAGATTAATCAACAGAAACAGAAAAAAAGAAAAAGAATCTTCATTCCCCTTTTTTGAGGGTAATTTAATGGAAATATTTTTTGCTTGATTTTTCAGTTAGGTGTTCTCATCAAACTCTAACCATCTGGATTTCGTTCTTAATCCATTTTCTTCTATGTCATGTGGACTGAGACTGTCTTAGAGAAGAAAAATCAGTATGTGACCGTGGACCTGATTCTGCTTTTGTTCAGTTATCTATCAACCGTTTCCGGTCTCTTTCCTGTTGGCAGCCTTTTCTCAGAGGTCTGCGCTTTGGCCTGAGGCGTTGGAACTTTTAGATGTGCAAAAGTCACTGTGTAAAATAATGTTACCTTGCAATGGTTGTTAGGTACTCTGCTAGGTTGGTACAGTATTTTTTACAGAGGACTGAACGTGTAAAACAGCAAGCAAGTTCAACGAAAGATTGTAGCAGTATGTTAATGGAAATGGAGGATGCAGAATCGAAGTAATACGTGCCTTTTTTCTCATTTTAGTTGTTTCAAAAAGAACTACTTGTTTATAACTGTGGATTTCAACCCTTTCAGATCTTTGCTTTGCAAAAAATGGAAGTTTCCAGGTTCCAGAAGCTTGCTACAAATTTCTTTCGAGTGGTGTCAGTAGTGATGATCCCTGTTGCTGCGTCAGTCCCCTCTGTAAGTACAAAGTCTTAATGGTGCGTCTGTTAACCTCTGACTCTGGTAGTTCCTGATGCTTAAAGAGCAGCCCAGATGACTGGTGTATTTAATAGACCATACTCTCTAATACAGTGTGCCCTAAAACAAACAAGATGTTTTCTCGACGCATACGTTTAAATTCTTAACACGTTTGGAATAGTTTTGTCCAAGAGGGAAGAATCCGCAAACTTACTGTTTCTAAACATCATTTTCGCAAACTAGGGCTTGGAAGAACATTCAGAGCAGGTTAGCATCCTTTTTGTGATCTCAAAAATGAGAGGAGAACTTTATATAAGGACATATAGACAAAGGTTTGTTAAGTGTTTGCTTACTGTAAGAGGAAAACAGTGTGGTTATAAATTAGGAAATTTTCCACCATCTTCTTAAAACACTTTTCATTTTTACCAGGTGTTTTACTGCTGAATATTTTTGCAGCTTTTGTTTAGCAAAAACAAAGTTTTTGGCTCATCAACTTATAGTCTGAAAAACAGAAGTTAAAGCAAGTTTAATATGAATTAATTTATGAACTGTTGTCAAACCTCAGCGTAGATGACTCTTTCCCAGAGGAGTTGAGAAAGAGTGACAAATACATTTGAAATGGAAGCCATTATTGTTATTGAGAGGAGTGGTTTTAGGTGAGTTACTTATCTCAATAACTGGGAGTAACCAGTGTCGTGGTTCGTGAAGAGCTGCCTAAAATTGTAGTGTTTTCATTGCATTTAGGGAGGCTGAACTCGGCATTTGTCTCGTTGCAGTCCATGGCGTTGTACTGGCTGTCCTCGAGCTTCATGGGACTCTCGCACAACCTGTTGCTGCGTTCTCCGACCTTTCGTCGACTGTGTTGCATACCGAGGACCAAATCTGACTCGGATACTCCTTACAGGGATATTGTGTCTGCCTTGTCTACCAAATACGGTTCGAAGAAATGATGTCATTTGAACTGTCGGAAGAGCTGTCGCACAAATGTTGCGTGGGTGATTAAGTAGTGCTGTTTTATTGAGATGTACTTACTTACTGTAAAATGTTGCAGCTGGAATTATATTTATTTTCCAAATAAAGCATTGACTGTCTGGCCCTAAAGAGTGATTGTTCAGCACAAATGTATGTTTAGTGGGAAGTTTTGTTTCAAAGGTGGCTGTTTTGCAATTAGAACAGTCCGGTACCCGAGCCAAAACCAGCACATTCCTGAAGTATTGTAAGGAATTGTGCAGACGAATATTAAATAAAGCTGTGACTCATTTAGGCTGCTGCCTTGTACTGAAGCTGCTCTGACCTATGGGCTAGAGAACAACAACTTCTGGGGGCGAGCGAAAAAGCTAGATGAACTGACACTGTAGTTACTGGTTTATTTAAGACACTGGTGCAGATTTTTGGGTCGTCAGGTATTCCCAGTGGTGCACAGTTCTGATAGCTGATTTCCTGTAACTGCAAAGTAAACTAGGCCGTTGTCGGTCTCGTGTGCGTTAGATTTGGAGTTAGGAGGACAAATTTCTTTCATCGTTTCTGGTGATGAGCTGTTGAGTGACAGCATTCTGTCTGTATATCCTAAAATGAGGCAAGTAGCACCTTGAAAAAGAATGAATGCCGACAAGAAACCATTTAGTTCAACTGTATATCAAATCTCTTTTAATGTAGGTCTTAAAGGTCAAGTGCAAATACACTTGTGTTCGATATTTTTTTCCTGTAAACATCGGTGTCATTACATGCGGGCGCTTCCTGCAAGAGTGTTCAGATTCGCATCTCGCCTTGCTCTGCATACATCTTAAGTCACCAGACATACATTGTTGTGAAACTTCTGCACGCGGATGTCCCTTTGCACAGAAGTCTGTGCAAGTCCGGTCTCGTAAAAGGTCATCTTTTTTCGTTAGAGAAGCAGAAATGAGGATAGAGGGCAAAGCGTTGCTTGTATTCTTTGCTCTCATACAGTTGTCATTGTGCAGAGTCAGGATGATGCATTTTTTAACTGGTGAAGTTAGTGCTCGTTCATCTTTAATAATAGGAAGTGATTTTTAAAATAACTGGCTTTTTGTCCTTAGAGAAGACTATTTAGCTCTGGGAAAGAGAGAGGCAGGCGGAATACTAGGCAGATGTAGACAACAGTAACAAGCCAACAGTCACATGCCTGTGCTGCGGCGGAAAGAATCTGTAGTCTTTTACTTACTCCTTTTGTTAGTTTATTTCCTGTTGCCCTGACCCCTGAGCAAAAGAAAGGATTGAAGGAGTTTATCAAGGTTTGGTGTGTAGATAGGGCAGGGATGTTTTTTTCAGAAATGTTGTTTGAAACTGAATATTCCTACTTTTCAGTCCTGATGTCATACTTCAAATTGTCTTTTAGTGAATGTATTTTTGCTAGGGGAATGCATGAGATATTCTCTGACGCTTGCTTCAGAAGCCTAAAAAAATTTATATAAATTCTATTTTCTTTCTGCATTTTACTTGAATTTAGTATTGCCATACGGTTTGTCAGACTGCAGTCTACCCGTCAGACAGGATTGAATGACAGCAGTAGCAGTTGGGTTTGGTTTCTCGCTGTAGAACTACAAAGCCGGCTGGTGGCAGGGTAAAAGCGGGTCGGTGTCCTGATCTGGGAGCGCTTCTTTGAAGAGTCGGGTCCTGGCAATGGCCTGGTAGGGTGGTGAGGTGAAAGTGAAATCCTGCGTTCTGCTGAGGTGCCTGGTTGTTGCAGGAGGGGAGCAACTGTCTGCTGGGCTGTACTAGCACGAGCGCAGGGGCAGCTGAAGGCAAGTTGTTGTTCCCTGGCAGTTCTTGAGGCCGCGTCTGGATGCCCCGTCTAGTCCTGGGCTCCCCGGTACAACACATTGATGTACTGATGCCACGCTTGTGGCTTTTCAAGTTGGAATTCTGCATGCTGATTCTGACCGGCTCCGGTGCTCTCTTTGACGGCTTAGTCACTTTTGTCTCATTTACTTCATCAGTTAAATTGCCAAGAACACTTAATCGCATTTAGAAGATGTTCGCGTTTGTTGGGTTCAAGTTCTGAGTCTGGAAAATATTAATGGACTGCTTTTTGTCCTTGGTCCTCACTGTGGTAAGTACTCAGAGTCTGATACGAGGCTGGCGTGGAAAATTCGTTTGTCTGACTTGTGCATCTCTGATCCCCTGTCTATGCGGTAGAAGTCCAGGAAGACTGAAGCTATTTTATGGTGGTGACGTTATTATTCTTCCTCTTTGGAGAGGAGTTCAGAATTGCTCTGGTGTTTGCTGTTGTTTCTATGTTGGAGAATAAATGTGTATTAGTAATAAGGATATGAGGTCAACAAAATCCAGACTGTTCGGACTAAAACTGAAAAGAAAAAAAAACCAGCTCATTAGTTTAGATAGTATTTTTAAAAAATAGATACGAGGTGAAACTATTTAACCGTTCATCACTTGGCTCTTAGGAAGACACCATTCTGGAGTACTTTGGCCAAGGAGTTTCAAATTGACCAACATCTGGTAAAATACGTACAAGGCGTACATAGGTTGATGATCTTTTCTATGGCATAGATACGATCACAAATGAAACTGCTATTTTTCAGAAACACAGAACGTAAGAGAGGAACTATGATATGTCACTGCGGAGAGCGTAGCACAGCTCCTGGTTCATACATCTGACTTAACACAAAGAATTTTGTAAAGAGTATTACGTTCCTTTGTAATGTCAGGTAGGAGTGCTTAGTTTTAACATGCCTGTTGTGAAGATAAGAATTTGGATTTCTTTGGCGATTCAGGAAAGCAATTGTACCTCTAATTTATGAGATAGTATGAAAGTAATTTTATTTCTTTTGAGATTTGTCTCAGAGAAGGTGCTGGTTTGAGTGAAGTGGATCCCGGAGATAAATTTCATGGGGCTCTGAGTTTTGGTTATCTGCAGGTCCGTAAGCTTCTCGGGAGCAAAAAAACTGTACCATGTATTTTGTTTCGCTGTTCCAGATACCAAGGTGATAGAATTCTGTCTTACCAAATGTACCTGTGTTCACAGTAAAGTTCCTAGCTTTTGTTGCAGTTTAGCGTTCCGTCTATGCAAAACAAGAGGTGCGCCTGTATATTGGGGGGGAGAAAAAGCAGAAATTCTGTGTTTTTCAGAACTCTGGTTCAGGGGCAAAATTTTGATATGGTTACGAATTGACAATTCATACAGTTATTTCCCTGGCTCTAAAAATAAGGAAGACTTGTTTTATCGTGACCAAACACGTACGAAGGAACTGTTCCTTTTTTCCCGTTCCCGTTTGCGTAGGCTAACATTAGAGAATCCAGGCATTTTCAGCATCTTCTGTTTACTCAGAAATTTAACGCTTGTGCAATACCACTGCTTTATCTTTGTCAGAAATATTAGCCATTTTGTATAAGACTAATTTTGTAGTCAGAGGGGGAAGAAAGTGGATAAAAGGAAGATTTTGACGTTTTTTATCTTCTTCGCTCCCTGTGACGGGAACTTGTACATACGGAATTTGTCACGAAAGGGAGCGCTGAGAAAAAGAACTGCTTGAAGATATTCTCTGCGCAGTAGTCTTCCTTTCACTGCCTGGCGTAAGGCAGCAGATTGGAATAACTAAGGATGTTTTTGTCTGTGGAACAGATGGAAACAGTGATAATTACGGAATGGAAGTTGTAATTCTCCCATTACAAAAAGCACTGATAGCTTTTACTAGTATTTTTATTTCTGAATTGTGTAGCCGTTGTCCGGGCATAATGCAAGTTGGCATGATGCTTCAGTCCTGAACGCAGAAATTCCTCGTGTCTAGCCACACCCTTGCATTGCAGTAGCTGCTGTAACTCATTTTGTGTTGCGCCCATGGAAGAAGTGTCCTAACCTTTCAGTTTATCGCTGGAGTAGACAGTGACTCAGATCGCAGAAACTTCTACATTTGATTAAATTAATGGTATCTGTCAAAACACTCCCTAACAATAAGGTTTCTGTAAGATAAAAACAAGCTTCTAATTTATGGATCGTTTCTGAACTTGAGTCAGTAGATCCTGCTCCACAAATTCTTTAAATACTTCCAGTACAATCAGAAGCACTGGAATTTCTAAATTGTTTTTCCTAGCATTGCCGAAAAAACACCCAAAAAGTAGAAATAAGTGCCATAAACCCCAGGAATCTCTTGAGAACATTAGGCTGACCTTTAAACAGTAGCAGAAATAAGTAAAATTCACTAACTGTTTTGTACTCTGCCATACTGGATGAAAAAATCTGGAAAAAGGGATTATTAAATAACATCCCAGCAACGAAAGAAGATTTGTGGATTTCAGCCACAAAACTGTCTGAAAGCTGTGAAGAAACAGACGGGACAAATTGTAAAATAAACTATAAGACAGGAAGTAAGTGTTCCACCCAGGGCTGAAGAAATCCACATGCCTCAGACACACTCCAGTCTTGCCTGAGAGCTGATACCGCAAGCCCTTAGCAGGCAAGAGACGACAAGGCTGGAAAGTGGCAAAAACATTTTTTTGTGGTTGAGAGACAGTATATATACCTTCAGACATACATATATACATAGCTGCCACACCCCCCATCTTTCTTTTAGCCTTTCTCCACAGTTCAGTGATTTTAAGAAAACAGTTTTGTGTTTGCTGCTGATTTTCAGATTAAAAGCAGTGGCAGTTCAGCAACTTGAACTCAAGTAATAAAGTATTACCGCTGTCAGAGTGCGCTTTTTCCAGGTTCTTTTTATTTGAGTTAAAAGAAACACTGATACTGACTGCTGAATAATCATGCTTAGGTCCTTAAAGGAAGCCATAATTGGTGTTTCAACATCACGAGACAAAGTAATATTGTTCCACGTAGTTTGTTTCTGGTTCTGTGTTAATTGGTACTGTAATGTTCCTCTGTAGCTGTACGGGCGATACGCTGACGGACCTAAAACAAGACCTCAGCTTATCGTGTAGATTAGTAAGTCACAAGCAGGCAACCTTGCTTTGCAGGCACCGGTTGTTTAAGCGGTAACAGGCTAAGAGCAGAAATGAGCTTAGAGCGCTTAATCGTTTATTCATATCAAGACACGACACGTTCGGTGTGAGGAATAGCCGTGTGGCACTGCCAGACTGAACATGACATCTTATTCTGCAGCTTGCTTGCTTGCTTGTTCCATAATTTTTGTCCCTTTCTCCCAGAAGTCTATTAACTACGCTTCCAGAAGGTATCTTGAAGCATACCTGAAAACAGTGATAAGCTGTGCTTGTTTACTTGTCAGGGTATTATTCTTTAACTAGTAAGAGAAATTAAATTCAAAACCGGTAACTATCTTTTACATAAATTCCCTAGACTTCATCTCTGTTTAGGGAGAAGGAACAGGAGAAGGCTCCATTTTATAGGAAATTTTCTCCTGGCATTTTTTCCTAGGCCTTTAAATTAGCATTAGTTAATCATACGTTATCCGTATGTCTTTGATCCTCCTTTTGCCCTTTTAATTTATAAATGCCTATTTTCTCTATTTAATAATTGTGTAGATAAATATGGAGATACGTATGTGGATTTTTTAAGTTTTGTTACGAGTATATGTCCTCCTTACCCCAAAAACTGCGATGTTACTGAATTTAAAGTACTATGATTTTAAAATAGTTATCGACTTCTGTGCTTTGCGGAAATGCTGGGTTCGACTTAGAGTTTTTTCTTTGTTAAAGTGAAGGTTAATAAGTTATTTAAGTTTTTAAAAGATTCAAAGTTACTACTTGGATGTAAACTAAAATAACAAAAAACTGGGAGCAAAATTTTTAGCACAGAATTGGAAGCGTTTTCTTGAATTGTCGTGGTAGCTTAGTGAAACTCAAGGAGAACTAATTGCACCGTCTGCTTACCAATTCTGTTATTTGTGTGTGTTAGTCTTGCCACTGTTTTCCCGGGCCAGCCGCTTAACCGTTTGTTGTGTGATGGAATTGTAGAATCCTGTTTCTCCTACGGTTGCTTTTTGGCATCTTGGCAAATGTATTGAGGCTTTTGAAAGGGTATCAAAAGTCAGCTTTCCATACGAGGACGTTAATCGATACCGCTCACGATATGTTGCGGCACTCTGCCTACTCTATAGATCTAGGCTCATACAACTGTAACTTCACAGAATAGGGATGAGATAAGGCTTCTGACTGAGACCAGCAATTCTGCCGAGAAAGGGCAGGTGTCACTGTACTAACAAAGCTGCGCTTGTACAGATTTGGCTGGTTTACCTCTGGAGATGTTTTCCCTGTCTGGTTACTGTATCAATGATACAGTTCCATCTGTATGCTGCCGGGATATTCTTATGCCAAAAAAACCTTTTGTGTGTGAAACTGCAAGTTCAACGAGGCAGCGAAAAGCATCTTATCTAACGATATCTAGCTAACAATTCAAAAACCACGGGTAACGAGGTCATGGCAAGGGGTCAGAATTGATACGATACAGCCCTTTCCAGGGTTGCATCAGATGTAGGAAATTGTTTCTAGATCTTTAGAGGGTGTTACAGATCTGTCTGGTTGTCTTTTTGTCTCGGCCAAAGGTACCGGAAAAAGAGCATGTGCAAAGGTGGAGTGCATTTTCGGCTGGAAAACTGGCAGTAGGGGGAGTCGGTACTCTGCGTAGCACGGTTCATCTGGAACGGGTTCACGTTTCCAGCTTGGGAACAGGGCATGCGGAAGCTTCTGGGCAGGGCTGCAAACCAGGTACGTGTTTTTTGTCGTAAAAAAATAACATGGGATTTCATGGGAAGCATAAAGAGGGCCTTGAAACTGGTACCTCACGCAGGTCAGCAACTCTGTCAGGACACCGAATGTTTAGTACGTGCAGTTGGCTTTGTTAGATTTGCTGTTCTTTTTGGTGTATTTGAGAGTCTGCTGCTTTCTAAGATTTGAGTCACGCTAGGGTTGGGAGGAAGAAGCATCTTTGTCGTCGTTGGTATTACGTCTCTGCTGGAGCAAGCAATATGTGGCATATATACATAAAGAGAAACGGCATATTTAGTGGAGTTACACAGAGATACAGATACGTGTACCCCATATGTTTTCATAAATACATATTCCTATATGCAGATCATCACGCATATGCTGAAGAGCTAGCGGAGCCTTGTCATGGGAAAGGTACGCATAATGGCTGCCCCAGCAAATAAGTGTCAGGCACTGATTTAAACGTGGGACTCCATTGTCAGCTGTGATCAGCATTTGTATTAAATGCTTTGTGACCATTAATTTGATATATCAGGTACCATTTGACTGTTTCTTGTTTATTTCTGAAATCCCCATGAATCCATCTGCGGCAGAAAGATTGCTGTGCTGAACTCAAGCAGGCTTGTTCCTAGCGTTTGTCTGCGATTTTTGTGAACTATTTTCTCTATCGCAAATAGTCGATTTTAGGTCTGAGCAAACTGTGCACCATAGATGAATGTGGGAATTTGTAAAGATATGGAAGTTTTCACTTGCATAAAACTTCAGCATGAACTTTGCCAGTCAGTTTGATTGCTTCTACCATACGAGCAAATTTTCAGCGCTGTTTTAGCAATATGTGGGTGCAGTAGTCTGTTAATTTAAATGCGGGGTTATCCGTTTATTCGTGTTTGTCTTACACCCTTTTAATTCTGCTTACCTTATAAAATTGCACCCAAGGTCTGCCAGTGCGAGTTAAAAGAGAATAAGGTTCTTGGGATGAATGTATTGGGAGGAGGATTTCTTATAGCGTGATTTTAGGTGAAACCTGAGTCTGGAAGAGGGTTGTTGAAGTAATGCAGTTACCTAGGAGGGAGACTAAACTCGAGGAACGGAAATCAGTCAAGTCGTATTCAACTAAGTACAAGTTCCCTGAAAGGGTTCTGTTCGGATAGAATTCAAAATTGCTGAAATATCCTGGCACAGATCCCGTATGGAGTAGAAGTTGGAGCCTTCAGTCTCTATATTGCTTTTCTATTCCAAAGCCATCATCCAGAGCACGCATGGAAACTTTCCAAGCCATTGTGGAGTATTCATTAATACTAATGCAACACAGAAGATAATTCTGCAAAGGCACGCCGAGAGGACCTAGAGGGAAAATGAGAGAGAGCTAAGAGAAAATTTTGTTTTGTTGGTACAATGCAAAAAAAACCCACAACACCAAAGCCCCATTTTAAATGCACTTTGACTGCCCCTGCCTAGCCAGTGCAGGTGGGGTTTCCTTTATATGCATGTAGCCGGGAGAGCCTACTCATGCACACACCGCATAGTCACTTTCTTAGTTTAGGATTAATGATATTTAAAAACCTAAGTTTTTACAGGTCATATATGTTTCCTTCTCTGCCTTGAAAATACAGCCTAAACTTTGGAAATAGGGCTGCAATGCTTGTTAGCTTTAATAGCTTTTACCTGGAAAAGAGGCTGTGTGCCCAAAGGCTTACCTCCTTTCTCAGCTGTGGTAATTGCTCTGTTAAAATATATTGTCTGTACTAAAATCCTTGTCTCGATGTTTGATGCTGATTCTCGTGAAGAGGATGAGGGCTTTGCTGTTTCCCTTCCTATTATGTATGCCTATGGTAACATAATTCTTTTGTTTTCAGCCCACATGGATGAGACAAGGATGAAGCAAAAAAAGATATAACGATCTGTCTCAGGCCAAACGAGCTTGTCAGCTGTGGCAAGGAAGTAGTCCCAGTAAGACATCTGCTCTATCCTTTATGCTGACCTGATGAGTGAGCGACCTTGCAAGCAGTTGTGTCATGACAGAGTGTGCGTTTTCTGCAAACGAGCAAGCGGAGGTGGATTTCTGGAGGAGAAATCAGAGAAACTGTTGCTGAGTTTTGTGAGAAACAAAACTGAAGTGTCTTGAAAAAGTCTGTATAGTACGCTTTCTGAATGCTACCATGTTAATGAAGTAATGTGATGTATAGCTCTGTTTGGCTTAACTGTTTCTTCACCTATTCTGCATGCTTCCCATTCTGGCTTTACTAAAAACACAGAAATTTTAAGTGAATTACCAAAACCCGCTCGTAATATAAGATTTGAGCTTTTAGAAAGAGGAGTGAGTTTCCTTCTTAACTTCCCTCTGCATATTAGCTTGAAATACTGTAAGAAAGACGAGTTGGTCAATGTCACATTCAAGATGCGAATGTCAGTATAATATAACACCATTTACAGGGTGCTAGAGGGGAGTGCTGTTGTCGGCCAGAGAATTTGATACTTTGCCTGTCCACCTGGTTGTTCTTTGTGGTGGTTTTAGTGGAGAATCCAAATACTTAATTCAAAGCTGAGTTACTAGGGTGGATTCCTTGAAGTGCAAGAATTTTTTCAAGGGCAAAGTGTCATTTTTGGCACTTGAGTTCCATGGTTTTTGGAAAGAAAAAAGTGCTTAAGGATTTTTGAATGTGCTGCTGTACACGTGGGGGTGCTCAAGCTATAGTTCACGTCGTTAGCTGTTGGGCTGTCAGGGTTCTAAAATCTAGGGTAAGCGGATCAAAACGTTTTTCTCCTATCTTTCATCTTGAAGCTGTTTCAGAACTTAATCAGACCATCACTTAGCAGCGTACACTGCTTTTCCACCTCGTTGCCGTGTCCCTTTGAAGTAACCCAGTGTTTAACATTGCTGATCTTGAAAATAATGAAAAGAACTTGCTAGCTGCTCCCTCTTTGTGGGCTGAGGATGGCAAATGGAAATTAGCAGGTGTCATGACAATTCCTCTTGCTGCCCAGTTGTCTTTGCAAAGCCATCCGCTTATGCGGCCGTGTGGCCAGCTGGCAGGAGAACTCCTCTTTCTTTTTTTCACTTCTTACTGTTGGACTACCTGTATTTAATTTATCTGACTTATTTCTAATGGTAAATAAAATAGTCCTCATTCCTTTGAAGCTCGGCGTAGCGCTAAGAGTAACAGCAGCTGCTGTTCTCATAAGTGAAGGTTGTTGCTCTATTTTTGAAGTTTGAGGGATCGCAAGTTAGTATTATCTTAAGAGAGAAACAGCCCAATGGGGAATTTGCACCACATAAAAACCGGCAGAGAGAATGTCCTTAATCCCTTTTTTTCATTCTCCCCCCCCCCCCCCCCCCCCTCTATTTTGTAGATTTAGGACTACTTTGGGCCCTGATGTCGTAATATTACAACTAGACATTGCTGCATCTCACAGCAGTACAAGCGTGGCCTGGATCAAGCTGGACTATACAGTTGCATTTGTGTCAAATTAGAGGACTCAAATATGGAGTTTATGCTGATGTCAGGGTTTTCTCTTGCCAGCGTCGTACCAGCTGTGGGAGGACGGATGATACTACATCTAGTGAAAAGTGAGTCGCAGAAAGACACTATGTGCTGCAAGCCTGAAGTTAGAAAGTTAACCTACCAGATACTTTTGAACACATGTAAATCGGTGAAGTGAGTTCCTAAAAAGGGACCGGTGCTTTTCATCAGTGTCGCCACGATGGTTTTGATAATTCTTGGTGCGCACACTTGTCCTATGGTGCTATGGGCTTTTGGTTTGGGTGGGGATTTTTAAAGAAGCCTGTGCAAGATAGGTGCCTAACTTGAGTGCAGATTAAGGTGAGCGCGCACATCCACGTGTTCCTTTTTTTAAGGAGTTGAGCTTCATTGACTCATGTGTCTGACTGCCAGTTCATAGTTTGAATGCCTTAATTAACTTTGCAATTGAAGTAACAGGAAATAACGTTGTTTTAACCTGCTCTATTTAATATAATCCCCTACTTGAGTTACCAGGAAAAAAGGGAAGAGTCCTTCAGGAGGAGGACTGCTTTATTTATAGGGATTGGGCTTCTGGATGAGGGTAATAGCTAGCCACAGAGCCCAGATGGCTCTTTTTTGCCCACTGCTTCCCTTGTTGGGGGAAATGAGGGTCCCCTCAGGCAGTGGGGAGGATGCCTGTCCGGGTCTCCTTGCAAGGTGACAGGTAAGAATTTGCTGCTATGTGTAGGGTCAGATACTTAAACTTGGTAAGCATGCTCCTCCCAACTACAGTTACTTTGGCAAATTCTTCATTGACCAAATTATTCAGTGTTCTGT
The DNA here is from genome assembly GCF_964195595.1 of Calonectris borealis. Lineage (NCBI taxonomy): Eukaryota > Metazoa > Chordata > Aves > Procellariiformes > Procellariidae > Calonectris > Calonectris borealis. The sequence goes on along the minus strand of NC_134315.1, from coordinate 84,263,077 downwards.
GGTTTTGACCAGAAGTATATAAAATAATAATAAAAATGATGTCTTTGCTTTTACTTAGTTCCATGGTAGAAAATAGCAAAGAAATCTGCAGTATTATCAACTGCAATGAATGAGAACTGGAACTGAAGCCTATGATTTTCATCTAGTTTCATGCTTAGACTGGTGAATTAAGACTGTCATCATCTCTCTGAAGTAGTTAAATTCTGTTCCGCATCGTACTGATAGGGGCAGGCTAAGGACCACATAGACTGGTGTAAATCTAAAGAAACTGCTAGAACTCGCCAAACCTTTTCCTTTGAATTCTAAGCACTGTGCTTTGAGCCATTTTAAGCAAGCTATTTTTCCTTCAAACTAATCCCCAATATTTGTTTTCTGATTATTATTTTTTCCTGCGTAGCATGGTAAAATACACTGAAGTACATAGCCTTATTATTTGTTTATATACATTTTAGCTTGTTTGCAGGCTATGTGATGAATCACTTGAGCAAAAAATAGTTTATCCTTGATCAATTAAATGATTGTGATTTGAAGCCCCTGAAAAATGGGAGACAAATGATACTCATTTCCAAGTTTTGAGATGGTCTATTAATGTTTTTACGAAAAGCCAACGTGCTTCTGGGGATTGGCAAACGTTTTCACAAAAACAAGTAACAAATGTAATGCTATACTCCTGGAGCAAACCGATACGCAAGTGATGGAACGTTAAATGTTGGGGAGCTAGTTTCAGTTAAACAGCATGCTCGGAAGTTATCTAAATGGTTTGTGCTGGAGGTGATTCAAAAAGGTCCCTCTGCTTTTTAATATATGTCACATATTTACAGAATGATGGAGGCTTTTTTCCTTAAGGATCACAATTCTCCCTAAGTGCCAGATAATTTTTCCTGCTCTGAAAACCGTCCTGTCATTACAGTCCTTGGATGTTATAATGACTGGAGTGTAAACAGGCTAGCGAAGCTAGCAGTGAGGAATTCTCTCATTTCTTGCAGGTTCCAGGGGGGAAACTTCACGTATAACAAATGGTCCTGACTGGCCTGGAAAGGAACCAGCTGTCATTGACATTGCTCAAAGCGAAGGCTGGAGGGAAGTGAGGATAAAGGTCCGTGTGCCATCCTTCAGGATGGAAGAATTGGTGTGGGAACTGTCACGCTGCCTTTTGCCTGGAAGCCTGTCCCCTGTGTTCGCCCACTCGCTCCCTGCCACCTCTCGGACTGCGGTGCCGCGGCAGTCGGCTGTTTCCAGTTTAGCATTCTGCAGGTGAAGCCTAGAAGGCATTTAAATTCTGGAATCTCATGTTCTGACGTCACGGAACAAGTAGGGCGCGGTCAAGAGTCTCAGTTATTTGTTTAGATTCCCAAGATCTAAGCAAGGCTTTGATCCTGCGCGTGGAGTGTTCCTCAGGCTCTGCGTGTTCATCTCCTGCCAACAGCAGATACCTGAATACAAGTCATCTTCACCGTGGCAAGCAGAAAAGCAATGAAATCTTCCCGGCTCCCAGAACCCCTGGTACTCAAATTCCTCATGGAAAAACGGGGTATCGTACTGTATGCTCTGAAGCTTAATAATACCAGGCCTTTTTAGGGAAGGAAAACACTTGTACCTGTGCAAAGTACCCTGCCTGGGCCCTCTCCTGTTATTCGCAGCTGTTTTAGTCTCACGGAGTAAAAGGTGCTTTTCCAGGTAGATTTGTCACAGGACAGCAAGAGCTGTACGTGATGTCTTAACGTGACCTAGGAACTGCCTAGCAATGAACGCAGACCCTGAAGCAGAGGCCGGCTCCTGTTTTCTTATATTGCTCTGCAGGTACTGCCAACATATGTTACTGGGGCAGTGCAGCCTGAACTGCACGAGATGATTGTACATTTGTAATCAACCACCGCTGGATTTCTGAAACATGTAAAGCAGCATGTAAAGAAAAGAAGGATGCAAGGCTCGTAGGGGCATCTGTTGAAGCGTGTGGCTTCCGCTTTACCATTTCAGGTAAATCTGTTCTTACAGCATTAAGAAAATTTCTTCAGCTTCCCACTAAATATTTTCCATTGCGTCTTTCTCACAGGTGCCGTTTTGTTCTGAAGAATATTAGCAGCAAGAAACATCAGCTTCTCCTTGGAAGGTGGAACTGCTGAAAAGAGCTCTATTTATAGCAGAAACGAACCTCCGATACTGATGTTTTTCCATACACAGTAATTGCAGTCAAACTTGGGATAAGACACTGCATAGGTATTACTTAGACTAAACGCCCTGTCTTTCTGTGATCTGAATTCAGTACAAATATTTGCTTCATTTAGGTTTCATCCTAGATTTAGCCTGCGTGAGAAAAAGTATGTATATCTAGCAAACCTGTTGGCAGGGGAGCACTTAAAGTTCTGTCAGTAAGAGTTTGCTATGTGCTTGAAGTGAAGGGAAACTGCCATTTTGCTGTTTGACTGGATCCACGTGGAGCATTTGTATCAGTATAAATATTGCTGATAAGAAGCTAATTAATTTTTTCTCACCGAAATAGCTGTATTTTTACAGCTATGCACTTGGATTCGGTTATCGATGTTTAAATGCACACCTACCTTTTTTCTTTCACCGTGTAATCGATATTTTTGTGAAAATCGTTCGAGCACAATACAGTTGTGTTTTCCAAAGAGGAGAGTAAAATCCACTGGTAGACCAGTGGTAGCGCTCGTCTTGGATGTCAGGGTGTAGTTCTCACTGACATCTGTTCTGTGCCGCAGCCTGTATCTCTGCTGCTTCGATCTTCTATATCCATAAGGCACCACATGGAACAGCACATTCTTGTGGCAGCGTGTCTGGAAATGCGTGACTTGTAAAATGTTTTTCATCCTAACTTCCAGGAGAAACACGAAGGGAATGTCCTGTCTTGGATGGCACCTCCAAGTGGTATTTGAGATGGTATTTGAGCTGGAATGAGAGAAAAGCAAGTCATACCATCCTCTGCACAGCAAGTAAGGATCCCAAGCTAGAATATACATCACCTTACTTGGGTATTGCCTAGGATATTCGAAGTCAAGGAATGCCTTTGTCTTGATAAACGGTAGGGAAAACTGGATTGTTACTTGGCTACCACCGTTCAGCCCCTAAACCTTCTCACCTTTCCTCGGTGTGTGTCTTGCCAAGGCTATGGCAGCTGCTTCCTCAGGGTCTGGTGAGCTCCACCGAGAGACTCAGCAGAGAAGAATTTCTGCAGCCCAATAATGGATCTTTAATAGGAAAAGCTGTTGCTGATTTGTATCAAGCCTTCTGTCAGTAGATGGAAGGCAGGTGTAGGAAAAATGAATATCCCCACCGGAGACGACACTGTCTCGCTGCACCGGTGAATGAATGCGGTTGATTTCACGGAAATCACACTTTTGCCTCTGCCCTTGAACAGTAAAAAGATGGTTTTGGTACTTGTTACTAGAGGACAGCTGAGAACTTGTGATAATATCACAAGCTTGATTTTGGCTTTATGAGTCCGAGGCTCAAATGTGTTAAATGGGGGGGCCAGAAAGGTTGAAAAGCCATTTGGAATGTTGATGGGTACCACACATGTTGTAACGGGAAGAATGTTGTTAATTAGAAACAAATGCCAGCCTTTAGGATCAGCCAGTTTTGAGAAAAAGGGCCTGTCAGATCCAGGTGTTTGGGCCTTATTAGGTTTGTTTTGAATTTGCCTGGGGACTGTTTCTCAGTGCTGATCAGAAGCGGTGTGCAGTTGTTCCAGAGTGGATACAATGCAAAACCATGGTATATGATCGATCCTCGGAAGTGCAAGAGGCTGAGAAAAGATCTTTGCATCATAGTTAAAATGTACTCTTGTAGCCAAGCTAGAGCAAGCCAAGAAGTTGCTTTTCCACTCTAATCTTTTAAGATTACCTGTTTTACTTTGCACTGAGATGTGCTAGGAATCCTCAGGCAGAGACATGGTAACTTTTGACGTACTTGAACTTGAGTGGAGGAGAACATCTGGCTGGCTTTACTCTTGGTTCCTATTTGAGAGCTGTGATGGATGACCGTTTGTCACCGTGTGTGGTTTTCACTTTCGGAACGTGTTTTAGAAAATGGTGTACCGTGAGCTTTTTCTGACAGCATAACATTTTAAATATGGATTTTTCTTGAAGTTTTTGAAAGGCTGAACTGGATTTGGGAGGTGTGATTGAGGTACCAGAGCACTTAAGTCCAATGATTTTCTTTCAGTGCCTGAGTTTGAACAGACAACTGACCTCTATACTGATGGGTGTTGCTGACAGAGGCTTTTCAAACAGGATGAGTAATGTGTGTGAGGACAAGAGGTCCTTTAAGAGTCTGAAACACTATTGTACAAAACAGTAATTGCAGGATAGGTTAGTTGAAGCAGACTCTTAGAAGGATTCAGAGATCATTTTCTCTCCATGCAAATTCCTTGCACAATTTTAGTTTCATCACTGTGGATGAAAAGTCTTGCTGTGAGGAGGGGTCTTCCTAACATTCTTGGTTAATATAGCTGCCACAGAGGAAAAAAATAGTCATAAAGGTGTTTTTTGAGCTCAAGGTGGTGAATTACTAAGTTGGTTATTGTTTGCCCGTTAATTCACAGTGTGCATTGTTAATGACAGGAAAAGGAGTTTGTCTATGAAGCTTCTTAGAGAGGATCCCCCCCACTTTCGGACATGTTTCATGTCACTGGTGGGCATGACGAAGGTAAGAAATGTCGGCTAGAACTTACCGAGACAAATGAGTCAGGAGCACGGGGAACTAACAGTTCCACTGAAAGGACCCTGCCTTTTCTAGACCTTGACTGAGCTGATATCACTCGTGAGGAAAAAAGAATTATTGCCAAAGCTGTAGGGACACTCTATTCTGAGTAAGGTACAAGGGGCTTTGCCACATCTACATTAATTTCCCTGAGGATGGGTACTTCGCTTGAGTGTTTCAGTTTTTCTTCGTGCCTTTTGTGCTACCTATGCAACACATTTTGTACAGCTACTAATTTAGTTAGGAGGTTCATGTAGGTTACAAGCTTTGGAGTTCGGTACGGTGTGAACACAGTGAGATTTAGTTCCTGGTTGGAGTACATGGCCGGTCCGCTAATTGGAAGTGGTAAGAAAGTATATTACTTTTTAATGCTTGGCAGAGATGGATAACAGTGGAACATTGTCTCACAGCGGGCTCTTTAGAATACGGTTTGTCAAACTCTGAAGGGTCTGTCAGAGCTGTAATCTTAAATATTACACATACAGACTACCTTCTACCTGTAAGTCCCTGACATGTCCCCCAGCCCTATCCCAAGCACATGTGTCCTGCATACATCCCTGCCTACTCTACCCATTTTGTTTCTCACAGAATTGTAAGTTTTGTCACTGTTGCGGAGCTGAATTTTGTTCACGCTGCTGAGACGCTCTGTATCAGCTCTGCAGGAGACGGTGGTTTCATAATCTTGGATAGAGTTGCAGAGCCTCAAGTAGTTTAGAGGCCATAAGTATGGATCAGGATGCTCAAGTCATTTTCCTTTCACTGAAGGTAAGTGGAGAAGGGGGATGCCAAGGCAGTTAGACACCTTTTTTGCTGGTGCAGCTTTCGGTTGAAGTTTACTCTCTTTGCAATTGCTGAGTGAAAAATCCGATAGTGTTCCTTTTCTCCTTGACGCCAGTTCAACTTCCACTGAAAGTTACTTTTTAAACAGCTCCGTGCAGTATTATTTCCATCGGCAAATGAGGCAAATGGAGGTAAAGAAACGTTTTCCGCAGGTGTAACTTGACTTTACATGTCAATATCCTTGTCAGTACTTGAACTGTAGGGGTTCATACTGTGACGTGTAACCCAGAAGCTGCCAGAAGTCAAGGTAACCACTGCAACAGGCGGCGACACCCTGATTTTTATCATGCTTAGCTATTTTTGTGTTTGTTGTCTCTACACTAAAAGACATTCCTTAAATTTGGGCAATGGAGCTTGAAGTACTCAGAGGACAGCTATGAAGAAACATGGAGAAGTGATAAGCACTCGGTTCCTAAAGGGTCGTAGGTCGCACATCAAAAAGGGGAACATGCACACTGATTATAACTGCTCAAAGGAAGTCTGTGGCAGAATTGTGAGTGGAAATTCCGTCTTCCACACTTGGATAGTAACAAAATCCAAATAATGCTTTGTATGTGATGTGCATCCATGTCTTTCATACTGCCTTGTATTTCCCTTTTCCTTTAAGAATAGCCAGGTGTTCAAATGATACCCTGGAAAGTACAAATTCCACTTAAGCGCTGCGCAAACTGAGTAAAGAAGTTTTTCAAACAGAATTAGGATTTGCAGATATGCAGACCTAGTTTTTAAATAGCTGAACCTTTTTTCTGTACTCAATACTGTATCATATAATGCTTTTAGACTTTGTAAGCCAAAAGATCAGTCTCTATCGTTTGATCCTCCAGGGTCTTTTTACTGTCATTACGCCCTATATTAAACAATGTCTTACATCTTGCAGGTGGTTATCTGATTTGTACTTTGATAAACCTGGATAAAGTCAAAATATTGGTATGCAGGCTAATTATTTCCAAAGTCTCTTTGCAAAGATAGCCAGCTGCGTCATAAATACACTGTTAAACTGAGGTGTCTGGGGGAGAGGGAGAGCAGAAGGAAAAATGCTGTTATAGTTTCACGTGCAGTTTGCAAAATTTTCCAAACTTTACTGTTTGTGTAGTGGCTTTCATGACACACTGTGTATGAGTAAATACACAGTTCAGTATGACATAAAACACTGCTGCTTAAGGAAGTGAGAGTGCCTCTCCAAATCCTTGTGGAACTACTGCCTAGCAAGTGGCTGTAGTCTGGCTTTTTTCCGCCTCAGTCTACAGTCGGTACTGCAGGCAAAGTGCAGGTATTTGTCCTAGATCACTTATCAGGAGAAGCTGTGAACTGTTTGAGTAGTATAGCAGGGCAGTGGCCGTGGCATGAGGATCTAACAGTTTGCGTAACTAGATATGTTGGAGTGAAGGAGAGCAGAAGCGGGTTGTGAATGTGTCTGTAGACTGTGTGCATTACGGGCCTTGGCGAAGGCAAAAATGGCAGTCTTCTAGCCAGGAGCAAGAATGGTTTGTTCTTTCAAAGACTCAGAAGGTGTTGCAGACTCCAGGTGGCACCCAGCTCCGTTGAAGGTGAGTGACCAGGACGCACTGCAGATGGTGCAACCCATTTTCGTGTGGAATAATATGCACAGGGATGATTTGTTCATTTAAATATGGTGGTATGTGACAGAAAAGTATGTTGTTCGTTTTAAGATTGAAGTAGCTTGCATTGAGCAAACGTGGCAGGAACGTAACAAATGATAGATGCTATTTATGTGCTTGAATTGATGTGGATAGGACAATCCTGCATTCTGTAATATTTCCAGCAGCAACGCTCATGGCAGAGCTGGCAGCTATGAGTCGACTCTGCGATAGCAGGATGGGTTTGTAGGTACTTGACAGAACAGCTTACTGTGGGCTGAGCGTAACATGTTACGTTACAAGGAGCAATTTGTTTGTCCGAGTCTTGTATTTTGGGGCTCTTTGTACTGTGTGAATAGATTCTGTGTCTATAGGATGGGACTGACTAGCTTTGGAAACTGAAATTTCTGTGCTTGCCCCAGGAAGAGAGATGCTAAGGTGTGACTTCCAGCCTGCTGTTAAGGAGAAGGTAGAAGACTGCTTGCCAGCTCACGGGTCCTCTCGTACTCAACACCTGTGGAAAACGCAAGTGGCCACAGAAGGAACAGCTGTATTCCAATGTGATCCTGGTTGGAAGAAAGTTGAAATGCAGGGATTCAGTTTTGAATAATAGACATAATTGCCCTTCAGGGCTCAAATTAAAACTGAGGCCCTTTTTGTTTTACATGCTTGACATAAACAGATGGAAATCATATTGAGCATGACTACAGATTTATGTAAGTCAGGAAACATACTTTCTTAAGGAAGTGAGAGTCAGGGACTGCACTGTAAAAATGCCATGTGGTCTAACCTTGGGCGGCTAATAGCGTGCTTTAATGGGAGCTGCTGCAGGCAGATAAAGTTCTCTTCTACGTGAATTTCTGAACTGTTAGGTTAGGAAGGGAAAACGAAGTTTGGAACTTGAACTCTCTTTATGGCTGAGAACTTGAGCCCTTTTTGTCTCGAAAATAGTTAAATGATAAAATCTTCTAATAAAGTCAGTTGCTTAGAAATGTCTCTAATAAAATACGAATCGTGGCAGTACTCTCTAGGCACATTATTTTTGCTTTGAGGAAGAGTTTGAAATTGAAAGTTGGCGAAGAAGAACTTTTTAGAGGTTTCATATCGATGTAGCCTAAACCTTGTCTTTCATCTTGTGGGTACAACAAAAGGCATTTGCCTTTTTGAGCACTTGCGTTCTTTGTGCATTTTGTTAAAGTCTAGCTGGCCAGTCTACGTAATGAAACAAGATTTTTTTTTTTCTAGTGTCTGTAAAGCAGAGAAACTTAAAACTTGAGACAGCCTCTGAAAATATTTTCATTTATGCCTAAACATGACACTGTTATTCGGACTTAAGATTCATTCTCCGGTCACATTCAAATTAAATTTGCCTCCCACACCATGCTTCCCATGAGTTCCATGTCATTCCGTTGTGGTTTTTTGCAGAAAGCCAGCCTTTTTTAAACACTTCTTGGCTGTTTTGGTTTTTTTTTTTTTTTTTTAAAATCTGTCTCTCTTGCTGTTCAGTGTCCAAGCCAGGAATGGGGCTTTTAACCTTTTCTGTAGATGTCCATGTGGTTCATGTTATTTGCTAATTAAAATACGACACACTGTTGACACTCAGCTGTTTGAAAATATTTCTGTTCCTTATTTCTAGGAATTTCTTTAATACGTTGCCAGAATCACAGTTGAGTCACTAGGTCCTTATCAGCTTTTGTAAATGCAGAAGATCCAGCTTTGTCAGAAGGAAAATAGGGAGGGACTGGAACCAGGTCCGTTGATTCCAAAGTGGTGCCATTTACAAAGAAGCACTGATTTTCATCTGTAATTGCCGTGCAGTTCATGTTTTTTATTTACTTACTGCCCAAATAAGTGCTTGCTCCAGAGAGTGCAACTAATAATTCTCTTTTATTTTACGAAGTAAACAACCTCTGATTAATTGGACAATAAAAGCTTTGCTATGCTTGCATTTTTCCACTTTATATGCTATTACTGGAAGGTTAAGAGATAAGCTTTGTTTGGAGATATTTAGAATAATGGTTTCAGCAATAAGTCCCCAGAGATTGACTATGCACGTGACTGCATTTTTTTAAAAACATATAGTGACCTTTTCCCCTTCAGATGCAGATTATCTAGAATGAACTAACTGTAGAAATCAGGAAAAAATAAGAGCAGCGATGCTTTAAAATGCTTTAATGCCGCATACCTGCTTATTAATAGCTAGTCCTGCAGCTACTTCTGTTTCTCTTTGCTACAGCACGGCGACGTTGACATGAACATGTCAAAATAGAACAGAATGTAGTTGACAGGCTGCGAGAGCTTGGAGCTTTGGCGTGTTTACTTTTCCAATGCAGCCAACCCCTTGAAGGAATGGAACTGAAATAAGAACAGTCTGGCTCGGGAGGACGTATATATCATGTTATTTGCTGTCACAAGCTATTTGCTCTTGTGACAATTCAAAGTTTGGATTGAAGATCTCTGTGGAAAATCAGGCTTAAGTCTGGGAGGTGCTGAAATGCAGAAGTGAGGACTTGACCGCAATATAGTCTTTTAAAAATCCTAAAGATAGGGAAAACTATTTCTGATATTCTGACCAAATTAAATATGTTGGTGCTTTGGGCTTTTATAATATTTCTCTTCCAAGTTCTATAAGGTGAGATGTTGTTCCTACGGTGTTAAATAACGCAAAACACAGCTTTGTGGTGCAGGCCGGAGCAAAGGAGCTGTTGTGTTACCACTCTGGCGTTATAATGGCTGTCAGCATCCTGGGTTTGTAATGGTTTTTGACTTTCCTCGTTGCTATTTGGATGAGCATCACTATGACCTGTTGTGGGCCTATAGTCAAAACAGCATTTTCTAGTCCTTGTTGTGAAAGCTTTGTGGTCCCCTCTCAAAAAATTACTCACTTTTTTTTTTCCTTACTCTTCGCTCATGTCCTGACCTGAAAAGTGATGGCAGATTGCCCAAATGAGCGTGCAGCCTCACGATCGGTTACTGCGTGTGCTTTGATACGTAACTCTTGGGCTGCAGAAGACGCAATATGATCTAACTCAGTTTCAGTTGCACTGAAAGAAGGTCGTGAAGTGAAGGTGCGTTAACTTAAACTTTTCCCCCCGTGTACGAATGCAGACCCTTTCCTTAGCTAAACCGGTGCATGGTAATTGAGACCAGAGCCAATTCCGAAGCTTTTCCAAAAGGATCTTGGCTAAGTCTGTTGATTTTTATGCTTCACTTGACTAAATTCATCCTTCCAGAGGCTCTCTGAAATCTTGAACCTGCTGACGCCAGCAGGAATTTTGTGACCGATGTCAGTGGGATAAGGATTTCTTTTTTTCTTTCTTCTTTTTTCTTTTTTGCCTTCTTTCTAATAAGACAGGTTGAAGCCAGATCATTTGCCGCTCCCTTGGGTGGTAGTCTTCCGTGGAACATGCTGGTCTTTAAGCTATAACACCGGGATGCTGAACTGGGCACTGAGTGATGAGGACACGTCTCCAGACTTTGATACTGGTGACGTGCTGAGAACGGCCTGTGATTTATGAAGTTTTCTGTCAACTACACAATACTATGTGTGGTAATTCACCTAGAACATTGGCTTTAATTTCTGCTGTCTTTGTCTATATAATTATATATTAGGTTACTGTTGAGTAGTTTTGAACAGATTAGGATGTTAATTTTGTATTATTTGAAAGTCATTTGAGATGGAAGAAGTAGAGACAAAATCATTGGACAGTAATATATGAATTTTCAGAAGAGAGGGTTTTATGACTTAGTAAGTGATTGAGGGTCTCAAACAACATGTTGAACGTTCACTGCGAGTTATGTTTTCCAGTGGAAATCGAATGTGTTCAAACAGTCTGAAAATCCTGGGAAAAAGAGGATTCTGCCTGAAAAGTAAGCAGAGTTGGAGCAAGCTGTAATATAGGGGCCTAACTATGGATTTGGCTTACTAATTGAAAAAAATTTAATTTGGGGCAAAAGTTGTTATTCTTTCCACACAACGAACCGGGAATATTTCAGTTATGAATACCTAAAATAAGGATTTTTCTCCATCTCAAGCTCAGTCATTTCACTGGGCAGGCCGCTTACTTCCATTTTGAAAATGATCAGCTATCCTTCTGAGGATGTCGAGTAATTGAAGTAGGGCCTGCTATGAGTGGTCGAGTTCCCGTATTGATGCTTATGATTTCGTATACCCGTTTTTTTTTCTTCCGCAGGCGTGATCTCTCAAGTCCTGTCAGTGGCGGTGTCTGTGCCTGTCTAGGAGGAGGTGTGCTGGCACTGCCTTGGGGCCGGTATCCCGGCCAAGAAACTAACAAAGCCAGTTTGCATTTTCGGTCATTTGGAAGTTGATCCTTTGTGACGCCGAATGATTTTGCATTGCATAATCTGTAGGGGGGTTGAAGATGCATGGGTGGTGTGAAGTGCAGAGATGCAAAGCCTGAAGGCCCAAGCGTGTGACTAAACGAATTCTGTCTTCCCCAGCTTAGAGCAATGTATTTCTCCCTCGGAGAGCTCCCGAGTATCTTCCTTGAGCAGTCTGCTTGAGGTGGCTGTGTGCACCCTACGGAAGTGTAATGCTGCCTTAGGACCCTGCAGGCTTCTGTCCCGATAGGATCAGCACTAGAAAAACAAGAAGTAAAGGAACGTAGCTGTGTTCCGCCAACTGTACCGCTTGCTGGCCGTCATAATGTGGAACGGGTAAAACGAGCACTCGGGTTAGGTTCAGGATCCACTTCTTATTGCTAGGTCACCATGTAACTATTTAATATGCGTCAGAGTCATTGTAATGTTTTATCATTCATGTTAATTGTAACTTCTGTGCTACTGGAGGTATTTAGGATTACTTACCTGGTGTTTCTCAGAGCAGGTCTCTGAGGTACTTTAAAGGGCTCCTCATTCTGTGACCTTATACAGTATTTCTTTTTCCCAAGCTGGTCAAAAAAGAAATGTCAGTATGATAAGACAAACTTTTAGATTATTCATGACCACGATAAGATGAAATTATCATTTTCTTATGGCACAGATCATAAATTCAGTCAGGTAAAAAAAGCGAAATGTATTAATGCTTACTCCAAGCCTTACTCTCCCCGACAGTCTGGGCAATATTTTGCCCTTTGTTGTCTCCTTCTCACCATTTGCCGGATAATTTTTTAAGTGGCTGAGATGCAGATAGTAAAAACAAAAACAACAAAAAAAATCCCAACCAAACCCAAAAATGTTTTTGTGCTTTTATCGCTACTAGATTTCACTTGCAAAGTGAAACCGCAGCCTATTGTACAATTTGTTTTCTTGTGTTTTTTGAAAATGGAGACACGTGGGGTAGTGATGCAGCTCTTAAGAGAAAGAGAAGTATCTGTGATAGTCTGTGCATCATCGAAGTGCCACTTTTCCATGGTAGTTAGCTAAAGAGAAGATGCAGGTTACCCTAAGACAGCACAAAACACCGTAAGAATGTTGGGAACTGGAGAGATATGCCCAAGCCTTCTGTGAACTCCTATTTTGTGTGCTCAGTTAGAGATTTTAACCCCGGGTTTGTGTGCCTTGTAACTCATCTCCCTCTATCTCCTTTAAAAAAATCAGGCCTCTCTGAACTTTACCAAATGGGGGTCCAAAATGACTCGCTTATCAAAGGCCTGGCCGGGTGAGTGAGGCTGAGGGAACCAAGAGCGGCGTTCTTCCCTGGCAGCCGCTGCTGGGTGGACCCGGGGAAGTCAGTTCAGTTGTTCACTTGGAGAACCTGCCAGGTTGCCCCTCCCTCACATAAAAATCCTGCAAACAAAGATGTTTTCAGGTGTGAAACTTTTGAAGGATAATCAGTAATTGTGGAATCCGTATTTTGCAATGCTCGCTCCTGTGAGTAGACCCATTGTATTTAACAAGGCTGTTAAACAGATATGTGAACATTACAGACGTTAGGCTAACGTCTGCTGGGTTCTGGTTTTATAACATGTACTGAGCTTGTAATTGGCTCGCTCGTTTTATCTAAGAAACTTAGAAGAAATTAAGCCCTTCTTTTTTGTCGTTCTTTAAGCTTTAGATCTCTACAGGTGATGATAATAACATGAATATGAATACTAGCCCAACCACTGGTCAGTATAACACAGCTGAAGGTAAGGGGAAGGGAGGATTATCTGGAGAGCAGTGTCCAGAGCAGAAGACTGATATTTGAAATGCTAATAGTGGCTAGGAGCCAACATACTGCTAATAGGGAACGGTTTTCTTTGGAGATGAGTACTGCCCTTACCGATACATCTTTGGTTTTAAGTACTTACTGGTACTAAAAAGCCCTCCACGCAGAAACTGAACTAATATTTGGCAAACAGGATGAATACAGCATCTGAAGCTCTTGAACGATACAAAGATTGTTTCTTTTTTCATGCTTTTGATTATACTATGATTTGGAAGAGTATACGTAAAAGAAACATATCTTATGTTGTATCGGTATAACGACTGCCAAAAATATTGAAATCATTTAGCAACAAACACTTATTTTTCTCCGTAACGTAAGGTTTATGGCTAAGCATTCCAGCATTCTTGGTAGAATCCTTTCTTACTGTTTCTATCTAAATATTTCTGTTTTATGGAAGGAAGTTGAGCAAATAAACTGCTCATCATCATAGCTCTCGCTCAAAGTTTAGAATATCCTTCAAGTTGCAAAAGAAGTGCTCTGAGAGGTCAACTGTATTAGCTTTGTCTGAAGTTTATCAGAGATTAAAACCCCATAGCTTATTTTAGGAAGGCTTTTTACTTTGTTTTGGGAACCTCTATTCTTCAGAGAAGAAATTTGGGTGGCGGGGAACGTTCATGACAAGGTCAAATGGCTGTTTGGTTCTATTCTTATGTCTGTTCCAAACCTATCTGGAGATACCGTCGTGCTGGGTACAGAAGTTGCCGATCTGCGACAGTTTTTCTGCAGCCTGCGTTATCTTTTATTGCTGAAATTTGATGTTGAGATGCTGAATATCTTTGTGAACCCCAGGATAAGCTACCCTATCAGCAGTAGAAGCAGGAAAAATACACTGCTTTCACAGAAGACGGACTGTTTCCTAATGTGAAACTACATATATATTAGTATTTCTGCCTGCATAAACATGTGTATGTGTCCATACACGTGGAAACACCTTTTATTTATTCCGTCTTAACAGGAGAGACTCTGCCAAACGCAAATGCGGGAGTTTTGCTTTCTTCCTATCCCCTTTTGCTCTGCTCTTAGGTACGGTTGAAAGACAGACAGACAGCTCAAGATTCCTAACTTCCGAGTCACAGCGTGCTGTGGTAGGTGGTGTGTTGGGAAGAAACATACGTGCCATGACACAGTAGCTGCGTGTGAATAGTCAGCATTTCCTCTGGAATATTTCTCGAGTAATATTTGACACGCAGTTCATGTTGCTGCAACAGAGTAAATATGCTAATGACTTCCAAGTGGGAACTGCGTGCTCAGGTCCTGCGTGTGTAATTTATCCCTCTTACTGTTTTCTAATACAAGGCTTCGAACTGGCTGCACGTGTTCAGTCATTTCAACCCTCCAGTTACTTGAGTGTGCGTAACATAGCTGCTTAACCCTTTCTCGCACCATTCTGATACACTACTCACACAGCTAAGGTAACTGTTCGAATGAATGAAAACAAAACACCAATAAATGGGCTTTTGCATTTACTACTAAAAAGCCTATGTCAAAGGCCTGATTCTGATGCCATCAAAGCTTTGTTTGTGGGGAGTATAAACAAAACTAATTAAGGAATTTTGAAATGCAAGTTTTACGGTTTTTGTGCCCCTTCATGAGGACAGCTATAAGGCAAGTTTTTCTATTGCATGTCATAGGAGTCCACTGAACCCTGGAAACAGAATCTGACTCCAAAGAGCTTTTTTCTTAAGTACCGAAGACAGTTTTGGTCTAAGGAATTTAGTCAGGGAACTTCATTATTGTTATATGTGCCATGAATTCACCTCCTGACTCATGTAACGATCACCCTGGATTGGTGCATCTGTACGACTGCAAAACGATTTTATAACGTATTAACGTATGTAGCTTAATCTTGCCACAAGAGGTAACCTAAGTGACAAAAACTGGATTTAATGCCTGTGAGAACTGGACCAAAGCAAACATTTGAACTTGCATCATTCGAATCACTGTTGACGTGCTGCTTCCCTTCTGTGTTACATCTCACTTAAACACAGATTCAGCCAGGGTATACGCCAGCTTTAATCCAGCTTATGGTACTTTGTGTTTTAAAAACGTGAATATTTGAACTGAAGCCAAGTATGCATGGTAATCGGATAGCATTTACAATTAATGCTAGGGCTATGCCCATCCACTCTTGTATGGTGTACTTCTGTGGAAACACTCGAGATCCAAACGGAAAGGTGGCTCTTTTTCGTGACTGAAGATTAAGCTTCTTCCATAAATTGCAATGAAAAAGTGGTTTATACCAAAGTAAGAGATCCCGCAATAGAAATGGAAGAATACTGCCACAAGAATTTCAATTTAAACTGTCTTAGTGAAAAAATATGTGCACAAATGAGACTTAAAGCCATTCTACACAAACTACTTAAGCCAAAAGTAAAGCACCTCTCACCCACTGCCATGAATTATTTCCCTGGCCTATAAAATCCTCTTCTATAGAAAGTATCAAGTGAAATGTCAGTGAGACCACATGTGCCCGCAAACATGATGCGCCTATATTTAATTATTTTTGATTTGTGGTGTCAATGGAACAATGAGTTTATGAATACAGGCCTGGAGCGGCGGGGAGCGGAACGTGCAGTCTCTTCCTCATCACATATTCAGTTCCTACAGCTCTTCCTCCAGCTAGGACGTCATCCTCTAGCTCTAAATATGATCTGGCTTGTAGGCTGTTCTGTTCCTCCGTCAGAGGAGGATGTTGGGAACACGTGGGGTTTGTGGCTTGTGTTCATTTTAATGGTAGCGTTCCCCCAGAGCAGAGGCATAAAGAAGTGCCCTCCCGAAGCTCACCTTTAAACTTCCCTAGGCCCACAAGACAATGCCTCTGACTACAATATCCCCAGTCAGAAATGGGTCAGAGACGGCAAGCAAAACTGAAGACTACGGCTGTTACCAAGCCCTTTCCTGGTCAGAGAAGTAACCATGAGCAGGCTTGCATGTTTGCTAGTGGTAATGGTTGCCTGGCTCATATAAACCTTTTAGTCCGTGGACAAATTTATACTTTTGCACAGCTCCTGTTGCTTGTTGCAGTCGCTCCCTACCTTGCTAAACACGGCTGCTGTTCTCTCTCTAATGGGACACCCTCCGACGGTTCTTTGACTCAAATGTGTTTTGATAGAATTGTTCACCAAAAAAAGCAAATAAGAGGAGCTGCTAATAAAAGTGAAAGATTTGGCAATTATTTTTTTGCTGTAGTGGTTAGAAGCTGGTCCTGTCTTGAAAATCCATGTAGATTTTAATGTGAGGCTTGGCCGTCATTCAGTTTTTGTATGTTTACGACTGATCCAGGTACAGGTTGTTTTGGTGGTGTAAGGTTTCTTTTTTTAAACAAAAAAGTATAGTATTCACTGGAGACAACCTTAAATAGGTATAAAGCTTCCTAGGTTCATATAGCTTTTTCCTGTTCCGAGAGTTGCTCAAGATATTTTGGCAAAAGGTCAGTATTATATCATTTCCACTCTATCTCCGTTCTAGCTGACTGCAGGCTTGCTGATAAAATTGTAGCATGGAGGTTAAATGGTGAAACTTTTGTGTCTGAGGCTGTCACTCTGGCATGTCATGAAAGAAACCTAGACGACTCTGTTCACATAAAAATCCCCTTCTCAGCCTAACCTGTGCTTGTTCTGCTAGCCCTGTGCTGCTTCAAGGAAAAGAAGAGGTGATCTTCAAATCACAATACATGTAATAGATATAAATTTGTTGAATTTTTTCAAATGTTTTATTTAGTAGACTATATGTTGATACGTATCTTACACAAGACCTGAAGAGCAAGTGTGACCTAAGGATACACATAAATTTGCCAAAAACTGTTAAAAGCTCCTTGGTTTGCAGAGCTGAGTATTTAAATTACAGAACTGAAGTTTTCTATGCGGTTTTCATCATCCCTGTGTATATATATGTTACGATGCAGTGTTAAATGGCCACAGACTGTTTTACTCTTGGTAGTTCTGCCTCAGTGCACAGGGTAATTGATGTTCAGGGGTTTGCGTACTGCGTGAGGCTCTTGCACGTGCTATAGTGAATGAAGTTGAAACGAACCTGGTGAGTCGGTCGGGAGGTCACAGAGCAGAAAGGATGGGTTTGTGCTGAAGGTGGCTGAATGTTCCCGGGCTTTGGTATTTTTCCTGTGAGCGGTTCAGAAGATAGATAGCACAGGAGTCGCTCTGGGAAGATTGAGCATATCTGTGCAGCACACTAATGACTTGCTATAGGACTTCCTGCAAGGGAAGAGGTATGGCATATTCTTAGGTTCAAAAGGATATCTAAAATGCATGTAATGAAGTCTGTTATGCTGATGGGTATGGTGTGTGTTCTCTTTTCTGTTCCTGAGCTGTCTGTGTATCTGCGTATGTTGCTTTATTCTATACTATTATTGCTTTGTATGAACAGAACGCCAATAATGGGCAAGCCTTAGAAACGTGGAACATATCAGCAGCATCCACGCATGCTTATATCCAGGTTGGGATTGTAGGATGGCTTTTCTAATGCTCTCTGGCTCTCTTGAGGAGCGATAGGTTGTTTAGCAGTAATCTGGATTGCATTACATACTTGTCATAAACTGCTCCCACAGGTACCATCAGCTTTAGCCACATCTTACATAGGACTTGTCCTTTAAATTTGGACTCGAACTTGTGGAGTTCACAGCATTTATGTGTGTTTTTGGGGTCATACACATGAGAAGTGAATTCGTAGTATTTGGATAAATATAATGCTTCCTTATATCAAGCATATCTGTCTTCAGTGGTACCTGTTGTTGATGCTTCTGTTGCATATGTGAGGCCTGGCTGGAGACAGCGCGGCCTGCTCTTGTTTTGGCCCAAGTTCTAGAGTTTCTTTTTTTTGCCTTTTCAAACTCTTATATAGAATCCATTAGGCTACAATGTATGGGTGACATCTTTGTCAAGAGGAAGAAGGACCTATGGACCCTTCTTGCTAGGCAAAATAGTAGAACATTTTGTTGGCCAGCTGTGAGAGAACTCAGGAGGAGTCAGTATGGAATATTCCAGTTCTACTGTCAAGATGCTGGCAACTGCTCACCACGAGTTGATTGGACTCATTTAGACCCAAACAGGAAATGCTAACTTGCCATTTTTGGTCTTGGACTTTTCTTTGTTCTGAGGAGAGAAAAATCTGATGCACTCAGCTAAATGTTGTATTTGCTATGGGAATTTGCTTTGGTGAATGCAGTTTTTAAGACCTGTTGGTTCATTCAGAGGTCAAGGAACATTTATGTAAGAGAGTCTTCAATAATATTCCTTTAACTTGGCAAGTTGAAAAAGCCCAGCGCCAATTTTTCTCCTCTTTTGAGTATTAAATTTTTGCATGGATCCTTTTGACTTTCAACCAAACGCTGAAATTGCTTTTAAAATCTGAGGACAGCTTCATGTGAAGGCAGAGAGACATGCATTATGAATTAAATTTCTATTGATTTTTTTTTTTCCTCCCCCCACCTCCCTATTAATGCGGGTTAACCTAAACCCCAGCATACTATCTAAGAGTTTTCAGCTGAAATGGTATACAAAGGTAAGATTTGTCTACGCTTGCTTAAGGCCAGCTATACGCTGTTAGGATTTTTCATGCATCCATACATTCTGGAGATACCAGATGTGAGGTAAGGCCCCGTATTCTATGTGCATAGCTGCTTCTGTTCACTGAAGAATCCGTAGTATTTTGGTGTTTTCTCTATTTCTCTCACACTTGCCATCTGTACAAATGCACAAAGCATTTACCTCCTCTCAAGTCTATAAAAAAAAAAAAACCTACTCTGGTAAATTCCAGATTAAAAGCGTCATGTTAGGAAACATTTGAACTGATTTCTTTCCTTAGAAAGACGGACAGACTCTTCTGTCACATGCAGTGAAGTGGGTTGAAGGGTGATTTACCAGCGCTGCCTCATGTAACTTCAAGCAACAGAAAAAGCAAAAGTCTCTCCACAGAGTTTTCGTATACATCAAATGCTCTTCCTCCCACTTCCATATGCAGTTATTTCATATTGTGTGCACAGATTTCGTATTTGGTTTATGTAAAGCTGAAGGAGGAGGAAGATTGGGGATGCGTTGCTGAGAAGCAGGATGAGATCCCCAGCCTCCTCATTAGCTGCTAGTTACGGAAGGATTTCAGATATCATAGAAGCACTTGAAGGAAAGCTACTGTTAATTTTCTTTTCCTCCTTTTTGCCATTTCCCTTGGGGCAGAATTGTATTGGTTCTTTTGTTATCCCATTGTCTTGACAGATCTTGTGCTCTGCAAATGTGAACCGTGGCTTTAAAAAAAAAAAGTGTGTGTTTCATTATGGAATGATATGCTTGATGTACGTTTGCTCTTTTTTTTTTGACCCTGGGATTTAAACAATAGTAACCCAGCCCCGCTATGCAAATGCATACTTAAAATATCTAGCTTGTGTTGCAAATATCACCAGAAAACTTACCAGCTTATCTTACTGCCAGAATTACCCTATGTTACCTGGACTGAAAGTCGGAAAACCAGCCTTGCCGCAAACTGTGGTTTCAGCTGGGAAGGTAATGCCCTTCGGCTGAGTCTGTGCAGTTAAATAAAGCGGGGCAGGTACTGCTCTTCGGCTCAGAGGCGAGATCTCACAGCTTAGTTTGCATCCATGCCGTTTGTAGCTAGACTCTTCTTCCCCAGAAGAGAACGGTTGCGTCAAAACTGCCTCGTGAGGAGAGGTTTCCTGAGTCGTGCTGGGACGTTATACAGTAGAGTGATAGCTGACATGGGCAAAAATTGTGCTGGGAGTGAGAAAGAACCAGGATGAATGATCATGTGCAGTGTTTGTGTTAGAGCCTTGTCCCTGTTTTATTTACAAGTGGAGACAGAAGCCTGGCAGTTCAGTGGAAATAATACAGAGCTGCGTGTCTTTTATCTGCTTATATGGTCTCCTTCTTCAGTTGGCGTCACCTAACAGAGAGCTCTCGGGCATGAGAGCGAAGCCTGCAGTACCTTGCTTTGGAAAGCGATATGGTGCAAATGGTCCACCGCCGACCTCAGGGGCCACTCAAAGGCGACTGGAAACATCAAGTGTGTGCACTTTGTCTTCTTGCCAAGGTTCACAAACACGATGTGGCTAAACCTCTCGGAGGGATCGCTTGGGCAGTGAGGCAGTGCATACTCTCATATTCTTGAGTTGGAAGCCAAAATGATGGGCAGAGTAGGGAATCTGAATTTTTTTTTAAAAAAAAAAGATGCCTGGATTTAAGAGACTCGTGCTGGAGCAATATTCTAAATGACTATTTGGTCAGCTCTGTCATTCTGCTGCTTCTTTCTCAGGAGAAGTATTTTTTACCTATGCATGTTTTAGATGATGACGAGTAGCGAGAATCAACTTCTTGGGTACCTCAGTGGTGTTAGACGCTTAGCCATTTCCACTGCTCACAGCTGAGCCAGGAGTGATGCGTATTCAACATAGCCGCTACTCAGAAAACAGCCAGTTCTATTCTTTATCCCAGTAGAATTAACTGCTGAAACTGGGAAAAGAATGAACGCTTAACTGAAGATGCAACTTAAGACATGGAATGGTTACGCTGATCAGAAACTCATAGGCAACCTGGAAAAGAAGTTGCCTTTCCTTTCTTGGGGCAGCAGCGTAGTATTTCAGTTTTGGTTTTTGCTATGTCTGGTCAAAGTCAAACCAGGATTTCCATCACCAGGCAGAGCTTGAGCTGATTTGTTAAGTCTCTTGCCGTTGCTTTTCCAAACCAGTGATGACGTGTGCAAGTGGCAAATACAGAGAAAGAGACGGAGAGTTATGACTGTCCGTTCTGAGGCAGAAGATTCCTCTCAGGAAAAAAATCCCGAAATCAGACTTGAGCGACCACAGCCGTCTGTGCTCCGGGGCACAAAGTTGCAGAGACGGCATTGCCGCAGAGACCTCTGACTTGCACTTTTCATCAAGTCCACGTTAGGATTTCACTCCTCTGGGCCAGCACTAACTGTTCACGAGCTTGCAGCGATTCTTCTGTAAAATCTCTTCGGACAAGCTCGCTGGGACTCCTTGCTTCGTTATCCCTGGTGGTTAGTGTGTAGGTGTTTGGCAGTCCTTTATCTTAGCTGTGTTCCCTCTTTTTACTTGCTTGTTTGTCATTTTCCTGTGTATGTTGTACCTTTTACCTGTAAGAACTTTAATTGCTGTATTTTGCAGTTGTTTGGAAAAAAAAAAGGGGGGTGGGGTGGAAAGACAGCAGATGATGTCTTTTTGTGTGAGAGAAGCCCTGGGTGGTGGAAAAAGTTGTTTGTAAAGCTCTGAAAAAATCTGCTTTGACCTTGAAAAATGGTTGGCCTTTTTTGTCTTACTACAGTTCTTGCAGTTATACCTGGGGCAAATTAATTTCTTCATTAGCTACGTCTGACTGCTCAGGGAAATGCATCATTCAGTTGGGTGAACATTCTGGCCTTCTTTTTATGCAAAGAGATGTCACCATTTTTAATAGTACATCCCAGCAGGTGGCTCAGTTTTTTCACTGGTAAGAAAGACATGTTTTGGCTTTAAACGAAGTTGAAAAACACTAGTGCACCAAGAAGGTTTTGGTGCCTAAATATATATGCACACCTATATCTATGGTCTCCTTTGCTCTTTACATCCTTTTGGAATTCTGAGGAGCGTTCGTAGTTGTTTGTTTCCAGACCTACTGATGGCTGCTTGCGGTTCATTTGATGTACCTTACACATGAAAATGGCAATGAATCTTCTTTCAGTGTGTTCTGTTAAAACCTGAGCATTTCCGTTTTGAAGAGAGGTGCTGCCTTGCGCTGCAGCTGCGCATTAGTGCAGGAATAAGCAAACTTTGTGGAAACGGATGGTTTGCAAATATTTGAAAGTGTTTTGCAGTTTCACATATATAACTAAAATATGCGAAAGTGACTGTCATGGTAATCCAAACCTGCAGGCACGGACCCTGAGCTGGTGTGAACTGGGAGCGCTGTCGCGCATGCGTGTGCTTCCTGCACCTTCTCCCCGTGCATCGGGTACGTGCCAGGTGGAAGTCGGGGTGCCGGGGGTAGCGCGCCTGAGCTGCGGGAACTGGTGCGAGAACCGCGAGCGCAGCTCTCCGGCTTACAGCTTAGTTCTTCTGCCCCCGCCTGCTCTCTGCTTCCTCTTCCCTCCTACGTTTACGCTCGTCTCTGTGCTGCAAAAGGGGAACGTGGCAGGCGAATTGGAGTGCGTCAGGCTGACACCGTGTGAAATGGAGATCATCTACTGTAAGACTTAGCAAATCAGGGAAGATTTCATAGGGACCCACAACTGGAAGGGGCATAGTCTTTGTTCTAAGGCATTCATGCATTATAACCCTCTCTATCTAGGATGAAAATCCTAATCTAGCCTATTGAGTGCTATCTTAAGGCAACATTAACGTTTGCTCTTACCACTCACGCTGGGACATAAGTCCCAGCCTCGGTCCTCTTACGTATAGAAGCTTTATTCTGATTTTCAGCATGGATTTTATTCCTGGCTGGTTTACACCCCTTTATTCTTTTGTCAACAGCATCCTCTAACTGAAAGCTTTTCTCCCTCCTTTCACACTCTCTTCATGATACTTTCGAAGACATGGATATTCCAAAAGGATATTGAAATCCATATCTGGATTATGCAAATGGCATCTCAGTCATCTGTTAGAACGACTCCTCCAGTCTATCCCTGTGTTGTATTTGTGTGTATCAGTGATTCTGCCACCAAAATGAAGTCCCGTTAGAAGTGATTGGAAATGTTATTAGACCATTAAGTGCCTTTGGCAGGAGAGGAGAGAGAATAAAAGGCATTTAAGTATGAAGAAAGAGCCTACAAAGGAATATTTTATGCACAGGATGTAGAGAAGGCAGTAAAATGCTGGGCTCTCTTCCCCTCTGTCATCTGCAGGAATGCCATGAAATGTGTTAGTTGTTATGCAGAAAGGCTCTAGCTCTGTTTGGTTGCCCTGTATATGTGCTAGCTTTAAGAAAATCTGCGGTTTTGCTGCTGATCTGTGGTGACTTCCTGTCGGTAAAAGGAAAAATCATTGGGTTTAATTGTTCTGTAGTAGAAACTCATGTTGATATCGCACGTGGCACTAGTTTGCAAATTTAGCTTTATTCTGTAGCAGTTCAACAGTAAACACTGACTACCAGAACACTGCCAGCTGCCTCTTCCACCAGGTCTTTCCCGTGATTCACCTACGAGACTTACAGTGCATCTGTCTTTACTGAGTTCACTTTTCCGTTACTGAGTTCGCTGTTCAGCTAAGCCAGATTTTTACTTCGTTAGGGAATGACACTACCATTCAACAGAAGCACACTGCGATACCAGAGATTGATGATCAATCGCTTTTCCGTAATTCCAGACCATTGCGTTGGATGCTGTAGATGGTTTATCTGCTTATATGATGTACTTGGAGTAAAACAGGCAAACTTCTTGCATTTACACCAGCATCAAGCTGGAACAAGTCAAAGAAAAATACAGTGCAGCTCCACTGAGTTTGCGTTCAGCAGCCTTTCCCTAGATGTAGGCCAGTGAAATCAATAGTAGTCATCTGAACTTTCCTATTCTGTGGAGAGGATGCTCACTATCCAGAATCGCAAGGTAAAAATGCTGTTGTAAATTAAGGTAAATCGCAGCTTTGAAGCACTTCATATGCTTGTGCGTTTTTTCATTCTAAAATTCAATTTTTGATAAAGTTTACTTTCAAACTTTTTCTTGGTGCTTTTTTCTAATGGCTTTGAAGTGCCTTCTCAGATTTGTTTTGAAGACACTTATCTTGTAAACAATGCTTGGACCAAGTATTTCACTGTCTAGGACAAATAAATCTAGATTTTCAATAATCAAAAAGCATTACTGAAATTATTACAGATTTTCCATACTGCTAGCGTATTGAAAAAATGCAGTTTTCATAGTCCTTTTTGTTTTTAGGCCCTAATATAATGCTCTAATAAAATCCTTAAACTTTGTTTCTAGATAAGACTTTGTGCTTGAGCTGTAAAATTCAGGCAGTTCTTCGCTGAAATGGAAACCTACCTGGGAAGATTATTTTGGTAAGCGGTGGGACCGGAGATAGTGGGAGGGAGGAAGGTACTCGTTGTGCTTAAAGGTTCTTCCCAGATGGTGATTAGTGGTGCTCCGAATGTTATTACTGAGGTGGAGAAATTATTCCTGAAGGAATCAGGGTGTCTTATACGGTCCAGGAGGTTTGGAAGGAGTTTGAAGAAATCTCCTCGGTAACAGTATTGCTCTATAAAATTCATGTCTTGCACCTTTTTCTGTTAAACCTTCTGAGTGAAAACTAAATCCAAACTAGGAAAGTTTTCAGTGTAAATTCAAAAAAAGGAGAGAACATCATAGCCCCACCTATACCCTCCCCGGACCCCTCTGTGGTTTGTGTTAGGTTTAGTATGTGTAACCAGTTCCCCAAGCAGATTTGCTCTCAGTTCATTCCGGTGGCTTGTACAAGGCTCCCTCCGAGGTTCAGGGGGGAAAAAAGGATGGAGGGAGAAAGGGCGCTTGCCTATGCGGGCTTGCTGTGGACAGTCTACTGCTGTGTATTTCAGTAGCTCCTTGGAGAAAGGGTTGCTTCCCTTTTTCTGGGTGGGTCAGTTCTGGTTTTCTCACAGTGACGGCGAGGGAATTTGGGTTCTTGGAGAAAAAAAAAAAAAACCCTACATCTTTTTAGACTAAATAAAGTACATCAACCTGCTAAAGATCCTGGCTGTCTGAGCACGTTGGAATTGCTGCTGCTCAGTTTCCACAGCTGCTCTCCTCCTCTCTAACGGGGCTGAGCTAGCCCAGGTATGTTAGCAGATGGAGTCGCACGCTGCCTCTGCCACGTCTCTGCATCTGTGCAGTTCTGTCAGGCTGCCAGTATTTTTCAAACCGAAACAAGCAGCTTTCCAAATATTTTGCGGCACCCTGGTGCACCTTTTCTCAGAAACACTGATAGAGTGAAGTGCCTTTTACTGTTTAATATCCTTTTCTGAGCCAGCTGCAAACGATTTGCCGTTTTTATCCTGAAGCGTAGTTTGGGGAGCTTCTGCAGTAGCCGAGAGCTGCGGTTCGAAGCGCGGAGTCAATGCCCAGGAGAGGGCACCCCTGCCCAAAGGAGCACGAAAAGGTACGTTGCCCAAGCATTTCCCAAACATCTTCCATTAGAAGATGTTGCCTTTGTCATGCCACAAGTGAGCCAGGAATGATGTACCTGATAACACTGGAGTGGGGTAAAAAGCAATTATTTTTCAAGAGGCTTTTAAAAGATGAGATTTCTTTCCTTTCAATGAGATCTGGATTTTGTTTGTTTGTTGGGGTGGGGTTTTTTTTGGTTGGTTGGTTGTTTTTTAGAAATCAATTTAGAATTAAAGATAAAATTAACTACTTCCATCAAGACCTTACCTACCCTTGGTGTATTCAAACAGTGTAATCCGACTAGAGATAGTATTTGAGTAGTCCGTGTTTGCTGCCAAGTTTCCAAGAAAGTCAGACTGCTGAATTGGTGCAGGTCTCCAGCTGATCACCCAAATTCGATGTTTGCTAGGGATGTACTCGTTTTTAGATTACATAAGTCTCCTCTGCAGGAGCAGAGAGAGTGTTTCCTTCACTTGATTTATTTTGTTCTTTAAGTTCAGTCCAAAAAACCTGGTTCACCCAAAGTTGAGGAAACCAGATGGAGGAGAGGGAGCTTGCAACGTAGGAGTGCTGCTTCTACTCTTGGACTGTAGGAATAAAACAAGCTGTGCTGTACCAACGCTAAAATTCTGAAAAACAGAACAATAAAAAGTGTTTAGTTCACTGATTACAGACAGTGCTTTATTTAATAAATCAGTTGTTTTCCATTGCAAAACATAGTTAAGAGGGGGGGTTTTGTGCGTTCAGCTTTTTTAAACAGTTTTAAGGTTTGGCATTTGTAAGTTTCAATATACTTTAAAAGACTAATTAATCACTCTGAATTTAAAATTTATTTAGAACCTTATTCATTATGTGGTACTAAAATGGATGTATTACGTATTCTGGTTGAAACGTTCAGTTCAGAGGTTTTATTTGCATGTGTTAATGGTTACAAATGATGAGTGAATCTTGTCTTAGCACAATAAATAAAATTTGCCATACAAACCAAGATATAAATCCTTGCCCTAAAGAAAGGTTCCTTGTTTCTAAATGAAATTGCTTATTTAATCTGTGATGGTCTATAACGGATCCTTTGGTAAAACACCGGAGTACTGGTCATATAATAGAGGTTAATCCTCAACTAAGGGACACCTCTCTCTCTGCAGCAGGTGTTTTCAGGTGCTAGCAATCCCATATCCTAAGAGAATGGAAATTCCAGCATCAGCACTATTCTGTACTATCTCTGTGTCACCTCCTTGGTACTGCAGCGGTTCTTTTTGCCATCAAACTGTAATAGCTTGCTGTGATTTTTTTAATTGATATATTATCTATCTCTTTTTAACTTCTTGTTTGTCTTTGAGTTGGGATAATGAATTCAGAGTAATCAATCCACACTATGCTGGAGTTTATTCCTTAGGTATAAGTTTTAGCTTGAATGGACATGCTGGGAAACTGGAGTCCTTTTCCTACTGGTTAGGTTTGCCAAAGGTAGCCAAATTTCCAGTGAAATCCCAGCATCCCTGTGCCTGAGTCCTGAACCGAAGAACCTGAAAACAGGAGGATTTTCTTTTCCTCATTTTCATCCACGTCCATAACTTTTCTGCAAGTATCACTAACAAAGGCGTTACTAATTTGAGTGACTTAAGAACGTAAGAAGCTGAGCCGAAGTATCAGAATTGTTTCATTTAAGTAGACTTAGATCTATTTGTAATTCTTGGCCAATATCAGGCTAAGTTCGATCTGATTTGTTGCTTTACTGATTAAATATTTCATCTTTTAATGTTTAGCACTCTTAATAAATTTTGGTTTATATAATATTTATGAAAGAAAAGATCCCCATTAAATTAATGGTACACAAATATGAAGTGAATGACTGGCCATTTTGATGTTTTGAAAGACAAAGAAGTATTTGATAGAAATATCTTCTGGTTTTCCTAAAGGAATTATAAATGGAAGAGCTTGCTTCTTGCCTAAAATGTTTTCTGCTGATTCTTTTTGAACAGACTGTGCTAGGACTTATAATGGAAATGCAAACGTGACTAGTGCTATTGTAATGGTTATATAGAGTATAGAAAGCAGTAATAGTGCCGTTAATTACACGCTATCGACACATGCGGCATCAGGCAAACCTGCCTGCAACCGTTGCTTCCAGTGGGAAGCACTGTTGTAACTCACTTTCTCCAAGGCCTTTCAAATGTGCTGCGTTGAAATGGGGTCTCCGTTATGTGCATATGGGAATAAATATTCCCTCGTTTGGACGAGCCTATGAGAAATTACGTTTGATTTTTTTTCAAAAGTCAGCTGAAAATTGATTCTTAGAAGGCAAGGCTTAACTTGTTAGTAATCTTCTGGTGTCTCCTAAATATGTTAAATGCTAACTCATGGAAATGATCTGATTTTAAAATTACTGCGATGGTTCTTGGGTTGCTCTCCGTTGTATTGATCGTTAGAAGAACAAAGTAGGTGGGTAAAATTGTGTTGAAAAAATAACCTACTAAGTAAATACCTATTTTTATCTATTCGAGTCACCCATGAATAAACGATGGGCAAATCTCAGAAGACTTTTGTGGTCACCTCTGCAGTAAGAAGTGGAATTTTCAGTTACTTACCCAGTTATCCAAATTAGAACCCAGACCTCTTAAACCTTCACGCTGAGGTGAGACGCATGAGAACAAGCTCGTTTCAGAAGGATTCAGTACTGTCTGCTCTTTAGCTGTGGAAGCAGTGCCGTGATCTGTAGTCTTTCTTTTCAGATATTTTGAAGCATCCAAGATCAACTTCCTGTCTGAGCCACTCTAGACAAGTAGATAAATCAGTAGATATTCTGACAGTTTCCAGAATGAAAATAAATTATGCCGGCAGAAGTTTGTTCAGGTGGAAAAGGGATAGACCAGAAGATCGAGCAGAAGGAGTAGAAGGCAACAGAGAGTCTGGTTGTCGTAGGTGGGGGGGAGTTAGGGGATAGGCAGGCAGCCGGGCAAGAAATGAGCGGCGTGACAGAAAACGTTTGGAGGTGAAGCGCTTGCACCTACACGCTCTTCTCTTCTGCGTGATCAGCGATGGAGAAAGGAACTGGTGGAGAGCAGGGGAGCTCTATTCTGATGAATTTGCTCCACAGAACTTCACTAGGCTAAATACTGTCTTGGCTGGTGTTAGGACTAACAGAACAGCTCTGAGTCCCTGTACAGCGTGATTTCGTGTTCACGTGGCGGTGTGTGACTGTGGCAAGGGAGTTAGCCATCAGAGCTTCACCAGGCCAGAAGAAGGGGAAACGCTGTAAAACTTAGGGGATCTAGAGACCTAATTCAGTGCTGGATTGACTCTGCTCAGTACACCGTTGGTGTAGGGGAAAGTTCCTGCCAGGCTGAGTTTTAGTGGGGAGGGTGTTTGCCGGATTTAGCTTTGGCATAGGGAGAGTGGCGTTTCAGTGGCAGCCTACCCTAGCGCTGGTGGGGAGCGCGCTTTTGGAGCGGTGGCGTTCCTCCCGCGGTGAACCATTTGTCTTTGGCTACAAAGCTAGCGCAAACAGATCCTATTTAGTGCAGCTCATCTAAGCGCGAGATTTGCGAGCATAAGGAAGAATTAGATTCAGTTCTGTAGCCGTTGTCATCTCTATATCCTGCCTGAGCACTGACCTCAAAGACAGAGAACAGGATAACGTGCTACCAGAGATATTGGATCACAGTATCAATAAAGCAGGGATATAATAACGTTGGCGTTCGCTCTGATTCCTCTCAGATGTTCTCCCGTTTTCTGGAGTACAGAAATACCTGTGCGACCTAAGTGTTGCTTTAATGATTTCTCTCTGCCACTGAATATACACGAATTCCTTGCTCGATAAGCCATACCTGCCTATGAATGATGCAGTAAAAATATGCTGTCTCGTACAGTCATGCGAGTAAATCTAAGCGTCAGTCAATTTTAAATTGCAGGTTTTATTTCTCAACAAGTAATGTTTCATGTGTTAAGGATGGAAACATTTCTCTGATTATCGTGAAATGATTTTCTTTACCTAATGTCTCTAATTTAGAGCAAACATTCCAAGCCATTCCAAGCAATTTTCTAACCTCTGCTGGAACATTTAGCAAATGTAGTCTACAGAAGCAGTTAGCTCAGCCAGAAAATACATTTTCATCCTTCCAGAGCACAGTGTTTTTACCGCTCTCCAGAAAGAACACAGCAACTAAATCTTGTTGCGAGGAGGCAAAACTATCCCGGTCAAACAGACAGCCGAAGTTTTACCTTTACGTCTAGCTAATGTTTCTTCAGTAACAATTATTTAAAGGACTGATATTTTACTGCGAAGGGGACTCTTTGAAGTGCTGTAATTCACAGGTCTTTCTAAAACAAATGAATACATTGGGAAGAAAGCTATGTCAGCTAACAAGGAAAGAGAAACTTGGAAAGTGATTTTTAGTCAGTATATTTCTCTGACTTTAGTTCAGCAGGGCAAAGAATCTGCTTGAGTGTTAGACTTAGAGATTGTATTAAAAAAATCTGTGGCCAGAGGAGGAAAAAAAAGGAAGGAGAGGAGATGATAAAAATTGGAAACAAAGAACAGAGTTTCATATGCATTGAAAAGGGAGCGAATGGATCACGAGTGGATACAAGGTGCTCTGTATTTCTTCTTGTATAAGGTGATCTCAAGCTTAAATCATTTACATATCGCAAAATTATATAGAATACTGTTCGAAACTTGAAATTATCACCAAAAATTCAGTACTTATTCCAGACTTTTATTAAGCTTCAATTAGAATTAGTTTAGCAAGTTTTGTCTGGTAGGCCAATAGCTAGCGTAAGCCCATATTTGAGTGAAGAGTTCAGGGAGAGATTTTGTTTATATGTTTTGTAATAGCAGTGTTGTGGTTTAACCTGGCCGGCAGCCAAACACCACGCAGCCGCTCACTCCCCCTCCCCCTCCCCCCCCCCCCCCCAGTGGGACGGGGAGAGAATCGGAGGGGTAAGAGTGAGAAAAACTCGTGGGTTGAGATAAAGACAGTTTAATAGAACAGAAAAGGGAGAATAATGATAATAAATAATGATAGAATACACAAAATGAGTGATGCACAATGCAATTGCTCACCACCCGCGCTGACCGATAACCAAGCAGCGATCGCTACTTCGTGGAACACGCCTACCCTTCATATACTGACCATGACGTCACATGGTATGGAATACCCCGTTGGCCAGCTGTCCTGGCTGAGCTCCCTTCTCCCAGCCTAGCTTGGTAGCAGAGGATAGTTGTCCTTGATAAGGTACTTAGCAACAACTGAAAACGTCAGTGTGTTCCAACGTTCTTCTCCTACTAAATCCAAAACACAGCACTAGGAAGAAATTTAGTTCTATCCCAGCCGAAACCAGGACAAGCAGGAATTTTCTGTGGTATTAAATCATCTCATCCTTAAGACCTACCATTATGTGTGCCTGCAGATTACAAGTGAATGCCAGATGTCAATGAATAATCAAGAATTTCCCCTTGCTATGGAAGGAGAGATATGATGTAGCAAAGAGAGGAGATTTGGCTTCAAAAATACAGGTGTCATCAAGTGCAGTTATATACTAGATCTGCCTGTGTTTAATCTGAGCATCAAGACTTGCTCATGAGGGCAAAGCCACCGATTTCCAGCCTGGAACTGGACCTGGCTTAAGCCCTGCCAGCCTGAAATATAAATGCACACTTAGACCACGCTTTCAGTGTCTGTCCATGAGCATGTCTATAATTGTACCTGTAGGACCGTTTCCAGGGGCCAGAAGACCGAATACTGCTTATTGTCAGGCTTGAGCTGACAAGGTATAGTTGAGGGGAGCTTCTGATGTCTTGTTAATTGTTTCTCTGGAGGATACTTTGCTGAAGGTAGGCAGCGAACAGGTAGGTAGTTCTGCCTTAAGTGCAGCAGGGAGGGATTTCTCAGATGACTTTTCCTCATATCTATTCTGTTTGACCGTCTGGGACTTCTGTTAGGAGAGATTTTGTGTATCCTTCCAATCATATCGGTTCGCTAGCTGGTCCTAGGTTAAGGGTTTTACCCCAGGACTTCTCCGTTCTGGACTTTTTTCCTGATCTGGGTGGTTTTTTTGTAAATCTTGCCGTTTGGGTGGGAATTCTGCTTCTGAAAAGTTTGGCCATTTGTCCATTTGGATGCGCGCACACACAAAATTAATTAAAGGTGGTTACTTAACCTTGTTCGTGAGGCCACACATAAGAGTATGAATTTGAATGCAGCTTGAGGAAGTTTCGAAGCCTAATGCAGTTTACCCACGGAGTTTCAGACAGATTTTGAGTACCTAAGTTTTGCAAAATTCAGCTTAAGCCTTTAAGTTGACTTTTGTAGCCCCTATCCCCTCCCCCCCCTCCCAAAAAAAGCAAGTATTGCAGTTTTTGAGCAATAAGGCCATTTGTAGTGAAAATGTTCCCTATCAAAACCTGTGTTTCCATACCGCAGTAGTAACTGATTTGGGATTAGCTAAATCCGTAAAGCAAAGAATTTAAAGGTGGGGAAACCAAGCGAAGTAAATTTGAGTGATGTTCACGACGACATGTGTAAAAGAACGGTCTAGACAAGTTAACTTACTGTATATGAAGCGGCCAGCTCAGCACGCTCCTGATGGCCACAGAGGTTGTGCTGTTCTTAATCAGAATGACTGAAACGAATTCTCTCTCTGAGAGTGAGGTGATGACACGAGAAGACATATTTAAAAGGGCTAGTGCCGAAATGGACACAGTGATTAGAAGGAGAACTTGCTCTTTTCACAGAGTATCGCAGCCCAGAGATATTGGTCTTGTGTTTTGGTACTTCAGGGAAAGAATGTGTATAGAATGGTGTTGATTCTGTAAGTAACCGTGAAACAAGATAAAACAAGAAATGAGACATGGAGTTTTAAGTTTTATCTCTGTTTGTGCTTGTAAAATGGCAGTATTGAGTAGTGTACTGAAAGTTTGGAAGCTTTTTGGAAAGTTTTTGTTTGTCAAACGCTGCTATGCAGAATTATTTGGAAAGGCAGCATAAAGTAGCATTCTGAAATAATTCCTGTCCTTGCGCCGTTCAGGCAGTCATTGAAGCTGTTGTTTAAGGTGACAGAGAACCAAAGGTGACATGCGGCAGTGTGGCTGAATCATGAATGGAATGATACAAATGAACATCAGCCTAAAACTTAACTCAGTATCTGAAATAACCTGGGAGGTGGATAAGAGAGGGAATTCTTCTTTCCACACTGGGGACCTGGCTTGATTGCTGGAGCTGGCTCTCCGTGCCCTTGCCAAAAATAGCAGATGATTTTTAATGGCCACACCTATTAAGGATTGTTATTTTACGTCTCATCCAATAAAGGATAGAATAAATGTTTTTCTGTTTCAGAAAAATACAACAGGCCTGGTAAATGCTTCCAAGACTAACAATTGTTTAGAAAAATAAGCATGTTCTGGGGAGTAGCAGACTCAAGCTCTTTATTAATCTAATGCTTGCATAATCTGACCGTTATTAATTTCATTAGTATTTATTGTGCTGACTCTAGTTATAAAACATATAGCATCATCTTCTGTTTGTTTTCTTTAAAAGTGTTTTTTGCGTGGCCTTATATTCCATTAAAAATTGCATACTTCTGTAAGGCGGCTCTGGAGGGTGGTCCTGGGTAGTTGCTGAGAGCACGCTGTGCACCAGCCTGCGCTCCCTTGGCGCGTGCTCTGGGGCAGTGCCCTGTCTTCTCCGTAGCGGTGGTACGTGACCACGCTCAGCGGTGCCAGGCTGGCTCCTGTCTGCCTGCCCGTGGCTTGCACCTAGTGCCGCCTCTCTGCTGCTCGAGCCACCGATTCATGTTGTGCATTTGGGTCGGCACAGTTTAGGCAAAGGCTATCCCCGCTCCTATCCTAGGAGATGCCATTGGAGGTCGTGGCATGCAGGGGCTGACCTGAATTCTCTTCCAGTATTCGAGTAGTAGATCCAGAGCCAGTGGACTTGATGTTTCCAGGTATTAGGTTTTGATTCCTTTATTCATTCGTGATGTGTGTGCTGAAATAGCAACTTCTAAGGAAATGCGAATAGTAGAGTTGAAGTGGCTGTTTTGCTTTCCCCAAACCAGAAAGTTGCATTTTTGGACAACTGTAATAAAAGCCAAAGAAGCAAAGAACACCAGACCTGAAAAAGGGTGGTGCGTGTGCTGCTTCCACTTTACGTGCAAGTAGATAATAGCTAGGCTGGTGCTTAGGAGCTCTTCTCTGCTTCTTGTGTTTACTGGCCTTTTCTGTGTTTTATAAACTGTGCAGAACTAGCAAATAGACTGTCTGAAGCACAAGTGTATTTTTAAAAAACCCAAGGCTGTTCAAAAAGCATCTGCTCGCTTAGGGACTTAGGTGATTTTGCCTGAAGAACCCTGTTAATCAATAACCCCGTTAATCAATAATATTGCATATTATTATATGCAATAATATAAACTGCAAGTTTTATGCAGTGTTTCTGCAGTTTATATTATTGCATAATTAAAAGGTTGGGTTTAGATTTGTTGAATTTATAGAATTACTGTATTAACTTGCAACAGGGCTGCTTCTGGAGTGGTTCCAGCGTTTGCCACAGAATTGCACTAGCATTCCTAATCCCAGAGAGAGCCTGAATTCAAATCGGCACACACGGCGTTAATGGAAGCATTCTTGATTTTTGAGATTTTCTTTTTGCGAAAGAGTTTCTGCTTTGCAATAGGCATCTTTATTTGCAAGGCGTGCATGGTTAGAGGCTTCTCGGTGTCCTCGCAAGAGCAGCCAACTTGCTGATTTAGAGCCTACGGTATTATTACTGTCCCCAAACTCCAGCCAGCATCATGAAACCACAAGAATCAAACAAACAATAGGATTTGTTTGGTAAGAAAGATTTTTCCGAACCCTGAAAGATGTCATTTGTTGAACTTCAGAGATTAATGGGGCGGGAGGAGAATTCCACTGCTTTGAGTCCAGCCTCAAGGGAACATACGAACATTTGTCTTCTGTCCTGTGAGCCAGGATGGCCAACTCTTTCCGACAAGGCAAACTGGGTTGTTTGGGACAGCTTTACAGACCGGTAAATACAACTCCCAAAAGCAGTTTTCACACGTGGCTGTGAGTTGGTAGCCGAGACATTCCTGACTACGTGAGGATTGCTTTGTCCGTGCAATTCATAGAACGAGCTGCGAGACTAGCAGGGAGCCCCCGTCTTAAAGGTGCATGTAGGAACTCGGTGTTCAGCTAAAAACTAGTGGCACTGGTATGTGTTGATGAAGTTCAGTGCATATGAAGTGTGGTGTGACTGCATCTCTTTGTCTTCTGAAATGAATTTTTCGCTTGTCCTGTGCTCATCTAGCACGCTGGTTAAAAGTTAACATGATGTCTTTGCCAATATTGTATACATTTCATAGTCTGCCGTAGGCTATGTAACCCAGAACTGCTTGGAGGTTTCCAAAAGTACTAGGATATTCTAGTAAAGTTTTGGCTTTTTGAATTTGAATATTTCCCAAGCATTTTTCTGAAAACATTTTTTCAAATAAAACAGAAGTAAGCAGGTATTTATTTTGTGTTAAGTAGAAGAAAATAGTTTTCCCAGAAGCAAACGTAGTTTGAAAACTCCTGTCCCACTTTATACAAAATTAAATGCAAGCATTATTCGGACAAAATTGAACCAGATTCTTGATGAACCGTAGTTTTAGTACAGTTCAAAAAACGTGTCATATGTAATTCTCATTGCAACTGAACATCCAAGAAGAATTTAAGCAGCTGAAAGCAAACTGAAAGTTTGTTTGTTTGGCTTCAGTTTCGTCTTTTTAAAACTTCTAATTGCTCCTTTCAGTTGTCTAAAATTCATGGAACATGAAGGAAAATAGTGACAATTAGCAATAAATTCAGTGAGATGATGCTTAAAAGAATCAACCTTGCCAAAGCTTTTCCTATCTTAAAAATGTGGAATTGAAATTTTTAAAACGTTTCTATTATACGGTAGGAAAAAAGGGCTGCAGTTGATTTCCTTAGGATGGAGTGCAGACGAGCAATCGTGAGACTGTCAGATAGATGTTTTTCATTTCTACCAGGGTGACTTCTCCCTTACAGCCTCTGTGTAGACAATTAAGCTGTTAACAGTTTCACTGCCTATCAGGCATTTAGTAGCGTCTTGGAAGTGTTAAGTCATGCAAAGTCTGAAGATCTTATAATCTAAAATACTTTAAAATAATGGTAAAACGCTGAAAACAAACCATTCAGAGTTGTAGAGGAAAAGTCATTGGCAAGGCGTGCTCTCTGTCTTATACAAAACGTTAAAATTTAAAGGTACCAATAAAATCTTTAGAAAATAAAAAGAAAAGAAAGAAAGAAAAGATTGGCATAGGAGTCTGGTGTGGAACCAGCATTTCTTGGCTGTGTACAAATTCTTTCAAAGAAACATTTGGAAAAGTTCTTTGCAGCATTTTTATTGTGTTTTTCTTCATCAGTTTCATTGCCAAAATAATTTAATGTGGGCTGAATACTTGCTCTCTCTCATTCTCTTTAAGTTCTTTGACATGAGCATCTCGTCTCAAAAAAAGGCAACTTTTATCTGTTAGACAGTTCAGGCTCTTTATTTGGAGCATAATGGCGGCAACTGTCATGTGCTGGAATCCAGACAGATTTCTGAAGCCTTCGGACCGAGGCTACGCATCCTGTGGCTCAGGAATCTTTTTGCTGCCTCGCCGTGGCAAACAGACGGCTATTCCCTAGTTAGGCAGTGGTGGTTAGCGAGGGTGGCAGAAGAGGTCCTGGCTTGGAGATATCCCAGGAGCTGCAGAATATAGTAAAACCACTTAAATATCAGTGGTTAAAGTGGTTAGTGATTCGTATGGCACCAAACCCAGTAATAACTTGGAATTTCTGTTGAGCAATGGGATATTTTTTGAGAGTAGAAGAGTTGCACTAGTAGAGCAGATAATGGTCCACCTGGCCTCATATCCCAGTTCTGGATGCTTTAAAGCAAGGTGTTAATCTTTCTTTCCTCGATGTGCTGTTAACTGTCTAACACTATAGCCATGGTGGGGTTGGAGCAGAGGGGATTTCCTTCTGATCCCAGCTGGTGATCAGCTTATGCCTCGATGATAAGGATTGATAGCCCCAGTAATTCTTACATAAGCTAACAGCAGTTAATATTTATTCCTTTTCATAATGGAAATTATATTTGTGTTTTGCAGACATCAACCAGATGAGGTGGAATTCTACAAACATTCCAGAGCTTTTTGAAATTTGCTAACTAGTTCGTCTCAGTAGTCTAACTCACTCTTCTGCAAGTCCTGTAAATTTGCTTAAACCATAGCTGAAGTGATCCTCTCGCATAACGTTAAGATCTGAATCTTGTCATCCATAATGGATGAAGTCCTCTTATGTCTAAGAAGATTGACCCCAGTCCTCCCACACATGACATGCAGCGCTCCATCTGCACAAATTTCAGTAAGTAATATTTCTCTTCGCTCTAAAAAGTCCCTAATTTTCTGAGTATACCCATCTCAGAAATGTTTGTGGATAATGCGAGCAGCTACCCTGAGCACGAGCACTTCTTTTATTTGCTGGCTGAATTCGAGAAGGACACAGAAGAGTTGCGATGGCCCTTGGCTGGTCTACAAAGACTCCAGGTGTTTTTTGATAGGTGCCTTCCGTTGGTCTAGACGAGTCATTTGTTGGTTGGGATTAAATATTTTGGATTTCAAGGCTGGGATTTCTTTACAGAAGCAAGCTCTTGATCTCCCCTTGTAATTTACTAATGCTCTCGCTTCCTCCCGCTTTTTGGATTCCTTCCGATCTAGTCTTAGCAGCAGCTGTGACCAAATGTGTATCTTCATTAAGCTCATTTTGTACATGATTTGTGTACTGAAGTGACATTGTGATCACAGTTGTCTGTTCCAGATTAATAGCCAGTATGTCTGGGTATGGAGTTTTCCTGTGCTAGGATGTGAACGAACAAACAGAATTTAGTTCTGCCTCGTTTGCGCTTTCTTCCTCACAGTGCCTTTGGCTGAAGCATCTGGGCAGTTCCATCCGTATATTTTGAATGCCAAAGTCAATGCCTTTCTTATCTCCGAGGGAATGTAGGGTTGGACAAGGCCGCGTGTCATTGGAATCTAGCATTGCCCTGACTGTACAAGAGAAAAACAAGGTCAAAATATTGTTTTGTAGCCTTGGCAGCACCCACTTCAATACCGCCTCAGGTCTTCAAGATCCAGAGAAAGAACTGTCAGTGGCACCATACCTTAAGCGTCATTACGCTTCACAGGCAGGCTTCCAGCTGTGTAAAAGGGATGGAAGATGCAAGAGAGAAACCTGGCTGTCCACCTCCTGGAAACGCAGCACAACTGAGAGGACGTGGCTGCAGTGTCTGCGAGCCAGCCGCGTGGCACTGCGGTGCCTGCCTTAGAGCGAGTATTCGGTTTAGTGTCGCCATGCTACAACCGTGCCTGGAAAGGGGCTGCTTTGTGCGGCGTGTTTGACTGTGACCTTTAGTTCCAGAGCAAGGTGGCTGACTGCAGGAGGCTCACGGGGAATACTCATGTTAAAACAGAGGCAGAGGTACTGGTGCGGAGAATGAAACGCAGAACTCGCAGCGTGCGCCCTCCTAGCTCATGGTAAGTGCGAAGTAAAAGGTATTTGCTTAAACCACACTCCAGATAATGAAGAGACTGAAACTGAGGGCGGTTTTTAGTTCACGTCTAGTTTTCTTCTTTTTTTTTTTTTTAAGTTGACATTTGTAACGAAATGACTATGTCCATATTGACGGTTATCGCGTCACACCTGCAGGCCATAGCCTCTTAGGATGTCCTCATAAAGTTCCCTGTAAATATGCCGTAATCCCTCCAGACTTGTGTCTGTACATCTTACATATCTGATTCCGAATCACGTGTTTCTTTCTCGCTTGTAAATAATTGCAAATGGACCTGATTTTAATTCCTGTGAATGTTGACAAACTCTTCTGACAGGCATTGGTTGGCTTGCTGGTAGGAAAAACAGTTACCACTTCTCACACCTACTTTTCATTTTCTATAGTTCGCTCTCGTATATCGCAAACTCAATCCCAGGAAGCCTGATCCAAACCGTAGCAGGATTTCCATCAGGGCCCAAGTCCATACCGTGTTCTTCTCTTCCGGTGAAACCGATGTTCAACAGGAACTGTAAAATCCGTTGTGAATTTGTGCCGTGGCTGCGTGGAGATGTCTCTCATACTGCATGCAGCCGCCCAGGTGGGAAGCGATGAGCACTTTCTCCTTGAGTGTTTCACCCGCTCTGGCTCACGCTGGTAATAAACTGCACGGCTGCTTCAGTCGTTGCCAGTGTATGCCAGTGAAATGACATAAACTGAAGCGCTAGGTAACCTAGTCAAATGCTTTTCATCTCTGCAAAATACTCAATTTTTAAATCCCTTAAACTCGAAATGGGGCCCAGTATTGTTTGTACCTACTTTTTCAGTCCTTTGCCTTCCCTTCTATCTTTTCAAATAAGAACAACGTGGGAGGCTTTAATTTCCTGCGTCAGAACTGGAGATGGGATAAAGCATAAACTTGTTTGCCTTTTTCCAGCATGCGTTGCATTCACAGACCATGAAGAAGTCTGTGTTCTACCAGGGCCATTGTAACCATTGCCAGATTCTGACTTGATGGACCCATTTTCATTTTCACTGCTATTATCCGACTGAAAAACAATCCTTTATATGCCAAACCTGGCCCTCACTGCGATTGCTACTAGCATTGGCAAACAGTCCAGGAATCTCATGTTCTGACTTAATTCCAGCATTCCCCAGTGATTCAGTTATTTCTTAGAAAAATACGTTCCATTGCAAATTACACACTGGCCGTGGTAGTGTGCGTTTGTGTAGCAGCTTTCACCCTGAACGATCCCAACTTATGTTCCTGACCCTATATACTGAATCGCCTCCTCGCTGGCGCAGCAATTAGGACGTGACCGGGGGTATTTCCACCTGTGCTGCCCACGCTCCGCAGCCACGTCTTCAGCGCAGTTGTTGGGGCTGGGAGGCAGCAGGAAAGTGAGACTGGGCAGCGCTCGGGGAGGGGAAGTAGAAATCTTCTGAAAACAAAGAGTCCGGGGATGACCTCTCCCTCCCCTCTCTGTTTGATAAGCGCAAGATGTTCTTCGGCAATTAAACGTGACGAAAACTGCTGTTTTACCTCGCCCTGGGTCAGCCATCTCCCCGTCCCTTTTTAATGGGATGTATGGCTGTTTTAAGCACTGTTTAAAATAAAAACCTAAGCTTCCTGAACTTAGCATCCTCCAAAAAGTCGAGCCAAAAGGCAGTTCAAGGTTTGTGGGCAACGTGACCTTTAGAGAGCAGAGTCGGCTCTAAAGGAATAGGACATTCTTCTTTCACGCTGAGCGGAGCCAGGCTTGTCAGTGTGCCTTCTTCAGACTTGGGGTGCTCGTTAGCCCACCTCTGCGGGGACTTAATGTTCGGGGAACATTTCTCTTGTTTACAAAACCAAGTTGCGCTGCCGCTGAATAGCAGTATTTAGCAATACGGGTCACTGTTAAGTGAGTATCGGATCAAGTGACTTTGGGGTGGTTGTTTTATGTTATTTGCGTGGTTGGAAGTTCGCCCCCGTGAAAACTTGAGGCAACCTTTTTGGATTACGTAATGCTTTGTGAAATTTCTGCAGCCCCGGCCAGGGTTCTCGGCATATTCACTTGACTTGGGCACGTGGAGTAAGTTCTGAAAGGCAGCTGAAGAGACAAACTGACAACAGTTATACATACGTACCTCAGTTTTGGCACATACTAATAGTAGGTACTACGGGGCTGGTCTGTCTTTCTTCATATTGATTTCTTTCAGGTATACAGGAAAAATGCCTCTTGTCATTTTATAAATAGTAATTTCCTTGTCAGCCTTCAGCTATAAGAACATGCAAGCTGCTTTTATGCAAGCTACTTGTATATTTAGGCAGATTGGTGCATTTGTTTATCCTGAGACTGACACCAACATGAGGTAAAACATTAAAAGATTTACAGCAAATGAGGCCTTTCTTCTTCTCAGATTTAGGTGAATGACTCTCTGTCACTTAGACGCTTGTGCTCTCAGTTGTACGATTTGCAAGGACTGGCAGTATACAAAGAAAAAGTACCATTTGTTTTATGTGGAAACTTAGCTGCTCTGAGAATCAGCTACAGTAAAGCTGGAAAATATGATAATGATATTTTCATAACACAGTTAAAGTTGGGCAGGTGGCACCATGCTTTCATGCACAGTGCCCAGAAGCACACATTGCCAAATTGTACAGAGCCTGATCTCGCTGCTGGAAATGGGAGGAAAATCAGGGCAGAGCTGACTCCAGCTCTGTCGATATGTCTATAGTCTATCCGTGCACACCGGCACACTGGCTCAAAGAGCGCCTTTTATTTGTGATCACTGGTGATGCTAGAACAGAGCTGTGAACTGGTGAGGATCTTCAAAAATGTTTCAAGACCGAAGGGTCACTTTTTAACCATTGCACTCACGTTATGCCCTTAAGGGGGTAATGGAGTTTATTTACAAGCTAATAAAAATATTTTGTTTCTCTGTTACTTTAGAAATTCAGCGTGCTTATTTACAAAGTGAATTAGTAATTTCCCATAGAGCCACAGAGTGCCATTTGGAGACTTTGCATATTCATGTTCCTTACACGGAGCAGAGTCCCAGCAAAGGCGGTGGGAGTTTTGTCGGGGGACTACAGAAGGAAGTCTTTGTGACCCAGCTCCAAAGCAGCCAGCAGACGGGTACTGGTGGACAAAGCTGCACAGCCGTCGGCGCAGCAAACTCTACACCAGCAGGAAGCTTTGACCGCAATGATGTTATTGCTGTCTTTGCTGGAGTATGAAGCATACGCTTAGTATAGTCTCCATCTCCTCTCCCTATAACCAAAGTCTTTGGGGTTTTTGCAACGCTTGGGAGAGATTTCTACACAGCAGTCTCTTTATTTGTATTTTATTTGGACTGGGTAACCAGAAGGAGGCTTGCTTCTGAGTACGGAGAGCCATGTTACAGAGAGACATGTTAGCTTCCAGCATCTACAAACATGGTGCTTGTCTTTGCTAAAACCACATCCCCAGCTACTCACTGAAAGGCCCTTTTAATCAAAAGTACTGCAAACACGCGAGCTGTCAGCGATCCTGCTTTTCTCTAACGTTCTTCCTGTTGGTCCAGGAGAACCAGGAGCTTGAATGGCAGATCAAATATGGGCATAAGTGTTGTCTACCCCTCTCTTGTGTGTGCTGCTACTCCTCTCAGACCCAGTACCTCCTCGTATCCTTAGAATATTTTATGAAGGTGCTCTCTGAAACATAGCCATCACGTGCCCTATATGGTGTTGAATAAACAAAGGCAGGGCAGGAGATACTTATATTCTTTTCTGGTTTGTTGTGATTGGCATTTTCGGTGTGCTGTGAAGCAGACTGTAACCATCTTTAAAGCTTTCGTCTATGGAATATTATAGTTAGAGCTTTCGGTCTTTTTCTGTTTGTCTTTTGTGGGATGTTGAAAAGCATTTTCTCGTGCTCGTGGTAGATTAGATGTCCTTTGAGCTGTCCTTTGGGGGTTTCTCCTTGTGGCACAAGATCACCAGATTAGACATTACTTGTTCATAGAACATGATAGTGAAGAAAGAATCCCGGAGAGGAGTTTGAGCCTTTTGGTGTAGCCATGCCGGAGGCCAGGGAGAGGTGATAGCGCTGTAGATGAGTGTGTGGGGTAGGTGGGCTAGCCTTGTTACTTTTCCGTATCTCATTAAAACTGTTGTGTTCTTACCACATAAGCCTTGTGGTTGAATTTAAATTGACCGGAGAGAAGCGTTTGAAGCGGCGAGGGGAAAGCAGCTCCTGCTGGTGGGATGCTGGCAGTACAGTACAGATCCAAGCAGGACGGCAGCTGCAGGCTTCGTGCCTCCTGCTCTTTGAAGGCAGCGCCTGGTTAAGACCCAGCTGCCCCTGTCTAATGGGCTGTTGAGACCAAGTTAAAGGATCTGAAGGGTTTTGACTTGTATCGATAGCTGCTGCAGCGGGGTCCCCGCATACGAGAAAAAGACCTCATTTATCTCACTGAAACCGTGGCAGCTTCCACCATCTGTAAGACGGGCTATTGGGAGTGCCTCGCCAAAACAGTTACTGAAAGGAAAGTAATGGTGATGATGGAATAGGGAATAAACTTCTCAGGGCCACTGGCTCAGGTCTGAAATGGCGACTGTTAGTGGATGCTCTTGCTCCTCTAACTGCCTATAAAGCTACCTTGATAGCCGTCGCCTTTTCTTTGGTCCTCAATAAAGGAGTTTGTGAAGTAAGTTTACAATATCATTCTCCCTAAAAAATGGCATTACCCCAGTTGATAACGTATTTCCTTATGGATTCTCATTTGAGAAGGCTTTTGGCGTTCAGAGAAATGGATAACCTTTCCTGCATATGGTCATCGCTGGAGCAAATTTAGTAGGAAATTAGATCCTTAGGATAAGGTTTTGTAGAGTGGTATTCAAAGCTGGCACAATCTTATTCATTATTTGATTTGTCAAGGTTTTATCATTTCTACACAGCTTTATTAAATCCCATTAACAACGTCTTGCTTTCATTCCTCTTAGACTACATAGGTCTGTTGAAAAGGTCTCTGGTCCTATTGTGCCTTTCTAATAATGATAAAAGGATGATAAAATGAGTTGATCCGTTAGGACTGCTGTACTTAACAGGCAATTTACATTGATGTTGGCATTTAAAAGCAACAGAATATGACAAAACCAGAACACGACAAAAATCCTGATATTTCACGGTTTAAGTGACACATTTTCAGATTTTTAGCCTGATTGCTTTTGCATATTTTATTCAGATCCATCTACATTTTACTATTAAAGGGAAGCATGTTTCAATAAAAAGTTGTTTACAAATAATTGTGAGAAACCGCTGGAGCAACTTTGATAACCAGCTGTAAGCCTATGTCTGAAAAGCCGAAAAACAAAACCCCCAAGTTTGTTCCATGCTTCCTCACTAGAAAAAGAGACCAGTTCTAACGGTTCTCTAAGTTACGGTGAACTACACGCCAAAAGGGGTGTCTTTACTTTATGAGCTTCCTGATTGCAGCCACCTCTGAGATGGATCCCATGGAGCACAGTGACTGAGTTCAGCCAGAATACTGCAATGCGTGAGTGAAAAACAGGGCTTTGGTTTGTGGCTTGTGGGCAATGTGCTGCCTGTGAACCTTCTGCCACCACAGCAAATTAGTGAGCCTGGCAGGGCAAGCGAGCAAGGACCAGCTTCAGACTTCTGTAAACAGAAGTGGCCCCTTCAGTAATTTTTGCTAGGCATTGTTGCATCTTCTGTCAAAAGGTATAGCAGCTTAGTCCTTGATTCAGCTCTGTCTTAGAGGAAGAAGCTGCTTCTTCCATTTTTCTGTTCTATTTGCATGCCTGTTTTCTTAGGATTTCCTCGTCGGCTGTACTAGATAGACCAGAAATATCTAATGTCAGATGAGCGAGGGGGGAGTTTCTATCCCATTATGTTTACATGCTTTGGTGATGGACAAGCTTAAAAACAGGTGGGTTGAGTCTGGCTTTGGACTCAGTTCCCTGCAATTTGGCTGCGTGAGCAGCATGGCGTGAACTGAAATACCTAAGGATCTGCCTTGGGTGCATTGGTGACGCGTTACTGGGCACGCTGCTGAGCTGTTTACGCGGTGCCGTGAATCTTCACGTCATGTTCAGGAAGCACTTGTAGCCTGCTGTTCTACGTTGCTGACCAAGGAACGGCTCAGGAAAACGCGAAGCTGAGTTTTTAGTAAGGAGAATTTTAATAAGTTTATGTTAATCCATCCAGTATTTGGTCTCTTTTATTGCTGGGGAGTTTTTGCTATAAGTAGCTTAGGTAGAACAGAACGGTGTTGCCTGGAGATTAAAACACACCCAGCAGACAGGAGATTTTTAGGTGACTTCATGAAAAACCATACAGAACTAGGTTTTTCGAGTTGTTTTTTAAATGCATTACAGCCATCTGCATCCTCCCCAGCAATGACAGTGGAACGTTCCTTTAGCTATTACATGAGGCAGAATCTCCTTTCAAAAGTGTTAGAATGTGCAGTTGGTCCAGACATCTGAACTGCTGGAAAAAAAAGCAGGGGCACTGTCCGATTTTTATTAGTCTTTTTTTTTTTTTTAATCAAAATGCTCTGGATTTGTGGGGTCAAAAGCATTTGGACTCTCTGCAATGAGCAGATAAGTTGTAATTAATGAGGGATTAATGCAGACACCAATAGAACGAAAACAACGACCTGAATGTTTTGATGTAGATGGCAAGAAGACTTCACAGCCCA
The DNA here is from genome assembly GCF_964195595.1 of Calonectris borealis. Lineage (NCBI taxonomy): Eukaryota > Metazoa > Chordata > Aves > Procellariiformes > Procellariidae > Calonectris > Calonectris borealis. The sequence goes on along the minus strand of NC_134315.1, from coordinate 84,218,390 downwards.
TATAAAACTCTTGTGAAATATTGCAGCAAAAATCCTTTCCGATATGCTCTTGGAGTGTGTCAGCAATCAATGGGTTGATATAATATAATATGTTAACACAATGAAATGGAGTTATTAAAACAGGGTTAAAGATACTCTGGCTTGATGACTGAAGCATTCTGCTTTGGTTTTTTGATCATTGGACACTTCCAGGATTTCAGGGTTAATTCTAAACGTCATATTTTGCCACTATTCATTGACAGTTGCAAATAGCTACTTTTAAAAAAAAAAAAAAGGGTGGGGGGAACAAAAGAGGTTTCAGACATCACAGTCTATTCCAGGAAAGCCTGCCAAGTCTCCAGAAAACTGAACTTAGTAACTGAAACTATTAAAATCATAAAGTTTTATAGAATTCTCATTTTATTATGCTTTCATCCTAGGGTATTTAATAGAAGACGTTTCACACAGGATGTCATACGCTTTTCAGGCTTTATCTGCAAGGTCACTGTTTGTATGACTAACAGCAATTCTGCAGCAGATTCCACTGTCAAGGTAGAGTGGTGCACCCCTCTGAAATGTTCGGTCTGCGACTCAGGAATCTGCAATATGCGCTAGGTCTGTGCGACCATGTCTGTTCACACCCCCCTACGTCAGGAAATACTTTGCTCTCACAGTTGTGTTCTTCATGGTACAAAATTTGGGGGAGGGTAACAAATATATAAAACAGCTTCTTGTGGGACTGCAGATGCAGCGTGCCACACATTTTTTTTAATAGCAGTTAAACAAAAGGAGTGAAATGGTTTTCCAAATCATTACTCTTGGTCTTACCGCTAGGGCTTCAATTAATGCTTTCCTTTTGTGGAAGAAGAGTGTGGGACAAGAAAGGAAACGGTCTCCTTCGGTAGAGTAAATTTTGCCCATTAGCAGCTATCTCTGAAAGCTAAGGGTACAGGAATAGGCATTATTCCATAACAAATCCAAAAGCAGTAGTGTAGTAAGACGAGGGGCAGGCTGGGTGCTCAGCGCACTGGACAGAGACTCCGTATTTTGGGCTTCTCTTCTCTCTCGGTAGGTCGGTTAGACCATTCCTTTCCGTACTGTGTATCCATGTGAAAAGAGCTGGGAGGATGCTAAGCCGTCTTGAAGCACAGGCTCTCCTGAGCCTTGGTTTAAGTGATAGACCTTTCTGTCCCGCTCTGCTGGGCGTGAGAAGTTGGCCATTGCTCCCTCCCGCTGCAGACGGGTCTTTCTGTGGCAAACTGTGTCATAAAAGCAGGAAGGAGGGAAGCTGGTAGCGGACATCCAGTTCCCTGCAGCACCATGCTAGCACAGCTACGTTCCTCCAGAGCCCACAATGGCGTTGGCGGGTTTGCCCTGGGCCAGCCTTGCTATCACTATGACCATGTAAATATTTAGGAGCATTGCTCGTAAGCGGGTTTGGGCATCGCCGTGTCTGCTTGTTCCCGTCCCTGCAGTCTCCACACATCTTCTCACAGAAATTCGTGGGAAACATTTCAGCCAGATCAACTCCGTGATCATGTTTAACTTGTGGTTGCCCGGTAGCTGGATTGATGCTGTGAAGAGGCTGCAAGAAGAGAGGATCTGAGCAGTATTAATGGGGGTTGCTTAATCTGGCACATCTAAAAAGGAAGGCGGAGCCACACGTTATGCCGTACTGTGCAATGCTGTATCCAACTCCTGCACCGGCAATCCGAAAGAGATGTTCTTCATTAGCCCTAGGATTGTGGCACGGTGCGATTTTTTCCTGTTTCCCAAGCGCCGCTGTCTAAACAGTCTGGTAGACGCTGCAGCTGCGGCACACTGTAGCTTTTCCTTGCCGTGGTGAGTGCCTCAAGCGAGGGGGGACTTGCTTACCGCTCTGGGCAATCCTGAAAATGTGGAACTCGTTCCCTCTGGAGTTATGAAATGTGGACGGACTCCTCTTTTTTACAGTGGAAAAGCATGAAATCATAGCCACATTGGCTAGAGTTATTATTCATTTAACAGTTAAACTTCCATTATGTTTTACTGTTTGCTACATGCCGTTTTTATGTGCTTCAGTTTTATGTATTTTGCAGTTAACTGTTTGAAAGGAGAAAGAAGTGATTTACCAGGACTGTGCCTTTCTCCCCACTAACTCTGTGGCTTTTCTTGTTGCTAGGATGATATTTGTTTCATATTGCATGTGGGGATATTAGATAATGTAAATGTATGAAGTTTTACTGTCTCGTTGCTCGTAAGAGACCCCTAAAAAAAAATGACTCTTCGTATGTTGTGATAAATGATCCCTACCTGTGGGTATAACCACAGCTATAAGTACTCTTACTTGCTGCTTTGGAAGTCCAATTACTGAGAGTGATGTTGTGTCTCACTGTTACTGGTCAAAAATGCTCCAGGCATGGTGTTTGCTTTTTAAATTAGTAACTTTTATGTGTTAGTTTGAAAAACTGGAAAAAAAAAAGCTAATACTTGTCATTCTTTGAAATCAATAGCAGCCTTTCTGTTAACTTAATTAACCTTGGCCTATGCCCATTATCTTCTATTTATTCATCAGAAAAAGTTTCCTTACTCACGTGTGCTTTGGCGTAACTGGAAAATTTGTTCTTTTTTGCAGTAGTTCTGTGCTGCGTGGTGAAGTTCTCTGGGAAACCCCTTTTCTGAAAGAAGCTCCATAAAAGCAGGTGGGTGTTGCACCATTGCTTTGAGCATTAGCTTGTGTCTGCCAGTGGAACATCAGCTCACGGTAAAGTGGATTCTCCTTGCAGGAACCACCGGCCCATCTGGTGTGGGCCCTCAGCTGAAATTCGTAGCAGTAGCTTTTAGTTAGGTAAATTAAGACTGCCTGAGGACAGTGGCGGGTTGGGGGGAAAGGCATGGGGTACTTCTTCCTGAGCCCATCCATGCGGATGACCAACCTGGTGTGGATGGCTTTGTTCCCAGAACCCCCCAAACACCTGGAAGGGGAGACTGGTTTAGCTGGTGGCTGCTCTGCAAGTAACAGAGGGAAAACGTCTGGGTGGTGAGCGGTACGTGGCTACGGAGTCGTTCCCCCTTCCCTTCTGCGGCACCAATGTGAGGCTGTAAGCAGAGGGAGGTAGAGAAGTCGATGTGAGGTGTGGGTGAAAGCACTACTGCAGCGTACCTCCAGAGGGGCTGGAGAGGTGCCTAAGGTCATTCCAGGTACTTAAGACAGCTTTCGCTGGAATAACACAATTGTAGCAAACCGAAAACCGGGACTATATGCACGCTACTGCAATGCATTCCCAATTGATAGAGTCCAGTGTATTGATCTTATTTCTCTACAGTTACAGCACTTTAATAAGATGCTTGCAACAGGGACCTAAAGCCACAAGCTACAGAAGTTGCAGTTAATTCCAGAGTACTAGAAGTGGCACTTGTCTCGTACTTGTGCAGCTTTTGTCTGGTGAAAATGTAACCGGATGGACCTCTTCTTACTTAACGTATACTCCGTGGTTATTATTTTATGTATCTAAAATGATTTTGAAAAAGGTGGTGGAAACTCTGCTTGACTTGCTGTCTTGCTTCTTCTCCGAGAAGCTTGTTTTGCTCCTGTGGTGAGTCTGCCTGCTGGGCTATTGCAATGAAATCATACCGTAATTAGACAGTTTTTTAGGAGCGGCAACTTATTTTTAGATCTCTGTTTTTGAGCTTCCAGTTTGGGAGTTACCCTGAAGGTTTCAGGCTTTTGGTGGTGTTTCCCCAGTTGAAATACGGACACGGTGCCCCTAAAAATTGGGCCAATTCAAATTCACGCTGATAAATTACATGAGAAAATAAACAGAAGACATTTTATTAGAACCTGCTTCGTAACGTTCATTGAGCTCCGTGACCACTGGCAATATGGAGGTCCTAGAGAACAATGAGCTGAACGTGAACCAGCAATGCACGCTCGCGGCAAAGAAGGGCCAGCAGTATCCTGGGCTGTGTTAGGAGAAGCATCACCAGCAGCTTGAGGGAGGTGATCCTTGCCATCTACTCGGCCCTGGTGCGACGCGGCTGGGCGTTGTTTCCTGTCCTGGGCTCTCCAGTAGAAGAGGGTCATGGACGTACTGGAAAGGCTCCACCACAAGGATGACGGTCTGGAGCATCTGTCACATCAGGAGAGAATGAGAGAGCTGGGACTATTCAGTCTGGAGAATAGAAAGCTCAGGAGGATCCTATCGTATATAAATACCTGATGGGGGAAGTAAAGAAGATGGAGTTCTGCTTGGTGGTGCCCAGAGACAGGACTAGGGGCAGTAGGCATTGAAATGGAGAATACAGGAAACTATGTTTAAATGTAAGAAAAAAAAAAAAAATTGTGAGAGTGGTTGAGCACTCTCACAACAGGTTGCTTAAAGAGTTGTGGAGCGTCCATCATCGGAGATAATTCAAAACCCAGCTGGACGCGGTCCTGATCAACATGCTCTAGTTGACCCTGCTTTGAGCAGGGGGATTGGAGCGGATCATCTCCACCGGTTCCTTCCAACCCCAGTGATTCTGTGGTCGTGTTTGTTAGAATTTGGCTTGGGCAGTGCTACATTCATCTGATATTAATGACGATTTCGTGGTTGATGTTTTTAGCTGTTCATTAAAGTATTTTGCTTAATGAATGTTTTGCAAAGTACAATATACATTGCAGTACTATTCTAGTAGTTTTTGGTGTTACATAAATTTCCATTTGTGTCTGTGTTTTTTTGTCTTTGGGTTTTTTCCTTTGTTTTTTTTTTTTTTTTTTTTATATCAGTGTCCCTAACATAAATTAAATTGAAATTAGTAGGAACTGGGCTTTCAAAAAATGTGTGACACAGCTCGTTATAAAGCCTGTCTTGGAATTAACTGTCTTGTAGTAACAATTGTACCTCATAAATGATTTGGGGGTCAGTCTCTGAGAAGAATAACAGCCATGGCAGGATAATTTTTTTTTTTTTTTTCTTCATTAAATGGCTAGCAGACTGATCCTGCTTGCCCAGGAGTCAGGAAAGTATTTTGGGTTCCAACAATACTTTCTTATTAAACACCTAAAAGTCTCAATAGCTTCTGAATATATAGGGAATGCAAGATTTGGCTAAAAGGTAAGGAAGAACTCAGACAATAAAACGTGTGTCTGGGCTTAAACTTTCCAAATATGCAAGGGTTCCAGTTATGGCCATCTCTGCTGTGAAGGAGCGTTTCAAGAATGCAGGGGTTTATCAGGGTCGGTTTCATTGCTGATGCATGCAGAGCTCAAATTTCCGCTCTGGGTTGGCAACGCCTCGTCCTGAGCCTCGTCAGGACGCAGCATTTCGTCTGCTAGCATGAGCTCATCCTGCAGTATTGCTGCTGAGACAGAAGTGCAAGATAGGCTCCTGGAGCGGAGCGGGTCTGCAGGACCCTCCTGCTGGTGCTTCTGCGGAGGGCTGGAGGAAAGGAGCAGCGCTTGCAGCGCCGGCTCCGAGACGGCGTGCTTCGCCGAACGGCTTAGGTGGTGATGGTGTGAAGCAGCGAGTGCCGCTCGGTCCAGCTCATCGCTCTGCTGCCTTGGGATGTGACCCGAGGGGTGGCAGGGGGTACCCGCTGTGTAGTGGCCGCAACACCCCCCGCCGGCTGGGAGCTCTCCGGAGTTGCGGAGGCGGCTCCTAGGCGCCCAGCTCTCGGCGATGGTCGCTGGGGTTTAGCTGCCTCATTTTCCGTAAGCTGCTTGGAAAATCGCAGTCTGAGAAGCCTGACTCTGAATTCCAAAATGACAGCGCTTCCTGTAACTGCGTTATTTTAAAATATTCCCTGTCAGGGAAAAAAGCGTTGCCCGCCACCTTCCCTGTGCGCTTTTAGACACCGTTGGTGCGTAACTGAAACTTCGCAGCGGATGATAGCTACGGTCCAGTTCGGGACAAACCTAAACCGTGGTGCAGAAATGCCAGAGGAGACTCTGAGTGTCCTGGAGCACCACCGAGTAACGTTGTTCGAAGGGCAACCGGGCAATCGGTCGTTCACGCGCTGGGAGTGGAGGGAGGGAGCGGGAGGTTGGGCGGTTTTGATTGAAATGTCAGATTGTTTTGAAACGTAGTCTGTGCAGTATGTAGGTCAGTGCCAAAGGGACAGGCTGTATCTGCGAGGTGCTGAGAAGGATTAATTTCCCTGGACAGAGTTCTACGGTTTTTTTTTCAACGCACGCTCAAGTAAAGCTGCACGTTCTCATTCATGATGGGCTCAGGTTTCGGACCGTCTGCCCAAAGGGGAAATTTATCCTGGCAACTGCTGAAAGGGGAACTCTTGTGGATTGGCACCGGTTTGTGCATAAAAATATTGCATTTTTTTTGCTGCGTTTAGGGTGGCTTTTCAAGGGTGGTTTATTTACATTTCCTCCTGTGTTCTCTAACCATTTGCATCAGCGAGAGTGGACATTTGTGTTCTTTCTAGCAGCTGCCAGGCACCACGTAAGATGTGCATCAGCCTCCTCTCACTGCCACCGGCAAGCCATACCCGTATTCCTGTGGAAAACGGCGCCGGCAGCGCTCGCCGAGGGCTTGCTTCTGCCTGGATAGACCCGCTAGCCCGTTGGTCTACAGGGCCCTGCTGCTTAACAGAGACAATTTTTTACTAGCCGGTCTAATTTACGCGGGTGATTTTGTTACCTAGAGCTGTGAAGTCGTGCGGGAGTGAAGGCCTCCCCTCGTGAGCTGAGAAGCTTGGGTCAGACCTTCTCTGGAGCACCAGGGGTGGGTCACGTAGAGCCTCGGCAGCGGGCCGGGCCGGGGAAACGCCGCGTAGCGGTGTCAGCCTTGAGGAGGTTTCTTCAGTCATTAGCTCTTCATACGCCTAGCCTAGCCACGGTCTGTATTGCTAAACGATAGATGCTAACGGTATATTATTGTTTTAGACCTAACAAAATGCAGCCTAATGGAATATTTAGGGAAGACTTAACGAAATCTCATTAACGGTCCTTTGTATGAGCATGAGCCTTGTTTCCCTTCTCCCCCTTGATCCCAAGCAGTCTGAACTTTGTCAGGGCCTTGCAGTCTCAAACCAACTTTTAAAACTCGGCTGATAGGAAGTTTTAAACGACAGTAGAACAAAGTCTGGAGAAATTATTTGATATTCTGAAATATTAACTTGAAATAGTAATTTATTACGTACTTTTTGCTACTATGTTTGGTGCTCGCATATGCAGGAATAGATTTTTAAAATAGATGCTGTAAGTGTTACGCAGTCCATCTTCTCGTGCTTTACAGATGAATAGCGGTCCTAAAATTGTAACACAGGAACACGCCCTGAGGGCCTGGGTTTTTACTGTGATTGCCAAGATGCCTGCAAACATGGCCTGCGTTAGCTCCTATTCATTCTTCCCTCTATTGTCAAATACGCAGAGTCCCTGAGAGATGAGAAGCAGGTGGAGGGCTTATGCTCAGCGAAGACACTGGCTGTGTTCTATGCAGCGTGCGGCAAAGATTGTTTGAAGATGGCTTTGCTCAATAATTACGTCAGCCATATTTTCTAGCGCAATTTGGCAAGTTCCTCCGAACACTTCTCCGGGTACGTGGATGCATAACTTGTATCTGCTACGTATCTTCAAAGAGTACAACTTCAGAATTTAAAAGAAGGCTTGCAAAAGGTGCTATTTACTGAGTAAAATGTGTTTTCCTGGAATCCTGATGGATTGATTTATTGCTTCTGCAGTTTCTTCTGGAAGCTGCCACACCGTGGAATTGTGCCTTCTGGGTCAGAGATGAAAGGAGCTGGCCAGTAACTCTGTGGAACCGAAACAATTTTTTCCGAAGGTACAGTAAAACTTTAGCTGTTGTGTTGAAATGCACTGTTTCGCCTGTCAGTAAAGACTACTAATTCATGTTTTTGCAGCAAAGAGAATACTTGGGCTCTTTGTTGCGGGACATCTTTGGTTGCTGCTGGATTTTTGAGGAGTCTCGATCAAAAATTCTCTATTTTCATTTTTGACCTCTTTGTCATGAATCGTGGAAAAAAAAACATGGTCTGGGATTCTGTTTGTGTATAAGCGTGCACTAAAGAGCTGGGGTGTTTATGTTTGTCCAAAATTTGTTCGCGGGCTAGTCAAAACTGATAAATTATTCAGCATGTGAGACTGGCCATGCGGTTGCTTTTGGACGGCTGAAATTATAAAAGAAAAACAATGCAGATGTCGTAACATTATGTCACCTCTGAAGTTTGTGAACGTAATTAGAAATCCCTTTGGTAAGCTGCGTGCTCCACGCAAGTATAAGCGTTACTGTATCAGATCAATTTCTCAGCGTTGAAATCATTCCCAAAGCTCGCGGCCTTGAAATGAGGGGAAGGAAGGGCACTGAAAGTAACGTCTCCATGCTGTCAGTTTAGGGATGATTTAGTTTCACGTTCCTATGCATACAGTGTTACCTCTAATAATTCTTTTCTTCTGCCTCATGAAGTGGCAGGCACTTGGGAGGGGGAGATGTTGTACGAAGCTTCCACGGCTTTTGAATGTAGTCTGCTGGGCTTCGCTTCAGCAAAAAGCAGGCATGCTAGGTTTTTTTAGGCATGCTAGTAAGAGCATAGGCAGAGAAGAAAGAAAATTTGCCAAATAAGAAACCATTACGGACCGTCACCAAATCACTGAATGAACGTTCTCTACAATGAATTTATTGCTGCTTGTAAAGATCTGAGGCTGTTCCGCTCTCGCGTTGTAACGTCAACCAACACGGACGTACCAGTGGAAAGTGTGTTCAGAAATGTGCAAGAGGTTAAAATTCTCTTCTTGGTATTTAATACACTGAAATGTACGCGTTTTTTAAAATCTCCCGCCTTCCCACGGGTGTTTCAGTGTTTTCAATTCCAGTAAGTCAAATATTTTCTTACAGGGGAAGAGCACAAACAAAATTGCTGAGATAGAAACAGTGTCTGTTAGCGTTACTCATTAGGCGTAAAACGTGGGCTGAGCTGGCTGTTTGAGTCGTGGCTCGGTGAGTCCGTCCTGGTGCTAGCACTGCTCCCTGCATTTGACCGTAAAAAAAATCTTTTACGGCTGTTGGTTTGTCCACTGAGTTAACTTTGTAAATTCTAAAAGCAAGGCCAACTGTTTCTGAGTTTCTGTTTTCTTTTTAAGCTCTTTTCTAGACATCTTTTTCACTGACACGGTTTTGCTGAGGCAAGAGCTGTTATTTTTAGTGATTATCTTGACCTAATCTTGCATATAGGCAGTGTATAAGTAAGAATAATAGACCTTAAACATCATTCCTCTAGAATTCAGCTAGTTAAAAATATTTCTTGGTAAATATTCTAATATTCCTTTGTCCTGGCCGTCCAAGTATTATGAAAAATACAGGCAAACCAAAATCAAGTTATAGATTAAAAATCCTAGGAGTCCGCCCATGGGGTTGATACTACTTAACCAGATCTTCGTTTGCCCAGATTCCGCACTGTGATACTGAGACAGTGGCCTCTCCTGGAGACCTGTGCTTTACGTTTGGGAAGCGCTAGGCTTTTCTCTGGATGTGCTGTTGTAAATCCCAGCCCTGTTCAAAGCCTGGCACCATCCTGGTAGCTCGACAGGCAGAGGGGGGGAAGGAAGGAGTGAGCAGGGCCAAAGGAGCTACGCGTGCACTCTGACGTTGGAAGGCTCCTTGTCTTTTGCCGAATGTGTCTAAGAGCGGTAAAGGAAAAGCGTAAGGGCAGATCCGTGTCAGCGCACGCGTATCCTTCTTTCTTTCTTAGGATTTGCAGCTTTGCAGTGTTTTGGTTTATAAACCAAAAAAGTGAAGTTGTTAATTACTAGAAAGTAAAACGCAGTATGTGATCCAAGTCTTAGCTAAGGCTTAGCTGTGGGCAGGAAATTTTTACCTCCTGAAGCGATTATTTCTGTGTCCACTGAAATGGAGGTTTTAATGGGGACGACTCCAGAAATGCCGCACCGGACATGGAAAACTTAGAAAACGCTGCAGTTCTGACACCCAATTGAAATATTACAGGTGCTAGTTTTAATAAAATGTCAATAGGCTGGAAGTCTTAATAAAATCAAGTTGAGATACTGATTCCATTGCTTAAATGGCAGCATTTGTAAGATTCAAATGAAAGGAAGAGGGGGGAAAAAGCACTAATTCTCCTGTCTCCCTTCCCTATACCGGTTCTGGGGCATCTTGCTAGGTCATTTGGCCAAGGAGTCAATCCTGGCCCTTCAGGCAATTTGTGAGAGCAGAAAATGTGGTCAACTTCTAGCAGATTTTAGGGTCGCTAGTCCTGAGCCACATCCGTGCCGCAAGCAGAAGTGCGATGGCGGCGCTGGAGGCACGGCGGCGAAGTCCGTGCTACCGTGTCGTTATTGCAAGGCTTGCCTGGGCTAGCTGCAAGTGTGAGAGCAAACAACGGGGTTTGCTCTCCTTTCAGCTACCCTGTCTTCAGGTGTGCACTTCTAAATTTCTGTAGGACAGCTGGAAAAATTTTAAAAAATTCCATGTTCCAGTGTCCCATGTTTCATATAAGGCTGAATTCAGATAATCTCTGCAGTTTTGCCGAACCAGCGTTATGCACTGGCATTTTCAAGAGCTTTAAGCATCCATAGTTGGTTCCAGGATTTTCAAATGGACTTACGTAGGACAGCTGTAGCCCTTAGCTTCCAGCGCAGTGCTCATTGCAACATCTTGAAACCAAAGCTCTTGAAAACCTTTACACTTGACGGGGATTCTAAATAAGGGCCGAGCATTTTGGGGACAGTTGCAGGTACCAAACTCAAAATGCAGGACAGCATGTCTCCAAAAGAAAGCAACAGCAATGTCTTTGAAGCAGTTCGTTTCCGATACAGTGGTAATAGCTGGTTGTCCCAAATGCGAGTGCTAATGGTTAAATTCTGGTCTCTGGCATGGTGCATTGCTATTTTCTGCCAAGCATTTGTTGTTACTAAAGAACCTCTTCTGGCCCAGCCAGTAACATTTTTCCAACATATAAATATCTCTACTTCCATAAAAGTGTAGCACCCCTTAAAAAAATCAACTTCAAGTCAAAGCTGTTGGAAAATAGAAATTCTTCTTGCAAAGGTCATTAGTTTCTTTAATAATTAGTATTTTAGTCTGGGCAATATATTCAGTGACATAAACAGTCTTTGCCAGGAAGATTTTGTAATGTGAGCACGTGGTAATTTTTTTTTTTTTTTGAATCGTGGTTGCTTTTGAATACGGAACCCCCCGTGCTCTCTCCCGTTGTGCCTCCCTCTGGTGCCTTTCTATACCTGCGAGAGCTCCTCAGCTCGGCTAGAGCACGCCTCAGCTGCACCTTCCTTCCGTAACACAGCTTTACTCGCCGCTTTCCCCAGCCCCTTGCATCCTGCCCCACCTGCCTTTTTCTCTCCTATTCCTCTCTGACGAGTGACAGATCATCTTCCTTTGTTCTTAATTGTGTCTGCTTAGGTTTCAAAATTAAAAACCGGTTAGCAGCCATGTCCTGTGCAAGAAGGCTTTATTTAAATGGGTGACCATCAAAATCCCCAAATCCTTAATGTTATTCCTACACAGAATGCAAGAAAGCAGCCAAGCCCATTTCACAGTGAACTTCACTTCTGCACAGAAAGGACGAGCCTAATACCAAAAAGAGCTTACAAGATGTATGTCAAGAGCTCCCTCAGTTCATCGCGTTGCTCGCAGCAGTTTATAGGCAATGCTACTTCTGTTGACTAGAAATCACGTCACAAGAAACTCTGCAGCTAAGCAGACGGTAAGGAAATGAGGGCTTTCGGTTTGACCGGTCTATAATCTGCAGAGGATGTACAGTAAGTATATTATTGGAATTAAATATTTTAATATGATAGCATATAATGTCCGAATAATTTCTTCTGGCCCAGTAGAATCCTATTTTTTGAAGGGAAAAAAAAAAAAAAAAAAAATTCCCTGTTAAGGATACTTAACCAGGTTTTACATTGAGGACTGTCAATTTTAATCAGACCGGCCTTCAAAGGATTGTCATTCTGCTGGCAGGTCTTGGGGTCTGATATATTTTCAGCTTGTCGAAAGTATTTATGGTGGGAAACGGCATTACAGTGTTAAGACATGCTTCAGTCCTGAAGCATAGCTTGGAAGCTAAGTGACAGTGACAGGAGAAAGTACAGGTACATAGTTGAGTTTTGAAGGTGTTTTGTCAGCGCTCGGATCACACCCAAATCCAAGTGCTTTATGATTTTAGAGCAGAATTTTTAAAAGTCTGCATATGCTTTTAAAATTCCAGATTTCAGCTGAAAGTCAAACTATTCAAACAGCATAAAAGAATCTGTACTGGAGAGATTTCCAGCCAGGTTGAAACACAACCAGTACTGGAATTTTCATTTGAAAAAATGTGATCTTGCATAACTGCCTTGTGTATTTCCAGGCCATTACAGTCTGGGCAATCTAAGATAAGCAACTAAACCCCACGTACTCTTGCAGCTAAATCCGACTTGCAGAGACTCATTCACACCACAGACAAGTCCCCCTTGTTAAGAGGCGTGTACAGACTTGGAGTTTGCAGTGGTTGATCGTGATTCCTGCGTGTCACACAATTCACAAAGATGCTTTTCCACAATCTTAAGTGACCCCAAGATGCACTTTAATGGTCGTTTTCAGTTCGGTGGAGCAGTTCCTGACTTCTGCACGGGATGATGGCTTGAAAGTGGATTGGCCATACGTATAAATTCATAAATATACACAAATGTTTGTAAGGCTGGAGCCAAAAATATTAAGAGTGTATTTGTGTACTGTATTTCCTGCATCTTCATTAAAATGACATTTTTAATATCTAGTACAAATGGCTGATTTAGCTTAAACTGGTGGAACTTTAAATCAAGTTACATTGAAAAGGCTGTTATTCTGGAGTTGTTTGCAATATGTATACATGGATCTCAAACAAAAAAAAAACAACCCACAAAGTTGTTTAAAAGCACTTCATCTGTTTTTAAATCATTAGGTTTTTTCAGTTAAGAATTTACCTTTTTTTTATTGTTTGGATGGAGAAGTTACGTTGTTCTTAAGAGTATCTGTACATTAATTTAACAGCAATAAATTAAGAATTTTTTGTAGAAACCACAAAACAAATTCAGCTTTATTAATTTCAGAAATTTCAGAATTTCTGGAAGTATATTTGGAAATATAAAACTGGTTCATTTTTCCTGAATTTGAGTATCCTCCTACCAAAGTGTGAGGGAAAGAATTCTACCAGAAAGTACAGACGTGTCTGTTTTTCGAGGGCAATGGGGAGTGCAGACCTATAATAACATCAGGGTTTCAGTGTAGGTTATCAGGGAGGAAATGACTTTTTTTTTTTTCTCAGCAGTGACTAACATTTCCAAGAAGTGTCCAGGGTTTTTTCCATTTTTAGTCAAAGAGGCTGAAAGGCAACGTTGTGATAATCTTTTCTGATCTGCTGTTTCATTGAAAGAGAGAAAATTGCTTTGCTGCATAGTGGTCACGGATCTCACAATTTGGGAGATGGAAGCCCTGCAGGATTAGGATGGGATGCGCCGGCTGCTTGCTTATGGAATTGTTGGGAGAAGCAGAAGGAGGACTGTTCTTTTACTGCGTTAGCGTGAGTTCCTGTCGTGGTTTAACCGGCAGGCAGCCAAACGCCACACAGCGGCTCGCTCGCTCCCCCGCCTCAGTGGGATGGGGAGAGAATCGGAAGCGTAAGAGTGAGAAAACTCATGGGTTGAGATAAAGACAGGTTAATAGAACAGAAAAGGAAGGGAAAATGATGATGATGATGATAGAATGTATAAAATGAGTGATGCACAATGCAGTGCTCACCACCTGCCGAGCAATGCCCAAAAAGCAGCGATCACTACTGCTGGAACACGCCTACCATTCATAATACTGAGCATGACGTCACACGCTATGGAATACCCCGTTGGCCAGCCGGGCCAGCTGTCCTGGCTGTGCTCCCTCCCAGCCTCTCGTGCACTTGGCAGAGCATGGAAGCTGAAGGTCCTTGACTAGCAGGGCACTTAGCAACAACTGAAACCATCAGTGTGTTATCAACGTTCTCCTCATACTAAATCCACAACACAGCACTAGGACGAAATTTAACTCTATCCCAGCCAAAACCAGGACAGTTCAGTAGGCCTAGAAACCCTCAACTCCATGCAGATCGGTACAGCAATAGTTTAATGAGGCAGACGAGCGTGTGCACGTGCAGTGGTTTTGCCCACGGTTACAATATATCCTCGACCCTTTTTCACCAAAGCATCAGTAGTCAGGATGGTGGTTCTGCATTTGCGTAAGTATGAGCAGACGCTGAATTGTCGTGGCTGTTCGTGGCAAGTACCGGTATACAGAATATTTTCAGTGTATTTTATGATTAAAATGCAGCTTGGGTTTTGTGTGGGTTTTTTAGTTTTGTTTTGTTTTTTTTTTTAATTCATCAAGGTTTTCCCTTCATCTCTTTCCATTGCAATACATTGAAGATTCTTGGAAGGGGTAGCAGTATGGAGGCATGGCTAGCAAAGCTGAGCAAAATTGGTTTAGTTAGTTAACTTTTCCAATCTCCCGTAGTCTCTCAGTACAGAAACTTAAGCATTTTACCGTTATGGAACATATTTGCCCATCTTTTGGGTTTTGAATGGGAACATTGAGAATATCTTCTGAATGAACACAATGACTTGGAAATGTCCCAGTTTTAGGGAGATGAGTGCTTCTGCAGGTATGCTAGTTTTTTTGTCTGCCAGCAGTCATAACAGCAAATCAAACCGATTTGAACCTGATTCTTCTCTTGCTTTGAAATCAGAAGTCGTTCCCCTGAAATGTATGAAGAGCTGCATAAACGCAGAACAAGGAGCGTCGGCACGAAGGCTTCGGTTAATGCTGCTGCTTAGAGAATCCCTGCAAAACCTACCCTGGCAGGGCAGGCTCCCATGCTGAGCCACTTCACTTCGTCTGCTTGAATCTCTCTGAAGTTTGTAGTCAGAGGAACGAGGAAAAATCGCTGCTTGCATACACCCATGCACTTTAAGGAATGGAGGAATTAACAGGGTCTCTGCTGCAGCAGCTGCTAGTTTTTATGAAATATATCAGAACTTTGAGACTTTGATTCCAACTCTAAATTTGATTAAGATTAACCGGTGGGTTCAAAAGGGGAGTGGGAATAGGAGCACGATCCCCAAGTGTCATTTCTTCTGGAAAGACAAGTAGAAATAACGCGTGATTGGGAGTCTCCTGTTTGGGGAGAAAGCGTACTGGAAGTTAAACATGCGTTTGAACTCTTTTACGAATAGGGAAGAAATGATGTTGAAAGAGCAGAGGGTAAGCCCTGCCACTGGATCTGGGACCCTTCGCTGCATCACAGGAGAGTTTAGGGGCTTCTTGCAAGAAGTAAGAGGTTGGTCCCTGGGGACCTTTTGAGCCCTAAGTGCATGCTGCAGGGATGCCTTTTCTTCACTCCTTTGCAACAAAGGAATACAGAGAATCCTGATTTCATCTTCACTGGCTTGCTGTAAATTAGACCCTCCTCCTACAGGGAATCCATATCGTAAGTTCACCCTGTGTGAAATAAATTTGCGTTCTTAGGAAAGAAAGTATGGTAGTTTAATTCTTGCTCTGTTAGTGAGTAATCAGACACTGTCTCCAGGGCTGAAGCGAAGGCACGTGAGCAACCTGGGTTACCTCTTAGCCAGTGCATGGTAATTTTGCCAGGGTTAGCTTTAAGTGATAGACATGGGTAAGAAGCGTGCTGGTGAACATGGGAAATCCTGCAAATGATGAGGTTACTTAGTCCAACAGAGATGAAGTGTTTATTTTGCATTCTTTGCTTTAAAAGAAGAAAAATCGGCATGGAAAAAATCTCATTTTGAATGATGGATCTCATAGTCCTCGAAAGAGTAACCACTTAAGTTTAGCCAGAAAAAAATTATTATTTCCTCCTAAGGATTAGATTCTTGAGCTACTCATCAATGCATGCAGGAGTATTACATCACTGTCCTCTGGGAAGAACCATTTCAATCTTTTTCTGCCTCATTCTGTAAAACGCTCTGTGAGAATGAACCAATTCCCTGAATGAAATCTCATTTTTTCTGGCCTTTTCCCTGCTGAAGAACCCTATAAACGCAGAAAAGAATTAAACAGAATAGAGGAAACAAAGTTACACTTTTTCATTAAAAAAAAAAAAAAAATCCATGACTTGGTGTTTGGCACTCAGTCAGAAATCTCATTTCTTATTATCAGCCAATTTATAATAAGGGAACTGACGCTTGTATTTTGTAGTGCAAGGAAGGTTAAAAAATTGCCGTCAGGATTTTCCGCTGGCACCCACGAGATGAGCAGTTAGCCTCGCGTTGGCAAACACAAGCAGTATGCACCGGTGTAAAACTGGCTTTTAATTGCATCGCTGCACGCGTCTGTATTGGTTTACGGGTATTCTGTGCGTGTTGCTTCACTATGTTTGTTTGTGAAGAGACCTCAATGGGCGTCTTGGTTTCTTTGCTTCGCGTTTCTCCTAGTATGGTCTGAGGCTTCTGCAGCTGGGAATGTTTATCGGATGGAGTCTGGACAGCGGCGCTCCTTTCTAGAGGCGCCGAATGTCAGGTTTCCATATGCACGGCAGATGGCTCACAGACAGGAGGGAGCTTTATGTTTCGATGCCTCGAACGAGACGCTTGGCGATAGCCTGCCTCGTAGTTTGGCAGTTCCACAGCACTCAAAGGAAACAGAAAACCCCGCTGGCAGGGAGCACAGGTGACACCCCACCTCTGCGGGGTTTATTTATGTAATAACGCAATAGTCTATTAGAGAAGGGAGGGAGGGAGTCTTCAATCCTGCAACGTGCAATGCACGGGGGGGTTCACCGTGCTTACTGTTCTACCTTGAGACCTGTTGGAACAGGTCATCAAAAGAGGAGATGGTTTGGGGTGTTCTCCCAAAAGATACGCCACAGTTCAGACGGGTTTGCTGGGTGGGTTCCTGTCACGTAGGTGACAGGCAACTCTGTTTAACTGTTAAAAACGCACGATCAAGGTTTGACGCTCAATGGAGTCCATTGAATGTGGAATTGAATGGAATACCATTGTATATTACAGGGAACAGTCATCGCAATAAGCCATAACCGGTCATTTCGTGGAGATGCAAATGTTACGCATTTACACGTATGCACCACCTCGGTCTGCATCACAGGAGTCATCACGAGCCTGCAGCCTGCTTTAAATTACCCATAAACTTCAGGCCCTGCAAATATTTTAAATATACTAAGAAAGTTAATGGCTATCGTGTGGTATCTGAGCCTGCCATTGCTTGAATTAAAGTTGGGAATCTTATTCAGAGGTCGCTGAAGCCGTTGGGAAGCCCAGGGCCTTGCCTGGCAGTGAGTCCTGTTGTTCCACCTCCAGTAATAGCTAGTGATAGACATTCGCGGTCTGGTGAAATTCGTTTGAAGCCTCAAACTCTTTTCCTGGTAGTAGAGCGTGCACATCACGTAAATCATCTATCGCGTTTGGAAAAATGATTTGGCTTGTAATGTTAGTTATCCTCCCTCCGCGTATCTGTTGGGGGGCGTAGGGCGGGATGGAGCAGCCACGACAAGGGTCAAGTTCGCACCGTCACATTGGAAGGTGCCAGGCTTCAGAGGTGTCAATCTGCCAAGTTATATAAGCATCAGCTTGAATTTTCAAGTGCCTTCAGACGTAAGAGACTAATACTGCAGTCTTGAAAAATGCAAATAAAGAACCGCGTGTTATTTTGGAGTTGGTGAGCGTCCCCAGACACAAGTTTGCTTGGGATGAACGTACTGAACTAGTTCCCCTGTTGGTACCGGGGATGTTGGAGATGCCAAGGATGTTGTCTCTAGAGACAGTGTGCATCGAGGCTTTTTGAGAGAATGTAGCCATGATGCTGTAAAATATGTGTAGAAGTGGCATACTGTAGGTTGCTTTATTTTTAATGACTTCTTGTTAATGTGCCCTTGTAAATTAACAGGATCTAGCAGATACATAAAAGATGTTGTTTCTTTCCCCACAGTGTCTTTATTGCCGCGTGCTATCAATAGATTTACAAGAATACCAGGGGAAAGCTCTCTTAGAAATGGAACTTCCAACATTTTATCCAGCAGCAGAGTAAAGTTTGTTCAACAACATGTTCTGGACATCCAAATATGTATTTCATGTGCTGATTATACCCATTGGTTGGAATCTTCACTTCAGAAAGAAAAGCTATCCAAGACCTCTTGAAAGGAAAGGTGATGTTGTCTGGAACGGTCGTTCCTTCACACGTCTCTCCATTGGGGGTCACTCTTCCCTCTGATTGATTTACACCTTGTAGAGGACATCATTAGAAAAGCTGTGGGATTTCACCCTGTTTAGCTGATTAGAAGGAAATACTGCTGGGTTTTCTTGGGTGCGCGCTGTTGAGTAGTGTTGATGAGAGTTACTAGTACTGGGAGTAGTAAAAGAAATGAGAAAGCACAGTGAAAGTAGAAGCAATCAGGACCAGCTATTGCTTTCTACCAGTCAGGCCCGTTAACCTTTCCACGGACGGCACTCTAATGTCAGTTGTTAATGAGTTATGGATCAGAACTAGACTACAGTACTAGATGAGGTGTGGCGTTTTGGGAAGAAGCAGTCGTAGCAGTTAGGTCTGAAAATTCAGGGAAGAGCTTTCAGTAGCTCACTTGGATTCCTGGAAGATGAAAACATGGATCCTTTAAGGCATACATCTCAAAGTCGCAATTCTTTGTTCAAAAGCCAGGCTGCTTGAAGTCAGAAATAAAGAGCTTAAAGCATTGGTTTCATTGGAGAATTTAGGACTTTCTGAGGCTCTCCACGATCAACTTGAAACTAGTAGCACTACCACAGGGTAGTAGTCATTCTCTGCATTGTTGGCACAAAAATATCACCTTATAAAGAGCAGATGCTATTGCTATTAAGATGCACAGTTTCAAAATGTTTAGCATTCAGTATGTTCCTACAGTTACAGTCACATAATGGTTCTTTTCTTTTCTTTTTCCTTTTCTTTTTGTTTTTAATGTCTAAAAGAATTGGCCTTTAACCGAACCTCACAGCAAGACTGTTCCTGTACTTGATGAAGAGAGGAGGAAGTCAGGCTCTCTGTCTGTTTGTATGTTTGGAAGTATTATTGGAATATGATAGTAAGTTGTCACTGTTGACGTCTGCATGCAGGTAGACGGAGGATGCGGTAGGTCTGATTCTGAGCTGGGTCACGTGGGCGCAGCAGCTGTGCCTGGACTATAGGGAAAGTCGATGCTTTCTTCTCTTCCTTTTTTAAAGCTCCATGGTAGGTGTGAAAACGTAACTGTTATTTCCATGGTTTTGAATGTATTTATTTTACTGAAAGAATGGTTGCATGACACTTGGCTGTATGAAGGAAAACAGAGAGTATAAAAATAACAGATACTAGTCAAGATGCTCTGCCTGTCTTAACACTCCACTGTTCCGGCAGCCTTGTCTTGCTGTCAAGACACTGATCGTG
This sequence comes from Calonectris borealis, assembly GCF_964195595.1. Lineage (NCBI taxonomy): Eukaryota > Metazoa > Chordata > Aves > Procellariiformes > Procellariidae > Calonectris > Calonectris borealis. Next base: position 84,199,023 of record NC_134315.1, on the reverse strand, counting down.
GAAATGGTATTCCAGTGTCAGTACTAGAGTATAGCTGGGCCTAGACTACGCTGAATATCATGAAAGAAGCCCTGCCAAGCTACACTGCCGAAAGAAGAGGAAGTTCAACTCGTGCGCATCCTGAGTTCAAACAGAAACTAATACTGCCCTTCCCCGGCCTGTGGAAATGAGACAGGTGCTGTCATAGGAGCCGCTGGAGGGAAAGGAGGTGGTTATCCTCGTTAGGAAACGACGGTCCAAAACCGTGAGAGAGAAATTGTCTCGTCATCGTTTCTTCACTTACATACCCCACTGAAGATGTTTATATGTATGTCTGTGTGTATGCGTATGCACGTTACAATAGAAAACCCTCCTGTAGTACTCTGGTCTTGTTATTCCGGATGTTACTGCATAGATCCAGCAAATCACAAAACCTGACTAAAGAATGTGTTGCCAGTTTTAGCTAATCTTGAATCAAATTTATAGGTACTCCAGAAGAAAGTGCATTCATGTTGCCCTGGACGCTCAGACTGCTCCATGGAAAATGTAATTCTAAAGCTTATGGCAGATTTTAAGCTATTTTTATTTTTGTTACAGATATTTTATAAAGCTATAATTTAGGAATTGACTCTGGATTAAATTTATATGCATCTATTCAGTGACAAATCACGCTGGAAGTTGCTGGTGAAAAAGGCTTCCAACAACTCCTGGTTTTGACAGGCTTGGAAGCATAACAGGAGTAGCCTTTCTGGTTTCCTAAATTCCTTCAGACTTCAAAAGAGCTTTTTGTTTGGCTTTTCAGGCTAACATGAACTCCAGTTCTTAATTTATTTGAACTTTGTGTACATCCTCGGAGTTGGTTCTGTTGTAGAGAGCTTGGAGGATGTATATTCAAATGAGTCCTCTTTTTATCCTTTCAGTTCGTGTAGGAGTAATATTAAACTCCGTGTTTATGTAGCAGTCTCACAAAGGTCCCTTTGAGCTCGGTGGCAGTCCCTGTTTCCAAGACAGGTAAGTGAGGTGCACAGATGTGACCTGCCCAGGGCCACCCAGCCAGCCACCGGTGAGGACAGCCTTTCCTGGCACCTGCCCCCACACCAAGCATGTTGTTGAACGGAGGCTTTATATATAAAGATTATCTGGAACTCGCATCGTTTCCAGAGCTACAATGTATGAGATGCTCTATGAATGAATGAGTACTGGATTATCGTGAGACAGGGCTCTCTTGTCATTGCAGCAGCACCACTGGCCATCTTGGCCCAGGAGGAACACGTGGATGAAAAACACATTTAGAAATGTGCGTCTTGGTGCAACTTCAGTACCGTACTGTGGCTACTAGTATCATTTTTGATGTGCACACTGATTTGCACGCACATTTTGAGGGTGCCTCTGTGTCCCTTTCTGAAACGCCTAAGGAGGGAAGGACCAGGGAGCTTCCCCGGAGAGAGGGCGAAGAGGTTTCGGAGAAAGCACGCTGCAGAGGGCTCCAGGGAAGTTCCAGCTGGCCTCCATCCTCCCCTTCCCCGCTTTTCTGTCTCTGTCTTGAAAGTCCTCTCTTCTCCGTGGTAGTTTCTTCACGGCGCACAAGATGGGAAGCGGGCCAGGCGGGCTTGCGCAGAAGGTGGCGTGGGACGCCTGTTCTGCTCTGCTGATCTTCAGTCGGGACGTGCTGGTAACTGATGCTTTAGAGGCTTAGGGCTGGCCGTGGGGCGGGGAGGTGTGAGTGGAGGCCAGGGCACAGGACTAGTACAAAAAAGAAGGCAGAGTCTATCCTAAAAGTGTGGGAGCAGCCGGTCTATAGAAGCTGTCTGTTCTGACCCGGGGCAAGTGGATAAGCACCTAAGTCTAAGAAAATCAGTTATTGTTTGCTTAGGAAAATTTGCTTAACTGATATACTTAATTTGCCAATGGTTATCTTTAAATGAGAGCTACAATCCTTTGCCTGATGACTTCAAGATGTATGTTTTTTTCCCCGCAAGGACTCTTAAATCCCGGGAGAATCCCTGTAAACATCTGTTCTGGCTTCACTGGAGACAGTGATGGGTGACTGCTGTGACACTGTAATGAGAGATGGCTGCTTGGTTAACCGTGACTCCTGTGTCCACCTGGTGCCATCTTTTTGATGTGAGCAGTTAAGGCATCCCGCGAGCAAAATAAATGCGTCCGTTCAACGTTCCAAAATGGGACTCAGGGCTTGTTTTCCCAGCAAATTTTGTAATTCATCAAAGTCTCAGTTTGAAAAGCTTAGTATGCGCATATGAGCATTGAACTTCTCAAAATGGTCACATTCAGGGTGCAAACACAGCCTTTAAGACAAAGCGTATTAAATACATAGTTTTTATGTTAGATACCCTCCTATGTTAAGAGAGTTAAGATGTAAGCAAAGCGCACAGTGCCAGCCTAGCCTAGTTTACAATAGGCAATCCAAAATGCTCTTTGAAATTATTACTGGTGGTTCACATGGTTGTAACTAAGAATGGGAATTTGGTAGTCATCTTCACAACTCACCTCTTGGAATTTTCCAGAGGAACACCTAAAGTGAAATACTAACCAGAAGATGACACAAATTCTGTGTTATTCCTTCTCGGTAGCTAAAAATGGCAAGTAACGTTCTCATCTGTGCCAATGCAGTGGTATGTTTTAGTATTGGGCTGTGCTTAATATTCTTTGCTACTTCCAGTCTAAGCTTGTTTAGCTTGCAGATTAGCTATATGCCTAAAAAACTGAAAGAAATAGAAATAAAAATTAAAAAGCTACTCCTACAAATGTGTCTTAGGATGTTTAATACAAGACACTTTATTTCTGGCAAAACCATTACTACTAGTAATAAAGGTTCTGCAGTTGGGCCTTTGTTACCCATTCCATTAATGATCCAGGCTCATTATTGTGAAGGCTACATTATCTCCGTGTTTTCCTGGCTGAGCTGGAGACATCTTAAAATAACAATATTAAAAGCATTGTTCTTTCAGAAAATGTATCTGATTTGTTTCAAAAAGAGTTTTTTAAGTCAGAAGCTACTATTAGTCATACCCTGTGCTGCTGCTAAGGTTTTTTTTTAAAAATAAAAAAAACAAATTCCATCAGAAAGGTCTACACTGTCTTATCCCAAAAATCTGTGGACTTATAAATAGATTTCACCTGTGTGTAAATAAGAGTAACTTGTATCCAGTGTAATTCAATCCATAGTGTTTCAGGAGAATTTAATTAGCCTAAGGAAATAAAATCAAGAATGATGCGCAGCGTTATGCTGCTGTCACCACAATTGGTTCATTTTTGCTAAAGCCAGTTTAACCTGTTCAGTCGCCGAAGCTGCCTTGCTGGAGCGCTGCAGAAACGGAAAGATCCATTCCCCCATCTCTGCTTAATCTGTCATGAGGCTGTGGCCATAATGCTGTTTAGGGGGACAGTGGGGATGTTTGTATTTTGTGTAGCTTAAAAAAAAATCTATCTGCCGAAAACCCTGCTATTTTGGTGCTTAGAACAATTTCCTTTATTTCTGAAAATGTAAAAGTTGTATTTGTAAGAGCTATTTTTTGTACTGCTTTAAGCATACGGACTGTTAAGGGCTTACTGTTACCTTAGTTTATGTTGTAACATCTCACTTCTTTTACGTAGAATCTTGGGAAATCATCACGGATTAAGTTCATGCTTTGGTGCACGTGCAATGAACTATATGCATCCAGTGAAAATGATGTTAACTGCCTCATGAAGGAAAAAATTCCAGAATACTCAGTACTGATCTAATACTACTCTATCAAAATTGCCAGCCTGTTTGCCACATGTTTAAGTGATAGTTCTTGTTGTAAAATGGTGTCACCTTGTGTGTTACTTCTTCCTTACGTCTTTTACAAGAAGGTTCTTTACAAGGTTTTGTTACGTGCATGATCTTGCTGATGTGTAAAGCACTAGTCCGGGATTATTTAGCAGACTGAGCTCTTCTTGGAATTTAGAGAAAAAATAATTTTCTGAGTCCTGAATAACTATAGATGAGAGTTGGATATAGCAGCTCGTCTCCGGGCAGGCAGGTTTGGGTCTCGGACCCCTCAGTTCTGCCCTAGTCATTTGTTTGGAGCTAATCCTATGTCTTAATCTATAGCTCGATCTAAATGGCTGTTCTTTTTTACCTACCTGGTTGGTCTCAGTAGAAAGGAAAAAATGAGCTCTCGTTCCTGCTGTTGCATTGGGGTTGTTCACAAAGGGCTTGTTGGATTTCCAGCATGTGGGCATTTCAGAGGAGGCAGCTGGCTTTCCAGAAACCTCCTTGCTCCATACCTCCCACTGGATGGCATTCCGGTATTTACGTGGGACTGAGCACTCCTGAATCCCCGGCTGAGGAGTCTTTTCTGTGTGGCCGGCGAGACCAGCCCAGGGAAATGTTCTTTCTTCCTTTGCATTTTGGATGCGTTTTGAACACAAGCCTTACCAAAAGCTACGTTTTGAAGCGACTCTTCCTTTCTGCTTTCCAGATGTCCTTTCTCTGCCCTCTCCTTTTTCTCAGGTTATTTTGAAGGCTTTTCAGGAATCGGCCAGGATGGCCCTCCAAAAATAAAAATGCAGGGAATGGACGACAAGATCATCTAATTATTTACGTTTCTGTTCCTTTCATTCCTTAAATTTATGTCCCTGGTGGCAAGAATTAAGTAAGAGCAATAAGTAAACGTTTCTCTTATGAAAACGTGTTGGTGATGGGCTTCTGCCGTGGATAGCAGGTCTGGATCTGAATCAAACTGAACTTCTCCAGAGTTTGGTGATCATTAAATTGGACTTGGAATCATGAGAAAATGCGCTGGAAAACTTGGAGCTGTGTCTGAATTCTCCCAAAGAAGAGGTGCAATTCAAGCAATACCTGTAAATAAAGGCTACCTCCAATTCACATTTGATAGTCACTTTTTTACTTTGATGGAGGAATGGGTGCAGCTCCCTGGCTTAGATGGCAGGACGCTGTTTATGCCGGATACCTCTGCTGATGCCAGTATAAAGACAGACAAATAATACTGCAGCATTGCTTCGTTGTTGCTGCAGGTAGGTATCGGGCTAAGTGGCAAAATCCCTCGCTGAGATACCAAGGAAGGGAAAGCAGGGACGGCAGATGGCATCGCTGTGCTCTGCGGGGTCCGAAAGCCTAACCTGGCTTCTGGTCCAGGCCCAGCCGTTCTAAACGGGGGTGTAGAGGAGCCTGCCCCGTCCCGCCGAGCCGACAGTAAGTCCTGGCTGTGGGTTCTGCAGAGCCACAACCGTGTCCCTGAGGAGCGCATCGCTGCGGGGATGGTGGCAAAGGAGTCCTTCAGCTAGCGACCATCTTTGCTCTCGAGGAGACTCCGCATGAGTTTGAGAAAGGAGGAAATTCTTGACTACTGCCTGAATCCTTTGTGCAGGAAAGCTAGGTTTGTAGATGAAAGGACTGAGATTATATTCAGACCCTCTCAATAAGATATTAAATACACAAGTGGAGCCGTGACATATGGGCCATGTTCCACATTTTCGGAGCATATTTCAGAATTAATTGTGCTGACAAAATTTTATAAAGAGCAGCTCCAGACTCTTTTTTTTTTTTTGGCAACAGTCGGTTCTGGCTGCTGTCTAGCAGATGAACATGTTTTTCTGGTTTTATTATTTTGGGCTTGGCTCACATGCTTACTGTACAGATGATTGGGGGCCGGGGGGGGGAGAGAATTACCTACATTCGTTAACCAGGCTTAAAATACTTGCAACAGTCAACAGCTTTTCAGCGTGTCGCCCGGCGTGCCTGGGGAGTCGGGGGGGGGGAGTAGCAAGAGGACTAGATAAGGGAGCGAAGCCTGGAATAGGATCCAGGCTGCGTTGTTGTTTGCAGCCAGTATAGATGGCTGTCCGGGATCCAGAGGGCTGAGGTCTAGTCTGTGGAGAATTCCAGCGTGGTTTAGTCTAGACTAAACATTTTTGGATTCACTGAGTCTATCGCTCTTGCTCAGACTCCTCTGCCAGGGACTAATTGGAGCTGATGATCACCTACCCATGAGAATTGTGAATTCCATTTGGAAGGTGCTTTTTGTTCTTTTCCTTTTTTTAAAAGCATTTTACAGGTTTTGGCAGGAGGGTATTTTTGGCTCTAAAATTACCAAAATACTTTCAGCTTAGATTCAGGTATAAATGCTAATATTCTCCAGATTCCTTCATATAAAAATGATGCCAATTACAAACAAACAAAAATCCACCCCTCTTTCCAGTTTGGTTAACCAGACTTACTTTCTATTCCTTTCTTTCCAGACTTACAAAGCGCTTTCCTTCAGGCCTTGTAATACGGAGTGCATTCTTTCATTCTTGTTTTGATAGGCGTTCGTTCTGTGTTTATCCCACAACATTTGCACGTCACGGTAGAGCAATATGGCTGGGATTTCCAAAGCCCTTACCCTCGGCCTAATGTTTCTCTCGTTTAAGGCAGTGGGATCGGCGTGAGGCTACCCTGGGCGCGTTTGAAATCTCTTTGCTGCTCAGACATTTTGCGTGTGTTTGTTCATTTCTTACAGTGCACTTTACGTGGCTGGACCTTGGATGCTTTCACTTCGTGCTGAGTTTTCAGCATCTATTACGTGACAGTGTGAACGAAAGGAAAGCGATATATAGTGCAATATAATGCATTTCAGGAAATATTGCAGATTTTCTTTCAAATTTTATGAGGAGATTCAAAGCATCTTCTTTTCTCACCCCATCTTCAACCTTGTCACGGAAGGGATAGGAGGAAACCTTAAGGGCAGATATTTTACTGGTTGCCAGTCAGAGGGTTTTTTGGAGAAGAGATATCAAAAGGCAATAATTGTTAAAATTAAGGGGGGGGTTTTATGAGTTCTTCTGTGTATGTTTACATAATGCTAATTCAGAAACAATGAGATTTTGTAAAAGCCATGAAGTTTTTAGTAATGCAATTTTAATCAGTGTACATTTCCGAATTCTTTTTAAATCAAAACCAGATCCAGAAGTAGCAACGAGGGACCTGCAGAGCTGGTGAAACGTGAAAAACAGAGACTGCAAAGGAAGACTACTTATCGCATGAAGATCTTCAGGCTGCTGCCTCAAGAGATGGTATTTATAAGCAAGGTAGCCTTGCTCTGATTGGGGTGAGACGAAAAGTTGCTGTGTGATCAGATGTTTGTGTTACAACATTATTAAGGTAGCATGAAATCACTTGCTGTTAGTAAAAGAATTGGCGGGTAAGTGTGATACGGTATTTGGGACTTCAGTCGCCTTTGCATCGGATGAAATCCAGTGTTGCTATTTTAAGTCTGAATGGTTTTCTTTGGGATGACCGATCAGACTTTTCAATATACGGATCTCTCTGGTTGCAAATAATCCACCTGAAGCTGCGAAAAGTTTAAGGGCTTGGAGTTAAAAGATCTAATAATCACCGTTCCGTACGTTACTATAAGAATCAGGCAATTATTGTCTTCTCTTTGTGTGGAGAAGTTCATTTCAATACTATTTCTGAAAGTCGTAGTTCAACCGTTTGGCTGAATGGCAAGAAATGCAGACTCCAAGGAAAGTTCTCCTTACTTACTCACGGTTTCATAGTTTCGATGGTAAAGCCTATTTTGTCATGAGTCGGTTAACTCTGGCTCCCATTTAGTTACAGCTGTCATGCAGCTTTATACTCGACTCATCTGTCCTTCTGACAGGAGTAAAGGCTCCCTGAGGGGCACCGGAGCAAATCTCCTCCCCGCAGGCACAGGAGACTCCCTTGGAGCACTGTGAAGTAGCAAGGAGGACAGGAGGTAGCACTGGCCAAGATTTTGTCGTCAGTCTGAGCGGCTTTGCCAGCAAGAACTCTTTTCCTTTGGGTTTTTTGTTCAGATTCCTGCTCCTCCTTTATAGGATCTACAGCCCGACCCGCTAATGCTGCCAGGCAGTTTCGCAGGAAGATGCTCACTGCTTTTGAGGAAATTTCAATGGGCTTTGTAGTAATTGTGAACAAGCTTTCAGGAGCAGTTGTGGCAAGACTTAAAATCACAAGGAGATAAAACTCCCAACGTCCTGTATTCCTCTTGCCGCAGTTGGAGCATCTAGAGATCTTGAAATCTGCCAAATCTTATTTCAGATCTGCTCTAGAGATTTCTACAGGAGTCTTTGGAGCGGTCCGGCTCTTGGAGAGAAATCTTCTCCTGGAGAGTAATATTCCTGCTTCCTCCTGCCTCGTCTGTGCCCTCTCATTTCTTGGCAAGACTTCTGAGAAAGTGGCGGCTGACTGATTCTGAACAGGATGAGCCATCCTCCAGTTCTGCAACCATCAGCTAGTTGGTTTTTTGGAAATTATTTGAGGAGGGGTGGATGAGGACTTGCGAGCAGTGCGGTGTTCTTAAAGAGAACTACTAGATTTTTTTGAGTCGCCTTCAGCAGTGCTGACTATAGGCTGTGGGATCTGGCAGAAATCAAAGAATTTTTTTCAACGAGCTGAGCTAATTGCTTTGAGTGAGTCCCCAGACGGTCGTGACGGTTGGTTGCTCTGTCTCCCATAAGGTCTTTCAAGTGCTGAGTTTCATGAAACTTAAACTTGCCCACCCTATTTGTGCAGTTTCTTTGCTAAGCCTCCAGCAGTGAACTTGACATGGTAATGCTAACCGTATTTACAATGCGTAACAAGTTGTCTTCTTTCCCCTGGGTCTTCGTAGAGGAATTCAACTCCTTGATGTTCCTTCTGTAGGTGAAGGAAATGGTTGAATGTAAGTACACACAAATAAGAAGTGAGATGCGGTGAGGATTTTTGGAAAACCAACGCTGATTCCACTTTCCAGACTGTCATCTGTCAGTCCAGACGGCAGTTCCTCTTGAGTCAACGTGTCTTAGCCTTGTGGTCTTTTGACTCGCTTTTTGTGGACAGATTTCAAATGCCTGCACTGAACATGGAAGTCCTACTAACAGTCGAGGTCTGCTTGCAAGACTGTCTCAGTCATTTCGTCTGCCTTCCTCTGCCTCTCGAATTTCCGCTGTCCTTTCCGTGTCCGACCGATGTCAGCGCCGTAAGCCAGCAGGTCAGTAGAAAAAAGGATGACGTTTAGTGTTGTTCGATGGAGGCCTTCAGTGCAAGGCTTGGAAAGTGCCGCTATGTTGTCATGCCTTCATTGCTCTCTCGGAGGGGATTACACGGTGGCCCCCCGGGTGATTGCAACTCTCTTTCTCTGGCATTAGGGTGGCACAAAAGTTTTGCGTTGCGTAAAATTTGGCCATTTACTTTTGTGAAGGGGAGAGTATACCTGGCTTTTCATAGAAGGCCAGGTGAAAGTCAAGGTGAAAGGCTACGGTTGTAACTGAACCACTTTTTTTTTTGAAGAGCCCAAGGCTGAACTTTAAAAAAAACAGTTGCACTCACTTGTAAGAGCTTATGCCAGTTGTGTGCCCTCTAATCACATTAGCCCAGGAACTGAGGTGTTAGGAACAGCAGCAAATATTACAGGAGCTGCCAAGAGTGATTACTTCCAAGCACCGATGCACAATCTCCGCCTGTGCTGAAGTCAAGATGTATTTTAGGAGATGTATTTCGCTCTCTGCTGTGGTGTTATTTCAGTCGTGTCCCTTTAACAAGCAGAGTGGAAAATGCTGGAGAAATGCCACATTAACATACATAATGCCTGGGTTCTTACATTATTTTAGAAATGAGGATATAAAAGACTTAAAACAATAGCCCAACGGTAATTGCTTCTCAAATAGTAGAAACAATGGCCCAAATAATACTCGTTAGCATCACTCCATTAGAGTCGATTAATGTGGCTTGATTTAGGCCAGCTGAGTGTCTTAACAGATGTACCAGTTACTATTGTATTTACTATTGTACTGTTTTATGGAGAGAGGGCTGTCAAAAGTGCAGTAACGTTGACCTTGTTACTCATGTTAACTCATATGCATAATTCCAGTTCATCGATTAATCACAATCATACCATTCATCTTAGCTCATCAAATCAAGTATAATATATTTAATATAATAATAATATATAATAATAAAATAATTCTTAATTTAAGGATGACCTGTTTTGGTGAACTATGCTGGTGAAAAAACACCTTTCTTATACTAAGGCAAGCTGTACTTGGGAGATGTGCAAAGTCTTTTTTCTTAAATAAACCTGGGGTAAAAAAAAGAAGCAATAAAATGTAGAAGAGGCCTTGTCACATGGTTTGAATTTACCTGGCCCATAGCCAGCAACCATAGATTTGATTTGTATAGCAGCAGGTCACTGGAGACCATGGCATTTGTATTAAAATGGACTTAACTTTGTTAAAAGGCAGCATATACAGATAGTGTGTGCTCAGTTACCAGTTTTAATAGAATTACCCTACAAAAATTGGCAAGAAAACTGCTGCGTGCATCCACGTGTCCTGTTTTGCTGTTTCTTCTAACATTTTTTCTTTATTTTTACTACACTTAAACGCATTGCCTATTCTAAATTCTTCCAAAATGGAAAAAAGAAGACATTTTGCATCATCGTAATAAAAACAGAAATGCATTGCAACAGAATTAGTCCATTTATTAGAAAAAGGTTTTAAGGAATCAATAAATATAATAATTTTAACTAATTCCATAAAGGAAAAAGACCAACATGCTGGAGACTATTCATTGGCTCATACTTTTGACTGACTTCATTACGTTTTGCACTGGAGGAATATACAACTCATTTTAATAGAAAACACACAAGTAGATATTTTTGTTGGAGAAAATTTTGTGATTGGTTAAAACAGACAAAAACAGATTTCCCAGACCAAACATGAAATTCAATACATTTTCCTTGCTTATAATAAACAGACGCTTTAAACTTACAACAGACAGTTTATGAGCAATACCTCTGCTGTGAAGTGGTGGGGCAGGCAGTGGGAGGATAGAAGGAATGAAGTCAAAAGGAGAATTGCCAGGTGTAGGAATGAGATGGAGAAACGGTAAAGGGTTTTTTTTCCTTTTACTAAACAACTGCCAAGTAGTTTCTTAAACAAATATTCTGAAGGGCCGGAGTGAGACATTTGGGGTATATCCTCACCTGTACCAGGGTTTAAGTACAAAGCTGTGCTCAGCAAACATATGAAAATATACTACTATGCTTCTGAGATGCTAATGTTGAAAAATGGTGCGAGTTCTGAAATATGGACCATGTTTTATTTTTTGTAGGCAGAAATATAAGGAATCGAACTAGATGGAGTCAGAAAGCAAAACCTCCCACTGCGGGATTTCAGGACGTCATTCTCACCGGTGGGAAGGGAAGGCTGTGAGGAGAGGGAAGGTGACGGTCCTCGGCGGTACGCGAGCGCACAGTGCCTGCACTAGTAGGTACCTTCAGGACGAGACAAGAGAGAGCAGTCGTGCACGCAGGGTTGCCGCAGTTCTGCCCCTCGTTCCCTGGGTCGGGCAGGGAGTGCTCTTGGCTGAGTGTCTTGGGGCTGCGAACAAGTTGGGTGCTGCGGTGGGCAATGGCTGGTTTGGGTCAGCTCTAGCTTTGCATTTTCTGTTCTCTGCCTTGGATTTCCTTTATCTTCTCTGTTACAGCGTTTGTGTGCATTATAATAGTTCCATTTGCACGAGCACTGAATTAACCTTTTGTTTTACTTGGATGATTTCCGCTTTTACCCATGTTCCCTTCTACCTTGCTATCCCAGGAACTGACTTCTCTCGTTGAAGCGATGGTGTGAGAACGTCGGCTGTTGTCGTCTGAAGTCAGAGGCTTTATGAATCCAGAAGCCAAAGGTCCCTTCTTTTCTTTTTCCTAATCTCCTTTAACCTATTGCCAACATCATTTCCATCGGCTGACACTTCCCTACTGCATATTTCCATTTAGATAATGCGAAGGAAAACAAAGCAAGCAGGCACCGCTGAAAGCCCCGCTTTATCTGTGCAAAGTGATCGTGCTCACTCGGAGCTGTCTAAACGTGAAGGTGTTTCTGCCCGGCTTCCAAGTCCCCCAAATACCGTGCGTTTGGAAGACTGATTTCCAGTCCAGAGAGGGTATTGCGTTTCACTTAAGAGGAGGACTGGAGGGACAGAGATTGGGAGGGAGTAGTCTAACGGGAGAAGGTGGCAAAAGAGGTTAGAAGCGAAGAGAGGAGAAGGAACAAGCCTAGGAAAAAGTGGAGTGCAAAGGGAAGAAGAGCGTAGGAGCCGACAGAGGAAGCACAAGGATAACCAGAGGATGCAAGAAAGGAATGGGAAGGGAGAAGCACGGATGGGGAACTAGTAACTTTACAATAGTAAAAATTCTAGAAATGGTGCTTATAGATGATATCTTATATGACGGTACTTCTCTCTGTTATTGTCACAGGCTTCTGCTGAGTTAAACCCTCCCTCCTTTCTCTGCTTTTTTTTTTTTTTTTGAAAGGCAGTACGGTGAAGAATCTTCCAAACCTAACAAGCTCAATCTCTTACCTCAGAGTAAGTCAGAGAGAGTAATCTCTTTTTTAAAAAAAATGCTTAGCACATTAGTTGTTTCTTGCTATTTCTTATTTTGTCTGTGTCTTTAGCGCTAGAAATCCACCGGAGTTTTTCCCTGGCTGTCTGCAGGAGCAGGATTAAACCTACTAAAAGAAAGAAGGGGTATAAATAAAGAGTAACCGGCAGGCATTAGCCTCTTGGGAAAAGGAATTCCAGTAAGGAGCGCTAAATTTCAGAATATCGTAAAGCCTTCCTTTAAATTGGAAAGTTCTAATTTTAAACTGCTGAAACTGATGAAGACCTTGGCCCTTTCTCAGCTGATCAGCTCCCCAAGGGCTCTTTTTCATCCTTCCTGCCTGTGACTTTATTAAACTGTTTGATTCTGAAGGGAAACCTGAGAAAAACACCTTCTTAGATATATTTATAGTTAGATAGCATAATATTTTTCCAGAAACGGATTGATGATAATAAACAGATAACAGCAGCAGCCTTCATTTTTACAGAGCAATAACTCATTTCAGGAGCAGTCAAGATTTAAGGCCGATGACAGGATTATTACGGCGGAAGAACGGAGGTGTCAGTTCTGTTATGCCGATCAGACTGGGAGTGAAATTCTTTGGTGCTAATAGCAATCAGGAGAGTGTCATTAATGTATTAATAGAGAAATAATATTTTCCTGACTCCTCGCCCAGCTCTGTCCCTGGCTGTGGTTTGAGGCTTAGACCACCCAGGCTCCGAGATCATCACTGCAGCTGAAGCCTAACTTCAGTTCCAGAGCATGGCCGAGAGGAGCAAGAGTGACAGAATGAGTTACAAAAACCGGTGAAACCTGGCGAGAGGCTGCGACTGCTTTGTATCGCTGGGATGCAGCCAGGAGGACAGGATTGAAGTACTGCGGGAGAGCGGGTGAAGAGGAGTATAAACCTAGAGTTTACCTACCTAGACTGGAAGGATAAACCCTAGATGGGCCGCAAGTGATGACCTGTAAAGTGATCGGTGCTTACTTCTTTGTTCTTTCACCCTTTCGGAGGTGATGAGAACAAAGACATACCTGATACAGTAAAAGGGCAATGGGCTTTGAACAGATGCTGACTAAACATCTGTGGGATGTTTAGGAGCTGACTTAAGCATCATGTAATAAAAGGAGACGCTGAGGTTAGGTTTTCTAGTGGGCTACATATTTCAGTGATTGCTAACCATGTCTGCAGCATTGTGATGGGGAGGACAGTTCGGTCTCAGCTTGAGGGAATGCCTAAGTGACTTCTGCGGTACGTGGGTTGAAGGTGGTTGCCCTCTTTGTCTGGAATATGTAGTGCTCAATTTTAGCAGCAGCCAACGTTAGTAGAGGACTAGGAATGTGATTCAGCCTGGCAAATTCTGAGTTTGTGTTAACCAGGGATACAAACTGTTTAATGTAAGTGGTTTTGTGTTATTAGTGGGATGGGAGTTACGTGACATTTGCACACAGCTGCTGTAGGATAAGCATGGAGATACGTTACCTTGGGACAGAAAGCCCTTTGCATGGTATGTTGCAGAACATGTATGTTGTGCGCTCTTCGTCCCTTTTCCATCCTCAGGCTTCAACCCGTTCTTGCAAAGGGAGACTGCTATGGCATCGTCCTGGGCTCTGTGCAGGAGGAGTCCTGTCTTGTGTCCTTCCCCAAGAGAAAACAATGAGTTTTCTGCTTTGTGCCTTTGTCGTGGGAAGAACAAATTCTGTGGGACTGTCACTGCTTCCCTTTGTTCTGACTTGATGGGGGAGCTGGGGCTTTTCTTGTAATTGAGTAACCTGAGAGAAGAATCGTTGCTGGCCGCAGAAACGAGAGAAAATCAATGACTGTGTCTTGTGTAAGGGAAAGAGGCAGGAGCAGCAGAGCAGCTCTGCCCAGCGTTAGTCTATAGTGCAGAATTGTATTGATTGTGCTCTCTTTGTCCCGTCCGTGGCTGGGGCTGTCTTCCTCTGGCTTACGGGAATATGAATACTGATTTACCAAGGCGTGTGTAGTAAAATTGACCTCAGTGGGGGCGGAGGAGGTCAGTTGATTAGAAGAACACCCAGAACTTACTGACATTTACTGGACTGAGGCCATCAGATTCAACGATTAGTGTGTGCCAGAAAGCAGGAGTGCCTTGGTGGGGAGAAAGGGATGGGAATTGCTCAAAGTGGTGTTCTCTTGAATTCTTACGAACGGTGTCTGACCTAGCTTTGCAGAGCTAAGGCGAGGATTTCTGAAGTAATCATCCCAGTGGGGATAGCGAGGGAAGCCCCAAAACACAGTGTACAGTGGGAGCAGTCTGGAATCCATTCTTCTTGATGTAAAATCAAAATCGACAGAAATGTCTGTCTCCTATCTGAGTCGCCTAGTCCGTTAACACATCGCTCTGACTGTGTGTGTGTGATTGCAGGTGAACTTGTAGAAGAGTTACTTGGAGTTAGGAGAGCGAATCATCAAAAAGACATGAACACTGAAATCCTTCACTGAAATAGCAACGCCATTGCCAACCTCCTTTTGCTGCTGTATCAGAGCCTCAAATTGTCTTGTGATTTCACGCAATCTTGCATATACAACCCTGTTACTGCTGAAAGTTCAGAGCTGCTTAGTTAGTGGAAATTGTGACGGTATTGTGAATTTTTTTGAGTGACGTCCAATTTGAACGACATGAATTTTTCATTAAATGTTCCGTTCACTCTGGATTAAGTTGCAGCTAAACACCATCTAATATATCCCGAAGAGCAAGTGAGCCTTCTCCAGTTTAATGAGAATGAAGGAAGTCCACTATTGCCATTTACAGTCCGATCTTTCAGTAGTCTAATATTGCCACAAGCAGACCCTGAGAAAAGTATGCCGTATTTCCGAGTCTTCAGCTATCACGGTACAGGAGCACCTACGTAGGTTCTGCCTTCTCTGATTTCTTTGGGTTTGGAGTTGCTGAGACAATGTCTGTGTTTTAGTGGAATCTGAATGAAGTCAAATGTTGAAGACTTGAGAAAATCCTAGCCAAGAATCACAGACAGTGCTGTAGGGGCTGTTCAGACATTTTGAATATATTCGCTTTTAATATTTTTAGTAGGAGTACTTTGGGAAATACCAGCTGTCTCTGTCTTAATTTTTATTTTTCTATGGACTTTTTCTTTTCATCTTCGCGTTTAGATTTTTACCTTCTAAGTAAGTATCTCTGCCTTTTTCGTGTTTCGCTCGCTGTTTTGATAATTCTGTTCCCCTTGCTATTCTCTACTCTTATTCTCCCTTCCTAGGGAAGTATGAAAATTCAGGTGTTAATACTGGAATGATTTTTAGTGGTATAGTTTCAGCTCTTAAACTTGCAGCTTTCCCTTGCTTTCCTCAAGTTGATGAAATCTTCTCTGTGAGAGCAGTTGCATTGATTTTCTGTGTTGATCACAGGGGAAGCAATTATTTAACATCAGAACAGTGGAACTGGGTCTTAAATTTTTTCATTAATCTAGTCATAGCTGAACTGGGCAAGGCGCTGAGCAGCTGACTCTGGTTGGCCCTGCTCTGCGTTGGACTCGGGCTCTCCAGAGGTTCCTTCCAGCCTCAGTTATGCTGTCATTTTGTGGTGATCTACTTGTGTACCCAGCAGACGGTGAGAAGGTGGAATAAGTGAAGCTTTTCAACCTACTAAGATACTTCCCTCTTCTGAAAACTGATACTAAAAACCAGACTTCTCTGCCATGGACCTCCACAGAAGTCAGTATCTCATGCGAGCTTTTTCTTCCAAATACATCCCTCCTTAGCCAAGCCTTTCGAGATTTATTGTCAGTCAAACATTTGGTCAAATTCTTCCCTGGATGCTTTTGGTCAACACACATTCTTAATATATCCAGAGTAAAATCCACAGTTGTGTCGCTTCAGCACAGCTCCCCGTCATTCTAGTAGGAACATCCAGCTGAAACACGTGTCACTTTGACAGGGTGTAAAAGAAATCTCCATTAGGACAGTACTTACCCTTCTTTATTTGAAGTTGTTCTCTTTCTCATGGTATTAGTACAGGGTTTTCAGCTTGTTGTTTTAACAAATGCTCATTTTTTCTGAAGATTAATAAGATTTCTGTATGGTGTGTTTATTTAAAATATTTTAAGATGTAAGACATATACAGACCCAACTTGAGCCTCATTAGAAGAACTTAGCCAAAAATGGAAAGCCTTCAGAGGCCTATTATAGTGATTTATAGTAATTAGACGCATGAATTCTGTCTAACAGCTCAAACTCCTTCAGTTGATCTGGAATTTTTCCCAAAACCTGCAGAAATTTAAGGACCGACGCCTGTCCAGATAAAACACACTCTCTTGGCTAAACAATCAGCGCTGTTAATAAGTACGCTGCTCTCGGGTTCCTTAGGGTGCGCAGCACCTCTGCCAACAGCAGAAGCGGCAGCGTGGGGTTGGTCCAACACCGCACAGGCTTCTGTAGGTGCCTTGATCATCAGCACAGCCTTGTCGTCGTCGTGAACGTGCCCACGTCTTTCACGGCTGGAACTGCTGTTACAGGAGCCTCCTGTGGAGCCAACAGCTCCCGAGACCCCACTGTTGTCGATCCTCTATGCATGCAGGACAAGAATTCCCTGCCTGGCCTCCACGTGCCTTCTAACCAGGACGGAGCGCCGCCAAGGGACTGCAGTGGTGTCTCCTCTAGAATAACATTTAAACAAAATGCTTAGGTAATAGCAAAAACTGTTTGGCTTTGCTGAGCATATGTGTGCTGTTTTAGTTGTCTGAAGCCGTGACTTGAATTCTCATCATCGTTGCTTACCGAAAAGACGTGCTTAGCTCTCCAAGCGTGAAATAGAGTTCACGAGGTCCTCTCCTATAAAGACAAATCTTTGTGATACGTTCTTTTGAGTGACTCCTTTTTAAGGACAGATGGGCTGGGGAATTCTGCAGGAGAACGTAACGTTGCTTTTAGAAGAAACTTAATTAGGTATTCAAAGGAATAAAGGGAAGCCGAATGAAATGTGTTAAATGCTTATCTCGTCATGATTATGTGCTATTCTTCACAGTAATCCCAATCCGTTTTCTACAAGAGAAAGTGTTCTGTGAGAGGAAGGCAACAGTTTGTAAACCTAGAAACAAACGGCTGGCTGTAAACCTAGATCACAAATAGCTGCGATCAGAAAATGTTCCTGTGTAATCTGGTTCATTCAAGAGGACAGAGCAAAGAGAAGAATTTCAGATTACGCTTGGATGGCAAGAGGTGAATTTCATCTTTGTGCATGGATGGAAGCAAACTCAACTTTGTGTCACTGGCCTAAGTAGTGGCATGCGGTTTTCTGACACGTTCAGTTAGATTTTCTAAAGAACTGGTGGCTACGTTTTCAAGGACTCAGCAACTGCGGTTGGGGCCAGCGTTTTGAAGGCACTGTGAGCAAAGCAGCTTCCACCGGGACAGTTCAGCCTGGCTTTTCTGACTTCGCCTGGAGGTATGGCCCTCACCGTGTTACTAACTTCCTCCAGCCGTAAGATGCAATTATCAGGTATGTGAAACGTGTCATATTCCTTCAGTGAATCAGCCTCCACGGAGACGTACTCGCAGAAACCTTTGGTCTCGTTACCCCTTCTGAAAAAAACCCACTTTTCTTCCTGTAATAATTTCATACAGGTGAGCAGTGGGAATTTACAATCATATCTTAAGTCTCTACTGCGAACCATTCAGGGTGATGAAAAGCGTAGAAATGAAGGTCCGAAGCTATCTGAATTGTGATTTTGAATATAGTCTCCCCACCGTTCCTGGCACACGCTTTTAGGTAAATGTTCCCAAAGAAAATAGTCGTTTACTGTCTATATATTGTCTGCTTTAATTATAAAAGCATCAAGTGGCATTTCCTTCCCCATAAAATTCCCTAGCCTCACATTGCCAGATGTGGCAATAAGTCATATAGCTGTAAATCAAACCGGTCTCTTTCTTCATAATACTAAGAGCTAGGATTCTCAAATGCTCTTTGCTATTGCTTCCCCCTCAAAATTGGAAGGTGTTGTTACAAGATGATATGTAAACTTTGTCTCCAGTTCTTTCTCAATTATTCAGGCACCGATAAGCAACTGGAAACGGTGATGTATTACTGGTGTTGCGCAGCGCTCATTTGGAGTTGGAACGGCCTGGAACGGTGCCCTGGAACCGATTTCTGATGTACCGGAACCGTGTCCCTGGCCATATGTATTAGTCTTCTGGCACCTCCTTCCTTGCAAAATTAGCTAGGTTTTTGCTTCTCTGTTTTATGATGTTTTACATACTGCATATGTTGATGACATCCATCTGTTGATTTACTGTGATTCTGAGACCAATAAAGAGCTGGATATAAAAGCTGGAAAGGTAACTAATCCTTTTGAAACCAGGCACCCACTTGCAAATTCAAGTGCCTTTCCATATAGGATTGTTGGATAGAGCAATTTTTCAGTTCAAAATTTAACTGGAATTTAATGGAAGCCACATTTCTTAATTTCTAAATAAGGAAGTTACCTTTTACTTCTTGATAAGTCTCATTTGGTCGTTCTGAGCAGAGTAGCATTGTTTCTTGCTGCTTTTTTGTGTTTTCTCCTGGGTAGCAATTTGCCAACTCCTGGATAGCAATTTGCAAAGTGCTCATCTTAAAACTCAACTTATTTTCGCCTCCGAGTTGCTGGAGTCTTCGGGGACATCTAACTGTTCATAAGCTATAAGTCTATGCAGATTTTCTCTTGGATCCCACACATTCACATCTGTTTATGCCAGCTGAGGTATTTGGATTCTCGGTCCTTCCTGAAGAAAACAATATCTGTAGAGTTGGAAGTATTAAATTCAGAATACCCTCCCCGTTTGTTTCCTAGAAAGAGCTGATGTTTAAATGACCTACAGGAGAGGCTGGAAGATTTACCTTGTGCTCTGTTAGCAGACAAATACACAAAAACCACGGGATTGCTCCTATGGATCATGCGTGTCAGCCCGAAATGTCCTTTGACCAACGGGAGAACAAACCCAAGCTTTTTAAACATCCAAATAATGGGTTTCTTGCAGTGGGAAGCTCCAGCAGACATGAGGCGCTTGTCAGGCCGTGCTCTCCGGTGAGAGGCGAGGGCGCAGTGCTGGCTGATCGGCAAGTGGTGGTGAAGTGTTTCCCCCGCTAGCCAGGTCCGTTGGTGCCAGCGGGCGAGGGGGGAAGTAAAAGGGAAAACTGTTGGTAGGGCCTTCAGGGCGAGGTGTTCCGAGTACTGGTTTGAAGTCAGTGTGTCCCCTGGCTTAGAGCAAGGTCTGTGTTTAGTATCAGTAGATATTTATACGCACCAAATCAAACAACTGAGTGCTTAAATCCATCGCAAAGCGGACTCGACCAGCCTGTCAAGGAGGCTGCAGTACTGAGGGTGTATATTTTTTGGTGGAAGTAGAACAGTTCTTGTTCCAGTACGGACTGATGAATTCCTTTTACTGTGGAAGGTTTAATCTGTATCATCGCATCCCACTATGCTTTAGTTCTTGCTGGTATTCTGCGTGTTTTATTCTTCTGCTCTGCAAATGTTATTGATTTGGGTTTCACTTTGACTTGATGTAGAATAAAAATGGCAACTACGTAAAGCTTTTTGCGCGTTAGTCAGACATTATTTTGTCTGAATCTAGGATCAGGTAGAAGGCCCTTTTTGAAGGACTCTCCATTAGTTATGTTTCTTTCGTTGTACAATTTTTAGTAATAAACAATATTATTTCTGCACAATAGCTATGTTACAGTAAATTTTTTTTTTCCCCTCTGGGGCTAACATTTCCATACATTTGTCTATATCTCTGGTAGCATAGTGGCAGACTTCAACAGATTTTTAAATTCTTGGGTGCACTGTTTTTCAAGGATATAGTGCATCTATTGTGACTGAAAGAGCACATCATGGAACTGCGGAACGGCTGTTGGGGCTTATCTGCAGGAGCAGACACCTGATTTCAGGGCAGAATTGTGACACTGCAACATCAATAGTAAAGCGGGAAGTAGAAGACTGTAAGAGAGGGGAACCGCTGCAGATCTTCTGAACGGCTGGTCAGACACGTGTCAGGAATCGTGTCACTGTGCATCGTGTAGGTGGTTTCAACACTGCCTTGGGAAAAGGGGTACAGCTGCAGATGATCTCTGTAGCTCTTTCTAACCCTATCTTCTGTCTGTTCTAGGGTAATTGAGACAGTTGCACGTGTGTTTTTGCAGACGGAACACCCACCTTTTACGTTGTCTTCTGCTCATACTGGATTCTGCCTCTCTCCAGGATGACTTGGTTCCAGGAACGAACCAGTCAGAACCTGGAACTTGAAACTCAAACTGAATAAAAAGGTGGGCACAATCTCTTGATAGCAGTGGAATAACTGCCCTGAATTTGATGGGGTTCAAGTGGTGTGAGATTGTGTTAGTGAGTTCAGAATGCAGTTTTAAACATTTCAATACATTGAGTGTATTTTAAGTGGCTGTCTTTAAGTCTTTAAGCAAGTGCCTTTGTACTAAGCAATTGCTTGACACAATTTTGACACGTTCAGGCTGGCTAGAAAAACGTGTTTGTTGCGTTTTCTGTAAATACTGTTTTATACAGAACCTATGTATTTGTTAAACCATAATGAGTTAATGGAGGGATTTCTTCAATTATATTTCATACTGGAAATGCTGTCCTAAAAAATGGTGTCTCTTGAAGGGATTGAATCAAGTGATGTACAGAAATACGGAAGGAACAAAGGTGCAGATAAATTTAATAATGTCTTTAGATTACTATATTCCAGTGTAGCATGCTGCCAAGCAGGTTAAATACCATCATCTTTCAATGAAAAAGCTGCTTGAAGCTGATAATTGTAGTGCCTTTGAGAAAGCAAAATCTGTTCATTTTAGAGTAAATAGTTTATGAATTATGAATCTCTCTTTATCTCATGCAAAACTATTTTAGATTCAATCTCTCTTCAATTTGTATTGTTCAAATAATTATATTGAGCTGAGGTCAGAGTTTGGATAATGCATTCCCAGCCCTTGGGTTTATTAACTGGCTCCAGGACCAGACCACAATGTCAAACAGCCCAAAGAGGTTTCATATTTACTCTGTGTTTTGGCTGTTTTCAGCTCTGCTGCTCCTTCCTGCTGCAGTCTAATCAATGTAGCCATTTGATAAGTGTTTCTCCGTTATGTGACTTGCCTTATTTGCTGAAGCTTTGCTTTCCAAACAGAAACATCCACTTAAAATGCAGAGTCTTCATTTAAGACTACATTCTTCGGAATGAACCACTTCCCAGTTCCAAGTAGTAAACCACAGTTAAAACAGTCACAGAAAGATGGTGTACACAGCAAGGATCAAATCTGAGAGTGACATCTGGATTTGTTAGTACGAGCAGTCAAAGTATGCTGAAGTGTTGCTTTTAGAGCAGAATTTTCTCTGCTTTTTTCATTTTGGTCACCCTGTGTACGTGCTTCATCCCATTAACTGTAACGGGACGTCCAGGCCGAGCAGGGTATTATGGAAACAGAGCTGGAATCTGTCGGGGGATTAAAAAGCACCTTTGCAAGTGCAGTTCCCTCCATATCGTAACCAGCATCCTGAAGACGCCCATTGCCGTTGCCTTACTGTTAAGTCAGGCATGCTGCGTGAAGTGCCGCATAGGTTCGGCTTGGTCTGTGTGAGTCCATGTTTCATTTGAAGAGCACTTCCTCAAACAAAATACCTTTCTATGTCCTCTGAAATACGTGAAAGCTTTAAAAGAATTTCCTCAACTCATTTCAATTGGGAAGAGAGGCAGTTTTCCTCCCCAGGGCTTTACAGCGGTGGGCCCCCACATCATTGTTCCTCTTGTCATTGCTGGCAGTGCGGAGCTCTGCTTTCCGAAGGAACAAGAATGCGCCGGTGGTTCCTTCACGGTGAGGTTCTGTGGGCGTTAAATCACTTCGGCAATTGTGCGACCTCTTAAGGGTCCCTTGCCTTTAGACGGTGTGATGCTGCATAAATTTGAAATGTCAGCCAGTGCTCCTTTCGGCGTTGATGCCCTCAGTTCTTCCTGACACCTGCGTCGTCAGTCCGTTGTCAGTAGTGGCAGAGAATGAGCTGCCCGCATGTTTCTGGAAATGCAACTTGAACTGGATGTAATTTGCTTTTACTCAGTGGCCTGTGTACGTGAACTTCCAATGACGGTTCTCTTCAAAAAAAAAAAAAAACCCAAACCAAAAAACAACCAAACCAAAACCAAACAAAAAAACAAAAATAAAAACAAGCATCGAGTGATCGTTTTCCCTACTGACGAGACACCTTTCTAGAGAAACAGGGGTTGGAAAACCAGACAGACATGGAGTCAGGTTTGGGCTGTATGCAGACTACCTGGCACTGGCTGACACACTGTGTGTGCACCTCTACTTCCATTTTTTTTCTTTTCATCTGTTTTACCCCTAAATTTGCAGGATCGTCTCGTCATGTGTTTACACACAGGACCTTGCTCAATTGAGGCACAGCCTTGGCTAGCAGCTCTTGCCACAGTGCCGATGAGGATGAATAACCATGTATCGCTTCACCCAGATGTGGCTAAATGTCAGTTCATATATCTTTGAGATGTTAAAGCAGGTTCCTGATGAACGTGAGTTAATTTCCTCTCTTGTGCTATATGCGTTGGAGCTTTT